>NC_092826.1:35802405-36403298 GCF_039878825.1 Excalfactoria chinensis
GCCATGTTGACATGCCCACTGCAGTGTGACTGAGGGCAGCAAAAGGAAGCCTCAGTCTTTCTTAAACTGTACAAATGAATCCCCCAACCCAATCAATTAGTAAAGACCAAGAAAAAAGGTTCACTATGAGAACAAACCACAAGGACAGAAGAAGAGAACAAGGAAAAGATCCTCTGGAGATGCCCTCTTTCTATTAACCCTTGGATGAGAAAGTGTATTTAAATCAGGATACCTGAAAATGCGCAGTGCCGAACTCTTGTCTAGGCTCTGAACGGTGGACTGCAAAGCTCCAGTGGAGGCTGAAAGAAAGGAAAAAAATACATACATATGAAAAAGCAATTCAAAAAAAGAGGGGGAAAAAAAGGCAGAAATATGACAGCCCTGTATAAATTATTTGGAGGATGTGGAAACCAAACACCAAGGCTTGGTCCACAGCACTAGAAGGGAAGACAGCTACACATCACCAGAGCAACTACAATTCAAGACCAAAGACGTGATGAAATCAACATTGTTGCACACTGGAAAAGCTACTAGCTGTGTAATAAAAACTAATTAAAAAGACATTTGGGATGTCTCAGATCATAAGCTCTCATTTGCCACAGTGTTCTGAGGTCCAAGACTGAGACTCAGCCATGCTGTGAATAAAATGCAAAATAGTCCAAATTTCAAAGTGACATTTGTAATGTAAATTAAGGCTAACATATAATGTCGTATTTTAGGTTCCTATTATAGATAAACAAAGACTTCTGGTTTGCTTTTCCTCATTTTGAAATGAAGAAGAGAGAATATAACGTTATAAAGAGCAGAAAACAGAAAATAGCACTTCCGTGCAATAGCTTTAGCAGGGTGTAGAATCAGTGTCAGCTACCCTGGGGATATTTGTTTGAGGGAAAATATCAGTATGTAAATGCTAATGCTACTTCGTGGAATCTGCTTGCTGATTTAGACTTAAAAACGTGAAATTCTGGAAATACGAAATCCACGGTAAAGACTTATTTTTAGGTGACCTCCTGTATTCACAGCTAAGCTCAAAGAATAAAACTTTGTATGCTTCAGAACACCCACGCATCCTCCCTGCTGGGAAGCAGAGATAGCTGACAGGATATTTTCCAAATCACCAACTCCAATTAAAAACCACTAAGTTTTTATACAGCTATTAGAAACTGGTCATTTCTTTCCAACATCTACATGAAGTGATTATTCATGGGACAACCATGACTTTCAAGTGGCGATACAAGCCCATGGAAAAGTAGAAATTTCTGTTAATGCAAGAGAGGACTATTCTATTTTTTAATTAAAACAAATTAATATATTACCATTTTTGTTATTTTGTGAGGATTTGGGGCAGTAGTGTTTTTGCAAAACATTCCTCCTGGTCTATCTAATCCTCTAGCTCTTTCTCTTCCTACCGAGTATCTTTGTTTTCTCTCCGACATTGATACGTACTATTTTGAATTTATCTCAGTCACTAAAAAATTCAAACCTTTCTATTTTGCAACACTCACTAAACATCTGTAAATATCTGTAATATACGTGGCAGATGTAAGATGCCATAATTAAACATTTTGAGATTGTATTTCTGTGATTACTTTTATAAACAACCATTCAGAGAGAAATAAATCTGTGTATTACTTATGGCAGGGAAGCAGCTCTGCAGCACAACACAGCCCTTCTCCTCAGCAGAAAGATGCTGGTTTGTGTTTAGCTGGGTTTGCAGTAACTTGCCAGCCCTAGTTTCCTGCTTCCTATATCAACACATAAGCACTCTTCTTTCTTTCTTTCTTTTATTAAGTTATTGACACAAATATACGGACATAAGCATTCACAAATACATGCCTTACTATAACGCCGGCAGTACAAACTGACTTGAGAACTATTTGAGAGATAATAGCTACATACAAGAATAAAGCCCTTCAAAATATTGGCAAGACTAGAACGCGCTCTATCATTTCCTTAGAAAATATAACACTTATTTGAGATTGTTATTTCAAACAGCAACAAGGATCAACACATTTATGATGGGACTGACAGTGTGAGCTATGCAGTGGGATATATTTAGTGAACGCTAGTGTATACAGTATATACAATTTCAAAAACGCGTGGCTTATTGCGTTTCCTAAGCGCTAGAAAGAGGTCATGATAATAAAAAGTGTCAGTATTAATACTGGAGAAGCTCTTGTACAGAGGATTGTCACAATTCCCCGCTTCCACAATAAACATCCTCCTCCACGTCTCAAGGGTTTTCTCGAGAGGACATACATTAAACTGTGAAATTACCCGGAAGGGACACACCACACAAGCTTCAATGAACTTGGATTTGGACCCAGGATAACAATGAAAGAGATAGATGTACAAACAGAAACAAACAGATTCACATTCTGTGGGGTTTTTAGGCACGTCACTGGTATCAATGTGTATCAACTGATATCAGCTGGTATGGAACAAAACACCAACTAACTCAGTTCAACAGTCACAAAAAAAAACCAACAACCAAAAACAGTGAAAAAAAATTTAATAGGTAGAAAAAGAATAAGTCAGACTAGTTTACAAAGCAGACAAAAGGCATAAAAATCAAGTAAGTGGTTTATACAAAGCACATTTCTAGTGGCTTATACACACACATTACGTACATTATCAGTATTAAACCACGCAAAAAATAGCACTGCATTGCCACAAAGGCTCTTTTTGCCATTCCCAGTCAGAAGGTGTATTTCCACATACAAACCTAAATATTATGCAAGTTCTTTAAACACCAGGACATCAAAATACTTCTCAGTCTACACGTGCCACCCACAAATGGGACCAACCACGAAGCTCTATAATGCACAAACATCTGGTGAAGCCTGGGGGCATCTACCTCTGTCTGCTTCCTTACCTGGTAGGAGAACAAATCACAGGCAGGAAAGTGCCAGGGGATTTTGTAGGTGTAAGAATGAACAGCCCACGGCGAAACTATACCTTGAATTTGCTGCTTTAAGCGGATGGTAACTGATATCCTCCAGCACTCTCAATCCAACACAGTGCAATGTAATTCTGATGTCTTTAGAAAATCTCATCCCTTCCTGTACGCACTGTTAGATTCTTCTGGCAAACTTTTTGTTCCCCTGCCTAGCTGCACAGCCCAGCCACAGTGCAGAACAACTCAGAAAGATCACTGAATAACCAATGCCTGCCTTCCCTGCGAGGTGGAAGGAAGGCCAAGAAGACGTTCCACACCTGCTGAAAACTAGCAGTACAATATGCAGCTGACCTTGGCTCTGAAGAAATCACGTACTTGTGACTAAAGCATTACCAAATGACTGGCCTCTAAGAAGGAACAGAGCTTATTACTGCTGACAACTAACATCACTGATTCTTTCATTCCCTTTAATTCTTGCTTGGATTTATTCTTGGACCTGGAGGTGCAGGATTTCATTTCCCTTACAGATGTATGATTCAGATAAAGATATAGCCAGGCAAGCTGAAATACAGTTTTTACACTGGACAGACAATACAGTGTTAAAATATTTGCTAGCATATACAAATATTGAGAGTTCAGTGCTTCTTTTTGGTGGTGCACAAGTCTGCTCTTTGCAGACAGGGTGCATCAGGGCACCTGCCTCAGCAAGTCTGCAATAGCATGCAATGCCAGTTTTGCAAGTTTACCACTCCACATATTGCTCATTTTGATTTTTTTTCCTCATTAAGTAATCTAACACCATCAATGATAGAAGATTCATATCATCTCTGCAGAAAACACTGGTGTCCACAATACTTACTTGGTCTGTGCAAAGAACCAACTGAGAGCTACTAGATGCGTGCATGGAATATAGCTTAACTCTGGCCCCAAGGTAAATCATTAAAGCAACAATCCTCATCTTTCCAAATCTCAAGTTTTAGAGAATGAAAAAGAGAAAGAATGAGAAAAATGAAAATAAAGACAAGTCAGATCAAAATCACACAGGGAAAGTGACGTCAAGACTTAGGAAAACACAAAAGTTAACTGGAAGGTTTGACATTATTTATAAGGGCAGAAAACACACCTAGGCAGGAAGTACAAAAAACTGAACTGGAATCATAGTAGGAAATGTTAACCTCTAATGTATTTTTCAAGTCGACAACTTATACAGGTTTGAACTATCATTTCCCTCTGAACTCACGTTTATCTATTGCTCTGCTTGCTGTAGAATCCCACAGCCTCATTCATATTTCTCTCAAAGAATATTCTTTTGGAATGCCTATAAAAACACTCCACATCAGCCAGGCAGCCGGCATAATGCAACTGCTTGTTTTCCTAATTTTAAAAGCTCCTCACATCTACTGGTAAAATCAAGGTCAAGTGAAAAACATTAAAAACAACTATCTGGAGATTTTATAAGTTTATTTATAGCTAAATAAATTCTGGACGTTTCTACTGTTTTCACATTTCTATTTAAGTCGTTTAACAAATGAAATAATACAATAATTGTTAAGGAAGGAACATGAAGAAACAAAAATAAATCCTTCGATTTCCAGCTTGCATCCCTGATGTCCATACAACTACCCCAAAACCAAACCCTATGTCTGAGAGCATTATCTAGACACTCCCTGAACTCCAGCAGCTCGGGGCCATGCCCACATGCCCTGGGCAGCTTGTTCCATGTCCTCTGGTGCAGACCCTGTCCCTGACCCCCAGCTGCCCCTCCCCTGACACAGCTTCATGCTGTTCCCTCAGGCCCTGTTACTGTCCCCAGAGAGCAGAGCTCAGCACTGCCCCTCTGCTCCCTGTGAGGAGCTGCAGCTGCCATCAACTTCATGAGGTTGGTGACTGCCCTGTCCTCCAATTCATCAAGACCTCTCAGGAAAGCCTTAGTATCCTCAAGGGATTCAGCAGCTCCCCCCAGTCGAGTATTGTCACAAACTCAGTATACCATTAAGTACAGAAAAACTCTACACTATATGCAAAAAATACAGAGGGTCCCAGATTAGCGATCATTGTGATGGATATTGTATACTTGAAATGTCAAGATCTGAAAGAATGGTCAGCTGTCTGCCATAAAAGCAAGATCCCAGTGTGGACTTTAAAAAGAGTAAAGAAAAAATCTGGATTTCCTATTTGACACGCAACTGAAGAATGAAAAAACATCTGGCCACACATATCACAAACAGAGGGACACAGGTCATAACCAGTTCTCAAAGACACTGGCAAGGATACATTTTCTTCAGTAGTTCTTCAAGAGCACGGTTAGCCCCACTCCTGGAGTAAATATACAAATCATCACTAATAAGATTCACGTTCAAATAAGATTCAAACTCTTCCTATTTATACTTGATGAAATCAGAATGTACGGTGAGTGAGAACCTTGCTTTTTCTTCAGACATCTACACTCTTTTTTGTTCCCTTTTATTGAAGAAAAATGAAGCAAAAGAAAAGACGTAAACTTGCAATAAAACAAATTTCAAGTATTTTCTTAGGCAACATCACGCCAGCTTACTGTTTATAGTCACCTATCTTTATGCAGTGCTAAAATATTTATACCTTAAATATACTTGCCATAGCTGTTCTGCTCCTTGACTTCCAGGTTTAGCATCCCTGAACAGTAAAGCCACTGAACTGATACAATAGGAGAAGTTAAAACCATACATACATCTTTATTTCAATGACCTGGAGAGCAACAAATCTTAACTGGAGCACCAATGAGCAACAGAGAGCAAGCTCTGGGCACTGAGTGCACAAGTTGGGCATGATGTAAATGAACAGAGAAGATACTCAAATCTGCAGCCCATGCTCTACAGAGGAGCACACCACACTTTTAGTTTGGCAGGTGGTTGGAAAGCACAGGCACAAGTTAGATGACATATAACAACTTACAACGTAACTTTCCTATGATTGAAAGCAAAAATTGGAAATTGTGCAAAAGAATGCTGTAACAGAGGAAAATAAACAGGCAAACAAACGGAGCCACGAAAGCTGAACGAAAAATGTTAAAAGAATGAACTTTAACTAAGTGACCTTTTTGCCTGCACAAATCATGGCGTAATTTTGGCTGACTTGGCCACTACTGGCAACGGAAGACTTAAAATACACGATGGTTTATGTGAAATATTCACATCTGGATGTGTCACATTCCTATCTCACTCCAAAGGCATGCTTGGTGTGTTCCCATGATCGAATCCCCTGCTCGTCTATACTCATCATTAAAAAATAAAAGTCTTGCAATGACTACGATCAACAAACAACTGTAGGTAGCCTTTTGTTCTGAGTGTTAACAATGAACAGGTGTAATTGTACTCTGCTTTGCTTAATGCACCACAGAAGAAAATGAATTTTTGAAACGAATAAGCACAGCTGGAACAGTGTGTTTGGAGTCCATTTTAAGTATATATTACCTTTCCCAATAGTTACTTCATATAATAGATATAAAATATTTTTAGAAACTGTCATGCATATTTTTTTGTTTTTGTTAAAAAAAATGTAAACTCAGTTACTGTAAAGCTGGACCTGCATTTTTCATGTAAATGGTTAATTAAGCCTTAAATCAGAGAATTCTTCCATGAGGTACTTAACATCTGCAAGTTGAGGTGCGATTGCAGAGAATTTGGAGCTTGGTGTCTCAAAGTCAGGTGCAGCAGTTCAAACTAGAGTGTACCAATTTAAAGGCTACCTTTAAGAAAAGGTGACCTCATGTACCACTGCAACGCAAAGTAAGGATCTTGCAAAATGTTAAGAAACACATTCTTCCCAATCCCTGCTCCAACATCATTCCTGACAGCAGATCATACGCATCTGTTACTAACACCTAATAATGAAGAGGTGGAGATTAAAACAGGACTCAGCTGCATGTGTGCTGTAGTACCAAAAGGGGATTCTTCCTTCCTCTCTGACACACACAAAAAAAAAGAAAACCAAGAACACACCTCTTGATTTTTATGCAGTTACATAGTTAAATTTCCCCATGTGTTTTTAAACTTTCCAATGTCTTGTTTAGTCCAAAATCCTAACAGCACACACCCCTTTCATTAAGGGACACCAGACCAAATCTTAAGACAAGGTTTGCCATATGTAAAACATACACAGCTCCCCTTTAGTTATTTCTGCTGCTCAACAAGGGAGAAAAGATCACACACAAAACTCCTGACTAGGTCACAAACACCACCTTTCTAATGGTTTATTCATAATGCGTAGCTCTGAGCTCATGATATGAGCCACAACTCTTCAGGAATCGATCAATACTGTATATTATCGTGTTTCAGAGCAAGAGAGACTCATCCAGTGATTTCAATTGTCGCTCTGTTGATGTATTACTTGTTTTAGCCCACGGTAGACAGTTTCTTGATAAGTCTGTGAATTATTCCAGATGAATTCTCAAGAATATCTATAAGAAGAAAATGTATTGTCCACAGTCCAAAATTCTTCCTATAGAATTCATACATGCATTAGGCAACAACACAATCCGCATACCAAAAAAAAACTTGCAAGATACCGCTTCAAATGATGTACTTTGAAAACAATAATACTTCTGGAATTATATACACAGAATAACCGCATGTGAATTTTTGGCTGGAAGACGATGGTTAACTTACAGAATCAAATTTGAATTAATCAGGTATCCCAGCTCTTGGGTCATCTAGCTGGATGTTTACAATACACCTGATCCTGTTTCTTAGAGTCTTTTCTAACTGATAACTTACTTCAGATCGGTACTCATATAAAGATTTCACTGAGATTCAAGATCCTATCTTAAATTTCTTTCCATTTCCCACCTCCTCTCTCAAATTGAAAATGTTGGCTATTCCCCCACCTACACCACACTCAAAACTGCTGAGAAAGAGAAGGACCTTTGCAGAGGTTAAAAGCAGACTCTGGGCGCTAAGCCAGTCTCCTACTGCGCTGTGCCCTGTTAAACCATGTTTGGATTTGCTGCAAGAGCATACAAAATCTGCATAAAAGCTCTTGAAATGCCAGAGGCAATCTAATCTGAACAAAATCTGGAAGCAGCAGACACTGTTTAAGACCCTTTTTTCCTCTTAAGTCATTAAGGGCATAAGATTTACACCCAAACTGTGGATCTGCAGTAGCACGCACTTGTCTTTTTCTCCTGGCTGTTTGCTTTGGCAGATGCAGTGTTTTTGATTTAATATTAGCCAGCACGTGTTAAGCTCTTCAAGAAAAGAAATCGGGATCAAGGCTCTCTGAATAAGGATAGTTGTAAGAACGGACTCTGTCAAGGAAACAATGAACTGAGCTAAGAAATAATGAATGTTTTTTCTATTATTGTAAGTAACATTTGGTGCCTCGGCATATTACATGTAATTGTCTGATAAAAGCTTTCAGTTCTTTTTATACCTTTTACTTTAATCGGAGATGCTGCACAGAAAGTTAGAAAAAAGAAAAAGATTAGGACCAAATGAAAAAGGGAACTATTCTCTGGAATACATCATGCACACAACAAAAGGAAAAGATCCTGTCCTTTGGACATGCTGCTTGGAATGATGCTGGCTGCCCAGTGTCAGCCCAACACCTGGAGAGTTAGGGGGTTGGAGCACATACCATCGGAGGGGAGGCAGAGAGCACTGTGGTTCTTCAGTCCTGTTAAGAAAGGTCTACAGGGGGACCTAACTGTGGTCTGTGGGTACCTAACATGACAGGGGCAAAGGTGTGTGGGAAATTCTGGCTTTGAACAAAGAAAAAAATCTCTTTATCCCAAAGGAAGTCAGACACTGGAACGAGAGATCAGAGAGGCTGTGGGACCTCCATCCTTGGAGATCCTTAGAACTGTCCTTGGTACCTCCCTGAGCAACGTGATCCTGAGCAACCTGCCTTGGCCAGCAGGTGCCCTCCAGCAGCACCTTCCAACCTGCGCAGTCCCTCTCACCTTATTATCTCTTTCAGTCATGACAATCAGTGACACTATGTGTCATCCTATCCTCAACAGCAAGTGACCCAAACGTGAGTGACATGGTAAGAAATATTACACTGTACACGATGAAATTCATCACCATAAATAATCATTTCAATCTACTGCTCCTCTTTCCATTTTCAAAAAAATTCTGCTTCTCAATATGCATGGAGTGTTTCCTCTGCACTTCTGCTTTTTGCATCTCTCAACGACTCAGTTGTCAACTGCACACAAAACAGGATGACTTGAGGAAATCAAGGAAACACAAAGAGATAAAACAAGGCCTACCTAGACAAAAACGTACAATCTCTCCTTTTCAATAGAAGGCATTCATAACACTCACCGAGGCAGACAGCTAACAGGCACTGCTATGCAGCATTTGGGAATGAGCTCAGGAGAGGACTGAGTGGGACATGAAGCTGCTGAGGTTGGTGTTACAGCAGAGTCTAAATAAATGGCTAATGTGTTGTGTCATTCTGCACAAGCTGTGGTCACGGTGTAATATTCAATATGGCACAATTACCCCAAATACTGGTGATACAGATGTGCAGGATATGTTGGGAAAAACCTAAGTGGTGGGCATCAAAATCTTGCTATTTAGAAATGGTCTAATCAAAGGAGATTCTTTTGATGCCAGGAAACAAGCGCCAGGTAGGGAAATTACTGAGGATCCCATGAAAAGTTCTACAGTATGTGTCACATCTACTGAACTAGCCAATCTAACGGTAGCAATGTGATCTGCTCCTCTGCTCATGGCAGATCATATTTAGGCAGAAACGTGCAACAATTCTGCCAGAAGAAGACAGCAGATACACAGACAACCTTTATTAATCTGACTGTTCAGTTCTCCCCCAACGTTTCTGCCCACAGCGCAGTTAGGAACATACAAATATTTACAGCAATACAATTCTGAGGCAGTACCCCTAGCAGACTTTGAGCAACAAAATCACCAAACTAATTTTTTTCTATGTAGTGGAAATAAATAATAGCCCTATAAGAAACTGACAGAGAACAAACAAAAGCAACTAAGCAAACCCACACAGAAATCTGCTAATTAAATAAAGTCCATTTTTCACAGCACGGATGTCTGGAATCTCAAGACTGCAAAACATGCAGCTCTCTTCCCTCATTCTATTTGCCTTAAGTCAGCTCTTTTTCTGTAGCATTCCAATCAAAAGCAAGCTACATTTTAAAAACATCCATCTTAAGAAGTGAGCACTGCTTAATAATGAAGCTGCTGAAATCAAAGCAGGAGCCTCGTTACTCTGTCGGGCAGCTCCTACTGAACACTGCAGGAAAGAGGCAGTCATTACAGAAACAGGACCCTCTGAGCAGCAAGGTGTCTTGAAGATGTTCAGTGCAAAGTTCTGGAGTCTGGACTCACAGTTATACTCCCTGCTAATTACTAATGGATATGAAACAAAGTTTGCAATGCTCATTAATGACCCTCCAAATAGCTTTATGCTGGGATTACTTTTTGCACTGCATGCTATTACAGGAACGGTTTAAGGCTGGTGAGGTTTCTAAACAGCGTCTCTGCGCTAACAATTTCTTATTCAGTTTTATCTTCCCTATTCCAGAATAACCCAATGTGGTTATTAAAACAGCATATGAGGAATCCGCTGGAAAGGAATATTTTTGAGCGTGAAACTGTTCTACATTAGTACTTCCTAAGAAAGAATAAATGTATGTGGTTCACATCACTGCACCTTTGTCGGCAGGTTCCAAGTCTTTTGATAAGGAAGTTATTATTTATGTTTGCACAACAAGAGCTGATGCTAAGAATTAATAACATCTGTGCAATGTTTATTAATTTTGTACTGACAACTTATTTGCATTTGTAGGTTATACTTCAGCTGCAAAGACAGCACAGCTACCCTCTATTAGCCACCGCTGCAGGCAATCCCCCACCAAATCTTACTGCACAAACAAAGCCATGCAAAACCTTTTGTTTCTGGACCTCTGCTTTGAAAGTTACAGGAACGGTACAGCATCCACAACAGGAGAATAGCAAACCACTAACTACTGAGGTCTCTTCCAGCAACTTGCCCTTTTGGTGTGCCCAAACAGCACCACAGCAATGGTAAAGGTTGGCCTTAAGCACTGTGTATGCTCCCAGAGGTTTTGCTCCCCCCTAAACAGGGCAGCAGTCACACAGTGCTGACAGGACAGGACAACGTTACCACAGCTCTCAGCACAGCTGAGCACTGGCTTTGCAAATGTGTTCACCCCACACTGAAAGCTAGTTGAGCTGCAGGAGCAGAAGCAGGCCAAGGGGCCAGCTCCTGCTCCCAGTACTGACAATGGCACATTTCTTAGTCACTTCCCAGTTCTGGGCACTGAGAATTGCTATGTGAAATTATAATGTTGTTTTAATGCTACCATTATCAGCATTGTCTTCAGACAATAAAATGTTCCGCTGTAGTCACTGCAGGATGACAGCAGTGAATACACACTGAGTCACTCCACATTTTAAATAGCACAACTGTGTGAACACATGTTCTTCAGTTAAGTCCACACACACAAGTAAAAGTAATCAAATCTCCAAGGAAGAACTCACTTTCTACACAATGCAACACCAATCCTCCTCGTTGTACTGCTATTACGTGAATAAATATGAGCCAGAACGCTTACTGAACCACTACTGTTCTCTGATCCAGTAGAAGGCACACAAAGCCACCCTCAGAAAGTTACATCAGTAAAAACGTATGTGCTTAAACCTGCCTTTATTTGGTGACCTCCACAACAGATGCAGAAACGGTGCCTGCAGGCTGAGCATCGTGACAGTGACACGGTGTATTTTCGGGTTGCCCTCCTCCCCCTTAAATGTGAATCTTGTTCCTCAAGGGAAAAACAAACCAAAATGGCACTCGAATGTTTTCTCACCCTACATAGCGGCATACCCCAGTTAGTGCATCACATTCAGAGTGGGAGACATTCAGAAGATTTGCAGCTGAGGCACAGAGGATGCCTACTGCCCCAATGCTTGTTCTTATCACAGGACTTGCTGTGCAGCCAGCTCATCACACAGTGCTGATACCAAAGAAGCCAACGACCGCTTTGCATTCAGACTTCTTTGTGTTTGTGGTCCATAATGAAACCACCACCAGGAATAGGAATCAGCCAAAGCACTCCATAAATGAAAACACAGAACAATTGAAGTGAGCACATGCTTCTTATTACTAATGCCCATCAACAGCTGTCGTCACACCAGAGCTTCACAGCTGCCTAAAGGGATGTTATTTCATGCTTCCTAAATCAAAACTTCCTACATCTAACATGCAACTGCATTTATTCATATCAGGTGCTGTCATTATAGAAGGTTCTTGGCATACTCTCCACACTGGGCATTTGAAGACCTGCCCTGTCTGATAAGGGATGATAGTAGTTCAAAGAGGGGTCATAACATGTAGCTGAGGCCAAGAGAGCACTCATACCACCAGATATTCCTCTAGAAGGAGCTCAGGTACGTTCACCTTGAGCACAGGTACCTGTCTGGCTTCCTGTGGAAACTTCTGTTTCTCTTCAGTACCTCTTCACACTCTTAAGCTGGGGAAACAAGTTACTTGGCTGCTCAGTAGTTTTAAGCTCACACTACACAAGTGAACAACATGGCATGAAAAAGAGGCAGCAGTTATCCACCTTACCAGGGATCAAGGCAAGAGGAAATATCTTTGTTACTGCTTAGGAGCAATCTATGTACCACTGTGCTGCTGCCCAAGATGCTGCATGTTCTTCAGGCTTTGGAAGTGCTGGTGCTCCCTGTGGCATGGCATGGGCAATGGAAAGAGGTAACAGCTTGACTGCCTCTCTCCTCTGCCCCACAGCAACCCTGCAGTGCACCCTCCCAAGCTGCACACCAAAATACCCAGGACCAGAAACAGAGATGCTCAGGAATCAAGCCTGGTAACGAAGGCCAGCATGCAACGTCATGAAAACTAGTTGATTTCATATTATCCATGACTAGGGAAAGTGACACTATCTACAAAGCCTGCATGGGAAGGAATATTGTGGAGAGAAAGTTGTAGGTTCTCAGCTTTGAGGTCCATCCTAACCTTATGTTTACCATTCTTAAGCTTCTTTCTTCCCTCATTCATGCCCTGACTCCAAGTCACAGGCAGGTTGGCTGGCAGCTTGATGTGGCATCCTGGGACTCTCAGATTAGACAGCTGAGCCAGAAAGTGCTCTTCTAACAAGGATCAAAACCAGTGTAAATTACAAAAGAAAGCAATATGGGAACAGAGATGATTGTAATATTGTGTTTTGGAGCTCAAGTTTTTAATTGGTCCTGCATCACTACCACAAATTGCAGGGTACAGAGTTTCTGAGCAGCCTAGTTATGACAGCCCTTCATATTCTTGCATCAAAATCAATTAAATGACACAGCACCACACACTGACTAATGGTTATCACACAGAGTTACTCACAGCCGCTTACACGTAATCAAAATGTGTCTAATCATACTCTGTAGCTGTTAGCATTTGCAGTTCATGCCCTCAAGGGGATGAATGCTTCAAATGATACCTAAGCAATATAGAAACAATGTAAAAACTCAACATTTCAGGTCAGACAATGAAGCCTTTCCTGTCCTGCTCCACAGAAGACTGTTTAAGACTGGCAGCCTTCAGAAAAGTTAACTTTTGGTGACTTTACAGTTTATCCTCTATAGCTCATGGAGAGGCTTGTGCTTCAACTTGGCAACAAGGAAAGTTATTCAGCATCTGAGATTTACATCCTTTTCTCCAGCACCGTAACTCCTGTTGAAGCATTATATTTTACTGCACAGACACAAGCCTTGCATTTCTGGCTTGTCCCCCGCAAACAACAAGGTAAGCTTTGAGATGTATTCCAAAAGAGAAGAACAATCAAACGTTGGTAAAACAAAACAAAACCCAACAAACTAAAACCAACCACAATCTAAGATGGCAAAATGCCTAGAGCATTACAATATACTAAAAATACCGCTTTTTTATTTCACACATTCAGTCCTGGAATGATTTGCAGTAGCTTTCAGAACATTCAAGCCTTGTAAAGTCAGATTGACATCAGAAAATGAAACAGCCCCAGCTATAGCCTGTGAAATACTGTTATAACACAAACTTTAAGTGTCAAACTTCAGCGAATTATGAAATTTAGTACGTCCTCTATTTTCTACCTGTAATCCCTTATATGGAAAACAGTTATCACAAGAACTATCTGCCCTTGTGCTGTAAAGACCGACTCAGTTATTTACAGCGATTCCTATGAAATCAGAAGTGAAAACCAACCATTAAATCACTGACTTTGTGAAACTTTCAAGGAGCTGGACTGTCATTCCAATACTTGTAGAGTGTGTATAAACAGGAGGGGGGATGACTGTTTATGAGAGTGGATAGTGACAGGACAAGGGGGAATGGCTTTAAACTGAGACAGGGGAGGTTCAGGTTAGATATTAGGAGGAAGTTTTTCACTCAGAGGGTGGTGACGCACTGGAACAGGTTGCCCAAGGAGGTTGTGGATGCCCCATCCCTGGAGGCATTCAAGGCCAGGCTGGATGTGGCTCTGGGCAGCCTGGTCTGGTGGCTGGCAACCCTGCACATAGCAGGGGGGTTGAAACCAGATGATCATTGTGGTCCTTTTCAACCCAGGCCACTCTATGATTCTGTATGATCATTACGAATTCTGGACTACAATTTGTAGATAAAAGCAGGAGGGATGAGATAAAACAGGTACAAATACATTAAAAAAATAAATCATGTTTTAAAATTCCACATTTTGAAACACATAGGAGGCAAAAGGAGAACTATGTCAATAACACATATTTAGACAGCAATGATATGAAATGTGAAAGTTTCCTTTACACTTTTTACATAACTGTTTACTTATTTTGTTTTTTATTCCTTCTTCCTGGTACTCTTAGATCTCTGTATTCACTAGAGGATTTCAGCACAAACACATTGTATTCTTGTTTTGGGGCATCACTTTTGAGTAAACCTATTCATTTTCTTCTCAGCAGATAAAAATAATATCTATCAGGTCTGAATTTCTACCTGTTTTCCACGGCGCATGAAGACAAAACAGCTACAGGTAATTTTTTTTCCCCCATTTTAATGTTACTTACACATAGATATATAACGTGTTTATGGTACTTATGTACATACTTTACACTGAACTCCAGAAAAATGGCTTCTTTTCTTTCCAGCATACCTCCCACTTCCTGCAAAGGAGATCCTAAGTCATTGTTTATGATGCAGTAGATTGTATGGAGAATATGCACAATTCACCATATGGGCAGAGGAAGATGAGAATAAATGAGAAGTGCCAGAAATACTGCAAGGGATGGAGACTGAATCCAGGTCATTAATGAACACAGTTATTTAGTTCCTTGGTTAAGATACCAAAGAATGAAACTAATAAAGGATTGACAACCCCACCGGTGGCTAGGGCTTGGAGGATTCAGAACCAAACAATTCTAGACTGCCTCAAATTTGAGGATACTGAATTTAACCAAATTTGATACAACTTTGCAACATTTATTTCCAAGAAGTCAATTTTTCCCCTCCAACTACCTTCTCTTCTTTTCTTTTAAGGGCATTTCTGGACACACTCCAGTGGAATGCAGAAGCAGAGATGAGCTAAACCAAGAAACTGAACTTAATAAATCCACTGCAAGACTGGATGCCTATGGAAATAAGCTCTCCTATTCCTAAGCAGACAGACTGGATTCATCAGAATGTTTCCCCATCTCTGCTACAAAAACCCTGGGTCAGCAAAACCCTGTGTAAGTTCTTATAAGCCCTTGTGAGAATGCTTTTTATTTACTCATTGTTCAACCAGTCCAATCACCAAGTAACTTCTGATAACTAAGGACAAAAATAAGTACCCACTCCAAATCCTCACTTCTTTAGTGCTAAACTTAACCAGAAAGACCAAAACGTTTTTTCTTATTGGTAAAACAGAACTTGCAAAAAACATTCCTGAACCAACACCACTAACCCCAGGTTTGTCTCTTGTTCAACAGATGATTGCAGCATCCATTTTGTGGGACGTCAGTGATATCAATGGGGCAGAAAAAGAGGAAGCAGGGAGCATTTCATGGCCTGGAAGTGAATCAAAACAAAGAAGCCTGCTTATCTGTTGAATCTGCTTTTATCAGCAAAAGTAAAATAACACACTCTTCTATGAGCTGCATCTTACAGTGCCTTAAGAAAACCTGCTTGGCACTTTCTGCTGTGTTTTTCTGCTAGCAGGCAGCACGACCGGCATGTGCGGGGGCTGCTGTCAAGTGCTCCCAAACCTCACCCTCCTACACCTTGCACGTGTTTGCCTGTGTTCATGCATGCATAAAAAATCAGTGGCAAACTGTGGCAATCGCAACGCAGAGAAGGGCTTAGCACCACCAATCTCAGGCTGAATTGATAGAATGCAGATGGCTGAAGTGCCCTCCTGCAGCAGTGTGCAACAGCAAAATACAACAAAAAAGCAGCTCTTTCTATCAACAGAAAAAAATAGTTTTGCTTTCAGACAGGTCCTTGTTGCTCCTCCCATCTGGAAAAGCTTACGTGTTGTTTCTGTAACCTATCATCCACATACACAAGTATAGCAATTTCATGCTTGTTCTAGGAGTGAACAATGTGAACTGCTGAAACAGACTCTGTTGTACAATCAAAATGCAAGCTATTGTGTTTTGATCAGGCTTCTCAAGTATTACTTTTTTCTACATTTCTTTCCCTGGCTTTCTTCATCTCCCTCCATTTTGTTCCCGAGTTACAAACATCAGTTACATTAATCTGACACAGAACTTCTCCTGCATAGACACATTTCGCACTCTGCAGCTGCACAGCCAGGCAGCAGCCCAGGGATGCCAGGTCAACCACAGTGCACAGAATGTGGCAAATTTAGGTCACCTCTTTCAGTGTCACTCCAGTCACCGGCAACCACACTTGGCTGTTTTCCTGCCAACCTGCCTATCAAATGAGATCACTGAAGAGCAAAATCAGCACAGAAAATGCTTATTGCTGAAGATTTTGGGAGTGGGCCAAGACAACCATAAAGGATTAACTCTCCCCAACTTTTCTATTGCTGATGGAACTGAGAGCTGCATTTGCCAGAGGCCAAGCAAACATTAAAACTACAGTAATGTGCATCCTTTGACTAAGGTGTTGCCTGTATGGTTGGGACATAAAGACTGATCTGAAGATAAGCAGACATCATCACCACTTGAGGATGAGAAGAGCTGTGCCAGCAACACATATTATAGAGACTCCTTGGTGGCCTGACAGGGACCACAGTTCAGCCTGACAAATGCACAGGCTGCCAAGCAGATGCCAGGTCCAACTAGAAATATACAGTGGTGCTCAAATGGGCTGCAACAGCAGCCAGCTGCACTTCAAAGCAGGGAAACCAACACTCAGAGTGGGCTGGCACTGCCCAAGGCCTGCTCCAGTCAGCACCCAGCCTCACCAAGCTGGTGAAGCCACTCCAGAGCAATGCAGCAGCATGAGCTCTGGCAGCAACTCCGTGTCTATACCTACTCCAACCACTTCCAGTTGTTGGAATTGACCTTTGGATCTCCTCTTCCATTATGGTTCTTTTAAAAAAAAAAAACAAAATAAGGTAATCCACCCTCAGCAACACATCAACTAATATATTTTTACAGAAGAACAGTTCCTACACACCTGAGCTGTTCAACTGCACAGGAACTGAGAAGGAAAATCTTTAATAGGGAATAACACAAGGCATTATAGATTGCTTCTTAATTCTTGACTGCAAAAGATGAACGGAGGGATCAGCATAGAAGGTGCACCTACTGAATGTTCACTGCAAGAACAGCAACCTAACTGGTCATAGGGCACTACAAATGAATCACAAAGGAGAATAACAGTGTAGATGGGTCATGGCATTACTAGAAACTTTGTTTTAAAGAGTTTTAGATAAATCCACAGGTGAGTAAATAACTTTACCCAGAGGACGAATTTCAGTTTTAGAAAAGGAAGGAAGGAGATGCAGCAAAATAAATCCAACTTCAGAGGGGAAATAAAAAGTGAAGGAAAACAACTTTATATAAATGAAGATAGGTTACATGAGATCAGAATGAAGTTGAGAACAGAAGAAAACTCAGTATCACCACTGTATCAGGACAACAGAAAACAGATCCATCATAATAGTAACTGAACAGTTTTTGAAAGAAACAAAGTTCATTTATGGGATGGCTTTTTTTTTTCCTCTGATGAGAGACTTGCAGGATCAGTAAGACAGGGAGTTAACTTCCAGACATACAAAAGGCTAAGCAATTAGGAATTACAGATGTGAACAGTTGATCCCTTTTCCGGCTCATTACCTCACCAACTGAAGATTATTTTTTACTGTCTCTTAGCTAATGACTTAGACAAGTGCTAAAGCCTTTTTCCTATTTCTCTTAGAGGTCATTTCCTGGGTTCATACACCTGCAAGGTGAGTATTAAGGAATCTGTGCTTTTCTCTGTTAATGCTTGACTCTTGTTTTATCACCTGTACTGACAGCTCCTTTTGTCTTTCTACTTTGCCCTCAATTCTGTTTCTTGTATTTGTGCTTCTCTATCCTGACATCCATCCACTGTTGTCAATCTCTTCCCAGGAACAGGACGTCTACAACTGACTGCACGTTCAAAGTATCAAGACAAGCTTGCTGCAAAGCCAACTAACATCAGTAGGGATCCATCAACACCTTCAGTGGGGTCAAGACCAAACCTCCAGATTCACTCCCACCCCCTTGTACTACGCTCTGCTGGACATCTTTATACAGACAGTAGCTGCACTGCTCCCCTACATTATGTATTTCAGACCCTTACTAGTATTATTCCCCTTTTTCCCCCTAGCATTATCCTTTTTATAGTCTCTCTGCTGCATGCAACGGTTTCTAGGGGGGATTATCTTTTGTAAAGCTAAACTGTAAAGTTTAAACTATAGTTAGTTTTGTATTTCCTCTTTATGAGCTTATCAGTTTAGATGCTTTTGAATTTTAAGTATTTGTCTAGATTCATATTTTCAGTTTCTTCCTTATTTGAAACTGGGTAGTACAGCAATTGAATCCTCCTTATATCACCAGATAAGGTTAGAGAGCACAGAGTTAAAATCTTTCAGAGAGGCTAAGCAGAACAAAACTCTGGAAGAGATGCAAGAATGAAATCTTGTTCTGTATCATTCCCCATTAGACTACTTATGTTGAAGCAATTTTGTCTTAAAATACTAAAATACTGCCACAAATGAAATAAAACATTTTGCAGAAGAAAAAGAAAGAAATTATATAAGTTTAGACTGATCTCTTTAGTAAAGCAATGGGAAATGGCAAACTGAGGAGAAACAAGAGAAAACATAAAAAGCATATCCATGGATCATGCACTATTTTCTCTATATTCAAGAAAAACAATCTACTGGTAACACTCAGTTACATTGCTGCTTTAAAATGTGAGAAGTAGCAAAAAACGATGAATCTACAGAAAGAGCTGCAGTTAGATCAGCTTTAGAACCTGAAGAATTAGGTCTTTTTTTATTTGCCAGCTTAAGAACAAGACTGCTCCTGTACATACACAGGAGAAACCTGAAGAAGCAAACAAAAACTACTTGCGCTTAAGATCTGAGTTTGAAAATAAAGGACTGTTTCTGATGATTTTTCCCAAGTAAATGATTCTACGAGACAAAGGTGATGTAGACAGCATATGGTATGTTAATTCTAGCCCTGACAACAGCTCTGCTTTCCGTCTATTCCTTCGCTAGACTGTGAGAAAACAAGCAACTTGTGTCACCACCACGAAAGCAAAACTCACAGGACTCAAGTCTTCTGCTCAGTCTCACCAGGCATAATGAGTATTAACACGCTGGTATATAGAAGCACGTGATGCAAAGAATGAAATTTCCGACTGAGAATCTCTCCTAATGAGAATGGCTGGTATCACAATAACTTATATGGTGGAGGAGAAATCAGACAGAAAAATACTCTAGCACAGGGGATGCACACTGCCTTTGCAGAACAAAACACAAGTAAAAAAATAGCCAAATAACTTGATTTTCAAAGAAGCCTGGTCCATTCTGATTAAAAGCCCAACCACTCTGGCCAGTACCAGTGCTCAGTATTAAACCTTCAACGCTCATTTGGACAGCACCATAGGGCCTTGGGTAAAGGCCTGTCTGCTCTGTGGGAAGGAATGGTCCCAGCACCTCAGTGTTGCTGCTGCAGGAAGGCAACTCTGTGCTGCAGCAATAAATGACTTGACTCTTCCTTCTGAATTGTTTGCAGTACAGCCGTGAAGTGGCCTGGCTAGGTACCAACAACTAGTAGGGTAAAAATCAACATCAGCTTGCTGGAAAAAAGGAAGACTTTCCTGGAGGGACAGAGGGAGGGAGGGAGCTGTTTGAGGGAGAGGGGCTGTCTGTTCAGTCAGATGTGATGCTTCATATACCCCATTGTACCTTTGATAAAGGGACGGAGAAGGTGGTAGGGAACAATCACAACTGAAGAGCACTGAACTAAGCATCAAAGTCTTTCTGGAAGGCAATGGGATGGGGATAGGTGAGGGCAGACCCTCTCCTGCCTGCACTCCACAGCCTGTCCAGAAGCAGACAGAGGCAGAAGAGGGCTGCAATTGGCCACAGCCTGGCTTATGGTAGGAAAGAACAAAACCGGCCTCAGTATTTGTATGCTGCATGACACTTCAGAGGCAGACCTTGATGTTTTCTTTATGCCTTTATATCACAATGCATTTTATGCTGGTCAAAGTAGATTGTTACATTTTATTTTTTTTAAACCTCTAAATAACATTAGAATGCCTATCTTGCTGTTACTGTGAGGACCGCGTTATGTGGAAAGACAGAATTGTTCTTGCTAAATAAAGTAATTCAAGTTCTAAATATTCCTTACTTTTCAGGGGGAAGGAAGTGGTAGGTGGCAGGAGGGATCCACTGAAGCTCAGCTGGGATAACTCAGCAGCGTGTCATGAACGCAGTTCCCCTGCACCATTTGTAGCCTACTCAATCCTGGGTGTGTTTTACTGCGTGAAACTTGGATTCTTTTCTTGTAGGCTTGGTCAACTTAGCAAAGATTTATTTATATGAACTGTTTTATTCAACACAGCTATCTGCCTCCTGCACGTGTTGCTTACAGTGCTGCTTATACCTAACAACCTTCAGACATGGGCCGCAGCCATCCTGCTTCAAAGGGTATGCTCCCTGCAATACCAACATCCTTTAGTTCTGTGGCAACTCCAGCAGGTTTCACAGCCATTCTTACAAACAGAAGAACCAGAAATGCCTTTTTTCCTTCATTAAAAGCTCAGAATCTAGAATCTCAGTTTTGCCCAAGCTGCTGTTGACAAAGTTAAATTCTAAACCCAGTTCCACAAGCCACGGTTCTCACTGACTTCAGCAAGAATCCAGGGCTTGCAGCAGCCTCACAGGATGTTACAAGAACAGGTACAAGTAGTTCAGGTACTGTAAAGGAAGTTACCCACAGCAGGGAGCCTAACAGCTCATCTTTTTCAGTAAAATAATGGAAATGATAGATGAAGTGATGCAGACAGACCTCATAAAGCATGCATTGGTGCTCTCAGTGAATATCAGCATTTCCCCCTGTCTACTGAAGGGGATTCTAACTCTCAACTAATATAATAAAGCAAAAAGAAAAAGTAGATTACTAGCTGCACAGCATTTGAATAGTAAATATCAATCACTAGCTTTTGTGGTTGTTGTTTTTTCCCAAATATGCAGAAAAGAATTGGTAGTAGGACTCCCCCCACTATAAGCACAGCTGGGAAAAAATCAGTACCATTAGAAAGAATTTGCAATCACATGCTAATAAAAAATGAGGCAGAATTTGTTCATATCCAGAACTTGGAAAATGATATACAGTCACTGACAAACAAAATATGTACTATTTCCATCGAAGTCCCAGAATGAGTCAAACTGCCCTCGAAACACATTCCGTTTATTGGGAGCATAAAGCATGTATCTGTTATAGCAGCTTCACAAGAGAGGCCCAAAGGTCTGACTCCAAGAAGGAAACAAATTAATAAGAAAAATGTGTCAGCCAGTATGGTAAATGAATAATAACTTTTCTGGTCTTTTTAAATAATGAAATGATTCCTTGACATACTGATAGAAAATGAGAGGGAAAAAATCCACAATTATCTGCAGGGTTCATCTTAAACATTTAGCAGCTACCTCAACAGTAAGTCCTTTCATGTTTTGGTACACAAGTGCAATGTTAGTGTTCTCCAAACTAGCCCGAAGGGTTTCTAAATTAGTAAGTCTATGTTACCATGGTAACATAATGCACTACTAAAATGGACCGCTTTTTACATCCACTATAATCAAGTTAGTGACCAAGTAAGTTATAAAAATTCTTGCCTTTTTTGTTGAGTTTGTTCTTTTTTTTTTTTTTTTTGAACAACTCCTACAGCTTTAAAAAGTATCTATTTTTAAAACCACAGAGAAATCACTTTGTTTGTCAGGCAAGAAGAGATCCAGGAAAAGAAAGAAATCACCACCACCTGCAACAAAAAACAAGATTTGCTCTTAAGTTTCCTGGCTTCCACTTAGCAGACACAGAAAGCTTTAATGCCCCACGTCTGGTTTAATTTTTTTGTCACAAGCAGATGACTCCCTTTCCTTGCAAAACACACTGAGGCCTCAGTCGAGTTGCTTCTTACACTCCTTCCTGTCATGCTGCCTCATGTACCCTGGGGCATGTTAAATGGCACTAATGCCCTAAAAGTCAACCTGCCATCCTTGATCAGACGATATTCAAGCTGAGAATATTCAAGTTAAAAACAGTCTCATATAAAGTTCAGTGCTCAAAAGACATCATCTTCACAGCCACACAGACCAGAAAATCTGTCCTACATTCACACAGATTAGATAAAAATGTGAATTTCTTTCTATCAGAGAAAAAAAGTAATAAAAAAATCATTGACCTGATGAGAAACATCCTTGCTACACCCAACCCTCCTCAGCCAGTCTCACCATGCAGCACCTTCATACAAAGGGCTGCTGCAAGATCCTATGAGGACAAGGAGCCTTGTCTGACCCAGAAGCTTTTTTCCACAATTGGCTTTATTCAAATAGCATCAAGTATTTGCAGTCAAAATCTTGAAGACTTATATTTGGATATTTTCTTTTAAGAGATAGTATCTCATTGTATATAAATATTTTTTTGTCATAAGCCTGCTGTAACCTCCTCGGGGTATTGCTGTGGACTCACTGTTCATAAAAATCTCTTAATATTATTGAGACTATAAACATGAACTTTTTCTGACTCATGCTGCATTGAAATTTAAGGGGAAAATGTCACCAGTTTACAGTTGTGTCAACAAGAGCTAGATGTATTGGCTTGTAATATTGCTTGCCAGTAGTGTTAGCATACTAAGCCTGGTGCTGAATTCAATGCTTTGTGAAATTAGAGATATTTTTTAAAAAGGAAGTTACTGTGATATTTTATTCATTTTTATTGCTGGGAGATTATATCAAATAACCCAGCTTCTTCAATTTTGACCTAACTGGATTTTATCATTTTTGATGACGATTATTTTAGATGACTTATAGTTGGGAGTTAATGCCAAAGCATTTTTGATTAATTTGGTGAAATAATTCACTATAATTTATACTCCTTTCAGAAAGCTGGAGGGAAAAGAAGAAACAAGAGTCCAAAAACACTATGCAAACCCCTCCCAAATGACTTACATAAGCACAAGATTGTTTGATGCCTTCCTTTACAACATCAAGTTGTAGCAATTGAGCCAAAACTGGGATTCTCTCCACCTCCCGCTTTCCAGAAAAAAAAACACATCCAGAGAATATAAAGGAATGGTTATGCAACTATAACTCCCAATCTGAATGCACTTATTCAGGTATTAGTGACCTTTCGCTGCGCTGTTTTTGTCATCATGTTGGGGGTGAGAAAAAAGTTCTTTATAATCTCAAACAAACATATTCATGAATGGGATACCATAGTGAAATTACATGTAAAACTCAAATCTAGCGTTGACCACCTACAGAATGAATGACCTCCTGCCTTTAAGTGGCTGTTTTAGCAATGATTTTCATCTGTGGCTGTCACTCCATCTTCTTGCTGTTTCTAGGTTATAACAAAAGAACAATTGGTGGCTCAGGGATTTTCACATGCAGCAGTGATCATCTAACTGAGCAAGGAGTTTAAAACTGGACAAACTTACCCTTCCAATAACAAGAAAGAAGTCTTGTGACACTCAACAAGTCACAGGGAAACTAAGTTCAAAGGCATTATCCAACACGTATCCTCTTAAGTACGTTACAAAATACGTACTGTGGAGAAGTCCTTTATCGTAACCTTCCCTGAATTGTTAGCTCTATGCAATTTACAAAACAAAACCAAACCACCAGATCGTTTTATGTATACTGTGAGAAAAAACACGTTCTGATGTAACTCCAACTAAACCTTGGGCTATCAGTCTGCCTGTTTTGAAGGACACATCCTTATTTCTGGATTATCCTAATCATATCGTAAGGTAAAAAAAAAAAAACACCCAATCTTCTGGAAATCTGAACATCCGTGTATTAACTAGCAGGAAAAACATAAGAAAACCAACAGTTGTTGATGAAAGTTAATGGCTCTGGATCACACAGCCCCACATAGCTGCATTTCTATACACAAGTTGCAAAACAAAAGTGCTGGAAAATAAATCAAATACTAAATTACTGCCAACAAGAGCATTGCAATTCAATGATAAAAATTCATGTGACACCAACCGATTTTAAGCTGCAACCATTTGAACGTAACCCTTACATGTAAATCGTTATTTATGGGAAATAATTTGAAATACTGACAGTAGAATTGATATCTTAATAGTCAGCATACTGACAGCTAAAATGGTTCACACATCTGGCTGGTTTTATACTATGCAAACTGCTGGGACGGTACAGAAAATGGTTATGCTTGTTTGATGATCCTCAGGAACACGCTCCTCCTCCAAGGGAAGGGAACTGGGCAGTGGTAGTGAAGTTCTCATTTTGAGTCCCTTTGCTACATGTTGGATCGCTTGTCCTAGGATAGAAAAGTTTTTACTGGAGAATTCCACTATACGTCAGAGGAGTGCTTAAAAGAGCATCCTCTTGTTCAAGGATAACACTTATATACATTAGAAAAATAAAGCAAAAATGGAACTGCTGTGACAGTCTAAGTGAGTTTTGGATTAATGAGGGTAGCTCACTGACAAAGTCAAGACACCACTCCATCGCCTTGGAAATGACACTTGGAAAAATGGCTGATGCCTGGCTGACAGGCAGCCCCAGCTCCTCCTGCTCCAAGGACAGACCCAGGGTAAGACGGAGAATATAATTTTGAAGTGTTTTACTGTGAATCTGACACATACATCTCTAAAACCATAGACACAAGAGGCGTAATCACCCTTTTGGATGTCTCAACCTGGATCCTCCAGACACCAATGCCTGTGTGCATCTCCTCACCCTCCCAACTTGCCACTTGATCTCCTACCCCGAAACGCCAAGATCCAAAGTTAGGCAGAACAACGCACCTGCTTCTAATGAAATTAATCTTAATTGTAACCTGGCTGGCTCCACCCTTCCCTCAGTTACCAAAGCACCACTGCCTGATGTAGTGTTTGAAGAAGCAATCAAGACTGAGAAGCTGCCCCCAGACCTTCTGTGGTAGATACTGGTTTCTAAAGGCATGCAAAGCTGCCTGCTTTTCTGAGCCACGCAGTGCACAGCAGTGACCATCACATGCAATTCTCATGCCTGTTATCAGTATCAGTGGGAAGTGATGGCAAAATTGCACAATGACCACATACCATGTGGCTGCTGTTTCCAGACTTTCAAAACTTGGTACCCACATGTATGTGTAAAAATTTGCATTTAAAAAGAACAAACACTATCCTACAGCTCTTCTATAAGTGTCTGGTATCCATAATTTATTTAAACTCCAAGAGATGATACAAGGAAGCTATATTTTAAAATGAGTCTTTTCTGCTATAGATGTTTAACCCTACAGAAGAGTCCATACAGAAAGCACACCCAGGCTATGATAGTGCAACAAGCTCTGAACCACATACTCCTATTGAAGTGGAAGGACACAGCCAGAGCTGGGAATCAGCCCAGCCCTTATGCACTTTCTGAGTCTGTTCCGTTTGTGTTTCTCTCACATGCTACCTTTACACTGTACTTGTTTCCTATGCTTAATTCCACCTTTAAAACAGAAAGCCCCTTCATTTCATTCTTCCTCCCTCGCCATGAGTTAGCACCCAGTACCTTTTCAGAACAAGCTTTCTGCTCCAAGCCATCACCACAGAGCGTTGTTATTTGTGACAGTACTATGGAAGCAGGCAGAGCTCTGTAAGTATCTAAGAAACATCTCCATCTCAGGATCTCCATAGGCCCTGCTGCACTCCTTATTTACTGAGAAGAAATAACCCTCTTAAGTAGGTAATCCACTGTTTGCAGTCCTCTTCTAAATAAGGAATGGCATTTAACATTCAGCAATTTTTTTAATTAGTTTTAAAAATAATTGGGAAATTGCTAACAGCTATGCAATCTAACATGTTTTTGTGTGAACGCTGAAAATACAGGTAGAAGTCTCAGTATGGAAGATGATTATTTTACTGATTACTTTTAAATGCCGTGACCACACAGTCGCATTGACAACTGCCTTCTCCGGGAGCTCGCGAATGTTAGCACAGTTTTGAATAATCTGGCAAACAAAACCAGACTTGAGACTTTCAGGCATCTATTAAAATCAACACAAAAACACCAAGGACAACAACAAAAAACCTTGGCTTTCCAGAACAGCACTGAAGAGAGTTAATTAATGCTTGGAGCCACTCTGTGGGTTGGACCAGTCATTCCCATTTTGTACATGAAGAAAAGCACTTGGTCAGTAGAACAGAAGTGCCATTATTATTGCAATTTCTGGTCCCTGAAGCAAGGCATCTTCGTCTCTTATTAGGCCACAAAGCAGTGCTTCAAGTCTGCCAAAATGACACTGTTACCTCTGCTCCCACAGTCTAAATATAGGTACCTGCACAAATTATTTTAGAAAGCACTAGAAAATACATACTGGTTTTCAGACTTTCATTTCCAAACAGAACCATTAAAAGTTGTATGTTATTTCATCATTCTTCATGCTTTTATCTATGGACTTTACTCTTCCTTTTTCCTCACAGGACAATTTGCTTTTCTAACTGATGATAGTTCTCATGGCATGCAAACGCACTCATCTAGAAATACCACTAGACCAGACCTGTTCTCTCTAATCAGTGAAGACACTTCAAGTTTCTGTTGTGTTATGAGCTTTTGCCTAACATCTGCACAGAAGAGCCTTCCCGGCAGACAGGATTCTTGAAATATGTTGCTACAAGTGCAAGAAAACCTTTTTCTACTTCTTAATTGAAAAGTTGATACTCATTTTGTGAGACTGTTTGGTGATATAAGGTAAATTAAAAGACCATCATCCTGGAGCACATTGACTTGATTTAACAACATTAGCTCTTCCCAGGTTGAAAGGATGCGAAACAAAGCAAAAATGCAACTTAGAAAGCATAACAGCAAGGCAACTAAAGATGGAACTATGGAGACGGAAAAACAGCATTCGGATAACAGATGAGAGATGATAGATAATGCTAGGGTATCATATTGAGAGTTTTAGTACTGGCTACAACAAAGAATGAACCAGCAAGAAGATGTAAAGAGAAACGATATGATCAAAGTGCACAGGCTTCAGAAATGCTCCCTTCATGCAATATTCAGAATTGATGTAAATGGGACAAGACTGCTTTCATCCAGGCTATAAGAGTGACTGTGAGCTACTTCTGTAGTAAGATGAGACATATGGATGGGCAAATGGGAAGACTGCATCTTGGGCATGCAGTACCAGGAGAACTTCAAGATACCGACTGCACCTGGCTGCAAGATCCTCGAGAGAAATAAAGCAGGGGTAAGACATACCAACCAGGTTTTGCTCCACTAATAACAACTGCTTTTTTTAATACAGTCATTTTTCATTACTGTGCTAAAAGATTAACAGGTATAAAGCAGAAAGAGAAATATACTTTCTGATTCATGCGGACTGCAGGACTTTGACCTCAGAGAGAAATTTAGGAAGCCAATTTAAGAGCTCACTTTGTCTGAAAAGTTCATCACAAGGGCTCCTTAAGACATACGGCCCTCAGTAGATTAACTTAATAGCAACTGCATTTGCTACCTAAGGAAGTGACCTTTATTGATAAGAAATACTAGGACACTTCAGGGGTTTAAAAGAACCTACAAAGAAATTAGAGATATCAGCTGAGCAGAGGATAACTTAGAAGAGATTATTTTATATTAACTCTGCTTATATATACTTACAATATGTACAGAAAAAAATTACAACTACACAGTAATAAAGATTGTAATCAAACCATATTAAAGGTAATTCAACCATTCAGAACTAATGCAAATTATTTATGGACTCCATGCTTTCAAAGAAATGCAAACCACTTCAGATGACAGCTCATGTGAAATGGGGATATTAAAGAAATCTCCCTGGACTTGAAAACTATGCTGAAATCATGCTAGATACAACAGGGACTAAAAGAGAATTAAACCTAGCATGGTTTTGCTCTTTGCAAGGAAAAAAAATCAGTTATTTCTTAAAGGATGTATGAGTTCTGCATTTGTAACTGGGCCATCTGATTTCTCTCACAAGTAAGAAAAACTGTATCAAACAATAGTAAAAATAAGCCCCAGCTTGTTTTTCAGCATTAACAGCTTATTTTCTTAATACAACACGTGCAATTCTGTTTTGAAGCGAAATGCAAATGAGGATCCCCTAAGACTCACTGTCCCTGGATTTCCGTCCTCTGAAAAATACCCTGAACTTCATAAGTTGTCCATGGCAAAATAAAGGCCCTGATGGCACAGAACAAGGTGAGAAGCTGCGCTTTCACTGGTATTTCTGACCCAAAGAATCCAAACACTGCAATAATCTCAAGCTATGGTAATAATCTCTATAGATCAGTTCTCTATACAAGAGTCCTTCCCAAGAGGATCTGATGAGGACCTGCTTTCGTACAACTTGTGATTATCTTTACTGTTTTAAACGCACTTGTGCTTGGCATTTTGGGGTTCCTAACAGGCAGGTTTCATTAAGAAAAAAAAAAAAAAAAGTCTGATACAGCATCCTTGTGCTTAATGGTAACTCCTTTCCAGCTGTGAGGAAAAGAAAGCAGTTCTCACCCTGTTGCACATCACTCTCAGAGGTAGCAAACTGCTACAATCACAGTGAAGAGCTGAGAATCAAACCCCCGGCTCTAACAAATACTTCCTTGCCTTATTTACACAGAACTCCCCAAGTAACTGAACCCTTTCTGCCATGGCTGTCACCTCTGCCCTGCAGAGCTGGGAAGGGCAGAACCAGGCTTGAATGCAGCGGTCACAGTTGTAATAACCCTGTTCTTGCTGCCAACATCAGGCGGGCCGTTACTGACTTGCACAATAGCCTTATTTAAGGGCAGATCCCAATTTATTGAGGGATTTCACATCAAATATTTGTGACTTCTTTAGTTGCATCATATACGGGGAATGAGAAGCAAGTTTTATAGTTTACAAAATTGAACAAGACTTTTTCTTCTAGCTCCAGACAGCCAAACAGTCTTTGAAATGGAAGAGGCTGGTAGGCAGAGAGGAAGGCATGGCTCTAAAATGTATGCATGGGAAGAAGAAATAAGAGCAGGGAAAGGAGACTCAACCTGCCAGGACGAACTCATCCCTTTTTCATGCATGTTTGTGACGCCCACAGGATACATCCTCCTCCCTATTTCAGATTACCCCAAAGGATTTTCAAAGGACAGTTGTAAGGACCAAGGAAAATAATCTCATCGTGTGTAAAAGGCCTAAAAACTAAACTGAAATGAAACAAATGGAAAAAAAAACACAACAAACCCACAAACAAGCAACCTGTACAGTTCATAAAGATTAAGAGGATTTATCTGATTAGGTTTTGAAAATTCAACAAAAAATGAAATTTAAAATTCCCTACTGGCTGTGATTGAAGCTGATGTGTTAAGCAAGGAGCTGAGGAAGCTCTCATAAATAGAGATTGGTTTCTTTCATCTTCAAAACAGAATGATTTTTTTTTTCTAAGTGCTTCCACTGCAAGAAATGTCTAAGTACAACTTCTAAGATGTTATGTCAGAACCTGTAAATAAGCAGGAAAAAATAAATCCCACAATGTATTTTAACGCAGAACATCAAAACAGAAAAGGTGGCATTGTGATGTACTGAAACAGTAAAAATCCAAACATATGTCAGAACAAAGATAATGTTTCTACTACTTCAAATATAAAACCTCAGATCTGCACTCATTGCCACTTGTCTTGGCCAAGATGTAAACAACCTCTCAACCCCAATGTTAATACTAACAATGGTGACCAACTAAACAAGGAGAAAACTGCTGTAGTGGGGGCTGAAAAGGAGATAGGAACATTATTAATATCATAAGGCAAACGTCCTGGCTTTGAAGGATGAAGAGCTTTGCCAGTATCCCTTTTCCTCCTCCGGTTACCCAAACTCATGCAGCCACGCTAGAAAGGATGCCCTGACACCTGTCAGCTTCCTCCAGCACCGCCTCGAGGGTCATCTGCTACTTTACTCATACACTCCCAAGGAGTGAATACAATTTCAGTAGTCAGTTTTTGTCCAACCTTCTAGTTCTCAGCAGTGATGTCAGGCCCACAGACTGACTGCAGAAACCAGGCTGAGTACGAGCAGAGCCCTAATTACCTGCACTTAGGACTCCAGAAAGTATTTGCATAACAACAAAGTGTCTGTGGTGTGTTCTCAAAGCAGGCCAGTTTCCCCACGTTTGCTGTTTAATTCAGAGCTGCATTACGCTGGAGGGGAGACCAGCTGAGGGGCCACCTCCTTCTGGCCCACAGCCTTTTATTCTCCTTTCTCTCATGCAGATTTCCTTCTGTGCACTTTCTGCCCACTTAAGTTTAACGTGGTCCTTAACAAAGACGTAATTCTGTATAAGTGGTGCCCAACAGAAACCATCTAAGAAAGTTAAGGCCTTCTCTGAGGCAATTTTAAATAATGTTTTTGAATACAGTGACAACATATCACTGTGGAAGGGAAATTATTTAAGATTTACAACGTCTGCATAAAGCACAGTAAGTACGGCCTGCATGAAACAGATTTTTAAAAAAATATTATTACTTCCTTAATATTATTACTTCCTTATTATTACTTCCTTCCTTTTCCATTTATTTTTTCCATTTTGTCCTGGTCTCCAGTTATGTTAATATACCAGCTAGCAATAGGTAGATGTACACAGATCTCTATGCATGCACACACTCGTACATAAGGATAGATGGAAACACAACGTAATTTTGGATACCATAATTAATATAGAAAAAGTAATTTCCCTAGAACTGAGTGGCCTTGCTTGGTCAGTTGTGTGGGGATATCCAAAGCCAGAACTGAGAAACAGATGAGCCTGAAAGCACCTCTGGATCCACTGGGCCCAATCACTGCCCAAGCAGGGAAAACCAGGCCCACATCCAGGCAGCTGTTGAAGGTCTCCAGGATTGGAGACTCCATGACATCTCTGGGAAACTCATGCCAACATTTGATCATTTTCACAGTTAAAAATAAATCATTATGCTTGCACCAGATGTGTTTCAGTTTGTGCCCATTGATTGCCTCTTGTGCTGTCATGGGATATCAAATGAAAGGAGCCTGGCTCCATCTTCCTTTATTCCTCACCAAGAGTTATTTATATACTTTGATGATTTCCTGCATGATTTTTGGCAAGCAAAAGAAGAAAGGCTCTGTGTACAATCCTATTGCCTCAACAGGTTGTTCCGCAAAGCTAGAACTGCAGATATATCTATTTCTTGGACATGAGGGAAGTATCAGTCAAGTTTTATCAAGTCTGCAGGAAAAAAAAAAAGTAATCAATACTAACTAAACACCAAATGGATTCAGTATTTGTACAGCTCTTCTATGAATGAATTTAAGACTTAGTTGCAGACATGCTTTTGATGCATGTCTTCAGTCATGCTAAAGTTAAATAAGAAAGCATAAATTGCTTTGTAGGAGGAAAGAAAATACTTGCAGAAACTGCTCTTTAGGAGCTGATAGTAACATCCCAGCTTTTCAAAATGTAGTGCAGGAAGAATTCCTTATCAAGACGAAGAACCAAAACCCTATGTACTTCAGTATGAGTGGCTGGTGACCCTGCACATAGAAGGGGGTTTGAAACCAGATGATGACTATGGTCCTTTTCAACCCAGGCCATTCTGTGATTCTATGAGATGGTTGCACCATCTGCTCGGCTGTCACTCAGTGAAGATTTAACTAAGGTAACCATGAAAGTGCCAGACCCTTTAGGCAGCCAGTGCAGTAAATTCACCAAGCAGTCAGCACTAAAAAGCAAAATCAACACAACTCTAAGCCAGCAAGCACCCACACAGTTCGCAGTCCTGTAGGCAGCAGCAAAGCTGTCATGATTTGGGTCAGCATCATGCCACTGTTGCCTGACACCTGCAAAGAGCAGAGGGTTGGTAAGGGCAGCCCCTCAGGTTGCCACCCTACAGCGCAGCGGATGTGGGGCACTTGTGTGCAGACACAATTGAGAGGGGCCTTGTTTTCAAAATGCAGCAAGCAAAGCTCATGAATCACTTTGGAAAGCCCTGAGGTAGAGATGACAAGAGGATGACAGGAAGATGAAGAGGGACGCTCGCTTTCAGTAAAGAGGTAAGAGAAGAAAAGCAGATATGTCAGACTTGGAAAGGTCAGGGGTAAGATTTGTGTTTATCAAAACGAGCTTTCTGTGCACAAAACCAAGGACAACTTCCATCAGTAAAAAAAGAAAAAGTTAAAACAACAAAAAAGAAAACCCTCTTTGGTAAGAGAACTTAAATTCTTCTCCTGCAAGCCAAACCTGGCCACCTCTACTTGCAAGTTATTTTTGGACATTCCTCACTGAAAATGGAGTGGTGGCTGCAAAGATGCCACAGCATATAGGGCTGGATGGCAGGTAGAAGTTGAAAGGCACAGAAGGCTTGACTGAAGAAAGTGAGTAACAGAAAGAAGATAGGTCTGAATGGGAAAATGGGACAGACAAATTTAGAACTGAGGTGGCAGCAAGAGAAGAACAACTGTGAGGAAAAGAGAAATGATACACCAAAACACTGACAGACAAGGAGGCCATCTATTACTTCACAGCCCTGTTCTGTTCCAGCCACCATGCTCTGCCTTCCACTACAACTAATAGCAAGTGCTCTGTATGTGCTGGGCTTCACCCAGCCCTGGGGCACAAGGGCCAAAGCAGCAACGTGCATTCCACAGGACATCAAAGAGACATGAGGTGGGGAAAGCCTGGGTTGCAATAGGTTTGACAGAGCAGTGATGGAAGAGAACGGGATACAAATTTTCAATATCTCATACATCTATCTTCTGGTTAGACTGTTGTTGGAATGTCACAGTGAGAGACAAAGCTGCACACTCAGTTCTGGATGACTGCAATGCCCAAAATACCCAGGGCCAATTACGACACTGAAGAAAACTGTCCCTACCCTGGGAGGTTTGTACTGTTAGTGCTAACATAGGCAGGAGCAGTTACACTGATTCTTTTTTTGCCCTCTTTAAAGACATTTGCAATGATGGTTTATGACCATAAAATATGGACTGTTCAGCTTACCTTAAAAGCTCACAGCCTGTGGTCACATAAAAGATGCTTCAATCTTTGATATTTTTCCCCCCTTTCCCTCTAGCCTTTTTCTGCCCAGATAACACAGGCAGGCAATGCTTTAGGACAGAGGCTGATTCATACTGTTGTCCGATAATGCAAACACATGCCTCCCCATATCAATAACTCTCCTTTGTTATCACTATTTCATTATCGCTACCTACTAAAACAGGACCCAGAGCTCGTTATAACCATGGATCCTAAACAGAAGTGTCAAATATTCCCACACTTCTAAAAAGGTCTGTACCCACACAGACCTGCATGTTCAAATTTCTCTCAGTTTAAGTGGCCCTACAAACCCGTACAAGTTGTACCACAAGCAGCATGATGTGAATGTGTTTGTACAGACTTCCTAACCAGAGAGCAGATCAGCCTGATCTTTGGGCTAGTCTAGCAGCTTCCAAAATGTTAAGCACATTAAATTATTACCTTTCCTTTAGATATCATTCTTTTTTAGTACTAGAGATTTTGTAGTATACACATCAATACTAGGAACAGATACAGTAAAACCATTCTATAGAGCCCAACAGATAAACAGTCAATAAAATAGATAGCCATACAAGCAGCAGCAGCACAAATAACGTTCAGTTAATAAACCCATATGCCTCAGAAGTATCGGGCACAACAAGAAATGTCTGTTATGGATAGGAATGGATGATTCATGTTTAACAAAACAAAACACATTTATTTACAAAGTGAGAATTTGGGTTGAAAACTTCAACTGCTCTGTGGACAGACTGCAGCAAGCAGCGGTACCCACAGGTGGCTGAAGCACATCCATGAGAGACAATGAGAAACAGAGATGGGAATCCTGTTACTAGGACAAGTCAGACAACAGCATCCAGGATAATGATTTGTCGGTTGCATCCTGCACTAAATCCATCAATTCACCTGGCTTAATACCTCAGGTAATAGATTTAAGAATGATTAAAATTAATTGTAACAAAGGATTAAATGTGAAAAAATAAAAACTATCTCCATTTTTACTTTCAACCTCCATTCCCAAGTACACAGCTGGAGGAAAATACTGCAGTTGCAAGACCCAAAAGGGGAAGATATTGCTGCTTCTGTTACCCTGCTCAATAAAACATGTTCTTCCTCAGTGTACTGCATCTGACAGATAGGTGCCTAGAGCTACGCGTACTTCATCCTCTTTTCAAGACTCCCACTCCACACAGTTAGCCCACTGAACAAATCATGGCAGATGAGTGAAAGTCATGGGACAGGAAGAGCAGACCCACAGGAAACACTGCCCCAGCCTATCAGCCACTTAACAATGAAGGGAGCCTTCTTCCCAGTGCCCATCCTGCCCAGCCATCTCCACATGGAGAAGGACATCATGGTTCTGATCTCACTTTGCTACTGCTGCTAAGGCAATGAGACCTTCCTTATTTTCAGAGTGTCCCTCACTTCCTCAGCCAGGCTCATCTCACTCAGCCCAGTTTCAAAGTTTGGAGATTTGAAGGATGTAAAAGACTTTTACTCCCAAAGAAAATCAAAGGGAACAGGCTAGTGATCTCCCATGAACAATGTGCAGTGAGCAGCAACTACAGATACCGTATTGAACTTCTTGTCCATTTAAAAAAGACTAATGTTCCATCAAGGTAATAACTAGAGGTGGTTCCAAAAACAAACGAAATGGTAAAAGGTACTTTAGAGCACAAAGTCACTTTCCTCATTTTAATGCAAACCTGTACAAATATATCACTTACTTCTACTCAACTTCAGAAACAGCAAGGCCTGTAAGTACAAATCCTGCAAAATAAGCTCTTTGGTAATACCTTATATCCCTGTGACTATTTTCCGAAGTCTCTCATTGCTAATAGACTAACTTCAAGCATCGTTTTTCTCTTTCAGATTTGGTATGGTTTTACCTAATGTGAAATGCACTAACACATCAAATGATAAAAAAGACCCAATACCTTAATAAAGCAGAGCTGGTCTAACACTGTTTATTATTGGCACTCAGGTTACTGCATATATCCATCTCCAGCTAGCAGTCAAAGCCTGCGCTTCTGAAAGCACTACTCTTCAAGGAATATAAATATTTCCATAGGGCTATAATGAGATTATGGGTACCACACTGACAGCATTAACAACATATTCATTTCTACACAAACATACCTTAGGCATACACGATCAAAATCACTATTTTCCAGTTATATACATATGAAACATTCCAGCAGATGAGGCACTGATTTTTCTAACATATTCTGCTCTTACCATCCCATAGACCCACTGCACTCTAGAATCACAAAACAGCTTTGATTGGAAGGGACCTTAAAGCCCACCCAGTTCCAACCCTCTGCCGAGTGCAGCACTGTCTCCCACCAGCTCAGGCTGCCCAGGGCCACATCCAATCTGACCTTGAAGACCTCCATGGATGAGGCACCCACAGCTTTTCTGGGCATCTGTCCTCTTAACATCTAATCTGGATCACCCCTTCTTAGTTTTGACCCATTCTCCCTTGCTCTATCACTATCAGAACACAATTCTTGGTTGGAAAAGAAAAGTTTCTCTTTCACTTAATGAATGATGTAGAGATTTAATTACGGAGCAACAGAGCAGAGATGAGGACAGCTCAGAGGCACGGAGCAGATGCACAATGCAGGCATCTCCTTTCAAACAGCAACTATAAACTTTTTAAGTCAAGAAACTTTCTGGCAAATATGAACGTAAAATCTCAAGAACAATCCGAAGTGTGCTGGATTTCCTGCAGCAATTGGCTTGTTAAGGTTAAAATGTTTATAGCAGGAAAGATGACAATTGTTTTTAGACAGCGCTCCATAAATGTTGCTTCAATTTGTTGTCTTTGTTTACCAAGAAAAAAAAAGAAAAAAAAAAAAGAAAAAAAAAAAAAAAAAAAAGAGATGGTTTGGAAAGAAAGGAAAGGAAAAAAGACAAAGTAGCTTATTCCTTTTTGTTAAAGGATTTTAAGTTTAAATTATCACCAGTTCTAGCTTCATGAGTGTCTTTTTTTTTCTGGAGATGCTTGTATAGACCATCACAGCTCTTTTAGAAGGTAAGAAGATGCACACGTTAATAGCTATGGGGTGCAGTATCTCAGTTTCTCTGGGAGCAGGTGATATATTCACCACCAAAGACATGCTGTCACAACATTTCTTTCTTGTTATGTCTTACATTGTTTACAAATAATGACAAATAAACACCTGAAGCAGAAAGTAAGTATATCAGTCCCTTGAAGCTGAGCTGCCTGCCTATAGCAAGCACGTTATTCGGCTAGGGAATTTCTACATTTCTTTAGCTATAACTAACCATTACTCACTCCCTCATGTCACAGAGGTCATGAAGATAGAGATAATTACTTCACGAAAGCCTCTTTAAGAAGGCAGAAGGCATAAATTAACTGAACACCTCTTTAAGAGGCTTCTGGTTGGTCTTCTGAAGCAAAGAGAAATACACGGCACCCTGAGCAACCAGCCTCCACAGCCAGGTCCTCCTGGTCCAAACTGAACTGCTGGGAAACAGCTTTTTTGCATCACAGCTCTACATCAGGAGAAGCAGCTTCAGAAACAAAATCCTGGTGAATGTTTACAAAGCGTTATTCCAGTCAGTAGCAAACATTCAAAGAAACCGGTGCCTGCCAGCTGTGATTTAAACATCCCAAATACTTTTCCTTTTGAATACACTGTTACAAATAACAAAGCATGCATACCTGCTGTGCCATATAAAGTTTGTTAATACATAAATACCCTGGTTTTAAAGAGTATCTACTCCGGAAGTTAATGAGCCAGACAGTTAGAGAACAAACAACTTGATTTTGCATTGGTCTGGGCAGTCAGGAAGGCATCCTCATAGGGAGATGCAGAGAAAAGAGTGAAAAGCTGACACCAAAATAGCTCCTGTTCTCAACACCTTCCTGACACTGCTGAGACAACCTCATCCCTCCGACGCATGGTGGCAGCCAGCCAGAGGGCTGGTGACTTCATGCACAAGTTTATCTGGGCTCCGGAGTCTGACACAGACAAGGGCACCAACTTTAAACTCTCAACAGTCAGCTTCAGTATTCCAATGTCATCACATGAAGAGCTACGTTAAGAGTTTTTTTTGTGTGTTTCTGTTTCTAAATACTTTATGCTTGCTTCCCCATCTTCCAAACAGCTTTAACTGTAAAATGTGCTCATTTAATATGCATGCCTTTTATAGGAAAAGTTGTCATCAATGGATGTGCAGGTCAAGAATGATGAGAACTTAAACGAGTGCGGTGGTAAATACAGTGAAAGTCTCAGAACCACAGGGGAAAAACTGGCATGCCCATCTTGTTTCATTCTACTGCTGAAGGCAGTTCTGACGATAAACAAGGCTCTGGGCCAAAATTTAGCCTTTGATAACAATACAAACATATATATCTATATGTGTGTGTGTGTGTGTGTGTGCAAGGAAAGGATATACTGCAGTCTACAAGGCAGGGTGGCTTTAGTTTCATTTTGAAAGCCACTGAAAATAAAACCCGTGATTGAAACAAAGAATCCACCCAGACATGAAGGCTACAGCATCTCTGCCGTAAGAACAATAGCATATACTCCTCATCTCTTTCCCTTTCCATGAGAGAAGCACCAGGATAGTCATTACTCTGATCAAATTAAAGAACGCTTGGCAAAATTATCCTTTAAACTAATCACCGTTAGGAGATTTCCCTTCGTGTACCAATAGGCATAAATGCTCTAATTCAATTGCTAGCAGAACGCATTCCAATAAAAGAAATATCTACCAGCATTACAAAAGGCTACAGGAAAATTACTCACATGCACAGGCTCGAGATTTCAAACGAAAGAAATATTTCTGCATAAACACACCCTATCTTTCTACTAAATCCACTCTAACGATGTGTTCGATACTCTGACGGCTCTCCCACCCACAGGACACACGATATTAATGAAAGTAAGATCAAATTAAACAGATGACATGATTAACAGTATTCATTTCATGCACGACTGTGTTTTACCGGAGAGATAAAGACTTGAAAGTAATTACCACGAAGTCAAACTCCTCCACCGACCCTCTCTGCTGGCGGCTAGCAGTCCTCAAGTACTGATGTTTGGTAACAAAGAGCAATGCCTTTCATCTGCGGGCTCTCACGCTACGAGCTGAGCACCTCCAGCGCTCCGTGAGCGCAGTACCTCTGTATCTATGTCTGTAATGCAGCACGCAGATTACTGGGGAAACCTATCAAACCGGCAGGCAGCAGTTCAGCCTGCCAATAAGAGCCGGGCACATGCAGGATCCGGCACATGCTCGCTGCGGCTCCCACCCTGTCACCGCTGCTTAGCGGCTGCTCAGCTAATTATAGCTGCCTGCCGGAGCGCCCAGCCACCGCGGGCACGTCACACCTCCCAGCCAAAGGATCGGCACCTGGGGCTGGGAACGGGCTGGATGCGGGAAGGAAAAATGCCTGTTTTTGTTGCTTTGGCTCCAGGAAAATGATCAGCCTATGAGGAGTGGGGGGTCTCAGCCTCTGAAAAAAGGATGCTTTTAGGAGAGCGCTTGCAGAGCTGACCACCTGCCGGCTGCTGGGTCTATCAGGGTGAGACAACATAACCTAGCAGTTTACTTTGTCAGTGAGAATTCTTGTTTTGAACGTACACACTTGCAGTGCAATTACTGCTAGCCCACGGATTTATTTACAGTAGTTCACAACTCACAACGCAGACCTCTGAGGCACTCAGTGCACGCGTTCAGCACACAGCAGCCCCACAGACATTAACAGGACCACCTCTCTCCTGCACATCTTCATTCATGCAAACACTCAGCTACCCTGAGGGCTTCTGTGTGCACTAGCACATGACATCCTAAGCTTTCACAAGGTGGTGGTGGAAATGCCAATGACATTTTTACCATTAGACAAAACAAATGGACTCATTTGGAAAATGCTTTCCACGAGCAAACACTCCTTAGAAATATGGGGAACTTAAGGAGATGTTTATAAGATGAAAGTAAGGTCTAAATGCACAAAACTAAGGGACACTGCGATCTAAGAGACCACAGTATACTAGAAAGATGCTGACAGGTCCTATAGAGTAACAGCTAAATAATAACAAACAAACAAGCATTGTAATGTGTTGCTCCTGAACAGCGTATAGTTCAATGAATCTCCCCTCCAACTAACACAAAACAAAATTCTGAAGCCTCCTATTGCCATACGGTTCCCATACTCATGTATTCCACAGCAGCCATACGGTTGCCAAAAGTGACTGGCAAGATGGACAGTCCAAAACAAGGTGTATGTAACCTTACAATATGCTGTTAAGATGTTACACATACCCATAAACATAGTTTCTATGTGTTCATGCTAGCATTTCTTCCACTTCTTTACTCTTATCACCAGAACCACACAGCATCGGGCACTAAGTACATGATATTAAATGTTGTTCATGAACACTTATCTATCATATTTACTTCAGTACTAAAATTATGTTTGCTACTACATAAAACGTTACCAACTGAATAAGGCTCCCATGTGTTAGCAGCACAAGGCCACATTTATTGATAATATGCAAATAGCTTTCTTAATCTGCCAGTGGAAATTGCTCATAAAAAGTCACTCCGTGCTAGAAGCAGACTTCATTTCTATAAGAAAAGCATTCTCAAAGCTCTATATGGATAGAAATAAAAATGAAATGCAGGAAGAGTGACATTTCGCCCCTTGAGTCAACTTTCAGTCAACATTAAGTTTCGTACTGCAATAAACTAAGGGGGTTATTTTATTAAGTCTTCCTTTTCAGATTACATTATCTAAGGAGCTCATCAATTTTTACACACCACTTCTTTAAAACTCAGTAGAATATTCCAAGTTTCTCAGCAGTGTGATTTGAATCTAGACAACTGTGTATTTCATAAATAAGAGCGAGGATGCTTACAGACAGGTTAAAAACAGAAAGAGAACTGAAGAGAGAGAATCCTGGTGAAGAAGATTCTCATTTCTTTGATGATCAGATACTTTTAACCAACATTTTGCCAAAGGCTGGAGCAGGAATAAAGCCAATAGACTTGACCCTGGTGCTCTGATCCAGCTGTTGGAAATACTCATGTTTGGTAAGCACAGAGGGACAGACACAAAGACTAAGACCTTCTTTTCATCTAATCCACATTCACAGACCCCCAAGACACCAATAGCAAGTGACAAAGAGATCTCCTTAATTTTAGATAGTCTGCAGGGAAAAGAAGCTGTGGATAAGAGCACCGTGGGTCTGACGTTTGGGAGCTGGTGGCAGCTTGCAAGGCATCCTGCTAAAATCCCAGCTGGGCACAAGGCAGAGCTTTGCCAGCCTCCTCTCTGCCTGTGATGACCACACACAAGAGTCTGGATCAGGCACAGGACCTGGGAAAGGGTTTGGCTGCATCTACACATGCCAACAACAGAGACTGGGAAAGGTTTCCTGAGGATAGAGGAGCTTCTCAGCCCAAGCACATCTCTGCTGGAAGTGAACAAGTTGTGAAAGGTAGGCGAGTTGGCCAATATTCGGCAGACTTTCATAGAAAGCATAAGCCTGTCCCTGGCACAGGGGATCCATCTGGGCTGAACTTCGAGTTCCTGTTCCTTCACATGAAAACAGAAGGGCTCCACAACGTTTTTAGAAATGAAAAGTAAGGTAGGCTTTTCTTCTAGCCATGATCTTGACAGAACTGTTTCAATCAACATTTTCCACAACCATATGGTTCGAGGCAGATGCCCATCACAGAGGGGAAGAAAAACAGAAAACCTATGGCTATGATGACTTCATGTGAAACTGAAAACAAATCCTATTCTGAAAATTGCCTAGCTATCGTGTTAATACATCTTACACTTCATTTAAGCACATCTAAATGAGTTAACAAACAGATGGCTATTGGAGGAACAAATAACTTTTTCCTATATTACTTTTATAAGTACTTACATATCCTATGGTTTTAATTCAAAAATATTAAAAAATCAATAGACTTCTGATATGTCTTACAACTAAACAGGTTTCACACTGGCTAGCAGTTGATGTTTGACTTGAAAAAACATCAAATATTGTTTAGAAACTGCTACAGCATTTACTTAAATAGGTTTTGCAAAAATATAGCAAACATATGGAAAGAAAAATGAGTTGAATAAAAGGGCTGTTGAAGCAGCATGCTGCATTTCTAAAGGCAATAGCACATACATTTCCAAGCTGTAGTCTTAAGAGGTTGAACTGAACCAATTACTCTAATGAATATTTTACTTGGCTCAATGCATTCATTTGACTTTCAGAAGAAAGCAAGATAAACTATCCCATGGCTTTGTATACAAAACAGGAAAAGAAGAAAAAAAAACAAACCGTTGAGATTGATGTAGGTTTGGTACTTTTCCCATTTACTCAGATTAAATATGAAGGGGCAATTTTTCACAATTTTTTCTATATTTCAATTTTGCTTCCCCTGAAGATTTATCTAGTGCTATTTTCATTTCCTTGTGAAAACTGCCTTTAACTTCCCAGCAGTTATTGGGTGTGCTCTCTCCCTGCCCAGCAAGTGCTTGGTGAACTCCTGGAAGTCTGTAAATTGGTGGTCAATGTAACACAAGCCCATCATCATTCATGGAGGGAAATAAAACACACTCCTTAGCGTTTACCAAGCCAACCTTCTCAGGAAGTCACAACTGCCAGGCTTCAAGGTTGGCACTCAGCACAGTAAAAGAAACAACAGAACTTCTATCCATTTTATAGAGCACGGGCATTTCTCGAAGTGATGCTAGTTTGAGTATGCCAAGAAAACAGTTACCTGTACATGCATGTACACATGAATGTTACTGATCGCATTTCAAAATGAGTAAGTTAACATCCAAATTTAGGATTCATTTCAAATATACTAATTACAAGCATATATGTTCCAGACACTGCTCCTCCTGGTACTTAACAGGCAGAGAAGTCTCAATATTAAAGCCAGAGAATCTCTGCAGGACATCACTAAGACAGTTCTAAGCCCAAATTTTATTATTAAATACCATTCATATTTTATTTTCTTTCCCTGTGTTTTAAGAAAAATTGAACAAGAAATCCCCACACTCCATTGTCATTACTTGTTCCTGCAGGCATACACATCGGCAGACTTTTCACTGAGAAGCCAAGTGACCAAAAGAAAGACATCAATCTGCCATTACCACCTTCAAGAACCAGGAGAGTAGCAGTCAAGCTGCCAGTAAGATGTGTTTAATTCCACCCACAATGGATCCTTCAAGTAAACACAGCAAAGAAGGATCCAAAGCCTGTTGGAGATTCACTACTCTGAGTACTTATACTTTGCTCACAAAGAAAGATATTGCACAGCTGTTAGCATCATTCTGGTTGCATCCTAAAAGAGCACAGCCATGTCAAATTTAAATGACGGGTTACTTTGAAGACTTCATATCACCCCAAAATATGTTCTCTGTCACATACACCATTCTGACATCTCCATCCCAATAGCAAAACTTTCACTTCTACCCAAGTTCTCACTCTTCCTTCACTGCAATGTTTTCTTGTATGATGATACAAGATATCATGTATGATGACGATACACAGAAAAGGACCACACTGCTCAACAGTAACATGGTAAGCAAGAAAACAGCCCTAAGCATTGGATCCAGGTTCTGAGCAACCTACAATATGCACATGACTTACATAAACCATTGATTGTGACCCCAGTGATCAAGACCTCAGTGAGTCAAAGCTGGTAAAAATATATTAGTGAAAGCAGAGGTTGCTTCTCTTAACAGTCAGGTGAGGGGAGATACATTTGCATACCATAACAAACAGGTTTAAAAAAATAGATAAATTTGATGGACGGAAGATTCTCAGGCCATAACATGAGGAATAAGGGTAGCAAAAGTCAACTGCTCACAAGGACATGGGAAGTTAAATATACATTGGAACAGGCCACAAGGGGGCTTCGTAAGTGGAGATGCATTTTTTGTACTTAATGTAGTGGAAAATAGGGATCCCAAGAGCATCGCTAAAGTCAGAAAGCTGACAGACAAGTACAGGCCTGTTCCTGAATTTTCCTCAGTGGAACAGCAGATAAAGAAAAAGAGAGGAAAAAAAAAAAAGCTTGCACTATGGCAAGTACACTTCCAGTACCTCCACATCATTAATCTTCATCACCACTGCTGGCACTTCCTTCCCCTTTTCTATTTACGTCTTTTTCCCTAGGACCACCTTACTGCAATCTGTGATAAAACCTTATGCTGCTTATATCTAACCAAGACATCTATATTGGCCCAGGACAACTCTAAATGCAAGCTTCCCATTAGAGGACAGGTGTAATTTTTCAAAAATGCTCTGCTGCAAACAGTGCAATAGCTGAAGAACGAGACGTAGCATTCCTTGCTTTGAAGGAAAAACTGTCAGACTTGCTCACTTCTGTAATTAAGAACGTTGTTTCCAATTCTGGTTAGAAAGTGCAGCTCTGTGGCTTTCTTTGATCTTCTCTGATGACAATGAAGACCTAGTAGGCTCTCCAAAGCCCTTTTCATTAAATTTGTTTCATTCTTCAAAGAATGTTTTCCACTCTCTCACATCTCTTTACACGAGAAGGTGTTTATGTCGAGCTGCAAGACACAACTAGAAAGCAAGTCAAGGTGCAACTGTCAGAACACGAAATGGTTCTTTGCAGATGCTAACGCATGCAGGCTTGAAAACCGCCCAGAAATGGCAAAGCTTGGAGACTTCAAGTCTCCAGCCCACACCCATAATCGCAAGCCTCAGAGCAACTCTCTGATCTCATTACTGTACGCAAGGGCTGAAGACATTCAGCACAATTAATCCCAGAAGAAAACTTGCTTTGCATGCAATGACTTCGGTTATCATTTCAAAGGTAACAAGTTTGAAGACGGGTTACTAAACTTCAAGACTTTTTACCTAAGTGTAAAATAAATTTAGATTTTAATCTTAGAAATAGTGTTAAATTAATGACTAGAAATTGTATGCACATACAGCCAGCAACTATGACTCGCTGTACCAGAACCCAGTCTCACAATCTTCTTACAAGAAACCAGAAGCATTTTGCTGGCATGGATGAAATGCTTCTCCAGGAAGAGAGGCTTAATTATTTAATGGAGCAAGCCAAAAGCCCTTGAATGAATAACTCTTCAGGACTTATTCCTTAACAAGAGTGTACTTAACACCTTGGGCAGCTTGTAGACCTGGCAGCTGACATTTGTGGGGCAGATAAGATACCAGACCCTGCTTCCAGGACTGCTTGTGGCTTTTAGCCAATGCTCCAATGTAAAACAAGCAATGAACTCACATAGCCAGGGTCATGTAAAATCAGTATAAATGCAGATTAGTTCTCAACCCTTAAGTCCAGAGACTCACACCCCTTGTTCTCTCCCTGATCACTTGAAGCATGGTGCTTCCCCTAAAACAAGAGGGAAGTGAAGACCCTACTACAACTAACAGGGAAGCCAGGGAGTAGCAAATGCACATCAGAGGACCCGTGCCACATCCCAAGGACAAATCACTTACTGGCCTTCTTTCTCCAATGCTTCCTGGCCAGAACAGCAGGCCTTTTCTTTACCTTCCCCTCCTAGGCCTTAGGAGCAAAAAACTGTTGCTCAGTTTCCCTGTAGTATATGTCAATATGGAATAAAGTGACCAGCTGTAATATTACTGCTGTCAATAACCAGGAAAACAAAACAAAAACACCATGACAGTACACAATCCTTGTGTCAGTGGCACTGCAACTTATCAGTGATGACTTCACATTGTTTTAGTGGGCACTGAATTTCTGTCAACATACGACCAGGAATAATGCAGTTTAACACTCACAGGTCTGAACCTAGTTTTCATGAAACAAGTATGTTGCATCTTTTCCAATACTATACGTTGTGAAGGATTACACTGGTTTAACTTGATGGTTCTTTTTCCTGCATCCTCAAGCAGATGATATCTCAGGGTTGAATTTAAGGGTCCCAAATATGCCAGAGGTGGAAAGGGAAGTCCCTCAATAACAAGAAATACTGGTGATAGGTGGATGGTTAGACTGGGTGATTTTGGAGGTCTTTTCCAACTTTGGTGATTTTAAGATTCCGTGTTACTAATTGATGACTTTTTTATTTTATTTTTTGTAACTACACATAATCCCTGTAGAAATTTGGTACAAAACCTTCAGAAAGTAAGGCCAAAAGGTAAGCAGTTAAAATTAAGTGAAGTGAGAACCAGAGCTTTCAGTCATTCTCAAACATGCATCTCCTACTACAGCCAGTCTTCTGCTATACAAACAAGAAAGTCTCTCCTTGCTCTCCAAACATCCCTTTTAATCAGGGTGTAAGAAAGAAACTGCTTCAAAGCTAATCAGCAAATTAAACAGACATTGATATTTTCAAAACAAATTCCAGCTGTATGTAGTCAAAACATAAGCAACATAACCACAGTAAAAGGGCTGCCAGAGAAGGAAAACATTAGGAAATTTCAAAGTTGCATAAGTGTTTAACATTTACTTCACTGTACACGATGTTCACACTTTATAACAGAAACTGATGTATGACACAAAAAGAAACCCCTAATTTCTAAACTCAGCTGCATTGCCACATGCACTCCCCCCATACACCATACACTAGCATAAATATTCATGGTCAGCAGGACCAAAAGGAAGCAATGTAAATAACCCTGTGCACAGGACTGAATTTTCACACTGATCAGCCCAGCACATGTCATAGTGCAAAATCTTAACCATTTGTCTCATTTAAAGTGTTCAAGTTATTCTGAGTACTTACAACCACACCATTTATATAATTCGTTTTTAATGAAGCAGATACGGAATTGAAATAGCTCTGAAATATTGATGCAGAGAAGAATTTAGATGGCTCATTTTCTCTTTGGGTACTTAGAATATAGTCATCTTGAGGTAAATTAGTGTAGTACTTCAGCAAACAGTAGCTTCTACTACTATTGCTTTGTATCTCATCAGTACAGTGTGATGAAACAACCACATCAGATCTATGAATATATATATATTTCTAAATCTATTTTGCAATTTAGGGCTGAAAAGCACCTGGATTCAGATGCCTCTCTTCTCATTCAGACTGTGTGATTTAAATTAACTTTTACAGATCTGAGCATGCATGAAGGGGAGGCCTTAAGATTATCTTTCACTTCTAGCAGTAATGAGATTTTTTTGGCTCTGTATACACACTTCAGCACCTAAGACTATCAGAAGAGAACTCTTGGAATAAGATCAGAGACACCTTCAAGTCTTCCCAATGATATCATATATTAGGGTATCTCTTGTCAAATAAATAAAATACAAGAGCAGAAAGTATCAAACCATGCTATGTGGGGACACATAAGATGAACTGGTGTTTAAAAAATAAATAAATAAAAAAGCCTAAGATCTGTAGAAACTGCTGGTGGTGATGCATGGATGCACTTGAGAAGTTTGTTGTGTCTGAAAAGCCCAGAACAACAAAACAAAAGGAAAATGATAAAAGCATACGCCTAGAAGAAGAGAGCAACTAAATCCACACCTAAGAGGTATCAGGAGACAGAACTATAGAAAACAAAGCATGCCTTCTAGCTGGCAGTGCCTCTTTACTCACTTCATCAGCTTGTAAAGCCTGTGGAAGCAGATCTGCAGAGCTTGTGAGGAAAAACAAAATACATTATTTGCACGTTGCTACTACAGCTCTCAGGAGAACTTACCCACGACTACTTTACCAACACAATTATCCATACAAGATCCTTCCCAGAAGCAGCAAAAGCACCAGCTCATATTTAATCTGCAAGCCAGCACTTCCATCTGTTAAGTTAAAAAGGCAGGCACCCCAACCCATAGTTAAGGACTGCGACTGCTGTCTGTGACATACAACGCTTCCACAGCAAAGGAGGAAAGTAATTTGGATGTTTTTGATCTCTGCTTTACAGACTAAAACCATGTTAATAAATTAACTGGTCCCCATTTTCTCTGGGAGCTTCACGCCATTGTGCATTTCTTAAGGCTTACAGAGTGCAATTCAAACACGGGACCAACATCTCATGCCTCAGCAATGGCCTACCAGCAGAATGAAGGTACTCCTGGAGCTGGTCCATATCAGGGACACTGCTAGCAGGACAGAAACCTTAGCAGAGGAAAGATACCACTCTCTAATGAAGATATTACGTCTAACTTAACCTCATCTTTCATCAGGTAACACTAAGTATTTTATGTTTGAAGGTACTGCGAAAGAAGTTTAAGAACCCATTCTCTACATCCCTTGACTATCAGCAGAAATGGGAGGAGCCTTTGAAGAGCCTGCAGTGGCTATACTCATGAGAACACTTAGGAATGCTTCCCAGGTTGTTTGGGGTTTTTGTTTTTCTAAACATTAACGAAACTTACTGTAGCTTCCAACTGAGAAAACAAAGATAGAAACAAGGATAAGAAGCTAGAACAAAGCTAAATATAGGTATAGTTACCTGATGCTTCAGATAACTGGTGAGTCATTCGATTACTTGCACTGGAATTAAAGCATTTGAAAATTAAAAGGTGCACTATCTATCTATGAGTGGAAGACTACATCACATGCACATCCAGCCTTCACCTTACAGATCATAATGCTTCCCAAGATTACCCATATTTTATGTTACAAGATGAATTCATTTTGTACTTTATACGAAGTTCTTTAACACTAGGAATACATCAAAACATTAAGCTAAAGAGATGTGAAGCAATCACCATTCAGGCCACTCCATAAACACTTTTTTCTGCTTCCCTTAACACTGAAATTTAAAACCCTGCCTATGACTACAATAGGTGAGTAAGAGCACTAACTTGGCAAGGACCACAAGCAATCATTCAAGAAAAATGTGATCTAATACTTGTAATTTTAAACTATCTTGTAATCTGTCTTACAAAATAAAGAAAGAATTTATTTACATGAGTTGATATTCTCATTACAGGCTGCCTATCACAGCAAAAACTCAAGTGAATGAGCATTGCAGAAGAATGTGCTGTTATAGAAGCGCTATCAAGATGTAACTGAAAGAGTCACAAAGAGTGGTATATATACATTTATTTGGACTTATCTATTCTTACTAATATAGCACACAAAGAAGGAAGAGACAATTCAGATATCAAAAAGCTCTACAGAGGACTAAATCCTACCAGAGTACTCCACAGGTAACGAAGCTTCATCTAGAATTGATGCAAAGACACGGAGCTTAGCTATCAGAATAACCAAGTTTCAGTGCCAAGCAATTCTGGGTAGAGATAACTTAAATCACACTGATGTGACTGAATAGTTTTTGGCTGAGGTCACATACCTAAGGCTTGCTGTCTGCTTGAACAGTTCACCACAGAGCCTTTCTTATCACATACTGTTTGTGTGACACATGAGAAAATACTTTCACTCCTCTGAAAGCTTACAGCTCCTAATCTAATTTAGAAATTGTGGCTGCAGCAGGCAGCAGCATTAAGAGCCATTTTGTATTTTTAAACACTATTAAACAGATCTATGTATAAATTTGTCTCTTCTGTGGAAATACTTTATAGATCAGAAAATTATTTTCAAGATGTTGGCATGTACAAATCAGGAAAGGCTGATTTAGGCAGCAGATTATGAATTTATTTAGCATAAGCATTTATGCTTATTAAATCCATTAAGAACCCTGTTATTAAGGAGTTTATTAACTGCTGCGATAACAAGCTCTTTTAACTCAGGGACGATGGTGTAAAATAAAGTCAACCACCAATGAATTCAATGAAAAAATGATTTTCTATTCTTTGTACACCTCAGAATTCATATAAATCGGAGAGCCCAGCACTACTATCTTGGGAAAATAATTAATTCTTTTCATTCAATGCTCTGCATGCAACTCAAAAAACTTCCAAATAAACAAACTGAGATGAAGCAAACTATTTCAACAGGCACGAGTGGAAATATTTTTATCATGCAGCAGGTAATTCTGGATGACTTACCATAATAACCACCATGACATCAGCAACCCTATGGAAGGATCAAGCCAATCTCAAGAAGCCTGTTTGGTGGAACAACAGTACTTCTGGCTAACTGGGTGTTCAGGCTCACAGGACACATAAAAGGAACTTCCTTTCATCACAGGGAGCTCTTTTCAGGCCAGAGAGCAAGAAACCACAGTTCTCTGAATGACTCAACACCCCACACTGCTACAAGTCAGCACTGACCAGGGCTAAGTGTAAAATCCATGGCAGGCATTTAATGCTTGAGATTAGCAGTCAATCAATAAACGTGATCTACTGGCCCCATTGTTACTTCATTATTTATTTTTACATCATGTCCTTCATGCAACTGAATCTTTGTTCACAATTTTAAGTTGAAATTTTTTAAGTTTTAAAAATTTCAGAGTTCAGAATTTCATTTCTTTTATGGCTCTTTCAGGGAAGTAATAAAATGATACTCCTAGTAATTTAATAGTGTATTTCTGCAATTAGTGTACCTGACAAGTTCAGCATCTCTGAAAATGTGTCCACTAAAGAAACAGAAGGAACTTCTTGTTTGTTCATTTATTAGGGAAATGCAGAAAATCAGTGCCTCTCCTGGAACAATAAATTTTACAACACTAAGGCTGAGGAAGGGGAATAACAATAAAAAAGCAGTTGTAGTTCATCCTGAGTCATCTCCACATATTGACACTGACTAGCAGCTGGGTGTCCATCCAACTACTGATTTTGTACTAGTTTTTATGAAGAGTTCAACTTATGAAAACCAACAAAGAAGAGGCAACCCACACACCCCAGAGGACTAGTGAAGGGTGGGACATGACTTTTTTTTTTCTCCTACTTTTTATCTCCTTCCCTAACAAGGTCAGGGCTCTAACATACCCAGCTAGAAAAGGCTAAGAACACAAAGTGATTCTCCTAGCACTGCCAGACACCTTAAGGTTTAAAGGCCATGTACAACACAGGCAAAACACTGCTAGAAAACTAAGGTCATTTTTCTTTTTGCACTTGATGATCTTCACATCAGAACTTCTCTGAGTAAATAAGAAGCACTGAATATGGGAACTCCAGCAAGAACCTAACCAAAGCCCAAAAATATCTTAAAGAAGTGAGAAATAATGGATTGATGTTATGCAATATGAACAGACTTAGGCTGTACAGAGTTCCCTGATTATAACTTAATAGCACTTCTCGTAGTTTTAGAACTTTGATGATATAACAGATATATAGCCATACTATGTCTTCCTGCTATTTGCTGATCTTCCTCAGTATGCCCTGTTGCTGAAGGTGTTTAAGGCCATGCTGGATGGGGCCCATGGCAACCTGGTCTAGTATTAGATATGGAGGTTGGTGGCCCTGTCTGTAGCAGGGGGTCTGGAGCTTGGTGATCCTTGAGGTCCCTTCCAACCCAAGCAATTCTATGATTCTATGATCACAGTGAGCTTTATACTCTTTCCATTTTAAGTCTTGGGCCATCTTAGAGTTGACCCATATCACCATAATACGTCTGGGTCTGAAATCCTCCAAGGGTAAATAGGCAGACAACAAACAAACAAAAAGCTGAACAACATCATTCTAGCTGTAAAAGAAAGATTAATCTCATAACATTCCTCCCTTCTCTCTGTTTCTTGTGTCCTTCCATGTCTTTGTATGCTGGCCCACATACTGCCAGAAAGGTCAGCCAATTTTGCCTCATTCTTTACCTACCAGGAATGCCCAGCCAGGCTCCAATTCTTCTCACAAGCCCTTCATGGCCTTATTTCCCTCCTTTGTTCAATACTAACCATACAGCAGAGTCTCAGCCCAACTGAGTAAATCCTCTCTTTCAAATGTTCAACTTCTACATGTTGTCCAAGCTGGCCCTTCTCTAGTTATGTCTCCCCACCACTCTCCCCAGTGCTTTCTCGAGCATGCTCTGGCATCCCTCCTTCCTTCCCATGACACCACTTACTCATGTTGCCCTCTGCTCACTCCCCCTCCTGCCCATGCCTCTTTCTCCTCTACCAATGCTCTCCTTGCCCTGAGGCACCAAATGACCGACATGCCCCAGACTCCCACTCATTTGAATGCCTTTATACCAAGACAGTTTTCAAACATGGTTCAGCAACCTCAACCTCAGAACAAAGATAAAAAAAGATTCATCAAAACTGCAAAGATGGACTGCAACATATGCCTGCAAAAAGCGCATTGTGCTTGACTCGTTTATAGTCATTCCTAAGCACTGTTTTTTGTGGGCAATGGCAGTGCAGTATGTTTACCTCTATACTAGTACGACATTTCATTGGATGCCACATGGGAAATTATCACTTCAGCTAGAGATGATGCCTACAGAAGTAGGAGAAAGAGCAGAGAAGCAATTCATAAATGCAACCAAAAATAATGCTAGACAGGAGACGTCGAGAAATTATTTTAAAAGTCTTGCATCAGGAGAATTATGCTGCTTTGAGTCCTTTTTTCTATTTCTATAGGAGGCCTTGCTGTAAGCTAGGAGAGTGAACAGGTGTGACTTTCTGATGGCACCAAGCTCCAAGAAATCAAGAAGGTGGAGGAGAACTGAAGTGTCACACAAGAAGAATCAGGTGAATTTCTGAGTTATAGAAGCAGAATGCAAGCAATCGCAGCAGCATGAAGTGCAATGTCAGGCACTCGCTTTCACAACAGTCATCAAAAACTCTGCTAAAAATGGTATTCACCAGCTGGAAACATGAAAGGAATAAAAAGCATGCACATGACAGTCTCAGATGACTGTAAAGCCACAGTTACTACAATACCATCTGTGATGGAGGTCTTGGGCAAAGGCTATTCCAGGAGAAAAAGAATATAAGCCATCAACTTTTGTTAAGCTAGAAATATGCAGTCCTTCCCCTTCCCTTTCCCCCCCCAACTCAGAAACAGAGTTAAAAGAACAGCAAAGGCACTTAAACCGGGAATAGCTGAAAATAGAAAACATCACAATTTTTTAAGCTAACTACTCCAATATCACCCACAGAGATATTTCAGCAGAGAACCAATATGACAGCTTGCACCTTTCAGAAGTGCACCCTGAATGAACATCATCAAAGAAAATGTGGTTTATTCACCAGCAGCTCCCCTTTCAACTATCAGTGATACAACCATTCAAAACACGGACTGCAGCAAGCAAACGCCCATTCTATAGAACAGGATTTTTTCTGCTCACAGAAAACAGACATCCAGCCAGACTTGATCACGCAGCATTACTGGTTATACTGCAGGTAGCAGGTTAAGGTGAGCGCATACCAATAAAGCAATGCCTCAATATTCTTCTGCATAGAAGAACTCTCATTATTTGTATCATGTAGCACAGCTCCAGCACAGCGCAAGAAAAGCTTGTGCCAGTAGAGGGAGGCAGCTGTTCTCCAGGACAGGCGTCCTCACATTCCCCAGAGCACAGTAGGAAGCCAACGAGTTTGTCTTTATGGAAGTGAACTCACCCCTCAGCCATTGTTTAAACGCGGCTTTAAATCAGGCTGTAATTAGATTTTGCCGCATCTCTTTTGTCGCTCCCCTTTTCCAACATTAGACAGGAAATAAATGCATTCGTGAAGGAAAAAAAGGGAAAGAGTTTATGGCTCGTCCCTGAGTACAGTCTGGCACACATGAAAAACTAAGAGAACGCACAACAGTAAACTTAACGGGACACTCAGTCTTCACATTACACACAGACACACAAAGACCCCTCACAGTGGTCCGCTCTTAAATGTTAAGCCTCCTTTTATCATTATTCTCCTTCATCACGTTAACCTCCTAAAAAAAAATACCAGCAGTCCAACATTTGGAGCCTAGCTTTTCTTCGTGAATTTCATTTACTTGGCAGAAAACATAAGTGCTAAAACTCAGGCACAATAAGACTGCCACGTATTCATTTTCGGATGGAACTTTGCTTCCCTTTTTATTTTTTAACTATTTTGGTCACAGTACTCCTGTTCTTAACCAGTTTTATTTCCATCAGTCTTCCTAGAGACCGATACCTCTAAAATTTAACTACTTTAAATCAAATCCATATTACTGCAATGCACATTGCACAAGCTAATTTTATTCCGTTGGTTGGAGTTCTTTATAGTCTCAATTGCATATTTCCACTGCAGTTTAAGTAACTGCATAGCAAATGAAATAAGAGTTTGCTCTGAATAACGAACGGTTTTGACAACCATCTCCAAAGCTCGCGAAGGAGTTTACGGTGGTGGCAGCAGTGGATACAATGGGGAACTGGTGTGAGGAAGCCAAGAGGACATGCCCAAGGCCATGGAGCAAGTTAGTTGCTGATCTAAGAACAAAACGTTTCTCCTCTTAATCTAGACTTGAAGTACCCAGGAATACTTCTTTTCCAACTGAGTCAAAACCTTCAGATAACTATATGGTCTTCCCAAGGTTTCAGATTCCTCAGTAGAAAAGAAAATAGACCAAATAGTAGTCACTTAATTCTATGCGTACAACCATTGCTTAAGATTTACTTACAGAAGTTAATCAATTTTAGGAGAGATACAAAAGTGTGTTTGTAATACCCTAATTCTCTACAAATCTTCTATTATGCTGCACGTTTTAAGAAAGCTAAGGCTGGCTCAGAGAAATCAAATAACTTCATTCTGAAGTCAGAAATTCTCCCCTTGCATCTTACTCTGAAAAACACTGTGGGCAGAGCATCACAATAGTTTTCCTGTCTAAATAAAATGAGGCTTGGAGAAAGCACTTAAAATGATTAAGGGTACGGAGATAACATGACAAGAGTATAAAAATACAAGGGACAAGGGAAAAAAAAACTGTATTTGATTATTAAACGTACACATTTGCATTTAAATCTGCATGAATATGCTTCAAAGCAACCTACAAACTAATCGTGGAATCCTATGTTGGTAAAGCCAAGATCTTGGCACGACTCAAAAAAGTAGGTTTTCATACAGCAGTTACAATACTGAATGCAAAAGATTATAGAACAAATTAAACTGAAGTGTAATCTCAAAATGGAAAAGACTGAGGTAAATATTAGAAGTAGATTATCTTCCCACACCTGAAGGAAAACTCTTACATTTGTTTCCAAAATACTTGACAATAGCTCTTTTAGAAGGCAAGATTATAAAGTTTGATTCAGTCTCCATCCAAACTTACAATTCAAACAAAGTCTATTCAATGCACAGTAATTCTTCTGAAGCTTCAAATGAGCTGAGCAAAATACCACAAGTACTTAAGATACTAATCCTTGATTTATTTCTACTTATATAAAGCATTTCAAAATGAAACATGCCACATTAATGAAACTAAGTTTGCCATTACCAAAAGACTAGGTAGACACATTTTCCACCTTCTCTGACCCATAAAAACCAAAGAGTCTTTTTTTCCCCTGGAAGTCTGAAAATTGGCACAATAGGGCAATAATCCACAACTGCATGAAACATTACTAATATTAATGTCTACCAAGCCAACAGTTCAGAAAAAAAAAACCTGGGGAGAAATCCAATAAGGCACCTAGCCAGTAGTATGGGGCCATAACAAGGAAAGGCAAGTTTCCATACTAACTCCTAAAGTGGAAGCATTCAATAGGATTAGTCTTATCTTATTTAAGTTTCCTAACAAGTCTGCATCCTCCAGACAGTGTTCTGTTTCCAGTAGGACTCAAAACTCCACTCTTTAAGTGAAGCAGTAATAGCTATGCTTGGCAGAGTTAGAAGCATGAGAACATCAACAGGCATAATGGTTGAATCAGGTTTGACTTAAAGAAAAATAAAATTTCAGGCTAGATAAAAATAAGACAATATACTCAAAGCAGCTTAAAGACTACCATTTTTTGGTCATGCCTTGTACGTTTGCCTGCTTTTCAATTCATATGTAGGAAGGTAAGATTATAAAGCGACTTCCAACATGGCATTTCAATTCAGATTATTCTCCACATAATAATTACTGTCTTTCTTCTCTATGCTTACATACTGTTTTGCTAGTCTGAGAATGTTTTTTGTGTTTATCCATTTCTGAGAAGGTTTTTTAATCCCTTCCAAGTACAAAAGTCCTAAATAGAGCTAATCTCATGCTCCGTGAACTTTAGTGCAAATGCTGCAAGCATTTCTGTTTTTCTTAACAACTTCATTTTAGTGTTTATATGGGAATCCAGCGCTACTACTGTAACCAAGCAAAGCAAATATGCTGCAGTAAATGTAAACTTTATTCAAAGTGCAGCTTTAAGAGCACTGTGGCATATTTCAGCCTAGACTGCCAGTGACAGACCTTTCACGTCAACAAGAATTTTAGAACAGTCAGACCAGAACCCACTGGCAGTACGTTTTGTCCATAAAGTGTCAACCTGTTTGCTGAAGCCAACTGAGTTTCAGTTCCAGATAGAAACCATCTGAGTAGAAATAGGAATATACTGGGAAAATCAAACCCTACCCAAACAAAGAGGCAGGATGGCTTATTGGAATTAATCCTCACCCTTCTAAAGATTCATGTATTGCTCCTTATAGCTCTACCTTTTAGAGAGGAGCAGTAGGTAGCACCTCTGATGATTTGGTATTCTTTAACATGAGACAAAACACGCAAAAAGATGTCAAGGAGAACTTCATGACTGTACAAACATCAAAGACCCAACCTCATCACTGAGCACAAATGAAGCTCATATTGAAACATTTTGTTTACCTAATGAAAGCATTTCAGAAAACAACTTAGGCTGTTCAAAATTTTTTAGTAATACTTGATATCCAAAAAGCTCTTTATTATGTCTACATAAGTAGATAGTAGATGTAAACTGTCCTTACGTTTATTCAAAACATAATAGCCACACTGTCTCAGCACACTCATCCACACTACTACCAAAGAAGCACTGTCATAGCAAAAGATACATTTAACATATCTTAAAAATTCAGTATTTACATCAGAATTACTTTTATCCCCCCCAAAAGATGTAGATTTTTTAAAATAGTACTTCAAATTGTACTCAAATTCAGGACTGTAGATCTGATACATTCATCTTGATAAGTAAAATCATCAGAAATTATTTGGATTCATGTACTTCTATATCAAATCTCAAATGGTCGCCTTTGCAAAGAAAAAAAAACCAACAATCAGCAACATTACTGCCCATCTTAATTGCATTCATCATCATCTCCTCTCATCTTCTCCTTCATCTCAATTAAAACTCTCAACTCCAACCTAAGACTCTCAAAGAACTCACAACTCCATCTTCCTCTTTGCTAGCATGCACGCAGCAAGAAGGACCTCAAGCCTACCTGTCATCTTTGACTGCTCTAGGGAAGGTCTACATGAGAACCAGGTTTGAGTCCTCTGCAACATCTTCTCATGCCATTTACTCATGATGAAATTGTTAGGTATATGGGAGCAAAAAATGGTTAGAGATGAAAAACCTGGATCAGTTATTACAGAAATGTGATTAGAAATAAGAAAAAAAAAAGGTTAGAAAACAAGTATCTAGTTCTGATTTTCCTTCTGGCAATCAACGTGACTACATGGACCACCACTAAAGGACTCCATAGGTAATACAGACAACACTTGGAGAAAGCAGCATCAGAAACCCTGTTATAAGTGCTATTTTAGAAGAGAACTGCTTAAGGAAGGAATGCTTAAGGAAGACTGAAACTCCATTATGGAGGAAAATAAGAGGCTGCTGATGTTTCTTCCCTTTTTACAGTACAGGGTTTCAGTAGCAAAAGCAGACTTACTGAGGGCAGAGAGGAACAGGAAAGGAAACAAACGCATGAAAGTTAACTACTATGAAACTCTGCGCTGTTTGTTTCACTTCTTTAGGAAAAAAAAATAATTCTATTGTAAGAACATTTTTAGACTGAGCAAAAGCAACACTCTCATTTTGTCTCTTCTAACAGTAAGAAGTAAATACAAACAAAAAAAAAAAAAGGAAGGGCATTCAATGAGCTTCATCTGTAGAACGCAGAAAATTATGCAAGCCCTTAACCCTCAGTTTGAATGGACAGCTGTGCTGTGCTTCTGGGGAGAAAGATCCCACTAAAAGTCATGCATAGCATGTACACAGAGATGTACTTTAACTCAGGAAATGCAAAAAACCAAACCAACCCTAAACAATTTGAAAAAAAAATCATAAGCAGATTGCTATTTTGAAACTCCAATCTAGTATTAATGGCAGTAGAGAAAAAGCTATGAATAAAACCCAATGCCATAATATCTCAGATATAGCTATGCCTGGATAAATCAAAATCATCAGCTTGGGTTTGTGGTGCAGAAGTTTATAGTTGAACACAGCTGGATCACAGTCAGCTTGCCAGCTCCCAGAACAGCACCTCCAAGCTGTATTGATTTCTGCAGGAGAAAAGGCCCCATAAATCTGCTTGAACAGCATTGCGTCATCCTTCTGGTTGGCTTCAAGAAGCAAATTAAATGTTTTCCATTAGTACAGTAAAGAAGCTATACAATTTTGTTTTTATTTCGAATACAGGCTCAAGTTACGGAACACTTGAGCTAACTCTGTGGCCAGGACTACATGTTTTGCATTTGTAAAGCCAACAATTCATGCTTATGGGAAACCAGATGTGTACACTGAACAGTTCCCAGGACCACGGATTATTTTGAAACATGTTGTTGTTGATTAAAAAAGAAGAGCCCACTTCTCACTAAGCCACGGAATACAGGAAGAAGGAAAAACAACATGCTCCAACAGGAGAGGTGGAGAACAAAGGGGTGGGAACAAAAAACCAAGGAAAAACTAGCTGTGCTGTAGTGTAACGAACAGTAATGGTTCTAAGAAGCAATAAGCAGAGTATTACTTGAGGCAACAAGAACTCCTTGATCAATTATTCATATCATTGACACCAATTGTTACAGCTGCATCAACAACAACAAAAAAAAATCTGGGGCAAATAGAAAACCTTCACAGCTAGAAAGTGCCCTTGATTTTCACCAGAGCATTTGGCTGCCTCCTGTCATATGTTTCTGGTTAGCAACACAGCCCTCCAACAAAGGGAAAAAAGAGGCAGAAAGATGCAGAACAAACTGATTTGCTGGAAGTAGTAACAGCGTTCAAGGCTACATTTCAATCCATGCACTGTGCACCACCAAAAGCTTAGGGCACCTTGCACTTCTGTACATGAATCACCACCACCACCACCCCATTTAAAGGCATCAGATACCTCCTGTGAAGTCCTTACACTCTCACTGTGTACAACTGCACTTCTTATGCAACATTCAAAAGAAATACTGCATTATTTTTCTCATGGCTATCTCAGTTTGTGTTGTTTTATGCAGTCCTAAGGTAACTGTAACAAAGGGAAACATTAAAGAGATAAGTACTACAGGATTTTCGCTCTCCCATTCAGAATCACTGCACAGTTGTCAGTTTTGTCTGCTCTGCCAAGGTTTCAATACAGTATCCTCAGTTGTTCAAGATGACCTTGTTGGCTCACAGAAGAAATTCAGTGAAATTGAATTTAACGATGTGAGAAGCAGAGAGAAAGGGAATGGCATACAGAAGGGGCTCTGTAGGCCTCCCGTGCTCGGTGGTCTAACTTCCAAGCACATACAGCAGATCTTGGGAGGGAAGGTTATGGGGTGAAATGCTGATTGAACAGATGGGAAAACTCAAACTGATTTTGATTTTACTCCACTAATGTTAGGACGATGAACTTTGGTCTAGTTCAGAGCCCTGCTTTCAAAGAAAGATCAATGAAGGACTAACAAGAAAAATCTTCTATTCTTCTTGGACAAATTAAGGAATACTTATTTACAGAACCTTCACTCTTTAAAGTTAACACCTTGCAAAAGCTGTTTTAAAATTGCCTAAGTTAGAAGACCTTCAGAAGGACCTAAGTGTAATCTTAAATTGTAGAAAATACTGTTTCCATTACTAGATTTTTTTTTTTCCCCCCAAACCAGCCATCTACACAAAGTTCAATTAATCTCCTTGGTATAAAGAACAGAGGGCATACACCATCACTACATTCAAATCATCATATACCAAAATTCCAAACTAACACTGACAAGTTTAACAAAGTTCTTGGGGTCATAGTTTGTCTTCATTTACCAGTACACTGATGAACACAGTGAAAACTTTACTACTGGTAAAGAAAAATTCAGCATACACAAACTTCACTCTCCTCTTGTTGCTGCAGACATCCAAGAGTGTCTCCATAACTTGGGGCCAGTCTAAATTTTTCAAGGCAGAAATTAAAAGGGAGCTTATTTCTGAAAACACAACACACTGTTGAGCTCTCAAAGTGTGTTTCCTTGTCAACACAGAATCACAAACATCTTCCTACCAATATTATAAGGAATAACTTCTGGCTGTAACCTACAGTGCACTATGTTGCTGTTTCTGCAATTCACATATGAATGAAAACTCTCAGACAATCATTGGGTGGGGGGAAGAGGATGGTAATTCTTATCTTGCAAACTGCATCAGTCACTTCAGTTTGCTAGAAAAATAATCTCTTTACCTTGATGTAAAACTTCTGAGCTCCTGCTGAGTCTGCTTGACTTGCTTGAAGGTCTTCAGCAGTAGCAAAGATCTCCAAAGGGGGGGCAGGTCTCCTCTCCCTGGAACTCCCAGAGGCTCCTTGCAGCACTGCCTGGAGACAAAGCAACAGGGAAGGCATTTAGCTTTGTGATCATGTGTTATGACATATGTCATCAAAGTCAGTTTGCAGGGCCTGAGAAGAGGTGACTAGTGCTAGTGGATGAGCATTCAGTCGGCTGTAGTTATCCTGTATCACTTATGAGTCCCAAGAGTAGTGTCTTGAAGCTCTGCAATTTAACAGGAAACCTATGGTTATAAATCCTTGGTTTCTCAAGCCATCATTTTTCTGCACTGAAAATGCTCAGCAACATGCTTTAGGAATGCTTCACAGCAACAGACCCAAGCTGAAAGACATCTTCAAGGCAGTCACTGAGTGCTGTATCACAGCAGGCAAAGAATCCAGCCCAGCCCTTATCTTCTTGACCAGGGCCTCCTCCCAGCTAACAGAACAGCCCTTATTAAATATATGCTACACAGCACTGTTTCACACAGAAAAAAATAAAAATGACGAAGTCCTTCAACTTCACCATTAGAAGGTAAGAGTAACAAAAAGACCGGCTTCTTCAAATGAAGATCTACTAAAAGCTTTTTCTTATGTGCAAAACAGCCATACACAATTTACAGAGATATGGTCTAAATCTCTGTTAAAGCTGATGTATATTTTCCTCAACATGTCACTTGAGGTGAGATCAACTCTAACCATAATGTAGTAAAAGAGGAGTCCTAAAACATCTGAGTTTCCTGGGGTTTGGTTGTACTTCAGTTATGTGCACAAGGCCTTCTTTTAATCAAGCATTTCAGAACAACTTGAAACGATATTAATTTTCCCATCATTGTTACTAATTCAAGAAACAGGCTACAGACACGGTGAAACACAGAATTCCCTCCCTAAAAGTCTCAAAACTACTGAAGCACAAGTTGAAGGAAACAGCCGCCTAACATAGTCAATACACAGGAAAAACAACAATACTTGCAAGATATCAAAGGTTTCCAAAGGCCAACTTTAGGGAAATCTGCCTGAGTCTGGATCTCAATGTTCTTAAACCTAAGATGAGAAGTTCATTTGCATATTCATATGATACATATGTGTTGGGCAGGTGGACCAAAACCAGCTTGCCCTGAATATCTGCTGCCATTGAAACAGCGATACAACAGAATCCAGTAGAAACAGAGGAGATTGAGGGACAGATGGGCACCTTCCTGCAAGTCTGTTCCAGTCACATTCCTTGACCGACAGCTCACGCAAGCTCCTATACACGTTTTTGTCTCCAAGTTGAGTGGCAATTATTAGACTTATCAATTGGTCTTGGCAGGATGTAAGACACCTCCAAAATCCCTAGAAATCACTGCTTAAAAAAGAACAGTGACAAAATCCTAAAGGAAAAAAGTCTGCCTTACTTTGAAAACACTCAGCTTCACAGATGAATTCCCCCGTTTCTGCTCTGCTGGAATCGGGGCTCCTTGCTTTCTGCTTCTCTGGCAAGTCACTGTGTTACAAACCCGCAAGAAACACGGGTTTTAGCTCCCAGATGTACATCTAAAGCTAGCAATGCTACAGCCTCCTACAGGACATACATGTCTGAGCTCAATACATTCATTCTTAAAGAAAGCATGGTATGAGTGCACACATGCATAAACAAACACATATAAAGTATCTGCGCAGTTATCAGTCAGCAGCCTCTGAGATGCTCAGAATTTCACTCAGGGATATTTTTATGAATATTTATGTGTTTTATATATAGACTACATCTCAAGTTTCAGCCTTTAGCCAACAAGCTGGAGCCTTTCATGACACATGCTGTTTCCTGCTTCACTGTCCAATGTAAACAAGTCATTGGACTTCCTTTTCAAAAAGAGTTTTTGTCCTCATTTGCTATGTTCTTCTCTTCTTTCATTCTCTTCTAAGCGTGTGGAAATCAAAGTTTCAGTGCTTACAAAAATACACGTCTCAAGGAAGGGAAGCCAAACCTAAATCAGAAGGATTCGTGAACGAATGAATGGACCTCTTATTTTAACAATCCCAAAGGCACCTACTTAAACCTTCAAACCTCACTTGAGTCTACCCTGAGGTTTCTATAATCCAAAGTAAAGTCTTTAAAAATGTAGGTTTTCTTGACAAAAAAAGCAAGCTGATCTGGGAACTCAGCAGCAGGTGATTAAGCATTTGATAACTCAACGCTTTGATTAGGTGTTACCTTAATCGCTGTCACTAGGGAGAAACTGAAGTCAGAAAACCAAATCTAGATGGCTGGAAGGATCTTGCTACTCACATGAATAGGATTCACTTTATACAGCAGAAGAGATAAGAGCGCTTTCTGCACCCAAACAGAACACAGATCCTTGAGAGAATAACATTACTCAACAATGTAGACAAGGTAAAGGAAACCTCATCTGCACATGTAGCGAGAAAGAAGGAAATATTTGCCAGTAGGCATTATGCCAAGAAGATTTAGTCTGTTTAAAATATACCCTAAATTTTCGCAGGCAGGAGAGCTGAGTCACCATTCTTCTTATCTCTAGAGATTTAGGGAAAAAAAGCTCAGTTCAGACATAATTTAGGAGTTGTAGCCAATTTAGAGAACATAATTTTCAGAAGCATTCGTTAGTGGAGTCTAGTTAGGAAATGGCCATATCCGCTAATTCTAGTTTTTTTCTACAAATGTGTGCTTTTATTTATTTATTTATTTTAAATGAAAATGCAATAAAACAAATTTAATTCACTCACCTACTTGGCACTAAACTATTGAGAAGATGGAGAAATCTAACTAAAGAAACCCCAAACAATCAGAAGCCATCTTTCCCACAAGCAATGTTAACACGTTCTTATTTCACATAGCACTATAGTATTACTTTAGACTAACTATGCTGAACACACAGAGAACTGACTTAAACATAGAAGCTTTTGCTTCTGAGCTGGGGACCTTGACTTTTATATTTTCTGACGTCATACACAGCTAGAAACAATTTACCTCAAATGACACCCATGAACACTGAGCTTCATCCCAAAGAAAGACAGCAGCAAGAAGCAAAGAGCTTTACTGTCCATATGAAGTCTGATGAAATTACTCCTAATGCTCTGAAGCAAGAGTTGCATCAACTGGAAGACAGCAACTACTTCACAAGCCTAAAGAGCTTCACCATCAATACGCTGGTAGCTGCAAGCACTTCATCACAAGGCTACAAACGAGTGCAGCTATACAGCCACACCATAGTGTCAGGGAAAGTCACAGTACAGATGATTTGTATTTATATATATATATAATTATCACATATAAGCACAGAAGAGGCAAAAAACAGAGTTTAGTTTAAACCGTGTTAATTTCCTACCCACGTTCTCAGATACTCTATTTCCTAGTCTCCAAGAGGGTTTCATTTAGGACCTGAAGTTACAGATTAAGCATTCTTTGTCCACGGAAATACATCAGGTGCAGACAAGCTGTCATTTTATGAGATGCACCATTTATCACGGAAGGGATCAGAACAGAGTCCTTAATACAATCATACAGCTGCTTATAAAATTACAGCTTCTGACCTTCCAGACTTCCTCTCTGGACTTCTTTTAACATTAACTTCTTATAAAGGATAAAAGACACATTTATTCTAAGAACCTTTTAATGAAAGTCTAGCATTTTCCTGGAGTGAACGACAAACAGTCATGAAAATCTAATAGAAGAGAAAAGCATACAGAAAAACAGGTTTGCTGACCAATGCATTAGCCAGCTCCACAGGGTGGGGGTTTTTCCCCCACCTGGAATTAAAAATGAATGAAAGTAAGTACACACATTATAAAAGAAGTAATTAGGGTTCTTAATTATCAGTGGGCAGCCCAGTAAAACAGCCCTACCCTCCCAAAAAATGTGTAGAAAGAGATGTGGTATCCTTTGTGAAAGAAATTGCTTTGGACAGAAATGGAAGAAGATGGCAGAGAACATTACTCACAGGAGGATACAACACTGGAGCCAAGCATCCACACAGAGGACTGGGCTGCAGGGCTCTTTTCAATTTGAATATTCACCTCTAGTCAAGAGGCTCACAAGAAGAAAGTGTGTGTATTTGTAAATGCATCTGGGTTTGATGACAGTAGGCGAGCTGGAAGCACAATAGAACAGTGTGAAGTAGTAAGGAAACATAAGTGCATATTAAATGCACTTTTAATATGTAAATATATATATATATATATATATATATATATAATTAAACATATAATTATATATATATATATATAAAATTAAATGAGGAACAAGTATATTGGCAATTTAAGTCACAACAGAAGATAGGCTTAAGTAGTGGACTCGTATACCAAATACCAGGAAATTCATTCAGAGCAATTGATTTCTTACTTCTTCCTTGTGAAAGGAAACAAGAACATCACACTGCCTTATTACTATAAATGTTACTGAAAACCATAAAATGCAAAAAAACAGAAGTTGAAATTAAGGCAAAAGAAGACTCTCGAGTTTCTACTGATTTCTCCATAGTTTTAGTTATAGGCTCCCAAAAAGGGTAAGACAGATGCAGCAAAGTAATTAAGAGTGACTCATTCACGGATCCTAACATGCACACCAATGAGATTCCTGATTTGAGGAGTCTTGAAAATAGCTTGAGACTTGGACACGGCCACCACAGTTGCTGTTTTTAAGAAACAGTGCACTCTCTGAATCTACTGAGGGCTCTGGGGATCACACATCACCTTAAAAGAGTTAGGTCCAAAATAGAGAAGTTTCCAAATTACAGTTTGTGTATAATATCTGAAATAAACCTGATTTTGAATGATTTTAAATTTTATCCAAGTAGAAAAATGGGAAGGGTGAGCTGTATTTCACTGACTTTGCTGGATGCTTAGCAGAGCATGGCACACATTTTTTTGTGTGAAGTATTTTTTTTTTCTCCTTTTCTTTTTTAGGCTTGCAATTTAGCTTAATTCATTTTTGATAGTCCTTATGAAAGCAAAACCAATGTACAGCTCATGAGATGCAAGCAAAGTAATTGGTTTGACTTTAGGACAAACATTAGAGGCAGCCATATGCCATTACCATCTTTGCCTCTTACTTGGGAGAAATCTTAAGACAAGACATTCATGAAAATATACATGAGAGTAATTACATGCAGCGGAAGAGGGAATCAGGTTCATTACACTACTCTGTCTGCATTCTCACAAGAAACTTTTCAACAATTTGTAGCACTTACAAGTAAAGCTGGAACTCTACTATGCAAAAAAGAAGCATACAACTAAAATCATGATCTGAGCATGAGAAGGTTTTTAGATGTTACACCATAACACTTCTTTTCAAGCTTTCAGTAGCATCATCACTACGACGTTAAAGCAAATACTCTGGAATGGATGGACACTTTCAGAAGTCTTTGCTACAACCAAGTCCAGTAAACGTCAAGCACCTTCAACACATTTGGACTCATGACATTGCTTACTGCAAACCCAACCATACTTGGGGTAGTGGGAATTTCAAGCAAATCCAGAACAAATCAGCTCTTCCCCACTTTGCTATGCCCACATAAAATAAACCGTGCACTGAGGGGAAAAAAAATAACAACCCAAAACAGTTGTGTATTTTGGAAGAAATAAGAAAACTGACAAGAGAGTTGGTCATCAATTTATTTCTTCGTTAAGCATGACTGAAATTTAGATAGATGTCATAGCCAATAAAGGCAAATTTTCTTCTGGCCTGACAGACACTCATGCTTCCAGTTAAAGAATTTTCATCAACATGCTATGAAAACCCAAGGGAAGGCAAGAATATAGTTTGATACATACGCCCTTGAGGACAGCCACTTACTTAACCTGCATTACACCAAAACTACCCATCTTCCTTGCAGAACATCACAACCCAGTAAAGCCCACATAAGCTTTAAACCTGGTTAATCAACTGCAGTTTTTCTTGGTAGGATGTTTTACAGTTGCAGAAGAAGAGGATATAGACAGATGAATTCTGGTTTGGACATCATGTAAGCTAACTTACAAAATGTTAGTATATTAGAAGACATGAAGCAGTTCTACTGACCATGATAGAAACACTGACCCTACAGATGGGCTTCAAAAAAATCCACATTCCACCTTGTCAGAAACAAGAACATGCAAAGTTTTGACTTTGGGTCAGGCCACAGGACCAAGCAATCCCCATACCATGCCCAGCAACCCATTTTCTTGGGACATCTTACCAAAAGCCTTTCTCACTGGGCCTCAGGGGCAGAGACCAGCCTCAGGCTACGTGCCCCATCCTAAGGAAGATCTAGTAGATGTTCATGCAGGCAGGACTTAAGCAGAAGCTGTCAGCTCTGCAGTCAAACTTCTTCAGAAGCATTTAATAGCAATCTTTTCATACTGTACATCACAGTTTTCAAAAGCAGAGTAGGAAAAAACTTGATATACAGATATAATCCTAGCTTCAAAATGAGCCATTTGAGTCAATGCTGTTTCTACAAGAAAAAAAATATGTTGGATCTCATGATTGCTTTCTTTAAAATTAGTTATCAAAACCTGATTGCTGGTTAAAAGGTATTTCAATTAAAATACAAGTTGTTGCTACCCAAAAATTTAGTGCAGTAGTACAGTACTTCCACACGTGAGAGGAAATGGATCCAAGCAACTGCTCTGCTCTAAGCAACGGGAAGTTGGCAAATATGGGCCAGGGGCAAGCAGCCAAACCAACCACTAACGCTCAGAGCAGTATAAATCAACATTCTGAATCAGGTTTTACACTTCCTTTCTAAAGTCTTAAGCTCTAACTGCTTCTTTTATAAAGATTTATCAGCCTTCCATCAGATCACTAGAGAAAGACACGGAGGAGGCAATAATAGCACAATACTTCCACTTGACCTTGGCTTTGCGCCACTTTTTTTGTCAAGTGTCAAATCAAGAATGAAGCTTAAGAGACTTCTATTGTCACATAATTTGTTAACTCATTAGCATAAGCTTCCGACATTTTATACCTTACATATGAAAGTATCGACCTTTATTTTCCTCCACTGTCCCGTCATACCACCAGATGCAGTGTGAAAAAGCCACAGATGGCCAATAGGGCTTTCCTATGGGGTGCCACATGCATCGTTTCCCACTGACAACTCTTAATAACATTTAACAGCACGTGGGTTATGGACAAATGAAGGAACATGCAATATTTTTTACAAGTGTTTAAAACAGAACCAAATTCATCAATCACTAAGAAGTAGGACCAGTACAGATGCAATAGTTCACAAGACCTCTGCTCAGAGATTTCACAGCAGTGGACGCAAAGGAGGAAGAAGGATGTATGGGAAGATGCTGCGCAACAGCCCATAAGGTGAGGTCTCTCTTGCCATGAAGAGAAAGGGCAACGGAGAGCCCATTTCACACTGTCACACACTCGACAATTACCCAGTTACTCCTTTCTAAATAATAAAGATAGACTACGAAGGTTCACTCCAATCACTGCACTGGTTAGTCTTATTTCAGATGATTATATGACTGAGAAAATAATGCTGATCATTTGGGCTATAAAAAAATCTCCAAAAATACACAACATTTTTGTACAGTAAAATATGTATTTTTTGACAAAGACAACAATTCCTAACAATGGGAACAGCTGTAGATTGATGACTTCAAGCTGACAATACATGTTTTGATGATTCCACCAGACTAACAAAACGTCAGGATGGCACTCGCCCCATAAAGCTCAATAACAGTTACTGTAATAGATATACAGATAGTACTGCAGAAAACTCTCCATAACTTAAATACAAAGACAGGCAAGCAAGCATTCAACCCTAAACGCTGGATCTGAACATTCTGAATTACAAACTCAAAGATACAAAGCTTCTAAGAAGGAGTTTACACAAAATACAGGATTAGTACCAAAAGCACTAAGGACAAAAGGAACAGCCATTTGTTTTTTTTTTTAACAAACAAAATAAACCCAACAAAATATCATCCGAGTTCTGCCTTGACCATTTACTGCAATGTTATCATTTCTACTGCTACATTTCCATGTTGCTAAAATGATGCATTTAAAAATCCAGTTATGTTTGTATTTATGTGCTGGGAATAAAAGGGGGTAAGTTTTCAGATGTGTGCCTCCTCAGATCTTACAGAAGGATTCTGCATGTAATTCAAGAGAGAGCTTTTCAATAAATAGGGAGTGAATATTTTTTCTTTTAAAGCTTCTAAAATAGTAGTATGCAGAAAGTAACCAATCACTAACTATAAAAGTTACAGTAAAATATACAACATATGAGCAGAATTTGATAAATACTTAAAATACATTTGAGATTTTTCTCTCCTGTGTTTCCAGTTTTTAACAGCCTTGAAGTTTGCTCATTCTACATCAAGGAAATGCTACGCAAAATTAACATTTTAATGCAAGAAGTTTCAAGCAATGTTCAACATATGAAGAGTTGTTGGGAACAAGCTTTCCTTGCACTGACGCTACTTCAGCACTTAAACTGCATAGCAATTTATTTGGGATGTTATAATTTAGCCCTGCATGGGTGTCAATCAACTTGCTTCAAAGTTTGCTTCACATCTACAGCAGTTAATCAAGACGAGGCAATTTTATTAGTTATATGGGCTGTCTAGTATCTAAGGCTTTTACACATCTCATGTTGGGAAGTATGGACCTGCATTTGAAGATTTGAAAATCCCCTGAAAGTGATGGATGTGCTTCTTGTCTTCTGTCCGCACAAAACCAAGTATTATGGGGCACAAACACATCACTGACATCTCCTGAGGAAGCAGATGGACAGACTCCGTGACCTCCTCCCACATCCACACCGCCTTGGGAAAAAACAAAAAGGAGAGCAGTACAGTGCAACAAGAATTTTGTGCACCAACTTTCTAACTTAAAACGGGATTTCCTCTCTTAAAATTGTGCTCCTTGATACCATACCACAAATAGACACACTGGTCGTCTCCAGCCCTGCCATCTTTACTGACGGGTGCCAAAACAGGCCAATAATGGAGGAAACCCATCTACCTTCAGCTCTGGAGCATTAGGGAAAAAGCATACACCTGGTGAGCTCTCACAGTGATTATCAAAAATGCATCACAGGGAGGTAAACATTTTAGAACAGCAATGGATATGAAAGGCTCCCCGCCGGTCTTTTTGGGCAGCAGATCCTCCCCCACTATTGCTTCTCACGTCAGGAAGCTTCCTAGCCACAGAGGATGATTTTTGTTGAACAGAGCCTTAACTTATTAATAAGAATGAAATCTCTTGACCTAGATTTTCTCCTAGCTTAAATAAATAAATAAATAAAATCTGTGTATATACACACAGCCTTCCCCTACAAACACCAACATATTATACTCATCTTATGCCAAAGCACTTCAAAACAGATATTTCACAATGAAAACAAAAAAGGCTTTTCTCTCTCTCTCTCACACACACACACAAACCCTTAACTCAGCTTTGCATACGAACATGAATACAGATATGATATTTGATTAAAACAGAAACTCGAACCCCAGGTTGAATGTATTTACTCTTCAAAAGCGTTTTACAATTTGATTTCTTCTTGCCTGCTGTGATAATTGATGAAAACTACACAGGGATTAAAATGAGCACAGGTGCGTGTCTCTGTGGTTCAAAGAGATCTGATCTCAAATGAAAATAATAAAAACAGAAAAGCTCCACTATTTTTAATAATGGGTCTAACGTGCCTAACCAAATAAGTCTAGATTCAAAGTAAGATTTTACAGTCCAGGCTTTACATAACCAAAATTCAAAACTCGTTTCATATAGTGTATCAGAAACTTTTGTGAGCATTATCTGATTGAAGTATTAACAGCCCTCAGTACTGTGAGGGACTGAAGCTGGAGTGTGTGTGTGGGGGGGGGGGGGGAGGGGAGGGAGAGAAGAGGAAAGAACTAAACAACAAAATAAACCTCTAAAAGCAATAAAGAGCACTAAAACACAACCCAGCAGGTACAACAACAGATACTTGGTGCTAAATCAACATTGTTTTTAAATTTGAGAAGTGAAAGGAAAGCCGGGGGAGCTTAGGATATTTTACTGCCAATATTAAAGATCTGCACAAAACCCATGATTATTTACTCTGCCAAATTGATACTGCTACAGCTGGATCACAACTTCCTCATAACCATGAGGTCAGGAACTGTTTAAAATGAAATATATGATACAGCTGAAGCTTCGTGCCAACTAATCATACCTAATGCAAAAACAAAAAGGTGAATTCCCCCTATTTTCTGTACCAGCCTCCTTCAGCAAAGCTAACTAGTATGTCGCTAATCCCAAATTTGCTGCACTACTTTGTTAAACAGATTTAAAAGCCAAATACACACAAATCGCACAGGATAAAGCATTGATTCTGTGTTCAAGGCTTATCACTGAGCTTCTGTGAGAATTGAAAGAGGGAAAAAAAAAAAAAAAAAGCAGTATTCACTTGTGTGGAAAACAAATTAATTTGTCTTCAGTGCATGCCAATGAACAACTCATCACTAATGTAGGGACTTTTATACAACAACTACTTTCTTGAATATGCTGGCTCTGACACAGCTCGTGCAATAACGTACATTCGATCTCCTTTTTGAAGCAGAATCCAGTATACTTTCAGGCCTTCAAATAATAACAGTAGGAGACTACACACCGGTGGAACAGAGACTCTTTTCCCTCCTCCTCCAAGCAGGAGCAGCCCATGGCTCCCTCAATGTGAGACACAGAAGCTAATTAGCACTGCTTCCAAACCAGCTCCATTTTAACTTGAATATTGACAGCACAAAACCATGACAGCATCTCTTCTTTCAGTGGTGAGAATGAGGCAAACAGTGGCCATGGCTTTGAGAAGTACATCAGTGAAGCTGCCAACATCCAAATTTTTCCAAGCAACATTTTAACTTCAAGTTACAATGGATACGTATCTCTGTAGCGTCCACCACGGTGCTTTTAAACACAGGTATCATTATCTTAATAAAGGAACCACATATATTTACCCGGGAATTAAAAATGCAACAAGAAGTGACTAATCAAGCATTTATTGAAGAAAAAGAGATTTCAGATAGTTAGAAACAACCTAAATCCAAAACTGCTATCATTTTGTTTAAATTAAAATATATGAATGTTCACAGAGCATGTCTAGTTATTAGTCAGTGAGGAGTGTGTGTGCATGTGTGGGGAAGGAGACATAAGACTTAAAATAGCTCATCAATACAATAAACATCAAGCTACCATTTAAACTTCACACAGTCCCATTCAAATTTACTGAGTTTATTTGTTTTTTTGAGAGGAAGTATACATAAAAGCATGTTCTTTCACACACAGGCAGCTGAACTGGAGTAAGACTAAACCAAATCTGCACAGGAAACCCAGGATTAGGGCTGAAACTCTGCTCTAATCCTCCTGTCCACAGAGGGAGCGATCAGCAGCCAGCACGTGGTACGGGCTCTGCACCTGCAATACCCAGGCAGGATTCAAAATGCTTACAAAAAGATCAAGCTTCATCTGACAAGTTTCCTTTAGGCTTAAGAAGTGCAGTATCTGCCTTCCTCAAAAACAAACCAAAACCACATGCTCCAAGCCTTGTCCGCAATTTTGTTAGAAGGATACCTGCACTGGATAGATGTATGCTCAACCCCATGACTTCTGGGAATGGTTCTGATGGTGAGAAAACAAGGCATGATAAATCAGAAACACTGCGGTTGGGTACCCACGAAACAACACAAGTTGGCACTGTCATATCACATCAGTATATCATCTTTACATCACTTTTCTGCAAATTCCTTACTTAACTGATGAAGTCTTAGCAGCTGTTAAACCACTTCGCAATGGAACAACAGAATTCCCATAACAATAAAATAACATTGAAATATAGTTCTATTTATCTGACGTTGCAAAACGCCTAGCAAAAGAGGAAGAAAGAAAAAGGTTTATCTTTAAATACCACCTCCTACTGCCACATGCAATCATTTCTGGTATTTTTATACCATAATAAGAAGTGAAGGTGCAGGAAATAGCCAGCCAGGTTTTTGGACTTTAGAAATGACTGCAGTCCCCAAACAGGGGCTTTTCTGTCACACCTTTACCAAATGAACACAGACTGCCTGTCTTACAGAACTAGTCTGGGGTCACTGCCATGAAGCGTGTGGAGACAGGACAAGGGGACATGGACAGAAACTGGAACATAGGAAGTTCTGCACAAATGTGCGCAAGAACTTCTTTACAGTGAGGGTGACAGAGCACTGGAACAGGCTGCCCAGGGGGGTTGTGGAGTCACCTTCTCTGGAGATATTCAAGACCCGCCTGGACACCTACCTGTGCGACCTGGTGTAGGGAACCTGCTTTGGCAGGGGGGTTGGACTCGATCTCAAGAGGTCCCTTCCAACCCCTACGATTCTGTGATTCTGTGAAGCGCACTGGGTAAATTAGGGGTAAATCTAAACCCTGCGACTACTGCTTGACTATAGACCACAATTAAAAGCAAACAAAAAACCACAGAAAACAAAATCTTTTGCAGCACAGCAGCTTCGAGAAGCCACCATTTTCTATTGGGACAAAATAGAATTTAAGTTCTATGCCATGCTGCCATGAAAGTTTCCAATACTGAAGCACCAAAAGGTCTTCTGCTTACTTTTGGTATTGCTTCTTTTAACAGACTGTAAAACTTCAGTTTGCAAGACTTACCCACACACTGAGTTCAAATGCAGCCAACGCTGACAATAAAACCACAATTAAGCACCAGGAATTGGAAAAATGTGCCAGCTATTTTCTCACCCATCTTTTCAAATGGGCAATGCAAGCTGATTGTCATTTGGACTGCTTTAATACCTCTTCATGTTTTACCAGTAAGCACGTTTCTTGCCTGGAGGGTCAACTACAGTCCACAAGCAGGTACTGAGAATCAAGGAGTTACTTTCTTATTTGTGAATACATGCATTTGTGTGTGTTTGTTATGAAGCTACAACAGCATCTGTATGCCCAAGTTACTAAGTATATAAACAACTTTATGGCGTTCATTACTATTTTAAAGCAAACATCAGCTGCCATATTTGAGCAATGAACAAGGTAAGTTAACAAGTCCCTAAACCTGGTCCCCACTACATGGGTGCTAGAAGACTGGAGAAATACAATAGCACATCAGCTTCCAAACTGAAGACTCATACATTCTTAAGATACGCTTTTCTGATTCCTCTTAATTGCAAAAGCTCATTATGGAATAACTAGAAATCCTTAACAGCGCAGCTACAAACTTCATCCGCAACTGTTTTCCTATTTATAAAGCCACATTTTCAGCTCAGTAGGAGGAAAGGCTCAGACTTATTTGTATCAGCTAACTTTTCAATATTATAGCGTGTTGTTGCTGACAACCAGGTATTAATGCTAATGCTTATCTGAAAGTTCATAATTATATAACTTATCCTTTTTAAACAATTTACTGCGTTAAACGCTTAACAGTTTTATCCTGAATAAAAATCCTGCCAAAAACGCAATGAGCATCTTCAGTACAATTCTCAGCCTTTTCTTTGAAAGGCAAACAAACTCATTATGTTCCATAAGGAGAATAAAGTCTCTACAAGAAGACTAAAATCTTCTCAAAGGCAGGATTACATTAAAAAAGATTTTATTCTTGGCTCAAATATGAACATTTGGGAGTCACCACTTTCAAGCAAGCACTCACCCACTTAAAGGCTGAAGCATTTATTTTGAAAAGCAGTGTGAAATTTCAGAGGAAAAGAAAAAAAAAAAGAAAAAAAAAAAAACTATTTTGCACTTCCCTGCTTTTGGTAATTCTCCAGATATGACAAAAAATAATCTCGAAATAGCCTCTTCCCTATATAACCATTTTCTCATAGACACTGCCAAGTTATCTTACACCACCAGTGAGAATTTCTACAAGACGTAATGACTTCCAGGCAAAGCAACACTGAGTACAGAAATCAAGTGAAAATTAAAAGCATTTGAGGTATTTTCGAAGACACCTGAGAAAAAGGCCTGGGGAATTCATCCCACTGGATGTCTACCATATACTGCCCTGCCACCAGCCTGCTCAATACCACTAGAAAGGATGGAAGGCAACAGCAGAGGGCTAAGTGCCATATCCTCAATGCCCAGGGCAGATGAGTTTCAGTCAGCCCCACCACGAAGGACTACATTCCTACTGCAGCTAACAGTCCTCAGAAGAGCAACGCTTCACTGTTGGATGCAAACCAGGTACCGTAAATGTTTTCCCAGATCCAGCCCAAATCAGCTGCAGAAAGGAAAAGCTCATCTAGAAAACTGGATCAGGTCCATATAGGGCTTTTGAACGAAGAGTATTACTTGTCTGTGTATGCATATGGACAACATTGTGTTATGGCAGAAATACCAAAGGATAGAAAGGAGGATTCAGTCTCCTTTCTCCAGGATGACATAAGCCTACCTGGAGACATCCACACACATAATGTGCATTGGGACTTTGAACGTGATCTAGGGGGAAATGTCCATGCCTATAGCAGGGGGGATGGAATAAGATAGTCTTATGGGTTCCTTCCAACCCAAATCGATCTGTGATTCTGTGGATACTGACGTGTGCTCCTGGTGCCAGAAGTGGAGCCATCAGTTTTCTGGTTGACGCTTTTTCCCTACCTCATGCATGCACATATTTGTGGGAATGTTGTTTTGGCCATTCTCCTCGTGTTTTACATGAAAGCACTGCTACTTTCTCTTATCTGCAAAGCAAGATCTTGTCTGTGACCTGAAAAAGCTCTGTAAGCTGCATTTACTGCAGTAATGGAAAACTAGGCCCAAGAAGCTGAATATTTTGTGACTACATTCATTTCATGCATGCCAGTCTCCAACTAAAATTACAGCATCAAGCAGCAGCTCACCTTTCTTTCTTTTCATTTAAATACCTACACCCAGAAATGTACATAGGAGTAAATTAAGGCATTTTACTATATAGGCCAAGTCCTGACCTGTACATCTACATAAGTTAGCATAAAGGTAGAAGTACTAAAGACATCAAAAACAAAACATTAATGACTCATTTAAATACTCATTGTAGAGATTACTAGGAGAAAATATATATCTATGTCTAAGAAAAAAAAAAACACCAAAAAAACTGAAAAGTAATAAACAAAACCAGAGACTGTATATAATTATATATATAGATGTATAAAGAAGATTTTTCCTTGTGTGAAATTTCTTGTATTTTACAAGAAGACAACACACTAAACTAAGCATCTTCATTTTCCGTCACTTTGCATTTTGTATGTATTTAGGTTGAAGACTAACTACATAACTCAAGATAATTCAAATCTGTTCTGAAACATGCTTTTAATTACCTGAAAAAAAAGCTGTAGAGTTCTCTGTGCAGAACACATCTTTTTTTTCCCCAGGAAGAACACATCTGTCTTCTTCCCAAGTCAGAACAGAATTGGTTAAAACAAAAACTATCACGCAATGGAAAACAATTAGATATTTGCGTTCTGTAATTTCTCAACAGGGGAAAGCAGTTCTTCTATAATTCAAGCTGCCAAAGGCTGCGAAGCTGTGATCAAAGACATTATAATGTCAAAAAGAAAAGAGACAGACACTGGACAGCAACCCAAGGGCACGCTCCCTGCTTTCTCAGGAGCTTTCAGAGCTACAAAGCCCAGCAGCCAGAAGGAATCCAGCCATATTCCAGCACCATAACCGCCTCCTCCATGTACTTACCAACCCACTCCTGCAGAACACTCACTGCAAATCCCAGTGAATTTTGTAAGGTTGTGACCACAAAGTTCCTTACGTTCTCATTTATACTTTTATTTTACTTTACCCACCCAAAATTAAGTGTTCTGTATACTGCCTAATAAAAGAAGGGTGTTATGAAAATGGTGATGAACCCACCATTACAACACCAAAATTGTAATGTAAAAAGAACTATTTACAACAAAGGATAAAACTATCTTATTACTTCCTCCAGCTCAATATACTATGGTACCAAGTTGCATTTAATTGAAGGAAGACTTCACTGGGCATCACTCTGGTTCAACACTGAAAACAGCAGGCTTTATTTTCAAATAGTAGGCAGCTTTCACAATTTGCACCAAGCTGAATGAAGTACTCCACAAAAGCAAGTCACACCAATTAAGGAACAGGTTTTGTTTCCCATTAGAAATTCAACTTTAAATTAGTAGAAGTTTGAAGCATGGGAAAGAGGTAGCAGAAAGTCTGGAGCCTCACATCAGCTACTGTTGCATTATGACAGGATCTCTATCACTACTGCCACAACACTAGTGTTCCTCACTTAAGAATGCCCTTCTATAATTACTACACTTGCTAAATAGCTCTGAAATTAATAGAATGGTGTATTTATACACTTCAATCATGTGACTAACAATAGAAAACACCAGACAGACAATTCAAAACAGACAGAATTCACGTCAACATGCAGTTTTGTCTCCCTGCCTTCCTGTTTCACCTGGACAGTGGCTCCTTTGTTCAGAGCACAGCAGTGGGCACCACACAGCTGTCTCACAGCTCTGCAATGCCACTCCAGAATGACACTGTGATATCTGGCTGCAAAGTAAGCTTACTGCCATTAGTAGCACTTGGTTAGTAAGGATCACAGTAATATATAGGATGCAATGAAGTGTACACTGGAGGTGGACCACATGCATCTGATTTCAAGCAGAGACTGGGCACCTTATACCAAGCGCTTTCAGTAACAGTGATGCAGAAGTAATATGGAAAACATCCGAGTTGATTCCAACACTTGGAAAAGCATCATTTAATACCTTCATAGCATTTACAGATAATGAAAGCTCAGAGAAAAAACCTCTTCTTAAGCCCAGAGTTGATGGGGAACAAGGCTTTTCCTGGTGCATCCAGCCTCTTGCATTTTAGGCCAAGCACTGATACTGCTGCTTAGCCAGCTAAGCAGGAGTTAATTCAGTTTTTACATCCCTAGAGCCTCTCATTCTCTAGTCTAATCTTTAGGAAGATCACTTAGAAATGGATCAAACACTAGATGAGCATTCGCTGCATATATTTCTTCCCAAGTGGCATGGATACTACTCCAAAACGCCCCAGGGCCACACAGTTCCCTTGCTGGGAACCAGAAAGATGAGCAGAGGTACCTGCAGGGTCAGGACATGAAAATAAGCCTGGGAAGCAGGACGTGCCTTCGCCATCATGCTACAGACAAGCCAACTGTCAACTGCCTGAGATGCAAGGAGATGCTAGGTGAGGTACGTTTCAGAAGCCACCACACTCCACATTCTCTATACACTTACAATGGTGCCCCCTGGGCCATGGGGCTCAGTCCAGTGTCTAATTTCCTACTTTATAGAAAACAGACCATTACCTCCTCACCTCAAGCGAGAGCTCCTTAATTTTTCATGCGCATTCATAACCTAGTCACACTACTTCCCCTTATCTTGGATCCCTTCAGATCCCTGCAACAAGACAGGTGGTTGAGAAGAGTAAGCCACTGGCAGAATTTTGCATTTTTATTACATTTGGGGGAAGGCATGCTGCAATAATCTTGTTCCATCTCATCAGCATTCCTGTTCTTTAGCATATTTTCTGAATAAAGCCTATGCAGGCAAATTAGCACGGTGATATTTCACATAGTTCTTGGTCTTTATGGTTCATTCTCTCACTTGCTAATGCTTCCTGTCAGTTGCCAGGCTCCTAGATCAGTAAAGGGTAATTTGCACATCTGCCTACTGTAGCAGCTGTCTTTTGAAAATTAGGATGGATGGCTTCACAACCTCAGCCACAGCATCAGAACAGCCTGAAGATGTCAAACCAAGAGGATTTTAGGACAAAGTGGCTTCCAAACATTCAAAAGTCCAAAAGAGTACTTTTATCTTGTGGAGCTTTGAAATATCACTTTTAAAGTCGTCGTCCCTCAGCCATCCCCCTCCCCCCACTAGTGACAGACGAAAGAAGCTCCAAGAAAGGCCTGCAGCATATTTTCACCCCAAGTCCTCCTAATTTTACAATTGCTGAGTGAAAGATGCGTTGTCTGTATATGTGCATTTCTGCAATTGCACTTATTCAATCATTTTATGATGAAAAATAAATTACTGTATACAATCTGTTACTACTCAGATAGCAAAACACTTATGTCTGGTAGCAGGCTTGCTGTTTTTGGCTTTAGGAGGTTCCCCCCCCACCCCCCTCTTCCTGTGAGAGGAAAGATTTTCCCAAAGGATTTAAGTGATTTCATAAAACAAATGTAAAAACAAAGACACTTTTGTCTAAAGACTGCAAGTTTTGTTTTAAAGGGAAGGGACAGAGAGGGAAGGAAGAGAGAAATGACACTGATCATCTTCCAATTAAAGAGGAAAAAAAAGCAGACCTCATTCCAAAAATAGAAACTTTTTGATAGCACAAGCTTTCTATAGTAAGGAGGTTATTAAAATAAATAAATAAATACATCAAATTAAGATTTGTTTCTAAATATACACATCTTGCTTAACACAGTCACCAGTGAACACCTCAAACCATTATAGCAAAGATCAGAGGAAAACATTTTCTCTCCAAATTCAACTGCTTACACTGTGCATTCCCATTTGCTCTGCTTCATTAGAGTTAGTTTCTTTCCCCTACAGTCTACCAAACAGAAGGAGGAAGAAAAAAAGATGGAGATGCGTGGTTTTAAATATACAAAGATTTGTGGGATTCACTTCAGCTACAACTGCTGAAGCTTAACCGAATATGTGCAATTTCATTTACACAATTAGGACTCAATACTACAGTGGAAATAACCCCCTGAACTTGAGCAGCAAACATGTCAAGACCAAAACAATAGTAGCAATAAATAAAGGAAGAACTAATTAAACCATCAGCGAAGCCTTCAGCAAAGCTTGTGTTATGGTCTTGCAAGAAAAATCTAAGTGTGCAGACCTTCACATCTACAGATGTTCCCCATGCATTTACACAAACACACTGCAGAAATATCACGTCTTACAGAACTGGGACTCCAGTTTCTCACTAGTGGATATTAGTTAAAAATAATACGTGTGCATATTGAATGAAAGCATTCCATAAATTCCCATTCACGCTGCCCACCACTTGAATTAATTCAGTATAGTCACTCACTGCAGTTGTCGCTCAACACATAGAAGTAACTCACTGGAGCTCAGCAGCAATACACTTCAGCACTATCACAGCTCAGAATGGCAAAACAACATAGATAATAGGGATCTTGCAATTAAGTTGAACATAGAAGTGAAATCCAGCGCATTTTAACTACTCACATCTATATGACTGACTTAGGAATGCTGGTATTAAACTTGACTTTTTTTCTAAACGTAGTTTCACAGAGGTATATGTGTACCTAAAAAGTAGCAAGGTGCTCTTCTTTGAGAGAGGAAAACAGGTCCAAACTACTGAGGGTGGACAGAAAAAATAACAGTGGCAAATGGATCACAAAATGGATCACAAAAGCATTATACATGTATGCATGTGCATATATATATATATATATATATATATATGCAGATATACACTTACAAAATGCATGTTATCATCCCAAGGCCTGCTCACCCAACCATTACTCCAAACAATTCTACAGCATAGTTTAAGCTGCACATACATACATGCGCCAGCACGCACAAGAGACACAGCTTCACTTCCAATAGCCCACTGACCTCCCTGGGTAGTACACACTGATTAAGCTGTCAAGTAGAAAAGGACAACAACATACAAAGGTCATTCTGAATCCAAAGGTCTGAGTCCATTCATGAATTTGATAGCTATTTACGACAGACTTGCCTAATGCTGTGTAGAGGTACTGGAGAAAGAACAATGCTGCTACCGGTGGCCCTTTCACAAGGAAAGGATGCTTCTTCAGCTCCTGTTTGCACAAGGAAAAAAGAAAGATAAACACCAGGTCAAAATCAGAAAGAAAGGTGCCAGTGAGAACTGGAAGGCTGTGGAACAGCCTTTCTTTCCCCTTTCTTCCTCCTACAGCTCTCCTTTCCTTTGCTTGTTTGTGAACTACACAAAATGCCGTGTAAAGGGCAGATGCTCACACCTAAAAGGTTCTCCTGCAGTTTGCTGCAAGGCTCTGCTTTGTTCCTTCCCCACTGAACCCTCTCTTCATTCAGAGGAGTTCTAAATAGCGCAACCCCAACCAGCTAATAGCTATCCCACAGTTACATCACAGTGATGAATAAAACATGAGCTTTCCAATTTAATTCGAACACGCATTAATACGCATACTGAGTTCAAGTGCATCACAAGCAATTCTGTCATTTCCCTTTTCACCGGTTTGCTCATTCAGTCTTTCCCTAACTTTCGGATTGTCAATCACATCTCTCTTGTATTCTTCCACTTGTGCATGCTCCAGGTTTTACCTCCATCTCCTTAAACTGTTCCCCTCTTGCTCCAGTCCACTTCCCTGTGTCCCAGTCTGATCATGCTTGCCATGAACACAGAAAGGAACAAGGATGTTCCTTTCCACTTGCTCGAGCTGCAGACAATACTGGATGTGGCTGTTATCTTCCCTGACCAATAAAGTCTTCAAACATTTCCTCCCATTTCTTAATGCAGACTTTTCCAAGAGCTCAAATTTGTAACAGGAAATTATTGGAGCGATTGTGTTTTAAAGAACTCAACAAAGCATCAGGAGATGTGTGCTCAGCTCTGATTTGCTGGAGGCCGTTCAAATTTAGGCCGACTCTCTCCTTTATAAACCTGGAATAATAACTCATCCACCTCATCCATTAGCATTTGTAACTTCAAAGCTGTCAAACAAAAGACGCTACACAAACACGAAGCATAGCTCTGGTCTCATCTTTTTTAATCGCTCGCATAGAAGAGCAACAGGAGCAAGTGGAAAAAAAAAGAATTCACAATAAGTGAATAGCATAATACATGCTAAAAGCTACCAAGACAATAAATTCAATTTTCCCTGGGATTGTTAAATTATTCTTTTGATGGCTCAACACAATCTTTTCACGTTTATTTCCTATGGGGGATGCTAACACACCGAGTTCATTACACAGCTCCACTTGAGAAGGGGGAATGGAAAGAAAAAAGGAAAAAACACATGTATTTAAAGCAAACATTAAAAACTTGAACTATTAAATCTTAAGTCAACTACAGTGGAAAGGAGTTTGCAGCTGGATTATTTCTAAGGAAGTCAGACACCTGCCTTATAAATTCAAAACAAACAGACATAAAACAGTATCAAGACACTGATCTTGCTTTGATGTACAAACGTTCTCAAAGCATCTTACTTTTTTAAAATGATTCTTCTAAAGATGCATCCGCACCAATGACATACATTCTTCCTCCTTTTGAAAGAGTACTCTTGAAGCTTCCAGAAGACAGATTGTGTCTACAAAGCCCAGCCACAGGAGAGCTTACAAATGGGCAGGCCCCAATGCTCTAGAGGAGATCAAAGTCAACACGGTGGGGCCCTCAAATCACATACACCATCATTAAGCTTTCTGCACGGCACACGCCTTCTGTTCATACCAGACAAGCCTTCAGCTGAAGGGGAACCCGGAACAAAGTGTCTGAGCTGCCATGCCTTATGCTTCAGGGCATTCCAGTTGACTTGGGCCTCCCTGGCCTTCCTGTGGCTCAGCACAGCAAATGGATATAAGCACCCACTCAACAGGAGAGCATGGTCCTTACTTACATGTTCATCAGCCACCCCGACCTCCAGCCTGCTTTTCCATTTTCTATCCCATGCATAATAATTTGTGGTTATCTTTAATATTTTATGACTTATACTTGATTCCTTGTACACTAAAACAAAACAAAAATAGAAAAAGCAGCAGCTACTAATGGCACTGACAGGAATTTTACTTGCTAAAAATTCCATTCACCATCATGTGACTGGACTACACTTACTTTCATCTCCAAAAAATTTAAAAACAAGAACAGCCTATCTGCTCATGATACTTCCATCACGGAAGCATCTTCTATATCCATTGATTTGCACCAAGGATTGAAGCATCACGCTTAAAGTAGCCTGAGTTACCTGAACAGGTTCCTCAGCAGTCACACAAAAACTTAAGCACAAACTGTAACTTAACAGACAAGCAGGTGGGAGGGTACCCAAAATCTGATAGCTGAGAAACTCATTTCAATTTTCAACATACACGTTTTCTAACATTTATTCAACAAGTCATCCAGTCATCCTCCTGTACAACAAGCTTTTAATCAACAATTACAGATCAACTTCAGTTTATGACCTCTCCTCTTCTCTAAGAATCCACCCCAGGGCATTTCTTAGCAGTTGCTACCCTCCTGTCTGCTCTAAGAGATAGAAGCCAACATAGCTTCAGTTTTAGTCTCCATCTAAATCCAGACTGTTTGTTCACATCATTTTTGTAGCCTGGATGACCCTCTGCATGTTCTACTGGAATTTTATCTTCTCTGTAAACAAGTAACCAGAACTGCATACAATATTCTATATGAAACCTCCCCAGTGCCTTGTATAATAACTTGCCTGTCTCCACTGAAGAGATCTCGACAACCACCACATTTGCCTTTGTTTTGTGTCCAGCATCAGTCATCCCTGTTTGACTACAGCATGTAAGCCTTTCTCTGCAGACCTGTTTTAAGGGATGACCTCCCAGCTGATAGCAGATGCGCTGCTAACAATCACTAGCAGACAATCGCACTTTCAGAGCTATTTAACTTCCTCTCATTCCTATTGCTTCAGTCATCCTGGACATTCAAGTCTTTCTGTGCAACAATCCAACCTTCCTCAATGCTGACTGTGCTCCCTGACTTCACCTCATCAGCAATCACCCTTCAAACAGATTCATCTCAGCTGGTATGAAGGAAAGAAGACCAGCTCCACAGCAGTACCTACCCCAAGCAGCAACTCTGTCCACACAACCAGAGTCACGATTTGTGTCTCCTTAAGTTACCCCACCATTTTTTAGCCAATCCTCCTATTTCCAATTTAGTTATTTTCAGCGTGGCACTGCTGAACTGCAGTCTTCTACTCCTTTTGTCTACAACACTCAGTACTTATCCAGCACTAATACATCTTTAGTCTTCCATGACCTAATTGTGGCAAATCCATGATGCATTTTATCCTGTTTTCCACTTATCTTTGTGTATTTAATTACTTTTTCCATTCCAAATTTGTTCTAAATCCCTGAATATTATTAAGACCGAAGCAAGAAGTGTGAATAGATTTCATTCTTCTCTCCTTAGAAAATAAACACAAGTGTAATTATTTTGCTGTACTGCTATCACAGCCACTACACCCAATTTGACAGACAACAAACAACTCATTTTTTTTTTACCTGGCTCCAACATTCTGTGCCAACCCTTTCGGAGTCCTACAGCAAAGACTCTTTGCTTCCTTTGCTTGACAGCATTAAAGCTTGAAACAAGCATAAGACTTGTTACTTGTCACGCTGTCTTTCTCCCACATTCAAATCCTCATTTCTATAGGAAAGTGGCCATAACTGGCTAACTTTGGAGTTGTTAAAGTCACATATTCTTCAACTACAGCCTGGTCCTCATAGTATCAAACCCAACTTCTCTTCCTCCCACCGCTTTTATTAAAAGAAAAACAAAGCAAAAAACCCTCTGTTCATGTTAAATTGCTTCACAATCCAGGATTTAGAAATACATATTATTCCCACAGTTTCAGCCCACTGACAGTCAGTCTCCTCCTTCACTTCAGTCCTTAAAGGTTTTCTGGTAACTTGTGGTATCTTTTTCAAGGTACTTACTCTTGTAGCAAGGTTCGCAGACCCCTTGGAAAACTTTTCCTCCTGCTTAAAATGCAGATTCTGAGCAGATGTCGTACCTTTCATTTAAGGCAATCCAGCATATTTTTCCCCTCCTCCAAATTCGTAGGTCTTTAGCTTAGCAGACTTCACAAACCAGTTCTTTTAACTTCTCACAGCTTGTCCTTCTGAAATAAAAGTACTTTGCAGTTGATCTATTTATCCCTCATTTCAATTCACAATGATTAACTTGTGGCTATAATCAACACAGGCACCTTGTGGAACAGAGCTGTAAACTAGTGATGGAAAGCAAGATCCAGCGTCAGTCACAGAGAGACCAGAAACATTCCAGAACCAGAGTTTAAAGATATGAAATCCAGCTCCGAGCAGGGTGTACATACAAGTTCACTGCCCATTCCATTACAGTTAATGGGCAAAAGACATCCCAGGATAATTAGATTGGATATCAATCAGTAGACTGAGATATGTGACCACTTTTAGTAGCATACTTACAAAAGGAAGACTTTTGTGCACGATGCTTTTTCACGTTAGCACCATATCTCAAATAGGTTCTGTAGCTCTGAGAAACCAAAACATGATTGCAGGGCCATGTTTCATAACTTCACACACTTCTGCCTCATTAAATGCAAGTCACTCCTCCTGGTTTTGGAGTATAATATAGATTTTAAGTAGAAACCAACATCACACCCACTGTAAAACCACACCTGTACAGAGCCCCTCCAGGAACAACCTCAAGTGCCTCCATCCCCAAGATGCTGGGAAGAGTGGGCTCAGATGGCCATGCTCTGCAGCAGGACATAGCAAGACCCTCTCCCAGCAAAGCAATGGCAGATGGGCTCTATATTTGCCTGTAAAACACCATTCCCCTCTTAGCTTTGACTCATGATGTGATTTCTCTCATTATCTGCAGAGATGTCCTGGCACAAGGGCAGCTCAGGGCTATCAGCTCCATCAAGGCAATACATCACCCAAAAAGTATATTTGTGGTATACCTACGCTGCAGAGCTGAGGAGAGCACAGGCATCTGCTTGTTACCTCCTGCCCACTGAGGCTGTGCCCACAGATTCAATACTGCATCATGAAATACCAAACATCATAGTTAATTATGGACCTCTATAAAATGGGATACCTGTCAGAGCCAGCATACAGCTCTAAGAGCACCAAAGCACACCATGGCAAACAACAGCCCCATCCCCACAGAAACTACCAGTGATCCTTCACCTCCCTCTCTCTCTCAGCCTCCATCACCAGAAATGGTCTCTCCAGCTCATAGGGAAGCTTCACAAAAGCAGGGCACTTGCCCACTCTCACAACAGAGCAGCTTTCAAGAACGGTAATCTCTTCATCCCACCCCAGTGAACAGGGTGCCATATTTCACCCCCCCCCCCCCACACACACACCCTCCAGAAGTGCTCAGAAGGGTTTTGTTAACTCTAAGCCAGTTGTGTGCTGGGGTGGTATGGATTACACTGACCTTTTTAGAGCTCTCAACTTTTTTAAATAAGTAGGGCACAACGTGAGACACAAGGCACACTGTATACACCCACATCGTGCCATGCACTAAGAACCAGCATGCTCTACGGGCAGGACCAACAACAGGCTGTCCTATAAAGCGTGGCTCTTATGGTACATAAATATGGATGTGAAATGAAAGCACTAGCTCTAACCCAGTACCATATTTAATCAAGAGACACATTTCAAAGAGGAGTGAAGCCGAATTGTAAAGTGACCTCCACAAAGCCACTCGGCAAATCAGTAGCAGATTTAAAAACAGGGCATTTACAGCCATGTGATAAAAGGTCTACGTTAAAGATAAAAAGCCCGTTCTGCAGATAAAAGTCGTCTTCCTGCTTAAAAACACAATAGCAGTGTCATTTTAAGCACAAAGGATGTTCCACCCCTAAGTATCTGAACACAAGAACCGCAGATTTTAAACACAAGAACGGATCGGCATGCAAATCACCCTAAACAAGGTCTGAGTGAATTAACACCGTGATGGCAAGGGAGAAGTCGACCTGCCCACGCCAAAACCTTTGAAAGTTTTAACCTCCTCCATTGTATACGGTGCCATACACGTTGGACCATAGGAAACAGCTCCACTTCTTGCCCTAGCTGAGAGAGATGCATCACTGGAGGAGTACGGGCCGTGCAAGCCTGTTACCTCCGGACAAGCCTCCTCGCCGGCCCGAAGTTTTCCACGGCTCAGCTCAGCGCCGGGAGCCGCCGGCCGACCCGCCCGGGCAGCACGGTGACAGAGGAGCAGCAACACCATGTGCTCGGCCCCATCCCCGCGCAGGGGAGTCCAAGGGAGGAAGTTCACGCTCCTCACCGACCCGGGAAGATAACTCGGAGCAGCTAACCGGTCAGTCCTCCCAGCTGCTTTCTCCCGGGCCATATGTTGTCCCCTGATATTAGCGAGGAATTTCAAAACGCTTCGCCTGCCTCGCCACAGACCCGCTCTGCCGCTGGATCCCGAGCGAACGGGCAGCGAACCGGCTCCGCTTCCCCGCGGCACCCGCCCGGCGGGTCCGCCCGCCCTCTCCCCACCGAGCAAGGCAGAACAGAGCAGGGCAGGGCGGCTCCCACCACACCGCAGCGCCCGGTGGGATGAGCCCCCCGCCCGCCCTCCACCGCGGGGGATCCGCAGCAAGAGGGGGAGCGGCTGCGGGGCGGCGGCGCGGCGCTCAGCCCAGGGCCCCAGCGCGCCCGTCGAACCCAGAGCCGCGGCCCGGCCCGGCGCCGCGCCCTGCTGCCCTTACCGTCTTCGCCGGCACGACGCGGAGCCTCCCGCTGAGGAGCGAGGCGAAGCCGCGGGGAAGAGCGGGGGAGCCGGGGCCGAGAAAGCCGCCGCCGCCGCCAGCGGGAGGAGGAGGGGGCGGAGGATCGACTGCGAAGGGGAGGAGACGGGGGGCGGGCGAGCCGAGGGGCCGGCGGCCGCGCGGCCGGCGCTTCCTCCCGACACGCCGCGGAGTGGGGCCGGGCCGAACGTGGGGGCCGGGGCGCGGGGCCCTCCCAACGCTGCCGAGCCCGGCTCTGTGTGGGTTGGCCCCTCGCCGCGCTCTCACCGCACGGAGCTGCCCCGCCGCCACCGTCGCCTTTGTTCGGCCGAGGCGCGGCCGGGGGTGGGGGCGGCGGGCCGGCCTCTGAGCCCCGCCCGGGGTTGCTCCTTCGGCCGCGGACGGCAAGGTATTACCGGTGTTAATTTGGGGCTGCGATGAAAGCCCCGCTTACCTGTGCCAAGCGCTGCTCGGCATCCAGCGTTGAAGTCAGCCCACGCGCAGCGCCTCGGCTGCCTGTTTATGCCTGGGGAGCTGACTGGCGACTGCTCTGTTAAATTAACTTGTGGGGGTTTTTCCCTTCTCTCTCTCGCACTCTTTTTTTTTCTTCCCTCAATTGCAGAGGGTAAAAGAAGCAGTGAAGACTGTTTTCTTAGCATTCTTTTCTTGGCAGCTACCAAGAAATACAAAACTGGTTTCAGATACACCTCTATCCTGTTGTCAGTGTGCATGGGTTTTCTTTCAAACATCACTGATGCTCGGACAGTCAGCAGAGAAGGGATCATCCTGCTCTGTTCTGCGCTGGTGTGGCCTCACTTCGAGCATGGGGGGCAGGTTTGGGCTGCAGAGAGAAGGACGAGGAAAGCATCCAAAGGAGGACTGCAAAGATGGGGAAGGATCTGGAAGGCAAGATGTGTGATGAGCGGCTGATGTCCCTAGGTTTGCCCAGCCCAGAGCAGAGGGGAGTCATGGCAGCTGCAGCTCCTCACAGGGAGCCGAAGGGCAGCGCTGAGCTCTGCTCTGTGTGACAGCAACAGGGCCTGAGGGAACGGCATGGAGCTGTGCCAGAGAATGGGCAAGTTGGATATCAGAAGAGGTTTTTCACTAGAGGGTGGTGGTCCTGGTCCCAAGCTGCTGGAGGTCAAGGTGCATTTGGACAACACTCAGACATAGGATTTGAATGGTGATTTTGCATGGAGGCAGGATTTGGAATCAATGATCCTTCCAAGTTGGGATATTCCATGGCTCTATGATTTGCCCATTGATGCACATGCCCAGTTGCTTACTGCGCTCTAAGCACCTTGTGAAAGCAAACCTTTCACACCTCTTCATTGCTTGTTCTATGACACCACTCCAACATTTCTGCTCCTGATTTCCACTCCTCAGTTTGAATTACGGAGCTACAGGGCTCTTTCTTACAGTACTGACCAGTAACATTTTCACACCCATTCAACACATGATGGATGGCTTTATTAAATTATCCCACACTGCAGCTGCTGCCTCTGGGAAGAAGTATGGAATAATACAATTAATATCTCACCCTTTAATTTTAATATAGCTATTAAAATATTCATTCTCACCATCAAGATCAGTGACAACCTCTGTCTCAGACAGATGACCATCCCATAAAAGCACTGCCTGAAGTTCCCCACCTGCAAGGCAAGCCGTCGACCCAAGTTAATCATGAGCACCCAGGGACTTCATCATGTTCCAGGTCATTTTAATGAAACCAGCACTCTGAACCCAGGATGACATTTGAGGGCACTGTAAGTGATTATCCTTGCACACAGAGATTAGTATTTCAGGATACCATAGCCTCTACATACAGTGGTATCCAAGGCAAAGACTAATTCTATAAACATGTACCCCATTAAGCTCATTTAATTCCGTAAGGAGTAAAATAAAACATGCCTAAGAAATTGAGTTGTCTGTAACTAAGTTAGGAACCTTTGGAGGTGGACAGAAGATTATCCAGTTCCAGACTTATTTCTTCACACATACCTAAGAACAGATGATTACAAAATGAGTTTATCTTGTTGGTCCATTAAAGTGCTTCACAATCTACAAAAAGGTTTTGAGATATGGGGTTTCAAAAATCCAGCTACTGATCAAAATTGTCTTCCTAGGCCCAAATTCTTATAAGGCTGAGAATAAAGCATTTGTCAGTCTGATCAGCAGGTTTACTTGGAAACAGCTGACACTGCATAAACTAAAATTGCGTTAATTAACACAGGTTCTCAAGGTCGTGTTTTAACAGCGCAACCCACAGGGCAGGCAAGCTCTGTCCACCCAACCATGGGTTGCTTTTATTCGTGCTCCTTCAACCTGCCATCAGCAGCAAGTCTGCATCTCACCGCTGCTTCTGAACCTTCAGCCTGCTTGTGTTCAAAGGGAATTTTGGTTGCACTTGGGCTTACTTGTGTCGTTTGCAAAGCAGCGAGCAGAGGGAGGAAGCAGTCACCTGCTGTAAGGATAGCCAGGGTTAAATGAGCTCATTTCCCTCTGGTTAGCTCTCTGGGCCTGACTGCGGGATGTTTGGGTTTTGGATATGGTCTGCTTGTGTAAACACAAGCATAGTGATCAAAATACATTTCAACATGCAGACTGCTGCCTGGATTACTGCCTCAATTAGCTCTGGCAGTTTAAGTGCTGCACAGTGCAGCTCTCCTCCATGCACCCTGTGCCTATAGGATGTGTTCACTCTGTATCCGTCCAGACCACAGATGAGGAGGGGTGATCTGAAATCAGAGGCATCCTGCAGCGGCTGCGCCAACTTGTTTTTTAGTGTACTTGTCCTGGGTTCAATCCATGAATGAAGCATGTACGTGCTGTCTGATCCCAGCCTGTTCCACCTCCACTGCTCATGCAGTTCCCTCAGCTGCACCTGCTGAGGTGGGGTGTGGATGGCTGAAAAAATCACAGCTTCAGCTATCACAGCTTGCACATCACCGAGCTGTACATGCACACTGAACAACCATGTTGTGGCTGCGTCCAGACATGGCCAGCAGGACGATGGAAATGATCCTGCCCCTTTATGCTGATTAGACCTTGGAGTACTAGCTCCAGATGCAGAATCCTCCTTACAGGAGGGGTATGGACCTGTTGGAGCACATCCAGAGGAGAGTCAGAAAAATGATCCAAGGGATGGAACATTTTCCCTATGAGGACAGGCTGAGAGAGCTGGGGATGGAGAAGAGAAGGCTCTAGAGACCTGAAACCAGCCTTTCTGTAGCTAATGGGGGCTGTAAGAAGGAGGGGGACAGAGTCCTTATCAGGGTCTGTTGTAATAGGACAAAGGGAAATGGCTTCAGACTAAAAAGAGACGAGATTCAGATTGCTTATAAGGAAAAAGTTATTTTTACATTAAAGGTGGTGAGGCACTGGAATGGATTGCCCAGACAAGTGGTGGATGCATTGTCCTTGGAGACACTCAAGGTCAGACTGAATCAGGCTCTGAGTAACCTGATGTAGCTGCAGATGTCCTTGTTCACTACAGGAGAGTTGAACTAGATGGTCTTTAAAGGTCCCTTCCAACTCAGATGATTCTATGATTCTAAATCCCACTGACTAGTGTGTCATAAAACAGACAATTCTCTATGTCCAATCTCCAAAACACACAGCTGCTCACACTAACAAGGTGGCATATGACCCTATAGTCCTGTATTTGAGCAGTGGGGACTTTCCTTTAATAAACTCTGTAGAAAATATTTGCATTCCATGATCAACATGCTATTGGGGCCTTATTTGAAATGGAAGAAATGGTAAAGAAGAGGCGTGAGTCACATTCACCCATTCTCTTGGTGTTCAAAAGCCATTGTGTTAAGCAAGAAGCAAGGCCAAAAGCCCTTCCCAGCTCCCTGACGCTCAGCACTACACAGGAGGACTCACTGTTGTTTTGTCTCAGTCACTGCATTCTCCCCATCATCTTGAGCATGGCTATATTTAGGATCCAGCACAAGGCATTCATTTTGTTCTCAGTTTTCTCTGCACTCACCTTGGGCATTACTTACAATGCTGTTACAGCTGTGTTTACTCTTCATTTTCAGGAGGTGTGTGGAGGCAACACCAGCCAAAACGGAGGTGCCAGAAAGTGTGAGGACATGACTGCATCACTTGACACATTGCCTCAACCCATGCAAGCAAGAAAATAAAGATGTGGCTGCTCCTTCTCCCTCCGTATATAGGGCCATTAAAGCTGAGCCAGACAGATATCAGTTCCTTAATTAGGCTTGTCCTTTGCAATGCCCCAGGAAAAATGTTACAAGAAATACCATACGATTGCCCAAGAACAAATGAGATATGATTTTAAACACCCTTTATTACTAACATTGCATAAGCATTCTAACAATCAAATCTAACAGTTTGTTATCATACACACAATCCTTTTGGCAAGATGAATAGTATGTCATATCTGTTCTCAGCAAATAGCTGCTTGCCTTTGTAAATAAAACTGTCAGGACCCATTCTCCATACACATTTGCAAATTGCATCCATTGGCTATGTATCTTGCAGCTTGTTTAATATGCTGGCAGAGGAATGTTACCCACGTATTCTTGTCACTGCCAAGGAGCAAGCACCTTGGGAGCTATGGCTTGTATCCACCCATGCTTCATATAGATCCCTGCTGAGGAGCCTGCTCATTGTCTAGTTTTCAAACATTCCAACCTAGCACTCCAGGAGTGTTTGCTTTGATTACTCCATTAAACAAGGATCACATAACCTCAGAGGAAGTGATTACGTACTTAGGCTAGTCCTAAACCTGTAATGGAGAGTATGAAACTCTAATCAACGTCTCTGAACATCCTTCATCTCTGAACATCCTTCTTGCTTTCTATATGTGTACCTGTCATTGCTTTGCACTGTTGAAGGGTATTTTGCTACTCTGTAGTAGGGGGAAGTTATGTGACACTTTGCCAGTCAGCCTGCTGTGCAGAGCAAAGCCTTACCTCCTCATCCCCAGTGTCAGCATCCCGCAGGAGTTCACTTTAACTCTTTGTCTCATTTTAACTGTGTGATACGGTAACAATATTGCTTACTTCCCAGAGAAAGAGAGTAAACTAGTTCAGGTGTGCCCTATTGCACTAGGAATGCAGAGTAAGCGATGAGCCCTGTGTTATTTCAGGGGGCTTCCTTTGGCATTTCATGCTTTTTGAAGTTTATTTATTCTGCATAATACCTGAAGAGGACAACATTTATCATCAACGGCATTTTTAAAAGTAAGAATTACCTTTTTATAACTTTTATATTGCAGAAGTGTCTGCATCTCTTTAATAGTCTTTAATAATCTGAAGAAGAGAATTTCTTCTGTAGAAAGGAGGTTCAGGGGAGATCTTATCACTCTCTGCTTCTTGAAAGGAGGTTGTAGCAAGGTGGGAATTGTCCTCTTCTCCCAAGTAACAGCAACAGGACAAGAAGTAATGGTCTAAGGTTGCACCAGGGGAGGCTTAGTTTGGATATTAGGAAAAGTTCTTCTCAGGAAGTGCTGAGGTATAGGAGCAGGCTGCCCAGGGAGGTGGCAGAGTCACCATCTCTGGCGGTGTTCAAGAAATATGGAGATGTGACACTGAGGAACGTGGTTAGTGGGCACGGTGGGGATGGGTTGAAGGTTGGACTGGATGATCTTAGTGCTCTTTTCCAACCTTTATGATTCTATGGTCTTAAAATGCTAATATGTGAAGTACTGCAATTTTGTTTATATCTCTTGCAAAGTAGACCCACTTTTTCATATGAAATCATATATCATGCTAATTTTGACATTTTTCATTAGTGATATGTAATAAACTAATGTCATTTCAACAGAGAGTTCTAATTAGTTGCCAGTATCACAGCATAGTCCTTTGTAATTAAAAATTCTGTGTGTGACGAGAACTGCCTTGTTCTCATTACAGGGCCTAAAGCCACAGAGCATCACATTTCTTGTTATTCTACCAGAAGAATGTATGAGCACAGTAATGACTGCATTAGGGAACGGCACATAACAACAGAATCAATAACAGATATAAAAGGTGATGACGCTAAACTGCAAAGAAAAATTTGTCCATAGAAAAGCCTCTCTCCTGCCTGTATTATTAACTCCACAGTGCAACTCTCTGACAACGACACAGCTTTTGAGCACCCGGACAAGCATCTCATCTAATGACCGTGATGGGGAGTGGTGGCATCAAGGGAGGGCTGGATCAGAACAGGAGATGAGAAAGATCCAGCAGTTGTAAAACAGCAGGCCATAAACACCATGGGAGAGGCTCTACAGGAGTCACTTATCACCTGTTGTGTGGCTTTCTCCTTTAATTACCAGAAGCTTTAACATCCAAGATGAGCAGAGGTTGGACAGTATTTTGAAGTGTGACTGGGCAGCGCAGATGCCAAAGAATGAATAAAACCAGAAACTGCGAGTTCTGATTTCAGGTTCTCATCAATGCTAAAGCAGATCTGGATTTATTTTACATCTTGAGGTGAAGCTCTGAAGCAGCATGGGAAATAGCACAGAGCACACCTCAGGGGTCAAACATGTTTTGGATTGATAAAACATTGATACAGGTAGCACTGTTTGCTTTTCTGGGAAATATATATATATGTGTTATGAATATATCTATATTCTTGTTCTAGCCCTTTCTAGATATGTCATTTTTTATTTCAGAAAATATCACAAGTGGTTAGGGAAAATGAAGAGCTATTAAAGCACGAGTGTGAAATGAGTTACATGTAGAAATTAATAAATTACTATTTAAAAAACTATGTTATACCAGAATAAAGAAAAAAATTAATTCTAATGTTTATTTCATGGTATCTTTTGTATTTGTACAATTTTATGAGAACAGGATAATTGTATTGAAGTGCTTGCAATCAAAGCAGCACTCTAATGGGGTGAGCAAAAATCTCGATCACAGGCTGAGGAGTAGGATGAGACACATGAAACCTCATAGTGCTTTTGTAGCTATCTGTATACAAGCTTTTTCTTTTTAAAACAGTGTCAGGAAAGAGCAGATGCCTCTTTCTCAGGAACTTCATCTGTGAGAATTCTTGCCCTGAGCGGCCTTTTTCCAAATCATTTTCCCAGTCTATAGGAAGAGGGGGTAGAAAGCTGATGGATTTTAGTTACACACAAGGTCTGATTTCCCTGCACCCCAGCTGGTGCCTAGTCTTAATAGGATGCCAAGTGAACTGCGCTGTCTCTCTGAAGTGAGAATATCACAGAGAGGCTATTTAAACACGAATATGAAACTATCCCACCTCCAATAGTTTACATTTTTCTTCTCACTTGGGTTCTCTGCTGGGAGCAGCTCAGTATAAGATGCCCTTATTAACTCTAACACACATGTGCCATGCCTCTGCCCAAGCACTCACCCTCAGTGTTCCTCCAGCGCAGCTCCCAGGCACCATTTCGTCCCCCAGCCCATTCTCAGCAGTGTAGAAATCACCTTGGCAGGGGCAAATATAAAAAATATCCTCCCATGTTGCTGCATTGGAGCTGCTCAGAGGGGCTTGCCACCTCCTGCTGCATGGCCCACGCTTATATAGTGCATGTGGGTGGCGACTGTGTCCCTGCCTGTGCTGGCTCATCTGGGAGCTTCTTTTGACAGCTCACACATGAAAAGGTTTTGTTATTTTTTGAAATGTAGTGCTAGAGATGTTACACTTTGGGCCAGAATGTCAGCAGAGGCTCTGCAGGGATGCGAGCATTGGAAGTGACAAGCAGTGAATAACTGATATCAGGCATAACTAATAGTTGTGCTCTGACTTTGGCATGTTATTCTTAAAAAAAATCCAGTCTGTAAATACAGTCTACATTTGTTAGAGTGAAAGGAGGGAAAGGGGATACAGAAATACTACAGAGAGAGAAATGAACAACCAAAAGGTAGAAAAAGCAAGCAGGAGAAAGTGAATAGCGAATAGGAGATGGCAAATTAGGAGAGATGTAAGCATACAAATGGATCAAAACTGGTACAGAATTGTAAGAAGAGAACTGAGGATGAAAATAATCACATCGTTACAGAGGAGGAAAAAACTAAGAAGAAAGTATTTGCAAATTTTGGATTATTGTATGCAGCCAATAACTCCAGAAGCCCAGGCAATAAGGACACAGCACTGTAAAACAAGTGTATGCTGAAGTCCTAAGGGCTGTGAGACATTCTATTTTGAAAGTTAACAAGAAATCTATGCAGGGACTTAAAATACAGAGCAGGTGTGGGTGGGGCGGTGGGTACTTGCAGCTTAGACGCAATTTGGATGGTGATGAAGTCGTGCTGTAAGACAAATATTATCTTTAACCACCATGGGAACAATGCAGTTATTTCAGCAATAGAAGAGTTATGCAAGGGAAGACATATGAATGAACTCGTGGGCCTCTTTTAGTGGTTGCAGTGAAGCTGATGACTGTATTTTCATTCAGACTCGTTGCTTTTCTTTGTTAATATTGGTAGAACGGAAATGGTGATGAGAGCAATAAACTGTAAGGTGGTGTGTTACATCAGAAAACCAGAAGAGAGATGAGGGGCTCCCAGGACAGGTCAATGGATGAAGTAGAGTATCAGCTTTCAAGGTGTGTTCTCATCCCTCTTATGTGACACTTTGACATACAAGAGTCGTTGCATAAATCTCCACATCAGCCTGCACACTTCTTTGACACACTGAACACTGTATCAGGAGAGGTATATGCATCATGTTTAAGCAGCACAAAACTTCTAAAAAAATAGAAGAACCACATTGTCCATCCACCAGAAAAAATAATAATAATAATAATAATAATACAGGATTTTAACGTTGTATTATGGAACTGGCACATCAACCATTGTGCCTGTTGTACGAGTCTTACTCAGTTATACCAGCAAAAGACATATGTTAGGTTTTTGGAAGGGATGGAGCTGAGGCTGGGAGCCATGGGGTGGTGGCTGCCTTCAGCTCCAGTTTCCAAGCAGCCACAGGTGCTAGGCAGCTTCTAAAAAACAGATGCTGGTGTTTTCACAGCTGTAAGTGAAGACACTACCTCTGAAGGAAAAGGATCTCTGTGCTGCTCTTCCTGGTGTTTAATAAATACTTGCTATTTCCTCTATTCATGGGACCTCTGCAAAAATGATGTGATCAAGTTTAGAAATAGAAGGGAGATCTTGGGTAGAAGGCACCATACATTGCCAGGTACTTAGCACAAGTATTGTACGGTAGATTAACCAAGGGGTAATATGGTGCTTATCTAGATGTCATGTGAAGCAATGAAAGTCTTCATTTCACACCAGATAGGTTAATTGTAGATACTTGGAAGAAATGGCAATGTTTTGTAGAATTATATTTTAAAATGTGTGCAGAAGGGAGGTTTTCACAAAGAAAACACTTCTAAAGGCACGGTGTACAGTTATAGTAATATGATAGAAACTGAAAGTGTAACTTGCAAACAAAGTATAACTTGCAACAAACTCTTAGCCATAAGAAAGTTATTTCTTCTTTCTTTTCTGAAATTCCTGGAAATACTCCTAAAGTACTTCCCAGCTTTCCAAGTGGGAATATTTTATTAAAATTCCCATATTCTGGGATATATTCTATCTAACTTGCCATACGTTTTCCATTAGCAGTGAGGAGGTTTTGTTTGAATAAAATGATGGGAACTACTGGTGCATGTGAAGAGAGTGTCTTTTTTTTTCTTATTTTCTTACTGTTGTACACCCTGTTGCAAAAGCCTTAATACAATTCACAGCTGCACCAAAACCACTGTGCAATATTTAATGGCATATTGCTATTGAGCATGCATAGAACTTTACTGACAATCAGAATTCCTCATTTTACAGTGTTTATTACAGATACCAAGCACAGCCTCAGTGCAGAACAGCTTCCCTTTTCAGAAATGCCTCAGACTTAATTAATTTTTAGTTCATGCTTTCAGCGATAGGCTTCCACCACCGCCCAAGCATTTTCCCGAGTTCTTACCAGGTGCATGTAATATTCATAATTAAAAATACAGACAGAGCACTTTCAGCCTTTTGGGAATGATTTGTTTGTCTTTAAAGCTGCAGATTTAAATGTAAGCATATGTTCAAGAGCCACACACACGTCTTTAAATAGGTTCAGTGCTTCAGCAAGGAAAGTTTCTTCAGACATATGGAAAATTGTTAAGAAGGCTGCATATTGCTGATTCCGAGGAGAGAAATAAACAAGTATCTGTTAAAGCTGCTGACTTTTATTTATTATATGTCTTTGTGTATTAAACTCTACCTTATTTAATTTTACAAAGCTGTTATTAATACGTTTTGTTCATGAAAGGAAGTGACAAAACTATGTTGCTAGATTCTCCTGACTCAATTACAAATCACTGCTTGTTTGCTGTTTTGCAATACATATTTTCAATAACACTTGGGGTTACTTAGGTAATAAAAATCTCCATATTAAGAAAAAATGGTCAAAAGGTATCTCAAATCTTTCCAACATCCCTATCACTTCGATAATTTTGGGGGATTTCCCATGTGGATGCCAGCTGTCCTTTGCACCATGGACTGCAGGATAGGGTCCCCTTGCCAGAACAGGACAGCTCAGGTTTGTGCAGGCTGGGGGAAGGATGCTGGGAACAACATGCTCTGTCCTTTGCCTTTCCATTACACTGGAAGTTGATGTGTAGCAGCATTGACTTTGTTTCGCTAGAATATATTTAAATATACTGGATAGGAAACATTGGTACAGCTGTCGAGGGTATTGCATTTAGTCCCTAGTGGGGTTTGGAGAAACACAAAGCATATAGTATGAGATTGTATAATATACAGGCGCCAAACAGTTGTTGGTGCTTTACCAAGTCCCATTCTTGAGTGAAAATGAATTAACATTCCACTGTTTTGTGCCTTCATGTGCCTGGCTTGATACCCTGATAAAAGAAAGTGAAACAAAACTGTTCTGTCAAGATATGGATCTGATTTACAAAGAGCAGGTTCCAAACTCATTATGAATCAGAGCGACCTCTGGCCAATCAGAAAAGGGAGCAAAAGCTGTAAGTCATAACAAATTCTGAAAAATAAATAAATAAATAAATAAATAAATAAATAAAAGGATTATTGGTCAATATCTTTTTGTTTCTGTTACATTATCATAAAGCTGAATTGGCTTCTTTTAAAGAAATGTTACAACAATGTTACTGATATTTTGATCTATCTGCATGTTTATAGATCTCTCTTTTTATTATAAATAATGGTATCTATATGTCTTCAGTATTTCCCTGCGACCTCTTAGCCCAGAGAAAGGTGCTGCAAGCAGAATGAGGTCTCACAGCCAGCCAGAGCGCTGGCCAGATTAAAATTCACAGTGGTCTTATAGAATAATAGAGCTTCTGTTGTCTTCACCCTTTGCTTTGTGTCTTCTGCACTTTTGCTCTGGAGATACTGGATATGGGTTTCTTCAAGTAAATCCCTGGCAGAAAGAAGGGATTTACAAGTGCCAAAAATATTTCTACTTCCCTGCTAAGGGGGACTCCCATCCTTGAGGGATTTCTTGCCACTACATTACTCCGCCAGTGTTGCCATCCAGGACAATGGCATGTCACAGGTAGTGATTTGTCCTGTTATTGTAGCAATGGTTAAGAATAAAAACATTAAAATCAGCCATTGACTTCAGCACAGTCCTTCTTTTCCATGACGCCTTGTCCCATTTTTTGAGTAGGCTGTTTGAGAGAAAACAGTCTTAGGATTTATAACAATTTGTCACTGAGTCCTGCCCTATTTTATGTTACAGTTTACTACCTTCATAAGAAATCCTGTATTATAAGCAACTATTCTCCTAGACCTAATGTGGCCTTATAGGAAAGCATCTATTCCCTCTTTGTATTCACTCAACCTTCTTGCCAGCTGGCAAACCTGACATTTTGAAGGGACCCCTTCTTTCAGACTTCAAAGTATTTTGCACCACTGGCTGTGCATAGCATGGTTTGCTAACTTTACATAATCCATATTTCTAATGTTAAGTCTTTACCATTATGTGTACCACTCACTGGAAGAATGGTGTCACTCTCTACCTAAACTCAATATATAATTATAGAAAAGTCATTAAATACAAAACTGTTTGAAACACAATATATTCAATGAAAATGAAATGCCATTAATTTTGACACAAGTTTGTACTACTTTTATGTTAGTTTTTCCTACCCAGTCTCATTTGACCAAAATGGAGCATGGAGTATATTTGACTGCTTGAGGAATGCGGGGCTGCCTTGGGGTATCACCCAAGTTTTTTGTTTTTCAAAAGAAAGAATAGAAATCAGTCTCTGAGGACACAGACATATAAAGTGACTCTGGCATCAGTAACTACCAGTAAGATTTCTAGTGATGCAACGACTTTTCAGACCAGACTGTTGGCCTCCTGTATTTCACCCATGGCAATACTCTGAATATGACAGTACCAACTTCTTCAGCCCTGCTCTCTCGAAATCCTGTCAATACTTATTTCCGACACAAGTTATAATATATCTGGTTTGTAAGTAAACAAAAACGAGGCATATACATATGATGAGTCACACCTGCAGATAGCTTAAAAGATAATAAATTGAATGTGCTAATAATGCACAAAAATATTCACCAACAGGAATTATTTTTTTCTCATTTGTAGAGTAAGCGTATAGTGTATTGATCATCATTAAATGTCCATTGCTCGATAGTGTGAAGAAAGAAAAATCAGCAGATCGAAATGAAACCATTCTTGCATGCTTCATTGAAGGCTCCCGCTTCAATAGTCTAGCTCTGGGAGTTAATGAATATACTTTCTTCTTATCTGAAACATTAATCTGATACTTGTTTTAGAAGTATGTGGAGGGAAATAACTCCATAATAATAAAGCTGTTGCTAGGAGGCCTGAAGAAACCTAAACCAATTTGGTTTGGAGAAATGGATAATCAGTATCCTTAGCGCTTTCTTTCTAATATGCCCCTCGTGGTTTTCAGTGAGAGCAGGAAATCACTGAGATGAGAATAAATCTACATTCTGATTGTTTACAGAGCATAATGAGGGCCTCAAGAAAAGAACTGCATCAATTGCTTTATACCTGTGGCTGAACCGCAACACATCCCCTTAAATACACACTAAATAATACCATTCAAGAGGTGTAGCAAAAAGCCTTAATTTTTTATGAATATCGCCTTACCCTATTATTATTTGCAGGGAAGTTTAAAACTATCTATTCTGGAGAGTGTTTCTGGTTTTTGGGTTTTTTTTATGTTGTATCATGGGAGCCTCAGATTTCAGATTGCTCGTTTTCTTCCTCAATCTCCTGCGTGACTCATTCCGATCCAGATGTAACTTGCTGCATTTATTTCTCTTGGCTCCCACCTCCTCCGAGTCTTTACCTTTTTCTCCTTGTTTTGGAGATACTTTGATAGCACTCCCCACCAGGAATGTGGTCACTTTGGTCACTCAATTTGTATGTTCTTAGAAGCAGCCTCTCTGGGTCTCTGACGGCTCCAGATTCCTGCTCCATACTGCTGTCTGCTCTTTTCCTATGGTGAATTCCCATTCTCTTTCTCACCTCAGTGAGAAAATCCCAAACCTATTTTGCCTCTGAATGTCCTCTCTCTACATCTTCTACACTCCTTTTTCTTGGATGTCCTATTATGTCTCAAAAAGAGAGGGTCTGTAGTGTAGCTTCTTGCATTTCCTCCTGATTTGTCTTCCCTCCCCCATTTGTCTATCACCAGTTTTCTCTGCTACACTGAAGCTCAGTGTTAAGTTTAATCTTTTCCACTTATTCTCCTTTCACTATTTTTTTCTCACTTATTCTGGAACATTCAAAATAACAACTCTTTTTTTGTAGGTATGCAATGGAAAAAGATACTGAATATTGATCATCTCATGACTGGCATTAAATACTTCCTTTTGTTCTCCTTAACTGTTCTGTTCTTTTTCTTTGGCCTATATAATGTACACTGTCTTAAATGATGTGTATGAACACTTGGGTTCACACACCAGAGTTCATATATAATTTCTCTTATAAATTTCAATCTCACTAATCCTCACTCTTAAGACTCTTGGAAACTTTTATCTGACAGTATCTCAACTGTAGTTTCTCTCTGTTCCACTCATCTCTCTCCAGATATTGCTAAGATTTAACTTCATCTCTCTCTTTCCTGGCAATCTCCATCCCTCTTCAGAAAAGTTTATTTTTCCTTCCCCTTTTTATTTGTAATCAACGTTCTCTTTTCACCTTGACCTTTAAAACACAAACATTTACTTTCTATTGGACTCAACTATTAAGAAATACAAAACAAAACAAAATATAAAAATGGTCAAATTTATGTCTTTGACTTCTGATTGGTACATACAGTGCAAGAGGAGGAGGAGGGAGCAGTTGATTAGATTTCAAGACGAGAAGAAAACACACTGCTGTTTGTCTGTTTTTGTACAAGGTGCCACAAAGCATTTCTGCCAGTGGTGTTACCCATGCTAAATCTGCTACAGTAGAGATCTATCAACTAGACTTTAATTTCTCCTATGCTACACTAATTTTCTTTAAATCTTGATCCGGCAGCAAAGTATTTAAACATATGCTTTTGCACAGACTTCGAGTGACCTTGCAGAAGATACCCAAATTATACACCTCATAGACTTACAATTAAACACAAGACTAATTATTCTACCAAATCAGTGCTTTAAGCTAGCTGAGTGGTTTATTACATCCATTTTGCATTCAGGCCATAAAGAAAATCATTTCAAGAAACACAGTTTGCCATTTAATCAGAACTTTCAGCTTTCAAAAGATTGTTAGCAGAGACATTAGTTAGCCGTCTTTTGCAGAAGGTCTCAGGTAAAATAGAGTATATAGGGGGAAAAAAGTGAAAGAATCTCTGTGATATCTCCTTGTACTAACACCGGAAGATTAAAGTGATTTCAGTTTCTACCCTACCTCACAGAAAGAATGCTTTATCATAATGACACATTTTAAAATGCATTTCTGTTAAAGTATACTGGCTTCCACAGAAGTAATGGTAATGATAAATGAGTATGTAAATGTAAAAACATATGCCACAATGTACTTATTGCAGGAAAAATAGGCTATGTGTTCTTTCTCAGATGCTGCTCGCAAGTTATTATAGCATTAATAACAGTGGAAATACGGCAGACTGTAATTGTTATGTGTCTGAAGCCTAACCAAAGAAGGCCAAATACATACAGAAAAGGAGATAAAAAGACATAATATTTATCCAATACTAAAAATTGATATCTCCTTAAAATATCATGCAGCATAGGAGCAGTACTTGGAAAATGGAGTAGAATTCATATACACATAACAAATATTCAACCTGCAAAGGAGAGAAACTTTTTCAGTATAGATTAAAGCAACCCTTTTCCACTCTTTCAAACATTTACAAATGGGGATTTCCAATAGTAACGAATAAAGCCTCACAGCTTTAGTGTGATGTGAAATGCTTACCTCTTCCTCGGGGAAGGGAAGTTTCATAACTTGATCAGACAGTAACTGTTCAGCAGGCTCACAGAGCAGCCATGAATACAGCTTAAACAACTTGGCTCAGACTTTTGGATTTTTACCAGTTTTTTTCTTCCCAGAAATTCACGGTTTTGGATAAGTGCCTCCGACAAATGCCACCTTTACATATCTTCGCTACTCCTTCCACATACCATATTCCAGAAAGTACTGCATTAAAATCTCACAATCTCCATCTCTTTATATGCCACTGAGAACAATAGCTCTTGAAGGTCGCTTCCACTTCTCTGAATCTTTTCTATTGATTAGCATTAAAAATAGGTTCCTGTGAGATGTCTGTCTGGTGAATACCACTTAGACTATTTGTAGCAGTCCCCGAGGATTTAATTCATTTTATACAACAGCACATGTATAAATGTAGATCTTTTTCCACCAGGTAGCCCATTTAAATATTAGATAACAAATGGGCTAGGGGGAAAGCTGGGGATTTTCTCACACGGTATGCTGTTTAATTGGAGCACAAAAAGCTGAGCTCTGCAATGCTCTGCATGTTATCCAGAATTCAGCACAGCTCCATGCAACTGAGATGGCCTTTTTGACCTAAGTGATAAGAAGTTCAGCCTCGTTGCCTATCACACCACTGTTAGATTTACAGCAGGAAATGTTGGGTCTCAATCTGTTCTTGCTGCCAGGTCAGGAGCAATTTTGGGTACTGGCAGGGCCCAGTGTAAACATATTGATTCCTCTCACACATGGGGAGAGGTGCTGGTGTGTGAATTTGCCCTGTGCAGGAGATGCTGTGGGGTTATTCTGTGAGATCAGTCTTCCATGAGTGGACTCCCTGGCCAAATCCCATCTACCTAGCGATGCTTACATCCCCAAACTGTTATGAAACAGTGTGCTTCCTTGCTGTGGTGGTGGAAGCATTGTTAAGCTTGACATTTCTATAGTTTAGTTGGGAGCAGGCATTTCTGTGGCATCACTTTACTCAGTCTGTGTAGGGTGTGATATTTCCAGGGAGAAGCCATATGGAATTCCAAAGATCTACTCTTTTTCTATGAAACAAAAAAAGAATCTGCCTTGAGTTTGCTTTGCAGTGCAAGGGTTAAAAGCTGTAAACTGCATTTTCTGAGCTGGGGCCACATTTCCATTCAGTACAAATGCAAGTGACAATTGTGCCTGCACATCTCACTTAATTGAGGACTGAGTCATTCCCTCCTACATTCAAACCCGTGTTCCCAACAGCTGCCTCACAGTGTCCTTCATAGCTCTTCTTTTATTTTATTTTTTTTTAAACTGGTATTTTCTTGCGTATACTACATATAGTATATTTTCTTGCTAAATCACTAACACAGTTCTCCATGATTCTGATATTCCCAGTTTGTTCTGATGGGTCACCCATGGCTGTTCTTCCATTTGTCAGTTCTGCTACTATTACTCTCATAAAGATGTTTCTGAGAGTTTGGACAGGTTTGATTCCTTCATGAAAAGATACCAGCTTTAGCCTTGTTCCCATGGCTACCAACTCCTCAGTCACTCCTCAGCGGAGAGTTTTCAGCTGCTCTCATTCAAAAAGGAAAAAAACAAAAACTACCATATCTGTGGACACCTCAACTTGAATTTCAGCTTCCTTCTGTTATTCTCATTGAGAAGCCCTAAAGTAATGCCTTTAAGAAACACAGGAGTGTGAAGACTCACTTGGATGGTTCTTTATGAGGCCACTGCTGTCACAAGTGCATCATACAATCCCAGGTGTAAATCTGTCAAGTTCCATCATAAATTGATTCTTTCTTGTTTGGTTTTTGCACTCTCATTTTTTCCAGTTAGAAGCTTGAGAATAATCCATGGTTTGGTTTATTTCCTTAAGTTCGGTTAAATTTTTGACTCCATTAAGTCAAATTAGTACAAGGAGCACTTCGAGCATTTTTGTTTCCTTCTTTCACAATAAAGAAGAAGACACAACAAAATTATAACTTCTCATTTTCAATCAGGGCAACTTGAACAAGTGCATGTCGTAGAATATATAGGTATCTGTGAGTGTAACTCACAGAATAAAGCAAACAGTTTCGTCTCTGTTTCTTTTTCCTCAGGCAAGATAAAGCCCACTTTTTTGCCTGAGCAAGAGGTTCTTGACTTACTCCAGCACGTCTTAAAGGATCACACAAAACCTAATTTTGTTGGTCTTACTGTTTTTATTCACATACCCCATTGTTACAGTGCTCTCCTGAAGTGTTCTTATAGCAGGAAAAAACAGGCAGTTCAAGCATTTCAGATCTGGAAAGTGTGTCCCAGACTAAGGCTGGTCAACAAGAATTCCTTGAACTCTTATTTCTAAGTCTAGCGATACAGAGGTATTTCAACTAGACACATTGGCAAAAATCATATAAGCCTATGGTCAGTTTTAAGATGAATCTTACATATCTTTAATTGAACAACTTGGTTTTAAGTTCTACTCTTCTGGTGGTTAACCAAAAGAGCATGTAGAATTTCAGGGACTTTATTAATATTATGCAATTATACACTGGTATGTCATACAACACTTAATGGTGCAAAATAGCTTATGTATGCTTGGATATAATGTAAACAGGAACAATTACACAGTGTCAGGGAGTCTCATGCTGACTTGCTGCTGTATATATCTTCCAAACTGCACAGAACTGCAGAAAACAGAAGATTTTTGGTGACATAATGTCAGCACCAGCTGGCTGAAAGATGGGGAGAAATTATCGTCTTGAACAATAAAAACAGTGCTTCTTTTGAGCTATAAAGTTAGAATAGTAGCACTGTATATAATATTTAGTGCTTTTGATTGTTTTTTCTCGGAACTGATGCAAAATATTAGCTTAACCGAAGAATAGCAGCCAGATTTAGAGTTCTAAAAATTGATTAGCTGACAGAGAATAAATGTAAGTTCAATAATAATGGCAAATCTTTTAAAGTACAAGATTATTTTTGGACAAATATGAGATGAAATTTCCCTCTCATACAGGATTCCAACATGACTTTCTAGCCTGCCCTTCGTTAGGATTATTAAGCTCTCAAAGCATTTTTCCTGCAATGACACAGCCATCTGCAACTCTGCTACACCAAGTGTCTGCCGTCATGGTAGTTTAGCTCACTGATCCCTCTGAAGAATTGCTGTTCTCATAACAGTAATGTTAGGGCTAACTAATGTCTGGGTTTCCCCACATAAGTCCCGTTGGCTCTCCGGAAGAGCTGTATGATGGAATTTGAGGAATGTGTATTTTTGCCTGGGATTTATGGATAATAAAAAAACAATCCGGAATAGTTGGTTCATCACAGGCTTCATGTTATGTGCAGATCAACTTTTCAGCAAGCGTGAGATCATTCTGATGTTTCTAGAAGGCATCAGAACTCCTGCACACATTCTGTACAAGTGGTCTCTGTGCACAGTGAATGTGACCCAGCGGGGGTTGCTATGGACCATCTGTGCAGCACACGTGGTGAAGCTGATGCTTTCCTGTCATCATCAAACAAAATACTCATACACTGCTCAGCAGAGGCTTAAATGATGGTCAAGGCAACTAAAACAAATAAAGCCAAGCCACAGCCAACCACTCTTCTTCCACACTGAGCTTCTCTTCAGGAATCTCTTCTCAAAACTGAGAGAAAAGGTGGCTTTCATTCCGTCAAAGCACAAATTCTTCTGACTAGGAATGTGCACTTCTGGGCAAGAAAGGCCGTGTGGACTGTTATCTATTGGTGTCTATTTCTCCCTCTTCACAACAAATACAGCACAAAATGAAAACCTCAGTTCGCCTGATAAAGGCCATTACAACTGGATGAGAAGCATTGCACTAAAACGCTCTCTCTCTGTTTAGGGCTCCATGCCATTTGTCCCCCCTTCAATTGCTCACCATTTGCAAGAGGGCCTTTAGGAGAGCTCCTGCAAAAAAATGTAAATGTACGGATAAAGCATATCCATTTGTAATGCTACTCTGTGCTCCAAATTAAAAATGAATGTGTTTGATGGGGCCATTATGGCCTACTAAGAAACAGATCTGAACATTAGTCTGAATGTGAAAATTTTTCCAGTTGATCTTACACTGACATTTAAACAGGAAGAATTGGAAGTGGAGTTGAAAGTCTACATAAACACTCAGCGAGTGTCAAAGAATGTCAGTGGGTGCTATTTTTTCTTCTTGGAGGAATTCAGTGACACACCTTTGCTTTATCTGCATTTCCATGTCAAATGCCATTTTGTCAGGCTGCCCCTCTGCTGCCATCTGTCACACAGCAACAACATGTAATGGAATACTGGTGGGAAGGTTCAGCCTCTACTGCCATACTGCCAACATCTGCTTCTATGAACTCTGTGGGTCTCGTCCAAGTTGGGATATTCTATGCTTCTGTTATTAGGTGAAATTTCTCATAAGCCAAGTGTGCATTAATATTTAACTGAAAACTTAATTGGTCTATCAAAATTAACATTTACATGTTTCCAGTCATTAACATCAGCTTTGAAACCAACTGCAGCAAACATTTTTCTTAGAACTCTCATTACTCTAACATGCAACTCGAAGGAAAACTGCTCATAATTTGGGGTAGATTAATGAACTCCATTTTATGGTGGTCTGTCTAAGAAAGTAACTTTGTTGAGTACATCTGGGAAAAAAAAAAAAAAAAAAGATCCTTAATTCTCCAGAATCAGACCTTTCAAAATCTTGCATGTGCTGCAAGTTAGTGAATATCAGCAATGGAGTGACGGAGACCTTCTCCCTGCTATGTTTGTGAAATGATACCTAATCCATTTTATGTTGCAAGCATGTTAACTGAAGTTTGTTAGGGCTATTACATGCAGTCTAATCCGTGTTCAATGAGTACGGAAATTTTCATTGATCTCTGGGGTACAAGAAGTGCTAAGAAATAACTCAGCAGAAGAAATATCCAGTACATTTTTCAAGCATATTTTGCTATCAAATATATGTATAGCATAGTCTGTTAAATCTGGAAAGAACTTACCTCCTTTATAATTGTCCCCTCAAGAATCATTGTTTTCTCGCACAATCTGTTAATAAAAATGATATACCAATAAAAGAAATGAATAAGTAAGATAAAATGTTTATTTATAAGATTCTCTCTCTTTAGTAAGCAGTTCTGACACACTCCATTCTCTAAAGACCTCATGATTTAGTGATTAATGAGGCCTTATTTTAGGAATTCCTTCTGCACTGATAATTTCTTCATGAACTTAACTGTGAGGAAACTGTGCTCAGAAACAGGCAGAAATAAACAAACTCAAAAAGATTTTTCACTCCGAGGGAAAAAATCTGTCCGTTCAATGTGTTTGGGGTCACTGCCAAGCAATGTGTCAAGGCTGTCCTCTGTTGTGATCAGCCAAGCTAAATGTCTGTGCATGAAAAAAAAAGAGCCTAAAGGCTCTCTCCTAAAGGGGAGATGGCTTTCCATGATCTTCAGTGCCTCCAGATTCCCTAGGAGGCACTTTGCATCTTCTAGCAACTTTTCCTGGGTGATGAGCTCATTCACAAAATCCTATTCACCTGCCTTATCTGAAGGCCTTGGCTGACGTGGTATGGCTATAAACACTTGTTTGTTGCTCAAATATTTTTCTAGTCCTGGTCTATTCCTCTATAATAACATAAGAATACACACAAATATTCAGAAACCAGTTAGCAGGTCTGCAGTTCTAGTCTTCTGAGGCCAATTGAACTATATAGTTGAGTGTAATGCTACTTTGGGGAAGTCAATTATTATTATTATTATTTTTTCCCTAATTTTTTCTTTGTAAAGCTGGCTATGTAAGCTTTATATCACATGTTAATCTGAGAGCAGCACTGTACCTTAATATTTTGCTGTATAAGAGAATTGATACAAAGTCATGGAGCATCCCCAGTGCCTCTGGGCTGGAAATATCAGAATTCTTGGGGCTTCTTTGATATAATGTCCTCCTCTCTCTTTTCCACTGGATGGAGCGTGAATGCTAAACATAGAATGGCCTAGATTGGAAGGGATCTTAAAGATCAGTGAGTTTCAACCCCCTGCCTTGGGTAGGGGTGCTTCCCACAAGATCAGGCTGCCCAGGGCCCCATCTAACCTGGCCTTGAATGCCTTCAGGGCTGAAACATCCACAGCTTTTCTGGGGAACCTGTTACAGAACCTCATCAGATGCCTTGACTAATCACCTAATCATGAGTGTGAGTCTGGGAGGGAATGAGACTGGTCTAGAGATTAGGAGATGACAAGTATCACTTTCAGAATCGAGCTCATGCTGCTTGTTACCACCTCCATACAACCACAGCATTGCTCTGCAGGCATTCATAATTTTTACGCCTTTCTTTTTTTTGTCCACCATGCTTCCATCCTTGTGCTTACTTGTTTATTGGCTTATTTATTCCATGAAAAACATCATATATTTCAAAAGTGAAAGCTTCTATGTGAACTACACTTGTTTTGCTCAAAGTCTCCCTGGCTCCAGACAAGAGGTGATGGATGCCATTAAGGTCATGGTGAGAAAGGCATTTGCGTCTCTAATGTCTTGAAACTTGGGATGCTTTTTACTTTTAATTAGGATGCAAGTATTGTAAAAATTTGTTGAAGAAGCTATTTTCTACCTACTACCTTTTTGCTCCGATCCTACCTTTTGCTGCATAAAAACCTATTAGTAGACACTGAAAAGCATAAATGGGGCATAAACTAATGTAACATTAACTAAGCAGTCACAATTGCCCAAGAGATCCCATCATATATGCCCTTCTTGGCTCACTGACACAGTTTCAGGAGGGTATGATGCTGATGTTTGGCCTCCATTTCATTGGAGAGAGGGAACTGCTGACAGATGTTGACCTTACAGGCTTGTGAGTCTGCAGTGCTTCCCCGTCCTTCTCTCAGAATAGCTTTGATTAGCTCATTTCCAGAATATGCTTCAGTGCCCATTTGTTTTTCCTGGTTCTTCACAAAACACGGTACTAGGCAATGTGTTGGGAAAATAAAAAGTATTCGCTTTTCTGCTAATTGGCAAATGATTGTTCACTGAAGACTTATGTAGTATATCAGAACAAGCAAAGCAAGTACATGACATTTTATTAAAATATGTTCCTCGTAATAAAGTTACTTTAAGAATATTCTGCATGTTTAATCAGCTTTGAAACTGAGGGTCTTTTGTTCAGTGATAGCACTAATTTGGATTTATTTTGGACATAGTAATGAATGAAAATGGTGTGTAAATTCTATTCCCAGACCATCCAGATTAACAACTGTAAAACCCTCCAACCCTCTAGTTGGCAAGTGATTTATTGACATGACATTCAAATGTGTTTTGCTTCAGCATTAATGACAGGAGCTCCAGAGTTTCTGTCACTGAGGTGATAAATGGATCCTTACACATACTGCAGTGAAAAGCTGGGAACGGTGCCATTTTCCCCCTCATTTCATTGAAAAGCACATCCCTTTACACTTACAGGAAGTAGCAACTTCTTTTTCTTGCTGTGATTATAATACATCACCGTTTTGTTTATGAATGGTTAATCTCTTTATTTGACCTGTTGATACAAGGAGGGTGTAGGTTAGCATACAGGAAAAATACACTGAAAACTGCTGTTTTTTGACCTTTAAAAGGGTAACTGGAAGGAATAAACTAGCCTGATCAAATGCAATAGTAGCATAGCTAGTATGGTCGTGAAACACGTTGGCTACACATTTCCTACTGTGTCTGGTTTAAACAAATCTATAGAAGCTTATAAAAAAATGATTCTCAAGGACACATTCCTAAAGTGACTTGAAACCACTGAAACTATAGCAATTGCGAAGACATTTATGCAAATGAAAAATAACAAATTTAATCCTGATGAAAATCTCTCTGATATTTGCCAAAGAATATTCCAGATTGGACAAACTGGGAAAGAGAAAATTGTGGGTTTTTTGTTTTTTTTTTTTTAAATCAGAATTCTTAGAAGAGTCAAATGTGTCTGTGAAAAAGGACTAATTTTAATCAGTTTATTGTTCAAGATTTGATTCTATAGAAGCAGTCAAACAAAACGAAATATTTTAGCAAATCCCATTCTTTCCTATAATTCGTGATGTCAAATTTGAGAAAATTTTCTGTTTTGACTGATTGATGTGGTTTGGGAGTGCATATTGAATATGAAATTCTCACCAGTTTCCCAGAACAGGAAAACCATTCTCCGTTCTTCTGTCTTAATGAAATATCATAGTAAGGTCAATCTGTCAGGGTGGGTCATTTGGCATTTTGAAAAGATTCTGTGTTCAGATGTCCCTGATGAGCTCCTACCTAATTGCCACAAAATGCTGCATCAAGTCAGTGTTTCACAACTCAATCACAGCACCGCTATTAATGCATGCTGAAAGGGCCCTGGGGTAAGCTTGCAAAGGCAGGATAAAGCAGGAGTGAGAATCGGCACTGGCTGCCCTAAACTCTCCTTACAGCCAGAACCATGCCAGCCCCCTTACTTCACTATTTTAGGGTGTTCAAGTGGAACAGTGGTTACTCAGATGAAGATTAAGACTGCTATGTCGAAGAAAGTAGGATTAAACTCACTGTGATTCAGTCAGTTGCTCTGACCTGAAACTCAGTAGAAAACACTACCCAGACCAGCAATAAGTTCTGCATCTGCAGTGCAGACGATTCATTACAAACCCAAACAGACCAGAAGTTAACAAGACAGTATCAATATATTTTTTTAACATATCTGGAGTTCTTCACAACACTACTGTGAAAAATTGGACTGAAATTCCTGGGAGAACAGCTTTCCTTCCTCCAGTTAAACTACAGACATTCACACAGCCTTCCTCCAGCATATTCATGCATCTGGAAGAGGGATAGTGTAATCGGGTTATCTAGATTTATCCGTGATAGAGGCTGCTGCCCCTAGAAGGGGAGAAATGAACAAAAACAACGGCAGCAATCTAAGGAAAGAAATTATTTTACTAAATACGAGACACAATATGATACAATATAACTACAACTACTATATCAAACAAGGCAGAGAAAAAGAAAGAGAGAAAAAGAGTCCCGGAGAACCGGGGGCCTACTGCAATCTCTAGGCGACAGGCTGGAACGTTGCTGATAGAGCGAGACAGCAGGGATGGAGCGCTCCAAAGCGAAAGACAGGGCGAAAAGAGGGACGTTCCAGCCTGGGAGCAAGATTATATGTGTGTCCTCCTCCTCTGGTGATTCATCTCTGGCCGCGTTGTCCCCTGGGATATGTAGTTTCCTCCAGGGCTGAGTACTCGGGATGCTGCCATTCCACAGATCTGGAGCATGAACCTTCCACACTTCCGCATACCCTCTGTTACACTTCCACATACCCTCTATTACACTTCCACATACCCTCTGTTACACTTCCACATACCCTTTGTTACACTTCCACATACTCTCTGTTACACTTCCACATACCCTCTGTTACACTTCCACATACCCTCTGTTACACTTTCTTATACCACCAAAACAGTTCATACCGCACATGATGTCATGATGTAGAATATTGACAGCACAAAACCATGACAGATAGGAAGAACGCAGAATGTGCCTTTGTATGGATAAAGCTTGAAAGCAAGAGGAAGTGAATGGAACCTTGGTATAGCGCAAAAAGGTTTAATACATTTTTGTCTGTTTAAATGCATTTAAACACTTTTTTGTTAAGCTTTCTTCCCATTCTTCAGAACAATAGCACAGCAACTGCTTTGTTAGCTACTTTCCTATAAAGATTTATCTTCAACTTGGACAAACTCATCACAATAATTTCTTCTATATTACTGAATGTTTATTTGCTCAGGAAAATGAGGGTGGTTCCTCAGGTAATTAGACTTCCACGTAAAACTCTCTGCTGTGAATCCTGGGAGCGCTGTTCCATGTGAAAGATTAGACGTAGTTTTCCCGAGTTTATGTAGGTTTTACAGGTTTTATAGGAAACACTCCTACTGTTCAATAGTGCAGAATGCAATTTAAGTGTAAGATCAGCACTAGTCAAAGGGAAATATCAGCTGTTTTACACATGAGCAAAAACCACAGGCCTTACAAAATGCTGGTAAAGTTTCAGTGCTGTGAGAAAAATGATGATGCATTTTTATTGTTATGAAATGCCTGATAAAGACTGAAATACAGTCACAGATGTTTCAGTGAAGTTCCTATTGCACTGCCTCCTGGCATTTTATCAGATCAGATAGATGTGGGCAACATATACTATTACCAGCCTCAATCTCCCATTCAAACCCTGCAGAGGATCTGAGTGGATCTGTGGGAGTACATGGCTGTGAAGGGCTGGTAGCTCCGCATGGTCCCCAGTAAAGCAGCTGGTACACAGTGTTTTGTAGCCTCTGGAGCAGGTAGAGAAGTTGTCACAAAGAGAGTGGTTAAGATTAGGACATGAAATATCAGCTTCTTTCGGTATACAGTGTTGATTTCATATCTATGTATACACGTCTTGGAAAGAGAGTTAATCATTAGGAAAAATATTAATTGAAGTAACTTAAGAAAATCTAAAAGATGAGGAGGAATTCAGACCTCAAATATTCAAGTGAATGATGGCAAGTGAATTAGGGTGTTAAGCAATGTAAAATCATGCCTGTTAAAGAGAAAAGTATGAGCTACCTAGACATTAGAGAATTCTCAATTAACCTTATCAGCCCAGAAAAGAGGCCAGATTCTTACTACAGAACCATTAAGGCTCTGCTGAATGCAGTCAGTAAAAGACAGGATGTGCCACAGAGATAAGAATGGGACGATAAAGGCTTCAGATGTTATAACACTGTAAGTAAGTTTACAGCTCTCTATGTAACACAGTCAACAGTTCTAGGGAGAGAAAAAGAGCAAGTTCAGGAAAGAGAGGTGAATCAAGCAGCTTCAAGGTGGAACTCTCAGCAAAAAAATATGAAGAAATTTGGAATTTAAAAGGATTTGGATGTGATTATAAAGTCTGACAAGAGTTTCATGAAATAGCTAGAACCATTTAATGCATAAACTAATCTTTATTGCATCAGGAGGAGACATGACAATGATAGGCACCTACCCCGCATGCACTTACTGAGAAGTTCTTAAATCTTCCATTAAAACTTCTGCTGCTGGATAGTAACTGAGAGTACTGTGCTGCATTTCTAGTATAACAACACCATCATTCCCGTGTTTGTAGAAAACTGAGGAAGAGAGAATGGAACAGAGTCACTAAAGCTCATAACTTTACACCCTCAAACTCCTAAACATTATTTTTAAAAGCCCTTCCAGATTTCAATGGGAAGTTTCTGTGCATGTGCTTTCTTTGTGCCTGCTCAGCCATAAATCAAAAAAGAATCTTTCCTTCAAAAGACCAGCATGAGACTGACCTCTGAGCACTAAACTTAGGGAAGTAGTCTTGTGCTGCTTCTGTGAGAAGAGACTTCTGTGTCTCTTTTCTCAGTAAGCTGTTAACCCTCACCATCTTCTCAGTGCTAATTCAATAATTATTGCTATTTACCAGTTTCTCAGTTTTGTTCAAAATGTGTGGTTAGGTGGTGTCCTACCTTACGAAGGTTTTGAATGACTGCATATGCACAATAAAACTAAGGAGGCACAAATACATGGTAGTAAATAAGCCATAAATATCTATTTAATATAGGCCTTTTAAAACATGATGTTAACAAAATGTCAGGAAACATCTGATGTGTGAGAAGTTCTACATTCTACAGAAAACATGGTAAAATAATGATGGAGCACTGGGAAAGAAAGCTGTAATACATTTGTGCTCTGTGTGTACTTTAAAAGCTGAATTATCTGTCTAATTCTACTCCCACTGGAATAAAAACCCAAAATTTATCTGTTTCCCAAACTTTATCTGTTTCCAGTTAATCACTTTTTCATGGTAAAATGAGGCTTTTGGCACTGTATATCCCATGCAAAGTTTGGAAAGTGCTGATGTCTAGAACACCCTGCTTTTGAACTCGTGCTTAAGGGTCCAAAGAAGACATGTATGGATGAGCAGCACTTTCAACTCCTTTGTTTTAAAATCCCAGAGAGAGAGATTGACTTGGTTTTGAAAACAACATCTTGCTGTCAGGTTTTGAGCTATGAGTCCAGAGTAGCATCGTTTGCATCAAAAAATTGGGCCAAACAGCAGCAGAGTTAAGGAAACATCTCTCTCAGTGTTTCCCCTGAGCTAGTTGAGTTCTCTCCCTGCAGTGTGTGCTGCCTGTCCTGAATCGCACGTGTGGCACCCAGCACTTCTTATACCAGTAGGGTGAGAAGTGATGTCTCACCTGGAGCAGCAGAGTCTGCTGCAACACCCCTTTGAAGGTACAGATGTATTTCACCTTCCAGCAGAGCTGGTGAAAACCTGAGGAGAGCCTGGCAACTGAGAACCCTGTATATGAGAAACCTCTTAATGAATAACAGAAGCAGAACAAAAAAAATCAACATAGCATCACATGCATTTTTTACTAAACGGAGTTATAAAGATCATAAACAGACTGACAGACCAGAGCAAAATATGAAAATTATGTAGCCTGACGTTCAGCACAATATACATCAGTGAAAAACCTGTGTGAGTTCTGCATAGAGACCAAAACTACTGTTTGGATAGAGGAGAACAGCTTCAGCCTTCATTTCAGGACTTGCCGACTCTACCACACTCAGAGGCAAACAGTTCCAATGAATAATTATCCAACCTGGCTACTAGGAACGTGCTATTTCTGTTTTGATTTTGTTTAGTTTCTGCTTCTGTTTCATTCTCTTTTTCACTTTTTCCCTTCCTTCTGTTTTCTTTTCTCTTTGTCAAAATAAAGAGCCAGCCACAGTCACTAATCATTTTCCTCGTTTAGGCACTGAGATGGTGACTGAATTACTGCTTACCCAACTTAAGGCTGAACACCTTGGATTTCAGTATCTTAATCAGACTTTCCAGAGCACAGTTTATTCTTGTTGCTTGTTCTAAACCTCTTTTTATTTGCTTTTTTATCAGAGACACCATAATTAGACAGTTCCAACAGTGGATTTTGTTGCACCGTACATGAGGCAGTACTCCTACTCTGGCATAGCTGCCTATTAACTCAAAGACCCCTCTTGTCAGGAACAGTTTCTCTTTAGCCTATGTTGAGTTTCATGAAGTGTTGCCACCTCTTAAAGAGAGAGAAGGTTAGGAGTTTGTTTAGGGAGTACAGAGCAAAAAGGTGCTGCTCCATCTGAAATGGTGTTTGGGATAAGAGTCTTTTTACATGGCACAAGTCTTTTGCTCCATCTCTGGAAGTGTTCAAGGCCACATTGGGTGGGGTTGTAGGCAGCCAGGTCTCATGGAAAGTGGCCCTGGTCATAACAAAGGGGATGGAACTAGATGGTCTTAAATGTCCCTTCCAAGCCATTCTATGGGATTTCTTGGCTGTGAAAGCCTGGGGAAGGAGAGTGGGACATCAGGGCAGCTTTTGGTAGTGTGAGCTCTAAGGATGGGGTGTATATAACACTGGACCCACCAGGCTCTCCTTGTGGTCAAGGATGTAACTGGAAAGGAGCCTCCTCCTCAGAAACATTTCATATTAATAATCCAATGTTATCTCTCACTTGCTTCCATCATTTTACTCTCTCGTTTTCCTGGCTCCTTGTTGTCACAGCACAGCCATGCAATGCACAGTTGTCAGTCCTCTGACTGCTGCAGCTCTTCTGTCCCAGGATGTGCAAGCTGAAGTTGTTATACTGACACTGGAGTAAGCCAGCTTTTTTTTCTGGACAAATATCTTTAAACTCCATCAGCTCTGCTGCACTGTGAATTTCAGTGTTGCAAAACTCCTTTCGGATGTGCAGTGATGGGATACGTGAACCTTTCGTATTTGCTTTTTAATAGGAGATAACGTTTAAAATACTTAGCAGTTACTTGCCCCTAAGTCTGTCAGAACTGGGAGATGTTTTACAAACAGAATCCTTTCTCTTTCTGCATATTTCTTCTGTTTTCTCAAACAAGATTATTCAAGATTGTTCAGTGTTTCCTTCACGTGTATTTCAACCTACTGCTTACCTAGAAGAGAAATGAAACACGTGTTGTTGCTTATCTTCGGGTTACCCAAATCAACTACTATTACTCCTATTCCAGGATTGGATGAATCACATTTTTATAAATGGAAATATATCCAAAAGATTTCTAGATAGTCTCTGAGGTCATTAGGACTAAGTAGCTGGTCTCATTAGTAATTTTGATGTGTGTAATCTGCATCTTTGGGCTTTGAATCATCTCGCACTTGGGTTGTATGTGCCTAAGCCAATTTTGAAAAAGGAAATTAGGTTCCTAATTTTGAAAGTTGAATGACATCAGTGTGAATTAGGCTCTAAAATCTGGCTTGGCTCTGTTCTTTATTTATGCCATGACTGCAGGGCAATCAAAGGCAGCCGTGCCTCCTCAAGAAGTTGTAATTTCTTCTTTAACATTGGTGAAGTTCTAAATATGCAATATATTCAGCCTTGAAATGTACTGATGTATTCATATGCTGTTGTTGCTAATATGGACACTCTTAATTAATAAGTCACAATGTCCTTTTATGTCCTACTCACTAAGTGGCATGCGACTCAGCTAAAAGGAAATCGCCAGGCAAAGCTCTAGTGAGTGCTTTAGAAATACTGTAATGGCCGCACTGCAATTAATGAAGTGTTAGAGATAATCCACCACCATCTGTCTTTATTTTGCTAAGCCACTCAAGTAGAGACCATATTTGAGGGGAGAAAAGAAAATCCAGGACTGGCAGAATGCTACAAATGAGTACTGGCAAACGTTTGTTCCCCTTCTGTCCAGCTGTTCAGCGTGATCGTGTTCATACCTCCCTTTTTTCCCTATTCATGGTCTTTCTCACAGACAGGGTTATTCTTTGTACAAATGTCTCATTGCGAAGGAACATGTTTTTATTCAGAATGCTTTTTTCTCTCAGCCAGGGACCCAGACCAGACCATACGCCTTCCCCTATGGACAGCTTGTGGCTCAGAGCGACCTGTCAGCAGGTCTGAGGTGAGCCTCGCACAAAGGGCTTCTGCACAGAAAGGCCCAGGACTTGCTGCATCTGATCCCCAAGTAAAAGACAGAATATATGCCAAAAGGACTGAGACTGGCAGGCAAACAGCTCACAAAACCTCTCCACTGGCTACTTCCTCAGATCCCAGCTGGACTATCCATGGACATCCCAGCATGTACAGGCTGGTTTGAAGGTGGGATGCTCTTTCCTTTATCTTCCTTTTACCAGCGAGATGCAGTGAGGTCAGTGATCTTTTCAAATGGCCACACGCATATACGTGAGTGAATATTTATATGAACATTTATGAGGGCGCAAATGGAGCTGCCCTGTATTGGGCATCCCAGAATTCTAAAATTACCTCTCCCCCCCCCCCCCTCCCCATTTTTTCTTCCCATTATGCTTTCTACCCTTCACTGGGGAAGTTCAGAGGGGGATTACCTCTCTGTTCTATCTACCCATCCATGCTGTGTTCACCAAATGCAGGTGGAAATCAATCAAAAGTATGCTTGCAGCACTCTGACGTCACCCAGGACCTTTACAAAAAAACATTTCTTAGTCTTCTTCTGGGAGACTGAGCTACTGAGTCCTATTAACTTAAACAGAAAATAAATGCCAATACACAGTAAGTCCGCAACTGTTTCCAGACAGTGATTTTGATAACAAAGAAGACAAAAACAGTGGTAAAAACTGAAAATGGTCAGTGAACATCTGAAAAACAGTGTGGAAAGTATTGACCTTAATGAATGTTTGCTCCACTCAGTAAAATCGTCTAAATGAAATACTGACAGCTTTATTACCTAGTGTATTGTAATAAACTAAAATTCAATATTCCGGTTCTGTTACAGCTATTATTTTGGTGTGTCTTGAAAGATGATGCTCTCTATGTCCGGAAACATAAAATACAGTGATTCAAGATACGGTGTGCAGTTTGCCAAATAGATTTTGACAAAGGTGCTTCATCTATATTTTACTGAGAATGAGAAATGAACGTCCCTATTTTATTTATCCTCTCTGGATCCTGGCAACCTCTCGCTCCGCTCCAAGGGAAATATCAGTACTTTGAAATTATGAAGTCTTTCATGCAACCTTTGAAGAAAGCTTCAATACCATATTGCCATTATTATCATGATTTTTTTTACAGGAACTGTTCCACAAACTTATGTCTGGCATATTTCTGAGTAGCAATCATTGCAAAGCAGCACCCTGTCTGCATAGGTATTTGGTCCAGTAGAGAATTACTTTTTCCTTTTACCTTCATGTGTATGAATTTTGACAGCTCAGCCTGTCAGTAAAAATAAAGGCAATTTTTAAAGGGTAGGTATGCTTATGTACTACCTAGCTGAACAGGCTACAGAAGTCTATCAGTTTCACTGGGGAGAGGGATGCTTTGAATCTGTTTTCCTCTTTTCCTAAACTTTGGTTTATTATAACATTTTCTAGGTTGAAGTAATTTGAAGAGAGGAACAAGCTGTAAGGAATTAAGTCCTCTTCTTACCCGTTGATAACAAAATGCTCCCATCTGTAAATGGGAGTATTCATAACATTTTCCTCCATGGTTAGTTCCTTCAGGGGAAAGATCACAGAATCACAGAATCACAGGGGATGGAAGGGACCTCCAGGGATCATCGAGTCCAACCCACCTGCCAAAGTAGGTTCCCTACACCAGGCCGCACAGGTAGGCATCCAGGCGGGTCTTGAATATCTCCAGAGAAGGAGACTCCACAACCCCCCTGGGCAGCCTGTTCCAGTGCTCTGTCACCCTCATCATAAAGAAGTTCTTGCGCACATTCGTGAGGAACTTCCTATGCTCCAGTTTCCGTCCATTTCCCCTTGTCCTGTCTCCACACACTGTTGAAAAGAGTCTGGCCTCGCCACTCTGCCCCCCACACCTCAGATATTTATAGACTCGAATCAGGTCCCCTCTCAGTCTTCTCAAGACTAAACAGACCCAGTTCACTAAGCCTTTCTTCATAGGGGAGATGCTCCAGGCCCTTCACCATCTTTGTGGCCCTCCGTTGAACTCTCTCCAAGAGATCCCTGTCTTTTTTGTATTGGAGAGCCCAGAACTGGACACAGTATTCCAGATGAGGCCTTACCAGGGCAGAGTAGAGGGGGAGGATCACCTCCCTCAACCTGCTGGCCATGCCATGCGCATGTGATGGATGGGAAGACATGTGTCTGTCACAGAGTGTTCCAAAACTGTAATACAAGAGCTCCAAATGACTCTTCTCCTTTCACTGACAAGCTTAGAAAGAGGAGACATCTCATGTTTCTTGGAATTGAGGGTGCCTAAAGGAGGTAAGGTGGAAAATATCCACGGCATTGTGAAATGTGCCATTCTTTGGAAACATGGCCAAAAATGCCTGCCTACTAGATCAGTACTATGAAAGTGAAGGTCTTGCTTCTCTAACTACATGGATCTCTTGGAGGGGGAGACAATGGGGACAGATAACCACTCTCTCAGCTGTCACTTAGCCCTTGGCTATCAAGTGTTCTGTGTCAGTGCCATGCTTGCCAGCTAATGCTTATTGTAACATCTGAAGAAATTACAACATCTGTGATGGCAGGAAGTAGCTGGACTGAAAATCTTCCTTTATGGAGACCAGAACATATCCTTTGATTGTCCTTTGACTGTGAGTAATATGAATTCTAATGTTACCTCTATTATTTTGCATAAAAGTATGCTGTGCCATAAACCTCTGGAAAGAGTGAACAAAGTCGTGGCTCATCACTGGTCAAAAGCAGGTTGTGGTGGAATGGAGCTCTGCCCACATCCTCTTTTTTCATAGTATTTCTCTTTAAACCTTTTCTGAGAGTCAGCATGTTGGTCAGTGCAGCATTAAAAAGAATCCTCATTTATAAAATGTAAGTGATATAAAAGCTACCAGTACACTTGAAACATCTTGGATTATGGAGATTTTCTCAGAAGTTACAATCAAGGAGATGAGCTGACAGGGAGGTAGCTGATGTGGAAGTAAGCCATGATATAAATCTTTCAGAGGAAAGGGAATAGCTGGTTACCCAAAATGAAAGAGAATGTCAGATATTCAGCAAGCTGGATAAAAGCCTAGTTTGCAATGGACTTGCACATTCAGAATATCTACTTGTGGAAGACAGTACAAGTAAATCAGAACATCTGTTTTCCCAGCTTTCATGTTTCAGTAATGCTCTGGTCTGCCTTGACTGATTTGAAGAGGTTAGCAGTTCATTGCATCTGAATGCATATTCGACTCCAATGATCTTTAGAATCCTGTTTACTTGTTTACCTTAGTACTCAGATGTGGCTATGTCCCTGTGTACTCAGTGAAAACCAGTTGCTATGCATTTCAGTTTTGCAAGATGCAGTGTACTGCACAACCCTCTATCTGAGGGCATGGTTAAGCCCTTAGAACAGCTGAATTGTGTCTTTGTACAACGGGGAATTTGATAATTGGGCAGATGAAGCATGAAGGAATGAGACTAGAGAGCTGATGGCACAAATTCCAGTCTGAATCCAGCAAACTGCATCATGGGGCTTTTTGTGTTTTGTTTTGTTTTCCTTTAAAACTTCCTATAGCAGAGCTGTAATGGAGATAAAGTGCTGTTCACTGCTATGGTATCATTCAAGTGTCATTCTCTTAGCAGCACTCTGCATGACCTGTAAGCGGGCACAGGGAAATGGCAGAAGGAGACTTTGAGCTATGTGCATTTATAATTGTCCCTGCCAAGCAAAAACCTAAGGCTAAGCAGTGCTTGCATGACATGTAGCAGAGATATGCATGAAAAACACATCCTGTTATGCTTGGGGTGCAGTTAGAGGTAATCATTGGTTGGCTTATAGGTTTAATCAGAAATGATTAGAAGTGTCTATGCCAGATATGTAAAAAAAACAGCTGTAACATTTATATCAATGCTGCATCCAGATTTCTTACTCAGTTATACATGAGAAAAGAGTAGGGAAGTATTTTGAGACATGGCCAGCGCATGGTTATTAGGTTATTATTTTAATTGACTACATCAGCAAATGCACAGAAGTATCACTTACCAGACAAGTTTCTCTTGGTTAGTCTTTGATAGCGGACTTCAGTTCACATAAATGGAATTTCTAGAGCTTCCTAAGGAAAGAAATATTAGGAACAGACAGCCCATTTATCATCCTTAGGCCAGCGGGGATATTGAATATTTTAACTAAGTTTTGACAAATTGTGTGCAAGTCAGTGATCTAGGAATGAAGTTCTGGAAACCACTGGCTATACATTTGTAAAAACATGTAGGAAATTTAATATGTAAGGAGCCAGATGGACTGAGTGTGCCAGCATCATGCAGAGAGTAACTTACACTAGAGACAGAGAATAAACTGTAGTTGTAATTACGGAAAGAAATTTTGGCTGCACTGAAGGATATTTTGCCATTGGTTTCAGAGAGAGTAGGATTTCATCCAGACTATGTAGGAGTGAACCATGTTAACAGGATGTTAAGATCATATCTCTATGACAGACGCAGGTATAAACTAAAGGACAGATGCCCCAAAGTGAGGAGTAATAGGAGCCATAAATTTCCCTGAACAAGGCTTTTTGCAAAGACAGTTTTATGCTCCAAAGTGCAGTTTGTGAAACTATGTTTCCAATAAGTGTTTTGTTTCATCATTGTTCAAAATTTAGTGTGTCCAAGCTGGTTTACATATATGGAAGGAAGAATTCAATGTCTAGGTAAATACTTGTTTGCCATAGGAGAAATGGTTTCAGTATTGGCTGTAGTTGCACCAAGAGCCAGTTTCTGGCAAAAAAGTATTATATCAGCATAAAAACTGACAGGATGCTAACTTTGTACAGGGCTGTACAAAACTGACTTAAATTGGAAGAGCAGCCACAACATCCTTCTTTCCCACATGCCAGCAAGTCTTGAGGACACGTTTGTGGAAGGTGAGCGTACTTACGGCAGACATCTATAAAGGCATTACCTTCCTGGTCTGAAAACTCTAGTGCAATACAAAGATGTAGTACAAATCAATAGCAGCCTTTCAGTTTCTAGAGGGGAGATATAAGAGAGAAAGGGACAGACTCTTTAGTGGGGTCTATTGTCATAGGCCAAGGGGAAATGATTTCAAACTAAAAGAGGTGAGATTCAGATTGGATGTAAGGGTTGTGAGGCATTGAAACAGGTTGCCCAGAGAAGTGGTGGATGCCCCATCACTGGAGACACTCAAGGCCAGGCTGGATGGGGCTCTGAGCAGCCTGATGTAGCTGTAGGTTTCCCTGTTTATCACAATGGAGTTGGACTAGGTGACCTATGATTCTGTGAAATTGCTTTTTGACGGTATTTCTGCTTTAAAACCTGTAGGCATCGTTCTCATTTTACTCTTGTGTAAAGTTGTGTTGCAGAATGTAAAGCTGCAAGAGGAACTACGTAGACACAGACCATATTCTGCCAGCGGCGAAAATGACATTATGAAGTTGACTGACAGATAGAACTAAGCTGGTTTTTAATTGTATGGTTAAGTAGTAAGACTATATCCTAAAAATTCCAGACCAAACTGGAGCCCAAGGGCTCCACAGAGGTGCATGGACAATACTTCTGTGACATCAGAGCTTTGCCAAGGGCGGCACCTCAGAGAGGACATAATCTTAAATGGCCTTAATGCAATGCTGTTTTGTCACCTGGTAGCACTGTATGTTCTATTCACTTACCTGTGCAGTACTATAGCGTACATTGCTTTGCATGTGAAAGAATATTTGCATGTCTGTGTTGATATGGGTATACATCATCCTGAGATAACAAATATTAGCACAGGCTTTACAATTAGAAGGGACAAGGGAACATAAGTTACTCAGTGAAGAAACATGGAAGAACTTCTTTCTATAGTGAAGAAGTCTTTTGCATTTGTTGATTCTGAGCAGATGAAATAAGTTATAACCAGACAGCCCACCTATGTTAGCTACCTTCCCTTTAAGCAGAATCAAGAGAGCAACCAGAACTGCTTGGGGCAGGCAGGACTCCATTAAGAGAGGTGACAACAGGAGGCTCCTTAAATCAAAGGGCCCAGACCTTTGTCTCTGTTAACAGTCCCCATCAGCTCAGTGAATCCAATAGAAGCTCCAGTATAGACTCAGAACTTGAAAACTGCCTTCTTCTCAGTTCATCATTGGAAATGAAGGAAATCTAGCATCTCTTGAGACACTTTTTGCTAGTCTACAAAGTTTTTAACTTCTTGTTTCCACTTCCATGCTGGGAAATCAAATGGGGGGGTCGAGATATCTTACTTGATATTATGGAGTTTTAAATGAAGAAATTCAAGGAACATGGAAAATAAATGTGTGATGAAAGAACAGATATGACTCTGCCAGAACCTCAAGCAAGTTTTAGTGCAGTTACGTCTTGATGACGGGAGAAGGGTCAGGAAGTCTCTGTATATCAGCCGTATCAGTCTGGCTAGTCAGAATATTCTGTTCTCTGCTGTTGAATTATACACTGAGGAGAAGAGGAAAATCTGCTTGCTCCCTGGAATGCAAGAAGACAAATAGTTCTGTTGCCCAGCCTCAGATTTTTGAACATGATTCTGCTGATATCAGCATCAGAGTGCTGAATCATCTTCTCTTTTGCTGTTTCTTTGGTCCTCTGAAAGGAAAAAAAATAAAAATAAAAAATCAAAGCATAACAAAATGGGCTAAAATACAACTGAGCTTTAAAGAAGGTACCATTTTTGCACCAGGGATTGAAGATCCCTTAAAAGACACCATCAAGTTACACACTCCTGGAATGTACATATCACAGGGAAGAGTGATGACTTTAATTGTTGGCTGGGAGCAGTGATTCCATGCACTGGAGTAGGACCTGTTCACACTGGAAAGGCCAGAAAGGAGGGTTTTTCAGGCTTTGACTCCCACCCATGTTTTCAGACAATACGTGTCTGCATTATGACTGAGCATAATGGAGTCACACCTTGAGTTGCCCTAGTATCGCTTATGCCTTCATAGGACATATGTTTCTTCAAAACTTGATTCGGGAAGGTAAAGTCGGGATTCTGTGGCAGATTTTTCTCTCTTAATGCCTGTCCTCAGTCGAGATTCCAAGCAAAATTCAGCTTCTCTTTTCACATGGAGAAGATGATGAAACAGATATGCAAATGGAGCAGACACCTTATCTTCCTGTGTGTATTATGGTGATCAGCAGGCCTCAGTCAGCTTCTGATGTGCAATGAGGTGAAGCAGAAAGGCCTCACCCCAAGAAGGTGTGAGCAGAAGGAGCTATTCTGGCCAGCTAACATGGGACAGCATGGAACAGAAAAGGTGTCACAGTGGAGGTAGAAGCTGGACAGAGCCTTCCTGAGTTCTGCTTTATCTGCCAGCACAGCCCATGCTTAGTCTATTGTGGAGCACATTTAACTAATTGTTGCTGCTGCTGGAAGGAAAATATCTACTTCCCCTCTCTCTCTGCCCTTCCTCCAGCTTCTCTCCAGTCCCTGCACTCCTGCCCTGCCAGCTGTGTTGCCTCTTGACCCACCTCAGGGTGATCCCGTGCAACTCACCAAGACAGCACAAGCCTATTCTCTTGTGGCTTTTTTTTCCCCCTTTTTCCTCTGGTTTAAGGAGTTGAATCAGCTCCCTGGGAGGTCAAAACAAGGTGAGAATGGAGAGGAGGAAGTGCTGTCTCCTTCAGCAACACCAAACTCTGCAACTCAAATCAGTCCAGTTCAGTTTATTGCTTTTTAGAGTTGATTCACATAAAATTGAAATAAACATGAGATGAAACTGTTTGACACTCTCAAGACCTACGTGCTCACCACCTTCATATATCAAAGAACAGTTTATACAGGCACATTTTCCCATCACTTCACACAGATTTCAATCCTAATTCTTGTGTCCGCATTTTGGTCTTAGTAGCATCCAACAAGAAACAGATCCTCAGTCAGGTGTGTGATATTTCTGGGTGGGTGCCCTACTCAGTGGTGTCCATTCAGCAGGAACTAGTTAATTTATTTGGGAGTTAATCCGGAAAACCTCTGTGGCAGCATAAAACAAAGAAGGATTGATCAAAAAACAGACACAGCAGTCATCTATTTGGTGATGTGGTCTGAATAAGAGACGAACAGTAATGGGTTATTCAAACAAGCCTGCTTTATTGTCTTTGTGCTAACAAGATTCTCTGGCATTACAGAAAGATCATCAAAAGGTCCAGTAAAGTTCTCTGCCCTTTAGTGTAAAATTTCACCAGTTTCCTCCAGGCAAAAACAATCTGCTGACTGGCAGCATCTGTCCTGTGCTGCACAGGCTGTTTCACAATAAATGAGGTTATGCTTCCTTCCACATTTAACAAAGAGAAATGTGGGAAGAACTGCTTGCTGGATATGTTTGTGTGTTTATATATAATACTATGTACCTATATGCATAAATATACTTGGATAAGCATGTATGTCTGTGTTCGTATCTTTAAAATGTATCCGCATATAAAGGCATATATGCATAAAAAATGCATATCAGTGTTAAAGTGAATATGGAAAATATGGCTTAGAACTGGCCAAAATGGTAAGGAGGGAAGGAAGCTCATACATTTCTGCTACTGTAATCTCTCTTTAGGTCAACTGATTTTGCGGCAGAAGAAACATTGTTTTGCTATCCTATATCTGCACAAAACATACATTCTGCTCTGTGCCATCTGCCCATTGCTGTGACTTAGACAGGTAGGATGAGTGACACCAGGCTGTCACTGTTTCTATGGCAGCTGGTTTGGTATTTGGTATGTGGAATGACTGGAGATAGTGCAGATAAGACTAACCGAAATTATGAGAGATTAGAAAACATGACCAGTGAGCAAAGATTAAAGGACTTGGACTTGTTTGTCCTAGAAAATAAGAGATTAAGAAGTCAAAATGATAGCTTTCAAGTAAAGACAAAAGGAGTAAAGAACTAAATTGTCTCTGTCACCACTGTGATTCAGACAAGAGGGAATGAAATAAGATAACATCAAAGCAGACTTAGGTTAGAAACTGAAAATATTCTGCTGGAAGCAAATGCCTACATTGTGGCATATCCAAAGCAGGTGGGGTTGCCAGTACTGAGCTCTTCTTCTAGAATGAAGCAGAAGACAGACAGTCATTAAGGGCCTGGATTACAGAAAACAGTTTAGGAGTGAATCTTCAGTTTATGCTCTATGGTTTAAGTCACCAAAGTTGCTTTTGTGTTCACAGCAATGGAGACAAATGCTCCTTTATTTCCCCAAACACAGAGAAATGCATTTAAAAGAAAGTTCTGATTTAGGCTTAAGGCTTGTCAAATCCAGGAAACTGAGAGTTAAACTTCTCACTCTTTCCCACAACTGAAAGCTGTTGTGCTTGGTCTTAGATGCATAGCTTGAATTTTTGCATACTTTAGGTAATTTGGAGGATTTAGGAAAGAGTAACGTCCTGTGATATGAAGAACGAATCCTTGTGACTTGATCAGTGACGGAGCTGAAATTTGAATCATGGCAAAAGGGTGTGCAGGAAAAGATGTACAAATTGATACAGAATCAGATCAAGCATACTAAAATATGCTAATTTTTTTATTTTATTTTATTTTATTTTATTTATTTATTTATTTATCTATCTTCAACTCAGTCTGCTCTCTGCTGGCCTCCATTTCCAAAAGATCAAACTGTGTTGCAAAACCAGAAAACCAAGTACAGCAAAATACTTCTTGGACCACCTTCGCTGTGTTAACTGGAGGACTGCTGATGACTTCAGTGGATTTGAATCTTATGAATGCCTGATTGCAGTGTATGGGGATAATACAACCAGCAACATGATTTATGTTCATGCTTTTGGACCAAGAGGAAGTACCATAGGGCAGAATATGTGTTGCTGAATAACAATGCTTTATTTTATCTCTGCATTTTCCACTTTCAACATGTTTCAAACAACTTGGATAAGTAGGGGAAGAAGCTTACACGCACAAACGGCAAGCCTTATCAACTGCTTTCCCCCACTATTCCCACAAGATTTCTCATAAGCTTTGACTGTTATCCCTGGAGCTTTTCAGTCAGAGACTCTGCAGAAAAAAAGAAATAAATCAATAGAAATAAAATCAGGTACAGAAAAATATGAACATCTCAGATTGCAAGAAAAGAAGGCAGAAAAGTTTTACAAAGCAAGAGTGGTAGCAAGAAGGACAGGGAGAAGACAGCAAACATGGGATGTGCTATCCACACACATAGCAGAACAAACTATCTTGCTCAGGTATGTGATCTAGATCTTAGGTGCTATGTAGATGTTTTTAACTGTCTACAGAGACATGTGACCCAGAAACCAAGGACAACTCTGGTGCATAAATGGCTCTCACTGGTCAGGGTACTACTGTCCTACAGCATCCAAACACAGTCTGCAGTGCCAAGTGATGGTAACTGTCAGCCAACAGCCCCCTTCTACCGCAAGTGATAAAGTGGGTCCAGGATCCATACATGGAGGTCAGGTGCGGCAGGAAAGGGGATCAAAAACATTACTGGAAACACAGGTCCAAGGTCCACCCAGGAGAATGCTCTAGGGGCATGTGTAAGCCTGAGCTGAAATGGAGCTTCTGAATGCGAGTAGGGATGCAATGTCCATCAAGACCTATTTGTTTCTCAGAGTCCTTGTTGAAATGTAAGGGTAGTTTGCCTGTGTGATCACTACATGGTGCTGCAAAATGGTGACCAATATTTGAACAGTTTTCTTCACAGCCAGAGGAATTTATAGCCCAATCCTGAGGAGGCTTAAGAAAACAAAGATTGGAATACTGGGGATTACATTATTTCCAGGTGACTTGTGCTGATTCTTCAGTGTTGTATCCTTTTAAAATGCATACTTTCCTAAGGAGGTCTCTTTCAACAGTCATTTTAGATGATGTTGCTTATTAGATGCTCATCCTTCTTCTTGAACTCAAATCTTATCCAATAACCAAAACAGACTGTTAGTATCAACAGAAACCTATTACTGTGCAATGTAAAAAGAGAGAGCATGGAGTGCTGGAAAGGTTAATATGTAAGTAAGAAGTAGTCCCTGCTGCTTCTAATTGCATGCCCCAGTTCTGACCTCAGAGAATGGCAGAGAAGAGAAAATGTCATTAAAAAACTACAGGTAGTGAATTTTGAGTTGCAGCTGGACTAAACATATTCAGACAGTATTTTCTTATCTCTTTCCATTTGTTTGAAACAAGCTGTGTTCCTGTGAACATTTTTGAGCACTTAATGTCAAGCCAAAGCCAAGATTATTAATTCATATGCAGTACCCCTTTACTTGACTGAACAAAATTAGCTCTGGATTGGCTGCTTAATGCAGTGGAACAAGTTAAAACAAGCATTGCTTTGTTCCCTAATCACCGAAGTCAAAATGTAGAACATGCTTTTGCATAGAGAGTAGAGAGCGGGCAACACGCCACCTGAGGCCTAGGTGTCCAACCTTCTGACTTCCTTGAGCCTCACCAAGTGAAGAGGGATTGTCTAGGGCCACATCTACAAAGGTTGCTCCAAAAGTAATATCTTCTACTGTTTTTTTTCCACCACAACCACAAAGAGCACAAAAACACTATTTAATGGACCAAATTTTCAACTGCAAAACGCTTTTTTTCAACACAGTCATCATCATTAGTTGGGCATTTTCACCAGTGATGAAAAAAAGCCTGCATGCTGCACCTGCACCAGCAAAAGTGACACAGGTGAGGGAAATTTCTTTCTGGTAAGAGAGATCTTAGAAAAGTCTGGTAAAGAGACATGATAAACATTTGGATTGCAACTCTATACATTCCTTTTGAAAATTTACAAGTGATATATTAATGTCAACTGAAAATGGAGTCACAAACAAACCAAAAATGTATGTGTTTTCTTTTTGACAGTCTTGAAACCTATTCTCAAATTCCTTTATCACAATGGAAAGCATGGCTGCATATTTTTTGCTGTTCACAGAACAATGTTCAGTCAATGTATCAAAATCCATGAACGTATTTGCCATCCATTGAGCTGGCACTGCACTGCACCCCGTGACCTAGTTCCAGCCCAGATAGAGTTAATAGCAGCAGAGCCTCTGCCATGATGGTGTGGGGCAGGAGGCGGCTGCATTGCAAGTTGCGTCAGGCTGCATGAAGCCTGCGGGCCTCAGGTTAGACATGTCTGTCCTGAGCTCTCTATCTAAGGTCTGTTTTTGTGTTTATGTTGCCAGCTGACTCCGTGCAGACGCCAACCCCTATCCTTGCAAAATTCAGATATCAGTGAAAAGTCACAAGACAGTTCAAGAATAATCCTTATGTGGCCACAGGAATCATAAAAGAATCCCCCCAAATAAGTAAGTTTGTAGAAAAGCTGTTACAATGGTGAAACACCAACTGGGTGGGTTAGAGGAAGACTGTGGCCAGTGTGCAGTACACTGCAGTCTACTGAGGGTATCTCTGGCACTGTGGGTTCAGAATCTGGACTCTTAAAATGCTTTGATATGTCACAGTACTGAATGCTTTACATTTTTCATCTCTCTGAACTGTGGCTAACAGCACAAAATTAGGAAATCTGATGTCATCTGTATCTCATAGAAAAAGCTTAGTGGGGCTGTAGCTCCTGGCTTTGCAGTCTCCTCAGGGCTCTGGTTTGCTAACAGAAACCTTCTACTGCCACACTGCAGAATCTAACTGTGGTGATCTGTAGGCAAAAAAACCAAAACCAAAACCAAAACAAAAACAAAACTGTGAAGACAGCAATGGAGGGAATGAATATCCTCAGAAATTTCCTTTTGCTGAAATTATTTTAAGGGCCAAATGGGAATGCTACCTCACCAATTAAACCTTCAGGTCTGTACTTTCATTCTACACAGGTCAGCATCAGGAACTTCATACACTTCCCGGGTGTCGCATGGAAGTGATATTGCATAAATGGCAGACAAAAGGGTAGATCTGTAGCTATGGAAGTTTCTTTCCATACAGAGGATGCAATGTTGCCATGCTGGCAGTCTCCATAAAGAGACATATTTCTGACCCAGCGTGAAGTGTCTGGTGCACATTTCATCTGAATTGTATCTTAAATAAATTGCAGGGGAAACAAACAAACAAACAAACAAACAAAACACCCTCTAAAGAATAAGTATAACCTGTCAGCAGCTACTGTCACCAACATTAAGACACTTTTATGTGGTACATGCTTGCCTACGTATAGTAGGCTTTGAACATCTAAGACATTAGAAGGCATTTAGAGTGGGTTTAGAAGCATGCTTTACAAAAAAAGGTGCCCGTGAGATCACAGGGCTCTTGTTTATGTACACTGAAGGAGATGGAAGCAACAGTTCTATTTATGGAGAAAGAAATGTGTTTCATACCAGTGGCAAAAGCTGTCACCTCCCTGAGTAGCTGAGAGCACACAGGGATGTTGCAGGACAACACCTTGTTCACACCTCTTGGTTTGGAGCACCACGTTGGTAACAGCAGAGGGCTTGCTGGAAAATTCAGCTGTTCCCGTTAACTGTTTTCACACTATTTTTCATCACTATTTATTCCTTGAATTTTCAACAAGCTCCATGGGCATCAGCATATGTGATTGCATGGTACTATCCAACAGTGTGTGCAAACAGGGTGTTAACTTGCAGTAAAACTGGGTGACTGCAAGCTGACTCCTGGATTTCATGGCCACTTGTATTGGGATTCAGGTTTCCTAGCCTCCCCGATCACCTAACTGGTTGCAGCCTGTCTTTACTCTTAGTGGGTTGTGCAAGTCTGTAAGTCTTCTGATAACAAGTAAGGAAGCTAATGTTGAGAGGAAGCTGCCAGTCTGACCTGGCAGAATGCACAAGGAGAAGTGATGGTGTTTTCCAGTGTCATGGGTCATTTTTCTCTTTCTACCCTAACATATAGAATAGTTTGGGTAGAAGGGATGGTCGTTGAGTCCAACTGCCTGACCTCTTCAAGGCTAACCAAAAGTTAAAGCATATTAATGAGGGCATTGTTCAGATGTCTCTCCAACACTGTCAGGCATGGGGCATCAGCCACTCCACTAAGAAGCCTGTTCCAGTACCTGACCACTCTCACAACACTCAGATTAGGCATTTCCTAATCTGATACAGCACTGTGCCACTCCTTCATCCTGCCATCGGTTTCCAGGAGCAGAGCCTGACACATCCCTCTGCTTCCCCTCCTCAAGGCACTGCAGAGAGCAGTGAGGTCATCTCTCAGTCTCCTGTCCTCCTGCCTGGACAGCACAATGTCCTCAGCCTCTCCCTGTAGGACATGCATGCAACTTGTGGCCAAGGGTAACAGTCTTGTATTGGCCTTGTTTTTATTTTAGGGTGCACTGAGGTCACCTTCTCCCCAGCCACTTCCTCTGTAATGGCTCTGATTACAGCACCTATTGTTATTATCACCATCAGATATCCTGGGGAAGAATTTCAATCGCTAGAACTCCTGGGGCAAGCATGATTAATTTATAGTAAGAAGAGAGCAAGTGGTGTAGCCCAGTGTATAAATGCACTGCCAGAGACTCCAACTCAAGGCTTAAATTTGGAGCTCACTTGGATGAAATGAAGCAAATCTCTGGCCTCATTTTTTCACCTTGTGAAGAGACAATAAACTTAATAGTCTCTTACAGTGCACTTCTCCAAACTCTACCAGCAGATTGTTTTTTCCTCTTCAGTTAGGCATCTAAAAACTATTGTAAAGCCATAACAAATCATTTTATAAGGCTAGAAGAGACCACAGCAATCATCATCATTGGTATTTTGCCATACGCAGTAATAAAGAAAATCAAAAATACATGGAGAAGGTGAAAATTTAAGTCTCATTGGCTGCTCTTCATACTTCTCCCTTTGTAGTGTCTTATAAGAGTCTGAATCCTCACACAAAGTCTAAGAATACTTCAGGGAATTTGAATGCAAAAAAAAAAAGACTTTCTGGTACCACACTCTGAACCTCATCTCAGATTTTGACCCAGGGAAGCCACCAGTAGTTATAGCTGGAAAATTTCAGCACAATTTGTCTTGTCATGAAGTTATTCTTTAAGATTCAGAAGTTGGATGAATCAAAACATTTCAAAATATGAATGTGCCTGCTTGCTGTGTATCCCTTTCTCCTGTGGCCTGAAGTCAAGATAAGAACAAATAAGAACATATATTGATATTCCTCTTTAGAATTTGATTTTAGCAATGTCCATTAAAGACATGGCTAGCCATCTCCTTGAACGTCTTAAATGGAAAACGGGACAGAATCAAAATGACTCTGATATTTTAGAAAAACACATTGTACGTGCCTATATCTTTATTGCCTTCTTCATAGCTGTTTTCACAGTTTTCTGTAAGTCCTATGATGCCTTGCTGACCTCCCCATTAATGGAAAATTAGAAGGCCATCAAGTTCTCAGTGACAATGACATCCAGATGTCCTTTTAAACACGTGGTTGCTGGGTGACAAGACTTCACACTGCATTCCTTCTTTGAAATCTTTGTCCTATTTTTCATATAATCCTTCCAGTAAGTATGTCAGCATTCAGTCAATGTGCCGGAGGGCAAAACGCTAGCTGGAACCTTTCTGATATCATGTGTGCTTCCCGAAAGGAAAATAATCAGAGCAACCAAAGATCTCTGATGCATTGTGCTGCAAAGTGCTGCAAAGACTTTTGACTTCCACTTTCATACCAGATTTCCCTGGCTGAATTGGTCTTTCAATGGAAGTGCATGGAAACTCCTGTTTAGTAGTTCTTACTCGCTGTTGCAGTTCAAAGCACAATTGAGAATAGAAGAATTTGGGCTAACATATCTGAATATTCTTTTGAATCATACAAGAGATTTTCAAAAGTTCCAGTTTCTTGTGACAGTGACCAGCATATTTTGGGAGGGGGGGAGGGGTAAAGGAAATCAAATGACAACCATGTGTAGTTTAGCATGGATTCTGCAAGGCTTTGTTTAAACCTTCTTGGGAATACTCCAAAAGCCCTTGAGAAACCTTTGGTCCTAACAGCCTGCTATGATGCTGTTTGTGTGAATATCTTATGACAGTCTGTATTTGGCTGACTTTTACGTAAACATTGATCCACTTACCTAACAATAAGGAAAAAGAAAGAAGAAAAAGTAAAGGATCAAGAAAGGAGCACAGAGAAAACTGAGAGAACCCAGGGAATGGAAGTCATTCGGGGACAGATTCTGAACTTGTTCAAATAATAGGGAATTAAAAAAAAAGAGGTAGAGCTTTGTCATGCGATGCTGCACTTACAGGGATTAAGTAGCTGACTGTAGATCTGACTAGCAGTAGAGAAAAGAAAGAAATGCAGTATCTGTTCCAGTCATTCCCCCAGGACTTGTATTTTCAAAGAAGTTTTCTTCTCGATAATTGTTTTTCTGTTTTTGGCCCTACTCCCCCTTCAGCCTCTAAGTAAACTAGCGAGAACAAAATAAACACTGCATAAAGCTCAACAGTGGATCTGCTAGAGCACCCAGCAGAGAACTGGATGGGGGAGGGTTTCTGCATCAAACTTGTATGCAATCACATAGTTAAAGACTATATCATCATGAAAAGCACAAAGAAGCATATAGAAGTGATGGCTTATTTCTGACTTTTCTGTTTTTGGGGAGCTCAGCCTTGTAACTTTGATGCTAACAGTTTATTTGATTTCAAAAGCAGTGTGCAAATGCATATCACAGAAGAAGGAAAATGGCTAAGAGAGCAAATGTGTTTGCATACAAAGTATATATGGTATACTCATCTTCATTTAATAAGCTAAAGCTAAATTATCCTCCCAAATACAATGCTACGAATCCAGATTACAGTTATTGGCTTTGACAGAATTAATCTAGATTCACCATAATAAATGGGCGGATGGAGAATTTTTCCAAAACACAGCTTCTTAGGAAAATTACCTCTAAGTCTATGATGTTTAATGAAGATATTGTGTGAAGGAATAAACTCTGAGCCATTTCTCCCAAAAGCCTTTAAAAGACATACTGTTTCACTGCTTCTATTTAAATAATTCATCAGAAAACCAGAAGACAATGGGAAAACCTACTACTGCAGGAAAAAACAACACAGCATTAATGAATAACTTGTAGAATCAAGCAGTGTAGAATCACAGAATGTCAGGGGTTGGAAGGGACCTCTGGAAGTCATCACGTCCAACCCTGTGCTGAAGCAGGTTCCCTACAGCAGGTTGCGCATTGGTGACTGCTTCCCTGCTCCTCCCAAAATGTCTCGGTGCCATGGCCCTCAGGGTTAGCTGCTGCAGAGCTGATTATAATGCAAGTCTTGAAAGAATGCTTTCTTCCTCAGTATCTAAGGTATTTTTGTGCTTTTCATGGAACTGGTCCCAGATAGTGTTTGAGATGCTTCATGCTCTGTGAACACAGCCCAGGCCTCTCTCTGACCTTCCAGGGAGGACTCCTCCAGCATATGGCAATAATTTGTGCCCTCCAGATGTTTGCAGGTCGTGAGGCATCCGTGGGCAGCTCTTGCCTGGTCCCAGCTGATAGCTGATGCTAGTGTATGAATAGCAGATAACAGACCTGACAGCTGCTCCGTGGGTCCAGGAGGAGGGAAATGAGGTATGAACAAGGCAGATAAAGTGAGGAGCTGAAAACAACTTCTCTCCTCTGATGTTTAAGGCAACTTATAGTGCTCGGAATTCAAGCACTATCTATTGGCAGGTCTCTCAGACACCTGGAGAAAGATTGCACAGTTTATGCCTGAAAATGCAAAGTTTATGAGAATTTACAAAGGACACGAGATTGCTAAATGAATCCTGCATGTGCTTATTTAATTAATCTCATGAACATGAACTAAAAGGCTATGTTTAGAAAACAGCAATTAGGAAGAAGGTTGTGGGAGCGTGGGCAAATGATGTAATTGATTCCAGATGGAGTTATCTTAGTGAAAACTTCAGTATTTGTGAATTCCCCCTCAGTTTTCCTGTGTAGCTTTAGTGAGGAAAAATTGGGTGAGGCAGAAACTATCTTTAAAGCCACCAACTTTGTGCTGATTTCATCATCTACTGTATTCACTCTCTCAGAATGGGTAGGTATACACAAGACCCAGCTCGAATGTTTTCTCAGCTTTATGGGAAGTGAGCTAGTATTGCAGTATGTAAGTGATTTAATCCCTGCACTATAGGTATTTTGCTTCTTGAACTATCACCTTTCTGCTCTCGATGCTGCTCAATGAACCCGAGAATAGGTCCTATTAATATACCCTGCAAAAACAGAAAAAGATCAAGAGGTAAGAATGCGGTGTAAAATAAGATGGTAGCAGGTTATTGGAGCAGTGCTTTACATGACAGATCTTTTCTAAAAAGAAGTAGCAGCCCTGTTCAAACTAGATAATTTGTTCAATTTTAAAAGCCAGCATTTGATTTTTTTTACTGTAAGCAACCAATGCAGAGGTTGTTTAAACTACCTATAATGTTCCCTGGTTAGTGTTGAGGGTTTTGGGGGGCTATTTTCTCCTTGTTTTCCCTGCCCAGTAAACACCTTCATGCTTCTTGGGCTACCAATAGCAAAGAGGTCATATCTGCTCAGCAGAGCCTCAGGAGAGAGGAACAAAGACGTTATGACTACAAGAATGCAGCGTGCAGCAGTATTTGGCCACATTCACTGTGTCAGTCATGGGAGCAGCAGTGAAAGGAAGGCCAGCTATTCCGCACAGACCACCCAGGGTTACGTCTGCACCTGAGTGAATGCAGTTACTCTAATAGTAATAAGTTTTGAGCTGGAGCGATTTCCATATTTTGTTTTCCATCTTTCTGTTTTATCCCCTTACAGATTCTTTTTCAGTTACTGCTTTAGAAGCTTTTCTCATGTTATACTCTCCAGCCAGTGGGAAATATAATAACACATCTATTGGATTCTTTTCGTCATGTTTACTTAAACAGCGTGCCTCCAGATGATCCAATCCTATGGTGTGGGATTTAATGGGTAAATGTCTTTGCAGGAACACTTACTGATTTCATTTTCTGTCCTTCCTGTGGAAAAGCTGGGACTACTTTGTAAGAAATGGAGTATGAACTATGCTTCAAATTGTGGTGTGTAACAGAAGACTCTCTTGAGGACAATTCCTCCTATTCTCACCAGACATAACAAGACCATTTTTGGATGGATCTTTAAGTTTTACCGTAAAGATTATGGAGGATCTGCAGAAATACAAGCACAACCTTATGAAAAGTTTCAAAAGGAGCTGGGTAACAGTGACTCCACAGCTCCCTGTGTCTCTGTCTTTCCACCTGACAGTAGCTGTGGGTGATCTGTGTGTGAAAAAAGAGCACGCGTTATGTCAAAAGGAAAACAAGATCCAAAGAAGTTCCTACTTTTCCTCTGACCCCTTTGATTGGCTCACACAGATCCAGTTCTCCTAGGTGTATCTCTGGATGTGTGCCAAGACACCAGTGGGAAAAGAAGGGAATCAAGTGCCATGTCTGGCCTTCTCCTTACTAAGAAGCATGGAATTGATTTGCACATAGAGGATGTCTCCAGGAGAGGGAATGAAAGTCAAGATTACAGTGAGGAAAGCCAAGGGAGAGTTGTGTTTTAAACAACTCCTTATTTGACCATCTTCCAGCATGAAAATTGGATATAACCTGGGGCAGATTATACCATGCGTGGAATAAACAGCATTGAAAATGATTGTTTCTGCAGGGAAAATGAGATCAAATATTACTTCCTTTTAAAATTAATAGAAAAGAAAGTGTTTTCAAAGACAGAGTGAACTTCACAAAATTAAGAAACCTTTATGCAATTACAGCATTTCTTCGATGAATGCTGTTCTTTTGCAAATTAGTTACTCCAAATTCACCCAGAAAACCTAAAATGTACACAGTACAATGGGCTGTTCCCTGTAGTGCTCTGGATGCCAACATAGCTAAGAACTGCATCAGTGAATGAGGCTGTAGGCTTTAATAGATGTTAACAGATTCATATAAGCTGATAGGAATACAAGTAACCCAGATTTGATCTGGCCTGCTTAAGAACTCAGGTGCCAGAGACCAGAGCTCAGCGCTGCCCCTCCACTCCCTGTGAGGAGCTGCATTCACCATCAGGCCTCCCCCCATCTCCTCTGCTCTGGGCTGAGGAAACCATGGTCTTCAGCTGCTCCTCACACATCTTGCCTTCCAGACCATTCCCCACCTTTGTAGCCGTCCTCTGGATGTTCTCTAATATGTTTATGTCTTTCTTATATTGTGGTGCTCAAACTGCACCCAGTGCTGGAAGTGAGGTTGCAACACAGAGCAAAGGCTCAGGAGGGATCTAATTATTATCTGTAAATATTGGAAGTGAAAGTGTGAAGAGGGCAGCTGGACTCTTCCCAGTGGTGCCCAGTTCTGCCATGGGAGGAAATGAATACAAACTAAAGCCTTGTGAACCTCAGGAATCACTTCTGTACCATGAGGGTGACTGTGCACTTGTATTGTTTGTCCAAAGAGGTTGTAGAGTCTCCATGAAGATTCCCAAAACTGCCTGGATATGGGCCTGGACACCCTGTGCTGGGCATCTCTACTTGAGAAGAGGTTGGGCCAGATGGAACCCAAGGTCCCTTCCACCAGCCTCAGCCATTCTGTGATTCTGTGAAGGGAATTGTAGCTCAACAGCTCATTGGAGCTGAATCATGAACGAAGTGGTGGTTCATTGAATTGGTTCATTGAATGAATGGAATGGCATGAAAAGTAGAAGGCCCCACTGGCATCAAACACATTTTTTCTAGCCTTTTCATTGGAATTGGAATTATTTTGTGAAGTCAACTATGATCATCACCCATCACACCACACCACTCTTACTGATCTTAAGGGTGTCCTGTATGTATTGGTTTCATAGAATCATAGAGTGACCTGGGTTGAAAAGGACCACAATGATCATCCAGTTTCAATCCCCTCTGCTAAGTGCAGGGTTGCCAACCACCAGACCGGGCTGCTCAGAGCCAGATCCAGCCTGGCCTTGAATGCCTCCAGGGATGGGGCATCCTCAACCTCCTTGGGCAACCTGTTCCAGTGCATCACCACCCTCTGTGTGGAATAACTTCCTCTTAATATAAAATCTAGACCTCCCCTGTCTCCCCTTCGACCTCACTGTCTTAGTGGTTTCAATGCATTAGGTTAGTATTGCAGTGTGCAGTTAATAAAATTCTATAAGGGAAGAAGGAGTCTGCAAAGATAAGGGAAGACTTCTGGAAAAGTTGTGTATGTGGCACGATAAGCGAAAATGGTGGTATTTCCTTTATAAGTACTGATTTCTTTACAATGGACAGGCTGCAAAAGAAATGTAGAAACCATTCTCGTATTCTGTGAGCTGCATAAGTGAAGTCAAGGTTCAGTCTTTTCAGGACCTCCCTGGAAAACACCATCCTAACAACATACAAAAAATTCTGTTGTTTCCTCCACTTATTTTTCAGACTAGCTTTATTGGTCAGAAAAGCACTTCAAAGGTTTCTTCAATCTCTAGATGGTGTATTCTTATAGCAGATAATTATTCCAAAGCCCAGATAGTGTGGAAGCTTAGATACAGGCAGAGATTCACTCTCTACAGGAAAATGAAATATCCAAACTTTTGCTCACTGGAGTACTCTGACCCCACTTAATGGGTGCCAGGATCTCTGTCCACCAGTAGCTGTATCATGAGTTTCACAAAGGATGTAAGATTACTCATAAAAAATTATGGTTTTTGAATGCCTTATATTCACAAAAAGGAGGTGTGAGCTTAGATTTTAAACAGGAGATTTCCAAGTTCTTTAAAAGTCAAAATATTCTTTTCATCCCATTGTCTGCTGGGTCTTGTCTTTCTTTGAACTGGAAGCAGCAGAACAGTGATTCTCTATACCACAGAACTGAAGTTCTGGGTTGCTGTGGAATGAAACCCTATGGCCAAGAACAGACTGTACTATGAGAAGGATTGAGGATGCTGGCAGTTCTAACAAACAAGCTGTAATTCAGCCCCAGTCAGGTGGTACATTGCTTAGGTAATATTTTCAAAGCATGTTTTGAACAGAAACCTATTGTATTTCTGTTGGTGTGAACTGAAGATATATAAAGGAGAAAAGAAATCATTAATCTTGTATAAAGGATTAATGGCAAAAGGGAACAATGTCAAACCCCTGACATTTTGGTCAATGTTTTACACTTAAGTTACTGTCCAAGAATCTTCCTCCTGCATCTCCAAGAGCACCAACAGGCATACCAGAAAGTACATACTGTTCATTTTTGTTTCACATTAACTTCTTTTCCACTTAATCACAAAGGAAGGTTTTATAAGGATAATGCCACACAACAGAAAAGGGCATCCTCTGATCAGTACCTGGAAGCTAAACGTAGTCAAGAGAAAGGAAGGGGAAAGGAAATGGAGAGTACATAATACCCAGTGGTGCACAGCCTAAGGCTTCAATTTAGCCCCTTATGTTTTGAACAGAAGCTGTTTTGAATTACGTGAGCTAAAATGACATCAATAATCCAAAACATATGCTAAAAAGAACTAAAAAAACCTCTAATTTAATAATGGACAGATAACAGATTGCATTGTCAAAATGATTAAATAAAATATTTCTTGCTTGCATTTTCTCTGTCTGGTTTCCACCTGAACTACCACCACATTTGTCACAGAAACACTGATAGCAGAAGTTGGTTTCATTTGATGTATTGACTTGGAATACAAGAGACTTAAAATCAGTTCTTGTCTTTGTCTTGGGTTTTCATAAGCAGTGCATGCCTGAGTTCTCCAGAGGATATGCAAAAGTGGAAGCATCAATAACAGCCTTTGCCTATCCTTACAGCACAGTGTTGGCACTGTGGTAGTCTCCCATTCTCCAGTCTTGCTAATAAAAATATCAGCCGATAGCTTTATGGGGCCTATAATATTAATGAGGAAAATCTCAATCTTCTATTTATCTTCTGCTGAAGATAAATTGTGATTGGTATAATAATGTGGGCCACAAATATTCCCCCAAATTGCTTCTTTGATTCACCAAAGCTATCTTTCAGTGGATGACAATATAGAGTCCATTCAGTCTGGAGTGAATGTTTCCTGCAAATCCTCTAAGCCCTCATTGTGACATTTGCCCTGCAGGCAGAGAATGTGGACATCAGAGACAGTGCAGGCCTGTAATGGCATTTGTGGGAATAATAGAATACCCATCAGGCAGTAATTTTCCTCACTCCAGGGTCCAGAGCTGAGAAAAGGTTAGTCCTGCAGGCCTAGGGGAAACTGCACAGCACTACAGAGTTCACACTGCTGCATGATTGTTGTAATTCCTTGAGTTGATAATCACTGCTATTGTTGATAACCATCTCAGTTTCTGAGGAAATATAATAAAGTGAGCTCAAGGCTTGGCACTGAAGAAGTTATTTATTTTTGCAGAGATAGTGCATAGCTTTATCTGGTTTGGTGGTTGTTTTTTTTCTTTCCATTGGCCTTTTTTGTTGGCTTTTTTTTTCTTTCTGTTACAAATGCTGAATTAAACATGATAAAGGCAAACCCTCAGGCATGTATGACAAAATGCAAATTTCCTGCTGCTTATCTACAGCACCACGAAGCTCTTTGTTGGGATCTTCTCTCTGTGTAGAGAGTACAGAATATTTGATCCTCTTTCCATTGATGTCAATAGGGCTTTAACTTCATAGAAAATGGAGACAGGCCCATAAAAACCTTGTTTGATCAAGTTTTTCTGGGCAAATTGTAGCAGTGTGATGGGATTTGTCTGCCCACAGAACACCCATAGGCATTCAGGGATATGCAAGCCCAATGCAGTTGTTGGGAGCAGAACTTCAAGACAGGTCAGTGAGACACAAACCAAATGGTTTTAACTCTTGGAAAAGTAGAATAAATTGTTTTTACAGTTCAAGCACTTCATAATCAATGCTACTTGCTTCTTTGCTCCAGCTAGCTGCTTTTTGTCTCCTAAGGAGGAAACAGAGGCTTAAAGAAGTGACTTTGATAATGAAATCACAACTATTAGATAACAGAAAAGAGCAGTTCCCTTCTTAAGAAAGTAAGTATGCCCAGCTCTAGCCCTAACCCTAATCCAAATTCTAATCAAATCTAGATCAGGCCATAGCCTTCGCTGTGCAATAACTTCAACACAGGATATGGAGACTCTGAAGCTTGTGTTTTTCCAGAGATTATTCAAATTCTCTATTCATGTCTGTATTGTTCATCTTGATTGTAGAGCTGTATGAATCCTGGGCATCTTTTCTGATTACTCCTGCATTGAAATGTTTGGAATTGAAGCATTTTATTTCACTCTGGGTTTGAAAATGCCTCTGGGCAAAGACTTCAGAAATAACAAAAAGAAACCCATAATGTTTTGCATTTTAAAACATTTTAGCTATCAGTGCTGGCTAAGTTGATATCAGTGTGCAAAGGTATAGCTCCAGTGATAAAGGCTGCTTGCTTGTTTGAAATAACTCTGGTTTGTACTGTAGCTCTGGGCACCTCTATTGTCTCTATTTGAATCCTGTTTAGCACGGGTGGTAATATTCAAGATCTGTATTTTTGTTCGAGCTTTTTCTTCTTTGCTCCATTTTTTATTTTTATTTTTTGCTTGTTTTACTACACTTGTTGTGTTATTTAAAAGCTCATTAGGATCATACAGCAATAAACATCTTCTGCAAAGCCAGATCTACTGGTGTTTCATAGTTGCTGGGTTGTGACAGATGTTTATGCAAAGCAAATACTGAGAACATAAAGAAGACGTATTACAAACAAGAAGCTGTTTGTTCCACAGAGTGTGTCCTTTTTTTTAACTCCAGCAAAGTACTGTCAGTGAAGATGATCAAAACTTCCGTTTTTGGTTCCGCTTCAGTTCCATTGGTTCCTAACACCCTTCTATGTGCATTAAAGAGCATTTATTTTTGCTGTTGCACATTGAATGGCCGTGATCCCATATGCATTTCAATAGTAAGACTGACTAAAGGATCTTTTTATTTCGTAACAACATGATGAAAACGTATTTTGGATGAACATTTGTTTTGGATTAGTCTTGTTGCAGAAAGTAACAAGCTGTATTTTTGCTTTTGGCTTCACCTTTGCAAATCCCTGTTTAAAATACACACAAATGTACTTGACAGATATGCTTGGAAAGAGTTATGATGAATTTATTCTCCTTATTCAGAAGTTACCTTCCAGGTGTACGATCCAGATTGAGCATTATTTCTCTGATGCAAGAAACAGCATAAAATGCAACTACAGTGAAAAGCAGAAAGCTTTACACAAAGCCTGCATTCAAACATTCACTCTTACAGCACAAACTGTCTGCAGAGTTATCTGAGCAGAAGCTAGCGCAGGGAGGGCTCAGACTGACTGCCATTGTTGGATACTGCTGTAAGATTTGTACAGAGGACTGATGAAAAGCAAGGTGTCGTTTCTTTAACAACTGTCAGCTCTGGAAGAGCTGGTTGGAATAAGGCAAATTTTATCCTTTTATTCCATTAACAGGATGGATATTTCCAATCATTTGTAGTTGCATGGCTGTACTAAGAGCAGTAGAATTTCACAGGTGTCACTGATAAGATCATTGGCTGGGTACTCCTGAATTCATGATGGTATTGTTCTTTCTTCCCCGTGTTTTTCCAGCTTTGTGAGAACTCTTCTATTATAAAAGAGAGTTATTCATCGCTGACATCAGTGAGAAGTGCAAATACTGTTTGAGCCATTTCTTCACTGAGAAGGGATGAACATCATCCCTGGTCCTTGGGACCAGGAAATGGAATACTGTAGCTTTGCAGGCTCTTTTGCATATGCTTTCCTTAGCTGTTAAGATTGATACGTTCAGAATCCCCAAGGTTGCTCTGGCAGATGATGAGCAGCGCCATGTGATAATCACCCTTTGTTCTCTGTCACCTTAGGGATCTCTCTTAGTACTGTCAGTGAAGCTTCCATGGATTGTTACTGCTTCTTATGTTGTGGATCATCTGTCCACCAGTTTGGTTAGCAGTACCTAACCCATATATAGCAAGTCCTCAGAGACACACGCATCCTGTGATTGTTCAGTCTGGAGGAGGCTTGGGGAGAGTTTGTAGCTCCCCACAGCTGCCTGAAGGAGGTTTTGATGAGGTGGATGTTGGCCCCTTTTCCTGCATTACTAGAGATAGGACTAGATGGAATGGCCTCAGGTTGTGCCAGGGGAGGTTCAGGCTAGACATTAGGAAAAATTTGTTCTCAAAAAGCATTGTCAAGTTCTGGAATAGGCTTCCTAGGGAGGTGGTTGAGACTGTCCATGAAGGTGTTCAAGAGATATTTAGATGTTGTATGGTTTTGTGGGGAAATATTGGTGGTAGGTGGACAGGATGACCTTGGAGGTCTTTTCCAACCTTGGTGATTCTATGATTCTATGATCTAGAGACAGAACAGTCATGTTGGTGGGGCATAGGTTTGGGAGTACAGACTCATGCCTCTGCCCACATCCTCCCTGTGCAAGCCTTCCTCAGGAAAGAAAACAGCTCACCTCCATCTGCCTTCCATTTATTGCAGCAAATCCTCCCTGCTTATTTTCAGATCAAGTACCAGAATGATGATTTCAGCCTTTCAGAGCATGGTTTGCACTTCCTTTTGCAAAAAGCTTGTCAGAAAAAAAACACCAAACAAACATTGCTCCAATTGGGAAAAATGGTACACTGTCTTTTTACATTTTAGACCTTGTAAATGATTTTCTCTTGTTGAGATATGGAAAGGAGAGCCTGACTTACAAAACTGAGCTGGTCTCTTCCTGTGACCTACAGCAATCTACAACCAGAACTACAGGTTCACAGCAAGATGTCATTTGTCATTCAAATCCCACTTTATTCGATATTCTGTTATATATATATAAACCTCACTGTGTTTCAATGCAGTCAGTAGGGCTCACAGACACAGGCACCAGCTTCCCAGTGCTAGAGGTACAGAGAATAGGCATATGGAAATACAGGAATTGGTTTGTAAAAACCTTGGGTTCTGGCTATCAGTATATATACAAACTCTTGGCTAGGCAGGGGTTGAAGATCTTTGGTAATCACAGAAGGCTTGGAGTGATTATTTCCTTTTTCCACACTTTAAAGAGGCATCTGGTGGCATCTATCTTAAGAGGAGCAAGACAAATGAGTAATGAAATGCAAGTAATGCCAGCAGAGGAGCCAGCAATAATCAGGGAAAATGATCTTGCAAGGAGATTCTCTTCTCTCTATTACCACTACCTGTGAGGAAGAAAGCAGAGTTATCAACAAATGACCTGCTAGATTGTTTCTGCTTCTAGATCAATAAGTGAGCACTTTGCAGTTTCCCTGGAAGATATTCTTTCTTCCATGCTGTCTTGCAGGATGACTATAACACATTCAAGTCAAAGTGAGATTACATTCCAGCAGCAGCCACTTAATGTGAGTAACAATAGCAGATTCATCGTGGCTCCTTTTTGATCAGATATTTAAATCACAAAGGAGATAGAGCAGATGAGATTTTCAACCAACATGCAAATGTAAGGTCATTTATTAACAGGAAGTAGGATCTAGAGAAGAAAAGTACAACAAACAAACAAACAACAAAGAGTTACCTGAAATTCTTCCTTTTTAATGGAAAAGATTTCTCTGTTACAGCCAGATGGCCATTGTTCCAGAAAGGGGAAGACACAATGTCCTGAACATAGAACTAAGTGCTGTAAAATATGAAATTAAAAGACACCTCCAGTGTTCTGAGTTTCATCCTTAACTGTTCACACATCCAGTATTTCCTAATGGTACTGGCTGCTTATTACCTTCAAGAACTCCTTGTGAAGCAGAACTCTAGAGAAGAGGAGAGGAAAGGAGATGAGGGGAGAGGAGAGGAAAGGAGAGGAGAGGAGATAAAGGAGAGGAGAGGAGATAAAGGAGAGGAGAGGAGATAGAGGAGAGGAGAGGAGAGGAGAGGAGAGGAGAGGAGAGGAGAGGAGAGGAGAGGAGAGGAGAGGAGAGGAGAGGAGAGGAGAGGAGAGGAGAGGAGAGGAGAGGAGAGGAGAGGAGAGGAGAGGAGAGGAGAGGAGAGGAGAGGAGAGGAGAGGAGAGGAGAGGAGAGGAGAGGAGAGGAGGCATCACAACATTTTGGGAATATCCTAAAATAACTCACTTAAGTTTTCTTTACTATTTAACTCTTACTCATTCCAAGCCTCCAGGAGAGTAAGTCTGTTCTGAAGAATTATTTGAATAAACTAAAAGTAAATAAAGAAAAGCTGAGAAGTTGTCTTTTTCAGCTTGTGAAGAAATTTGAATCTTTCATGCTAAAGAAATTGCTCATCATCGAAAGAACAAAGTCTAAGCTGCACAAGCAGAATTTGAATCTCTTTGGAGAATATTTGGTCCTTCATTTGGTTGAGATATCTATTTCTGGTTCTTTCAACGGAGCTTTTAGAGCAAGAAGGTCGTACTTCTACCCTAACTCACTCTGTAAATATTCCTCTTTCTATGGAGGTCTCACTGACAGTCACACCTCCTACTTATTTCCGTGCAACTACACCAGTCAGAAAGAGCACAATAGCACTATTTGATAAAGTAAATTCTCAGTGATAAACAACTATTTTTCAACATAGCCACCACTATTAATGAATTCATGTGGATGCTCATGTCTCCATCACCACTGCTGAAATACACCACCCACCACCTCACTGTGCTCACACCCACTGTTTGGCCTCCATAAACACTCAGAAAGTGTCAATGAATGTCAATGGGTGCAACTTTTTCCTGCATGGAGGAATTCAGTGACAAACCTTTGCTTCATACACACTTCCGTGTCAGAGGCCATTTTGTCAGACTGCTCCTCTGCTGCCATTGGTCACACAGCAACAACATGTAATGGAATACTGGTGGGAAAATTCAGCCTCTACTGCCATAGCACCAACACTCACCTCGTAAGTTGTGGGCTGGCATCATAAAATAGGAGGAACTGCTTTCAGAGCAGCCCTTGTACTACATGGGAAAGATATCAGTCAGGAATAGTCTCCTTACTCTCATGTCCAAATCAGATGCCCAACCTGACATCATCCGCACAGCACTCCTCTTCCTTGGTTTACATTCACTACTTTTCTAAGCATCTATAGTGGCTGTTGGCTGTCATTATAGTGACTATTTGAGAGTCACTTTATCTATCAGGAGATGGGTGATATGGGTGGCCTATTCAAACTCATTCTGTTTCTCAAAGACCTTCCCTTAATTTCAGTGGAAAAATGACAATTTGCATGTACTGGGAACTGGATTGCCAGTAGCTCAAGTAGTGACATCTATGGAAGACTGTAGAATAATTCACCTAATAAGTTACTGTTAAAGATACTGCTTTTTATTTCTAAATAATGCAAAAATAAAAATGTAAAATTGATCTACAAGTAGAAGCTTTTTGTAGCTTTGAATATAAAATACCTTAAAGAGATAGAAAGGCAGTTGCTTAAGCGTATTTGCACAGCAATCTTTTAAGTTTTTGGCCTTTTAATTTTCTTCCACACCACATTCTGTTTTTGCTATTGCTACTGCTTGGTGAGTGATTTACAACTTTTACACCAACCTCGAACTCGAACTTAAATACTAAATTAAGGAAGAAGGGGTGCTTCTACAGATTGAAGAAACACCAATATTTAAAACACAGAGGAAAAGGCATATTATAGGCAGAATGGTCTATCTTACATCAACATTAAAATTCACAACAGGAGAGATTCAAATTAGACCCAGGCAGGCTAAGATACTTCATAATTGTCTTGTAAAACAGAGTACTCTCCAGATCTGGACAGATTCCATTACACTGCTGCAACCTCAGAAATCTGAATAATAAAAGATGCTCGATGTTTAATTGCAGCTGGCAGTTCAACAAAACATCGCAATGCTGTCATATTTAAATTGATTTGATTTTAAAGGATGGCATGGTAAAAGATTTCCCACTGTTTATCTGCAGATGTTGCACAAAAACAAAGTAAAATAATGTTTCCCATGACCATGGAGCACAGACTGCTGTTTTTTACTTCTATTTACAACACAGGCCATAGGAGGGAAACTATGCAAGAACAGCAGCTCATCAGTTTTCAAGCCAGAGGTTTCAATCACAAATGGAGTGTGACAGCGGAAATTTTATTCTGTCAAAAAATAACAAAGTAACTCTAAAGAAAGAACATGGGGCCTGCAAGCAAATGGGAGATTCAGGTAAAAAAGAAGTAGGAGCTTGCAGTGAGGAAGCCTGTCTGACACATTGCCAGCCTTGATGTATGCATGCATGCAAAACAAGGAGTGTCTGGGCACTGCCATGTTATTGATATCAATTTGTTGACCAGTGGGATGTTAAGGGAGTACAAATGCACTCTTAGGGTCTGCAGCCACCCAGTTCCTTCGCCTGGGGAGGTGCTAGACAATATGCATCTATGTGTGCACAATGCACAGTGCCTGCTTTAGTTGCTATTAAAGGTGATAGCGACTTTTAGAGACATCACAGTGTGTGTGTATCAAGATGCCAGAAGCAAAGGGCACCTTCTGATCTATACTCATCAACTATGAATAAGTGTGTGCAGCCTGTATGGCAGTGGTACTGAGAATAATACTCTCAGAGAATAATACTTTGGAATACAATTTCATATCTCAAAGTTCTCCCCAAGGGTTTCTTCATATGTTTTCATGAAGTTCTGGGAAATCAAGACTATTTGTGATTTCTTTGTTTCTTTCTTATTTGTAAGCAATACATATCTACAATAGTTACGCACAGTAGGAAATCCTTGCTCTTGCCAATTAGGATGCAATTAATTCTCATTGGGTCAAGTGAACTCATGCTGCAGACAGCTATGAAAAAAAGAAAGGGGGGGGGGGGGGGGGGAATCTCTTCCCTCTAATAGGTTCATTATTTATTTATTTATTTTGAAAAATTATGGAATTAAAATGCCTCTTCACTGAAGACAAATAATGTTCTAAATTCTCTTCCATTAATGTACAGCCAAAATGGCCCACAAAAGTGTAAGCTTGTACACATTTTTGTCAAGGACCAGCTAGACTTCTGCCTGGGTAAATGCTTGCACTTCTAGAATTTGATACCTAGTTCTTGATTGATCTGCACTTCAAAGCACTTGCACAGTGCAGTAACACGCTGGCAAAACCAAACAACTGATTATCTTCATGCTTTCTTTTAGACACAGTAGTTAAAAAGTAACAGAGAACTCCTTCTTCTTTCCAATGGAACAAACACTTGCCAAATTTTTCGGGAAGACTTGGTTATTCCAGAAGATCTGATGGTAAAAAAAACACATTCTCCCTCCTAGCCCCAACATTAACGGCTACTTACGCTCTAGTGCAAAGCACAGACACTTGTTTTTTCTTGCTTTTCTCCATGCAGAGAGAAAATACAGCTTCCTCCTTACTCAATTATCCTTCTTAGCTTCTGGGGAGTAGACAGATTTCTCCTTATCCTTCAGCTCTGAGGTGTAGCTGAGTAAGTACACACACTGCCTTGCCTGACTCCTTGGCACAACCTGCAAAAGATCTATTTTACAGTATCAACTATCTATAATTCCAGTTGTCCATTTGACAAGCTGAAGAGGAAGAAGGTAAACATCAAAACTTTCCCATGTCTGTGACAAAAATTAGAGGCACTCTGTAATGGTTCGCAGACACTTTGTGTTGGCCTAGTTCTCACCCTGCTCGCCGCATGAGTGTATTGGCTTAGTTTACCTGGAAATGTGAGGAGGAAAAAAAAGAATAGCAGAAAGGGGAGAATTGACCGAGATAAGCCACCTTTCAGCAAACACTTAACAGTTGTTGAGAGACAATGCCAAGACAGGAAAATGCCTGGGGATCCGAAGTTAAAAAAAATAAAAAGAAGAAGAAGAAAAAAAAGTCTGGCAGACTTCAAAAGGAAGACTTTTGCAAAACAAATATTCTTTGGGTTTTAAGAAAGCTTTTTAGTTATTGAATATCCCTTGCGTCTGACTTCCAAAGGGGGAACTGCCAGGGCAAACACTGACCAGTGTGCTATGTAAACACCATCGATAGGCAGGACACTAAAGCAGAAAGAGAAGAGAAACTGTGGAGGAATTTAATTTTTGCTTTAAATGTAAGAATCAAGTTACAAACAAATCGTCTAATAACAAAGCAGAGAAGACACAACTGGTAAATAATGGCGTGCAATAAGTCTGGATTTGATTGTAAGCCAGCCATTCACAGCTCTTCAAAGGAAGGCTCAACTCTGCTGTATTTGATATTGTGCAATGAGATGATTTTTTACTTCATGAATTACTACTTTAAAGACTGCTATATAGAGAGATAAAGTAATAAACATATTTTACTATCATAAAATGAAATCTATCTTCCTTTTAACATTTTCATTCTCTTGCAACACTTAATTTATTCCCTTATTTTCATTCTAGTACACCTTAGCTCAAAGGAGTACAGAGCTCTTTTAACAAACTGAAACACCACCTAACTAAGACACAATAATAACAAGCCAATTGACTTTCTTTCACAAAAGGAGACATCCCACAAAGCATAATCATCATAGCCTTCATCATCCTCCAACAGAGCAGCACCAGCATGACTCAGTCCATTTCAGTCCTCTCCCTCCTCCCCATTATCTGCCCAAGAGATGAGATTTTACAGTGAGAAGATGTAGGAACATGAAATAATACAAGATGCTTCTTCTGCTGTCCATCTTCTCCTTGTGCTTGAAGTGAAGCCCCAGCACTAGGTTTCTGACATCCCATTCATTTCCATGGAAACAGATTGCCAGTTCACAGACATGGGCTTATGGCTTTACGGCTACATAAAAATGAAACAAAAATACTCACTGAAAACAGGAGAAATACTCATGGTTTCTGACCGAAATAGACATATTACGACAGATCCTACAGTATGAGAATTTTACTTCAGATTTTAATTTTCATGCCTGAAATGAGATGCATGGCTGCACTCAGTCTTAGTAATTAGTGTTGCATTATTCATACCAATCTATATCCACTCAGAGAGACCTTATTTCAAGGTCCAATTCTACCTTATTTCCTTTACTTCTGCATTTTCATTCTTTTTCCTTTGCCTTTGTAAGACTTTCACAAGGAACTCAAGTCACAAATTAAGCATTCTCCTCTACCTTCCATCTTAATTTATCCTCTATCATCTATCTTAGCTCTCAGAATCCTCTCCAATGTTATTTACCCTTTGTCTCTTTCAAGGACCCTTTCTAGGTGTTTGCTTTAGTTTTTCATCTCATCTCTTTTGTCTTATTTTACAAAAAAATTACTGAAAATACTGAGATACCCAGGAGGAGGTATAGGCCTATCAAACCAACTGTATGTGAGCCCTATTCTCCCTATTGGTTGTGGTCCAAATCTTTCAGTCACAGGGATTAACACATATGTTTTAAAAATTTCTATTCATCTTTCTATGACTTGACTGGATTGCTGTAAATTAGGGCTGCCTTCACACTGTTCTGATTTACACACAAGTTGCCCATGTCAAGGCTGGCTGCAGCATTGGGTCATTCTGATAGTTCATCCACATCTTTCCATCTGCCACGGGACACTGAATGCAGCACAAATGTGAGGTTAATTGTCCTCATATTTTCTTACAAAGGACCTGCTGAGTTGGTGGTTCTGAGCAAATGTCTCAAAAATATTCCCCTCTTCCTGAGTTACTGTGAACCAAACAGCTTGGTGTGGACAATGACACACTCTCCCTTTGTGCTCTTTGGCTATTAGAAGTCTTTATCCCAGTTTCCTTGCTACATACAATTTTGTTGCTGATGAGAACAGAAGTCCAGCAAAGCAAGGCCTGCCACTGTTTAAAATGAGGCTTTAAGTGACCTACGCTCACTGACTGTCAGGCTTTATGCAGGACCATTTTCTCAGATCTGACAGAGAATGTAGAAACAAAGGACAAGAAGATATTACCTTAATAAAGTTTTGATCCACGGAAACCCTCCCATTGAGAAAATGATAGTGTGAGACAACATGAAAAAAAAACAGTGGAAGGCAGGCAGGGAGGTATTTATAAACCAGGAGAAGCTGCGTAACACTTGCTGTGTCCAGGAGCTAAATACAAACCTGCCTCCGAGTCATTCACTGGAGTGTATAGCCATGGTGACATTCAGTGGTATTAAGTTTAAGGCAAGGTTGATTTCTTGCTATTGTGCTATCTGTCTTCTAGATGGCAAGCTGGAAATAGCTCAGTAATACAGCAGGTTACTCAAGAAGACAGGAGTAAGAGCAGAAAAGGAAGAGCAAAGAAAGTCACAAGCCAGGAATGGTCCACACTTTTCCCATTGTTTGAGGGTGTGTCCTAATGCATTCACTTCCAAAGACATGAAAATCATCTGAAGGCACAACATTGAAAAATAAGCATCCACTTAAAAAAAACCAACCAAACAAACAACAAAACAACCGTAGACAGAAGCTGAAGCACTGTAGACCTAAAGTAATAAAAATACACTCAGAAAATTTTAGTCGTAATGCACAAAGGGTCCTTTCTGTTGGTGTAACTACTTAGGATGCTGCTGTCTTCTGTGTAGTAGAGTGGGTTTGGTCATATGAGCAGGTCTCAGGATAGACAATAGGACTACTTGTCTGTGTTTGTAGGTTTGTGCTACCTAATGGAAATGGCCTATTTATTCTCGTGGTTTATTCGTGGTTGTTTGTTTTTTTTTTTTTAAAAGATAGGCTATTGGTTAGGCTGCGGTTGGACTTGATGATCTTCAAGGTCTTTTCCAACCTGAGTAATTCTATGATTCTATGATTCTAGCAATTCAGTCATTCATGGAGGCAACATGAAAAGCTAGTTTTCATTTTGCTGGCCATTATTTTCTCATGACATTTTTTTGTTTTATTTTCTTTTGTAACAAGTTTCCATCTGCTGATTTCATGAATGGTTTAGTATGCCTGGCTTTGGTTCATGGTACAGACTCTGTGTGAGACTGCATATCCACACCAAGGCCTGCCTTCCCATGGCTTCCACTCCTGAACCCAGCTGCCCGTATAGAAATGTGGTGGCATGAAGGATGGCTCCCCTTGGCCCAAAAACACCTATGGGAAAGATAATTGATTTCATGATGGAACTATGAGCATCTATCTCTCCTTTTTTCAGGCTCAGGATCTGAAATTTAAGCATACCAGTGTAGCCCTGCCCCCAGATCTTGCTAGCATGCTTGAAATTTTGCATTCAATGGGTGTAGCAAATTAGGTGAATGTGGTATGGCTAAAACTATACCTAGCAAGTATAACAGCATGAAGATGGTGATGCTGTTCAGATCACCACAGAAAATAGCCTGTTATAGGTAACTACTTACATTAAATCATTTCTGGGAAAAAATATGGAGATGTTAATGTTAAGCAATCATTATTACTTGGCTGAGTTTGCCTACAGCAAGCACTGGCACTGCAATTGGACTGAAAGAGATACTAAGATATGAAATTTGAAAATAACTACACTAATTCTTCTTTGTAACTACAGTCTTCCATCTTTGATAGCTTCAGAAAGAAGTATAGACCTAAGTACAGACCTAAGAGCAAATTTGCACTCAGCTCACCTCTGTGAAAGAATTGTTGCTATGTTCTTTTCAAAACCAGAAATAAAACACAGAGGTCAAGAATACTCACAAACTATATTAACTCACTTCAGGTATTTGCACTAGAAAGGACTGAAATATTATATTCTCCATCTCTTCACTGCAAAACCTACCTGTTCCTGAGAACCTCCTGTTACCCAAAACGTCTCGGGTGTTCATCATTAGCTATGCAAGTTACCTGCTGTTACTTGAATAACTCTGTAAATACTCTGCTTTGATCACAAGAGATTGTTTCTCTGTCTTGTCTTCACCAGTAGTCAAAGTGATTTTCCCTGACACTCTTAACCTAGATTTTAACTCTGAGTCCCCACAATTAACTCTCTTGAATGAAAATATTGACATAAATGACCCAATCTAGGAAAGCGTTGAATGTCTGCAGTTCTTTCTGAGTTCACCTCAGGACTGCCTGAACAATCCCCTAGTGCTCCTGCTTTTTGGTCAGTGATGTCTCTGTTGAGGAACATTAGAACAAAAAAGACACATGATGAATGTCACTGAAAGTACACAAAAGAGTAGATGGGCCATGTGACCAGGCACAGCAGTCGAGCCCTGGTAGAAGGAAGCTCTGCTGAAGCAGGGATTTCAAGATAAACAGCAAAGTCTACTTCCTGCATCCTACAGTAGTATTATTTTCCAAGTTATATTGTCAGTTCAAACTGTGGGAAATAAATGTAACCGGCAAAATTTGGGGCCAAGGCTTCTCTCCCTTTGAGAAGCATTGCATTTTACAGAGCATTTTTTCATCCACATAAACACCTAGTGTACCAATAACAAAGACCCTTATGTGGTAGGAATTAAGCAGTTATGGCTTCAGTCTCAGCCACTCTGTTGCTGTGGAGCTAATCCTAGCATTGGAGAAAAGATCATGCCTTTTTGCTCTATCCCCTGGACAACCATACTATGTAAACAAACTGCTACCTCTTTCCCATTGATGGAAAGTGGTCCTTGCCAGTGGTGCCAGAAGGGCTCAATTGAGCCCGTGCCAAAAGAACAAATGGTGTCAGCACATTTCTTAAGAATTCAGATGACAACATCACAACAAAGCATTAGCCTTGATATGGAAATACAAAAACTTCATTATAATTGTTTAACAGAAATGTGCACAGAGGCAGATTTGGTTTCTGGGTCACGATGGGCACAATACAATATGTTCATAGTACAGTCTGTGTTTTTCCTTTCTTGTCCACTGCCCATGGCTTTCATTCCCTTTGACTTAGGGATCTGCCTTCCTCCTTTCTGATTCTTTCAATGTTCCCCTCCAATCTCTTCCCCTCCTCTGCACTTTCCTCCAGCCTTGCTAGCTCTTTAGTTCCTTCCATCCTCATCTCCATTGTCTTCCACTTGTATAATTTTCTTAGCCACATCAGCACAATCCTCTTGCTCCCTTTCATATTTCATGTGACACTTATCTCAGTCCCCTTTCTCTTTTGCCATTTTTGATTTGTTTCTCAAAACCACTGCTCTTCATTTCACGGAGGATTCCAACACCTTTGAGACAAGAAGTAAAATAAAACATGATCTTCCTCATCTAATTTTCTGATTTCCGTTCCTTCTCACAAATCATTCCTTCCTCTCACACCAAGTTTCTCCCCTGCTCTTTTCTCCTCACACTGACATTGCCATTGGAATTCTATTTCATGCCATGTCCCTCTTGGTTTTTGGGTTTTGTATGTTTGTTTTTGTGGTTTTTTTTTTTTTTTTTGTTTTTTTTTTTTTCACCACTATATTTTCACTTTCCTATTGTTTATCAATCTCTAAATGCAATATTTGTTGTCTTTCTCTTATTCAAAGCATTCTTAACTTCCCCTTTGTGCCTGCGATGATGCCTGTATCTTCTTTCCCCTTTCATCTCCAAGTGTGCAATGAATTATCTCAGGTCACACATTTCAGTTCCCTCCTACTGAAGCAGGTATTCATCTTCAGACACACTTAACGATGTCTTCCAATTCAAAATGTTGAGAAATCTAAATCTGTAAATGATTTTCTTTTTCTTCAGCATATTTATCAAAAACAAGTCCCTGTGTTCTCTTAGCTCTCAGTGGGGATCCCAAAACTGTCTGCCCTTTCTTCCATTCTCTCTCATATCTTACTTTGGGTTAGTCTTATCAACAGAATGCAAATTCAATCATTTTTCTCAACACAAGTGATCTACAAATGTCTTTTATACTCTGCCCAGCACTTCTTTAAAATCTTAGTTTAGAATCATCATAGCACCTAAATTCCATTAGTTGCAATTTTGTTAACCCTATTTGTGAGTTCTTCACACTAAATAATAGCTCTGATCCCTGAAAGCTCTTCATGGGGCATTTAGTCCTTATTTTTCTCTCAGTCAGTGCAGTCTCTGTTAGCTTCAACTTCCAGCTGGTTTCTAGCATTGCTCTGCAGCATTCATTTATTATCATTTGCACACAGTGCAATTCAATTTTACTGGGAATTAAAGATCTTGGTACTTTCAGAGCTAAACTTAAATTTCCACATTCTCATAAGCTTACTTCCTAGCTGAGCTGCAAGCTTTCTAACTTTTCACAATAAATATGATCTATTTGCTATAAGATACATATTAAAAATATATATTCTCCATCATTTGATGGAGATGGCCACAGATGGCCACTATCCCTGTGTCAAGCCTTCCTTTGTTTCCATCTTTGTCTTCCTCTTCTTCAGATGCCTTCTTGAATACACTCCCAGCCTACTGTCATCCCATACATTTGGTTTTTATCTCTGGCCAGCCCTTAGCTTTGGCCCCTTTCATCATATCCTTGGTCAATTCTGAAACAAATGTTTTTATGCTATCAGCTAGGCAGCCATTTGTACTCAATAGAAGTGGCCCCTAAGTATAGGAAAGGCAATGTTTCACTCTCCTCTGAAAAATATATTAAAACTTTTCTTTGCCATGCAGCCTGGAAAAAACAACACACTGCTGCTGATATGATAAGGTTACTGGCATGGAGCAGTATTTTATGTGTCTTTTTTTCCTTCTTAGTCCATCTACTTATTTTCTCTTGACCCAAAATTACACAGAGAATTCTTTTGGTCAGGGGACATCTGTCCTGTCCTGATGTGATGACAACTAAGGGTTACAAAAAAGCATTAGCAATCACCAGTATCATGTGTAGGAATTGCAGATCCCTTTTTTCCCCTGAAACAGACTGTCAACTTCTGCTAATATTCTTTCTATGTGGGGAAAGAAAGGAGCAGGATTCATAGGAAGTTTATCTGTGGTGTTCGGTAAAGGAAAGAAATGTCTGAGCAATTTTAGTGTTGTTCTCAGCAGGTTCCCCAAGGCAGCAATCTCTGATGTGCAAACACTGCTGATGAAGAACCTGGAGGTGTGTGCCTCCACAGTCTCCTGATGCACTCAGAGGTGAGGCAGATCTCTGCTTATTTACAGAGCAAGCAGAAGTGATAATTTAATCTCAAAATCCAGTGTCTTTTATTTCTAGAATAATGAATAGGCATTTAGAGAGAGAAATGCTGTTTGTAGAAAGGAAAAACTGGATATTAGCAGTAACACGGGTGTTTTTCCACGAGGGCAGCCAAGTGTAACAGAGTCACCCAGAAATCTTTAGCTTCAGAGCTTTTCACCACACTCAGTTGGTGGTCTCCTGACATTCATTTACTGGGCTCAGTTCCAATAACCAGGATGACAAATGGCATTTTTTCAAATGCTTGTACCGCTACGATCTGGCAGTATGCACAGTAGATTCCACCATGTATATGCTACAGACTAGAAAAGATGAACCTGGACCTGCATTACGTTTTCAGTTTACAAGATCCGTGATTTCTGTGATTGAATCTGAATCATACTAGACTTTTCTTTTTTATTTAAACTTATTGAAAAGAAAATAGCCTACTTGAGTTCCAAACAGGCTTTTAATTTTTTTCCAAGGGAGGACAAATATAGGGGATGTACACTTTGTCTCTCACTTGTATATATTCACAAATTAGAACCAAAGTACTACTACATCAAACAAACAGCTGCAGCCCATACCTCTCTGAATTGGTGATGATTCAGCACTGGTAGAGAAGAGAACTGTGATGCCATCTCTGATATACACTGTTGAGCATCTCCCCTATGGGTTAAAAGGGTCCAGATTTCTCAAAGAAAAAGAAAGTCACGTAAGAGAAAGGCTGTATATATACTCATATGTACAAACCCGTAGAGTGAGACTACTTCCGTTGCTTTACATTCAGGTTCAGTTATTGGCATCTTTAGCGAAGTGGAGTTCCATCTCAGTGCACACACACACACACTCAGATAATTGGTCTGCAGAGAGAAGGACTACAATGACAATTTGATATTTCATCTAGTTTGTAATTCAAATCACACTTTTCGGTGCATCTTTGACATTACCTTCCATCACAACAGATTTATAAATAATTCAGGTTTGTAAAATATGTTTGATAACACCTGGGGTACTTTCAAACCAGGTTAAAGAACAACTGTTCATTTTAACTTCTCTGACAATTTCTGCACTGAATACTTCCAGTTTGGGACCTAGAATCCCCCGCTGCTTCCCTTCTCAGGGAACTGCAGAGAGCAGTGCAGTCACCTCTTGGCCTCCTCCTCTACAGCCTGGACAACCAATTGGACAGTTTCAAGGACTTCAGCATCCTTATTATACTTTGGAGCCCAGAACTGTACACAGTATTCATGATGAAGCTGCACCAACACTAAATATACCAGGTGAATCACCTCTTTGGACCAGTTAGTTGTGCTGAGTTTAATGCACCCCAAAATGTATTTGCCCTCTTGGCTGCCAGAACACACTTCTGTCTCATGCTGGGCTGTCATCACCAGCACTCCCAGGTCCCTTTCTGCTGAGCTGCTCTCCAGCCACTTGTCTCCTAGTCTGTACCTGTCTCTGGCAGGTGCACAACCCAGCATTTTCTTTTGTTGAACTTCATGTTGTCACTAGTTGCCCACTGGTCCAGTCCGTCTCATTCATTTGAGTTCATGTTAAGGAAGAAATAAAGGTAAATAGCATCTGGTCATTAGAAACTTAGATATTTTATATTCAGTACACATGTGCCTCTTAATCCCGAATAAATTATATTAATCACAATTTAATTATGTGGCTGCCCTATTTAATTAGAATTAGGAACTGGTGCTTACAGCAAAAGTAGTGTAAGTTTCACCATCTGTGATCAGGTTTGGTATTTTTTACTGGGTATTTTTATAATATTTAAAAGTAATAGTATGGATATTAAAAACACCTTTGACAGCTGGCACTTACCCACTATTGATGGCTAACCAATAGTTCCCTTCACTTGTTTATATAATTTAATCATCATTTGGATATTAATTCTGAAAAAATACATGTATTTTCTTAGTACACTGAAAACTGAGTTTGTTTCTGACATGAAAAGGCGCTGACGACACACATCTACTATTACAAGCCCGGATTGTGCAAACATTTAGCAGTTCACAGAAGCTGTTTCTTAACAGCCACCAAATGCCAAATGTTCAAGTGACAGAAGTGGGCACATATTCTCCATATATTGAAAGGCCAAACTGACATAGAACAAAATCCCCATTCTTTTAACTGGAATCTTCCTCAAATGAAATCTAAAGGCCTGGTGCATGCAAATAATAACATGGTCCTCCCTTGGACGTGAAACTTATTCTTGTGGAAAGTACACATTTTTAACTGTCTTGAGGTATCTAAAATGCCCTGTGGGGATGCCAGGTATCATAAACTGCCTCTTGGAGACCTATTCCTTTCTGGAGACATAGGCTAGAGATTAGATTGCACACCTTGCACATGGGTTGACATTAAACACCAGTTCAGAAAACTGAATTCTATCCACACTTACCACTGTGTACTCAAACATACATTTTGAATCTGTAAAATATGTATAAAATAGGTAGGCCTTAGCTATCCTCCTCAGAATCTAGAGAAAGCATTCTTCACAAATTCATACATTCAGTTGTCAATTTTGAGCAATCTTGCACATCTTTTTCCAAAATTATTCCAACTTTAGTATGGAAATGGATTTGAAACCCAAAAAAATGAAACTGCATGAACTGGGCTGCAGAAATTCCTGGTATTAAATTATCATCACAAGTCAGAAAAAAAGATCTCTTTCTCTTTTCTATCTATCTATCTATCTATCTATCTATCTATCTATCTATCTATCTATCTATCTATCTATTCATCTATCTATCACTCTTTCTCTTACCACCCCCTGCTGAGTTACGCATTTCTTTCACAAGGGTTAACTAAACCATGTGCTCTATCTGTAATGAGAGGGTATTGTTATATTTCTGTGTATAAGGGAATATTCTCATTTCTTGCAAGTTGAACTTTTAAGGACCAGGAGAAACCAAACATGAGTAGAGGGGGAAGTGGTGCAGGTCTCTTTACTCCATCTCTCTTTTTCCAGGAATTAACCTCAATATCTCCCTGAGGCCAGGCAAAGCAACTTCAAAACTGACTAGTGACTGCAATAGGGAGGGAGAATATTAGTCTAAAGCATCAGAAAACCTGGAACTAAGTACTTGGAAGCATCTTAACATAAACAACAGTGCATGGGCACAAACTATTCAGTTATACAGCTGGAGACCTATAAACCTGAAGCCCTAGGAGCACAAAATAAATGGAGGCTCTAAACAAGGCTACAGTGCCATTCAGCAAATATTTGGCAGCCATTTCTATCTGAGAGCCAGGATGCAATAGTCAGGGAGCGCTCCAGATGCACAGGACTGCTTTTATTTGTATGACTTTGGCAGTATGGTTTTAGCAGACCGTCTCCTTCATTCCTCAGTTTGATTTGCTACTACTTTGGTGCTTTTTCTTGTTAAGGAATCTTGTTTACTGCTTCCAAGTGCCAGATGATCTATCTTCTGTGAATGTCTGTTCTGTTTTATTGTCAGTTCAGATTTTGTCCCTTACAGATGTGACAATAGAGTTGCATGTTACTTCTCGTACTCACTTGTGCTGTTACATTTTGAACCAAGAGAACACATTAGGACACATCTAACTTCCAATATTATTTAAAGAAATTTATAGGGATTCAGTTTTAGATGATCAGGTCGTCTTGTAGCAGAATTTTCCTAGTACAATCTACTTGGCAATTGTACTTGTTTCCGAGGCACAGGGTACTTGCACAACCTTCCATCTTCACCCTCTTGCCTCTAGTTTGATGGAAAGGCATGCGAGGTATCTCAAGGGGTGTACGAAGGGAGATGGAGTATGGATGTAAAAGGATTCTTCTGAACTATATGGCTATTGCAAAATTGCAGAGGTTGAAGATTTCAGTTCTTGTTGATTGTACGTCAAGTTCTGTTGCTGAGTTTGGTAGACATGAATTGAAATTAAGTAAGTTCCAAATGGGTATATACAGAGAAAAACTGCTTGACCATGAGGACATTCCTGCACTGAAAAAAAGGCCCCAGTGAAGCTGTATCCCTGGGCACAGTGAGACCCAGATAAACAAAGCCTTGCAAGACATGTTCTGTTCCTGCAGCTGGCCATGTGAGGAGCAGGAAAATGGACTAGAGATCCTCCATTTCCTTTCCAACCTGCATTATCCTGTAATTCACTGAGTATTTGAATTGTTCCTTTGAGTTCATTGTTAGAAGAAAGTCCCATAGAAGGTTTTACATTATGAAGATGTACAAACTTGGAGGCAAAAGCACAGACAAAAAGCAATTTGTTGGGAACAGGGAATAGCTGCATATGAGAACACTCTGTTCATGTGAGGCAGTTAATTTTTTTTCCTTTTTGCTGTTGCTCTTGCTTATTATTCACATTACAAAAGACATTTCCCTGTAGGAAGGGAGAGAAAGACCAGAACCAATAATTTAAAGATGATACCCAAGAAAACATACCTTCTCTTCATGTAAGTATTCAAGTACAGCAAAGCCATTTGGGCAAGGGAGAAAACTGAAAGTAATATATTTCATTGGACAGATTTTACTCTTAGATACAAAAGGATGCCCATGAATCTTAGCTCCAGTATTTGTCATCCAATAGGATAGAAACTCCTCTTTGGCTTTTCAATCTGTTTGCCCACAGTCCAGATCTATTCTGTAAGCTGTCCAAAACTAGAAGCCTTCCCCAGCCAAGAGACTGATTCAAGGAGCTTCCATTATTTTACATATTTTATTTATGATCTTTCTTTCCTTTCCTCCATTAGCGACACTTTGACTATTTATTATTACTGTTACTATTATTATTATTGTTACTTGTTTTACTATCATGCTTGATTTATTTGATTTAAAAATACATTGTGCTGAAGCATACATAACTGGTGGTCATTGAAAATATGTAAGCTATGACGAGAGGGACAATTTTATTATTTAGAGATATCTGGAAATGTGTGGTAGAGTTAAAACAGTTAAAACAGCTAGTTTATCACAACAGCTGCTGTGATAAACCCATAAAAACAGTTTGAATATCCAGTAACATAAATGGCTAAGAGTTATAACCCCACAGGCTAAAACATTTTGGATTAGAGTGATTACTGCTTCTTGTGCAAGATGATCATTTTCTTTCACTCTGATCCTATCAACTGCTTATGTATTTTGCTTTAGGTTACTTCCTCTTCTGGAAGGTTTTCCACATGCCTTGATGCTGAGAGTAATTTCTTTCCTACTCCTCTAGTGCAAATCCATCACCATCTGAAGTGTAAGTTGTATGTACCATCTTGTGTAGTCACAGAGAAAAGAAGAATTTAATTTCCCCAGACCAGTTTCTTAAACAGTTCCTCGGGGACTGATGAGCAATGACAAAAGTGTTCTCTGTCTAATGACTAAAGTGAAGTTTATCAGGCCACGGGCTGTGAGGGGATGACACTAGAAAAAACAAAGGCAGAATTAGGGTTCCTCCTTGTTTCTATGTTTGTATGTTGATACCAGCCCCAAAGTTTTTATGGCAATAAAGATGGGACTTGCAGAGAGCAGGACTACTTGTAGATCTACAGTTCAGTGTCTAAAGTTCAATATCTGAATGATCCATCTCCACCACATTCCTGTACGTTTGTACAATTAGTGTCCTTGTTCTTTCTGATCTGTTTCGAAGTCACCCTTTTGCATGTGAATGTTGTCCAGGCCAGAAGGCTATTTCCAAGGTGGGAACATCTCTATGCATACGCACGGTAGAAACGGAAACCTGAAAAGTGCTGGTTGTTAGGATCAAATCCTGAAATTCCAAGGGCTTCTAATCATGAAACAGGGGTTTGTTTTGTTTTGTTTTGTTTTTGCTTGTTTTTGAGTTTAAACCTGCTCATGTTACTAACACAGAATCTTTCTAATTCCAGAAATATACTGATGGGTAATATATGTGAAACAGGTTATGCAAAAGACCCACTGCCCTGAGACTGCTGCACGGTGACTGAACATAATCTAGCTGAGGAAGATGCTATATGGAGAGAAATCTCTGGTAACCTGGCATTGGGTATGAAGTTTTGGTGTGATAATGGAGAGAAATTAGTTTTTGGAGAAAGAGTCTTGAAAATAAAGAGTCAGAATTAATGAAGCAAATAGCAACACTCCTGCTTAATTCCTGTTTAGATGATTTGTTTAACTCAATCAGGGCCAAACTACTGCAAAATTTGCTGTAACTGTTGAATTTTAATCAATTGAGGCAAAGATTTATGCATTTATTAGTATAGCCATAAATATATATGCTCCATCTGTATGTAATGTCAACATTTTGAAGTGATAAAGTTGTGACTGTTTAGTGCATTTAGTGTTAAAATCACCAGTTTTGAATTCAAGCAGAAATGAAATACTTTATTTTTTAACTTAAGTGACAATACACAGAAGAAATACAGAGTTAAACAATGTTCCTGAGTTGATTTAGACTTGATGTAACTCTGAGAGCAAAAAAAATTGTATCTACTTGAAACTACTGAAGAAAATGTTTGCTTGCCATACCAGAAAAAGGGGGGAAAAAAAGCTTTTGATTTTCTAAATAAGAAAGCCAGCAAGCAGAGTAAAAAGAGTATTTTTTAAATTAGTAACACTTTAGAGATGGGCTATATTGGTATATCTGTTGTAAATCTGGAATCCTGGGTAACACCGAACCCTTAGAGTGTTCCTGTAGTTCAGAAGTTAAATTCAGCTCCATAGCTCTATCAGTATCCGTCCTGTGGGACAAAACACTCACATGGCAGCTACAGTCCTTTGAAACTTTTTCAGCAAAACCTAGTATCAGGCCATACTCAAATATCAGCTTGTGTTTTCATACTTACACAGTCTCTCGGCTACGTTCCCCACAGTTTACAGAATTTTCAGTTAGCCTGCACAAAGTTTTGAGCAAACCTGGGGTTAATTATGACTTCATGTAGAAACCACGATAAACACTGTGGTTTTGTAGAATTTTGATTCGAAATCGGGCAAGACTTGTGGGTTTTGGCTGAGCATCACTGAGTTTCAGTTGTACATTAAGCCAAAAATGAAAACAAAAATTGCCTTCAGTAACATTTAAAGAAAATAAAGGACACTGAAACCCCACACAACTGAGTTTAATATACATCTGCCTGCAGCCTGGCAAGCTGTCTCACAGCTTCCTGTGAACACCTGATGACAACACTTGATGCAAATCGATGTGATATTACAGGGGCTTTTCCCTGTGCCTTGAATGATACAGAGGAAAACATCACATTTTGGGGTTGTCTGGGTACTCTCTGGATCTGTGACACACTGGCACAACACATGTTATTGGTCTTGTGCCTGGCATCCATACGTTCTGAAAAGAGTAATAGAACTCCCATGTTTTGGTGTCAAAAATTCTTTCCCCAATCTATGACAACTGTTAATTCTGTTTCCAAATGCTGAAAAGACCAAAAGTTATAAAAGAATCAGCAAAAGTCTCAGCGTTTACAGAGCAGTTTCTAATATCTTATTTCACCACAACTGTCTCTGGAAGAATTTGCTTCAATAAAGCTCCCAGCTGGAGCCATAATCAAGTCTATCTTTTAGGAACAGACTGACTGGCAAACAAACGAAGAGCAAATGCTGGTGTCAGTGAGATTGGTGATAGCCAAAGGAGTTATCCTGTGCAAATGGAAAATTGAGACATTGCTTGTGTATAGCAATTGCCTAAGGGCATTTAGAAATACAGCAGTCACACAGAAACTATCTCTCGAGAATAGATTCAACAAGAAAAATTCCATTTGGGATAACATGCCTGAATTACATAAAGTCTGTATCTCTATATCTATTTAGTACCTCAAGGTTCATTTGACAGGCATTCACGTTCCTGTGAAAGGTCTGTGTCATGCTGAAGAGCCTTCATAATGTTAGAATTCAGAGAAAATTTAGTGGTGGTTTCGCATCTACGGTGGCAACATCTGTTTAAAATGCAAATTTTTATTTCATATGCAGTGTTGCTGCTGCTATGTTCTCACGTTGTTCTTGCATAATGTTAGGAGTCAAATGGCTCTTCTCTTTTTGTTGTTGTATATTTAATAAAACATCAGCAAAGATTTCTAGCAGTAAACATACCTGACAGACTTTGGGGAGGTTTTGTTTCTACCATTTCCTGGCACATTCTCACTCTGGATGGCTGAGGTATCTTACTTACCTACATAGAAAGTGACATAGTGCGAGACTGGATCCCACAGTGCTTATGTTCACATCAGTGTGGTACTCTGATGGGTTAACACCCCAAATTTTGTACAGAAATTACTCTCCAGAGGCATCCCCTGCTCCCAGTTTGAATCCAGTCTACGTGGGCATCTCTACACTGTTTAGGTTGCACTGCATTCACTTTCCAGTGAGGTTACAGATATAAACTGTCTTGAAAGACTTTTTGTAATGTACCACATCATAGGCATTATTGTAATTCAGTATATTGTAAAAGTTGTAGCAGAAAGCAGGATCTGTTGACTGGATCAGTATTTTTACGAACTTAACAGAGCATTTGTCAGCAGTAGCTTTGCTTTGTACCAAAAAGAGCTACTGAAGAACTAATAATTGTAGGAATTATTGGACTATTGCATTGGATTATTGGATATGCTGTGATATCTTAGCCTTGAAAAACAGATATGTATTATTGGCAAAATGTGAGATAAAGTACCCAAAGAATGAGATGTATTTTAAAAGCTTTCCATAGCTGTTTAATTCAGGAGGTGATGGCATAGTTCTCTTCTACCACTAGATCTTACTGTAAAGCTCCTTTCTGTCCCACTTACCACTTCATTTACAGTCCTGTATCACCATACAAAAGCAATGTATTAGGAATGTGGTCTGTCTGCCTGGATCAGGACCAGACCCTGTTTCCCTTACTTGACACTCATGTGATTGAGTACTGACCAGAATCAGTAATTCAGCTATGATTACACATTGCTGGGTTGATGCTGATAAAAAGTGGCCAAAAAGAAGAGAGGAGAAACAAAGGAACAAGAAAACAGATAAACTGACAAAAGCAATAGCAGAGTTAACCCAGCTAAATGAGAAGTAAAGGGTATAGATATCCTGCTGGACGAGCTCTGCAATGGCTTGTGTCTGTTGGAGTGGCAAGTTCACTTATTTGTAAAAGGATACGTAACATGTCAGGAACTGGAATGATCTGTTTTCTTTACCATTGTAGAACATACTGTCATGTTTTTTGCCAAGTCTTTTATTTGCAGATAGATCTTAACTTTGTCACTTTTACCATGTGCCACAGCTTTGATGAGTAGTTTTGTAAATAATGACAATGATAACAAAAGAATATACAGGAAAGAAATTGTTGCTTCTTCTGCATCCTCTGTTTTCAGTAGAGAAACAGGCTTGTCTGAGTTTAAAAATGTTCTACAAGACTACCTCATTATGTGTGCTGGACACAAATGGTGGTCCGCTCTTCAGGAGAGATACAAAGGGAATGGAAGAGAAATCCAAATCACACTGGCCACTCACTAGTCCGGTTTCTGATCTCAGATACTGCACTTGCCTCCTACTAAACTGTGAGCATGGGAGTCAAAGGGACCAACGAGGACACCTGGTAGCTTCCCTCCAGTTCAGTCATGGGTGGATGAACAACCCACTTGAGTCTCTCCCCTTACAGTCCCAGCTTTGCGTTGACCAAGATTTTCAGAAGTTAAAAATGTTCTTCCGTTTTCAAGTCTTCAACTCAGCACAGCTTAAGAGCTTAAAATTGTAAGAAATCCTTGTAGAGTCGAATGAGTCTCACAGTAGCATCCCTGTCAGCAGCAAAACAAGGAAAATTCAGGGAGGGCACCAGGCCCAGATGTTTTCTGTGGCTCATTCCCTGGTACTCATTGAGCACCCACAGTCACACAGGTATAGGCATTAGGGGATGCACCCTTTTCAAGTCCCACAGCATCTGTTCATGTTACCCTGCTCCTTGTTGCACCTGCCAAAGATTTTGCCTCTGTCTTGTCAGAGGAGATAGACAGTAAGGTTTTATTTCAGACTGGCATGCCTCTCTTCTGAGAAAACAGACTTGCCTAAAAATTGTCAAAAAAGCATTCAAAAAATAAAAGGCCCAAACATATTTGTAGTCACTTAGCGGTGAAAGAAATAGAATGAAATATGTGCTGAAAATAAAAGGCTCGAGGCTGGGGTCAGGCCTTTTTAATGCATTTGTGAACTGCTCAATGTAATGCTCAACCCCACAAATCTTAGACTTTTCTCCTTCCTGTGTAAACAGCAAGGCAGTTTACTGGGCCACATCTTAAGCTTGTCAAATAAATTCTCCTGCAGACTGAAGGGCTAACAAAAAACATCTTGCCTTCCTTTCAGCTTTCTCTTCATTGTGGTTCTTAATGTGCATACAGCAGTAATGTATCACTGGTATTTACACATTAATTCAAAAGGCACATCACACTGTAGGAACTCCCTACACACTCTTCTTCTTTTCAAGAGATGATAAGCAGATGAAACACGTTTAATGCATCATTTCTTAAAGGTTGTCTGAACCTCCCTCTTTTTGGAGATTTAACACTCTGCTTGACTCTCTCATCAAGCACATACAGACCCCATGCCCTGCTTTGCTGCAGATGCTGCCTGCCAAAATATTCCAACCCCTTTACATAATGTTTTGCAATTCCAGCTCCAGCAGAGCCATCTTTGATCCCATCCAGTCTTAATCCACCAGTTCCTACATTTAACCTCTCACTGGCTAATACACCAACTCAGCTCTAACCCAAACCTGAACCCTAACCCATGGGAGTTTAGCCTTTTGTCTTGCTTGGACTGTAAAGAGTGAAGAGGAATTTTCTTTGGCTGCATATATGTAGGTTGCACCAAAAGTAATGCCACCTATTTATTTATATGGAAATTACAACAGACAGAGTACAAGAAAATTATTTGACAGAGCAAATTCTCAGCTACAAAACACGATTATTCACCATAGTCACCATTATTAGCTCAGCATTTTTGTCAGTAATGAACAACTGCCTGAATACTATGCCTGTAAAAACCTGTGCTAGCAAAGGTGATGCACCATCACTGTTGCCAGTGATGAAAAGTACAACTCAACACCTCACCATGCTCACATTAACTGGTTGGTCTCCATAAACATTCAGCAAACACTGATGAATGTCACTGAGTGCAATTTTTTTTCTGCATGGAGAAATTCAGTGACACCCGTTTGCTTTATACGCACTTCCACATCAGATGCCAGTTTATCAGACTGTTCCACTGCTGCTGTCTGTCACATGGCAACAAAATCTAATAGGAGATTGGAGGGAAGGTTCCTGCCATCAGGGACAGTGACTCCACCACTTCCTTGGGCAGCCTGTTCCAGTGCATAACCATTCTTTCTGAGAAGAACTTTTCCTAATGTCCAACCTGAATCTCCTCAGAGAACCTGAGGCCATTCCCTCCAGTTTTATAGCTAGTTACTCAGGAGAAGAGGCAGACCCCTGACTTTGCCACAACCTCCTGTCAGGGAGCTGTAGAGAGCAATAAGGTCTTCTCTGAGACTCCTCTTCTGCTGAGTGAACAACCCCAGAACAAACCCTCACCAGATCCTCTTAAGACTTGTGCTCCAGACCCCTCCCAGTTTCATTACCCTTCTCTGGACATGCTGCAGGGCCTCAGTATCTTTCCTGAAGTGAGGGGCCCAAAACTGAACACAGTATTTGAGGTGTGGTCTCACCAGTGATGAGTAAAGAGAGACTATTTCTTTCTTGCTCCTGCTGGCTGCACTCTTTCTGATACAAGCCAGGATGCCATTGGCCTTCTTGGCCATCTGGGCACACTGCTTGTTTGTGTTCAGCTGAGCACTGACAAACACCTGCAGGTCCGTTTCTTCAACACGGTCTTCCAGCCACTCTGCTCCAAGCCTGTAGCGTTGCTGGGGAGTTGTTGTGATCAAAGTCTAGGACATGGTACTCGGTCCTGTTGAACTTCATCCCATTGGCCTCAGCCCCACTACTCAGCCTGTCCTGATCCCTCTTTAGAAGTAAAATGAACATTTACAACCAAAAGACTGAAATGACTGGGGTCTGTAGGGGAGCTGTTCAGTCATGGTTTGAACTGGTGACTAAGCACCTGGTGACAAGGTGTGGATGGGCCAGGGAGCACAGGCACCTGTGCTCTCCATGTGTCCAGAAGGTAGAGGCACATTGGGCTCATATATGGTCCAGCCACTAAAGGAAAAGCATCTCTTGGACCTAGGCTGCTTTCTGAGAAGTTGTGTTGTGTAGCTACAGATGCCCTTTAGCAGATGGGTGAGTGCTACTCTTCTTTTTATATATGACTCTTGGCCTACCTATGTATACTTTACCTGATATCGCCAAGAACTTGTCAGAAGCAACTTTTGTTGTGAGCTGAACAGAGTGATAAAAACCTAGTTCTGATGGGAGTTTTTTCATAATGTTCAACATGAACAATCTTTTGACACATCAGCATTATGTCCTTGACTCAGCACAATGATCTCATTTCTCAAAAGCTTACAGGATAGAAAGGAAGAGTGTGGCCAGGACCTTGCAGGATGAGAGACTCCTGCTGTGATGGTTCGTGCTACTCTGAGGTTGGCAAGGCAGAAGGCAAGCAGAACTGGCATGAGCCCTGAAACGTTCAAAGCTCAGCAGGAAGCACACCACCAATTGAAGTTTGTATGCCATTTTAGATTCTCCTCCTACTTCATGCCTTATTTACTTTACATGGCAGTGACTTTCCTATTTGTGGCAATGCCAGTCTCAAGTTGGGTAAATACTTAGGCTTGCACTGTGTTTTACTGTTAATTGCTGCTGAATGCAGTACATTTGAATGGACAAGAGCTGTGTCAGGAGAAGGCTGATTTTCCTCCCTGATAAACATGGCTCTGGAGATTTTTTACTGGTTAATTCCCTATCTATCCTTATAATTCTAAGTAACTGTGACATGAATGATGCATTCTATAGCACAGCATGCATTTTATTTAATCCAAAATAGATCATAGATTAGAATCACCAAGGTTGGAAAAGACCTTCAAGATCATTCAGTCCAACTGTCCACTTACCACCAGTATTTCCACACTAAATCATGTCCCTTAGTACAACCTCTAAATGTTTCTAGGGATGGTGACTCAACCACCTTCCTGGCAGGCCATTCCAGTGCCTGACCACCCTTTGAGAGAAGACACCTTTCTAATATCTAACTTGAATCTCCCCAGAGCAACTTGAGACCATTGCGTCTAGTCCTATCACTAGTTATGTGGATGAAGAGGCTGACTCCACACCCTCTAATCAGTGCCCTCTAATTTTTGCACTGAACCATGACATTCTTGCACTATTCAGGACATATAGAAATGAAGTGATTGGAGATGCAAAAGTTAAACAAGATGTCATTTTATCAGAGGTTGTATTCTGTGACCATAGGAGTGACCATGATAAAAAATAAGTCTCATTCACAAAAGCAGAAGATATGCTTCTGAATTACCATATGAAAAAAAGACAGCATGTTGTTAACAGTAGTTTAAAAGTTAACAGATTTAGTTGCTGGTAGCTGTAAACTGTTGTTTTCTCAACTAGATTGTGCAAAATATCTTAATAGGAATATTTCAAAACACACAATTAAAAACAGACCCAAGAACAGCAAGAAAAAAAATACTGTACTGTGCTTGCTATTTTATTAAAATAGCCCAACCAGCTTAACAACAGTACTCCATACTTTGTTCCTTTATTTTTTGTATAACAGGTTTATTTGGCTGCATTAAAATACAAACCAAACAGAATAGAGCAACCAACAAAAACATCAAATGAGAGACATGACAATTTCTATCTAGAAGTCTTTCTCACTTTCCCACCATTTTAAAAGCAAAAGGAAGACCAGAGAGATCTTCTGATCTTTATATGAGAAAGGTCTTAGATTACAGAGAACAGAAAAAGAGGCTGAGTGAAAACTTGTGCATCTGTAATTTATGACATTCACATATGTTCCTGGTGGATTTAATATATAATTATGCATGTATTTAGAGAAATAATCTTGCCTCATAAATGCCCAGACTGAAAGACTGGCTAAGATATAGGATAATTTGATACTGGTACGTATATCTTTTTCTGTCCAGAACTCACTGTAAATCAGCTTGCAGCATTCATTGAGAAATAAATGGTGTTCAAGGTAAGAATTCAGAGATATTACTTTGATATTGTATCTAAAATCTTGCTCCCTTACTACCATTAAGTGATCTATAAAGGACTGAAGAGTTCATCCAAATAACCCTGGTTAACTATCTCATATTATCATTTATTTTAGGGCTGAAAAATAAGGATGAATGTCTTGCTAAACTTCTTTAGGATGCAGGCACTTTGCAGACGGTGAGCAAAAAGCCACTCACTGGACTTTGCAAGCAACTGATGTGTTTATGAAAAAGATTATTCAGACCAATATATGGAAGTATTTCATTTTTCATCTAGGCAGAAAGATGATGGGAAGAGATGGATACAGAAAGACATCAACTCCTCAGTCTCTACACAAAAGGGAGCTAATGATCTGTTTGTCCATTTCCAGCTTGGATGGATGCTTTTTCCTGTGGGATGGAGATACAGTTGTACCGACAGTCTCTTTTAGCCTCTTCCATTGTTCACATTCTCCCAGTGGGTAAAATGGACACTTTATCCCCAGTCAGATAATTCCAGCACCTAGGAGGTGTTACAGCAGGAAAACACTGTTTATACTCATTTCATTCAAACTGCATATATATTCATAAACTGAGCTAGGATGGTGGTGTTTATTTCTATTAGCAGGCAACTGTTGGTGTACTTGAGGAATTTAAGATACCAGTGTACAGTTCCATCATTAAATTACCAAATATTTGACCAAAAATCATTGGAGAACTGATAAAGAGAGATACATACCTCATGAAGGAATTGCGAGGGAAGGAGAGATGGAGGAAAAGGAAATTTTTTTTTGATCTGCTGTTAAAAAATATTTGAATGCTGAGATATAAAACAAAACACTTCAACACTTTGCTGGCATTGCATCAGGCAGGAGTGGTAAGCGTCTGCTAACAGATGGGGCCATTCTTGAACAGTCAGCACAATAAAATTACACCATTTTGTGAGTAGTTTAATTTTGTTATCTCTGGAGAAAATAGCTACAAACTTCTGGAACATAACTTTCTTCATTTAGGAATATCGAGGTGAAGAAAATAGTAGAATAGTAGCAACTCCAAGGCCTGAATCAGGACCCGTAAGAATAGAAAATGAAGTTTTTAAAAGGACTCTTACAATTGCATCACACAGTAGATTAAGCAGAGACAGTTAAAGCTAGCAAAAGGACAGAATGATTTATATCCTGTAGTTCAAAAGGAGGCAGTGAAACTAATAGAAATTTTTTGGCAGATGTTTTTGATATTCAGTAAGGACAAAGATGATGGTGTTAGAAGACAAATAGCTCATGTTGCTGTGGGTGATTGCAAATAGCCAATGGACTGTGAGCTCTGCACATTGCTAAAATGTCAGAAATAGCAAAAAAGAATTTATTAAAGATACTTTGCAGAATAACTAGCATTGGTAAGAAATACTTGACATGGCACCAAGGAAGCAAGTCTATTTATGAAAAAACTGAGCAACTGTCTTAAAAACCAACCAACCAACCAAACAAAAACGTTTGCAACTTCCATCTAGACAAACAATAAGTATACAGACCAGTACAAAGCCAAGTCACAGAAGACTTAACTCTCCCAGGGAAGATGCTGAACTGAGGCTAGAAAAGATCTTTGAAGGCCATCCCACTCCTCATCAAGTGGGGACAATGCTGAAGACAGAAAACATTGCTCAGGGCTTTGTCTATAGAAGTTTTGAATGTTACCAAGGACAAAGACTCTTCAGCCTCTGTGGGTACCTGTTCAATGTACAACCTGCATCACTGTGAAGTTCCAGAAAGACATCAAAGCTGATTTCAAAGCCATTTGATGGAGGGGAAATTGAGAACAACAGGTCTGAGGGACACTGGCAGAAGGGACTGTCTAATATAAAAGCATTGCTTTCTGCTACCTACCAGTTTCTGACATTTCACAGGTGGTGTTTTTACTCTTTCAGAAATGATTTTAGATATGAAATAAAAAGAAGTCTTGTTGTAGAACTGTTTGAAATAATTTGCTTAGTCCCATTGCATTTGTCTCTTGGTCTTGTCCTCTCAGGAAAAAAATCACATCCCTAAGCAAAGCAGGACATAACAGCAGTGCGATGTTTTCTCACTGTCTTCCAGAACCAGTACACCTGGAAAATGGATTGCCACACCAGCAAAAGTTCTAATGAAAAGATGGGGCTGGATTCAATTACAGATTCCATCTGAGGCTGAGCTATGTGAAAGCACTTGCTTGGCTCCATTTTGTAACTGACAGGAAGTTGTCTATTTTGGCATAACTGAACTCATAAGAAAGCCAGACCATGCATGGGAAAGAACAGTTCATGAACACAAAAAACAACCTTCCTGGTCAGAATGCAGTTTTGGAATGAAGACTTGCTGATTCAGAATTGCAGATCTTAACATATTTAGTGAAATACAGTTTAAATTTGTACAAAGAATAAAGCAGAAAGAAAATATGCCAGAATCTCTTGCATCCTTGGGCAGTGATTTTTAGGAGGTAAGAAGATGGTAAATGCATGCCCCATATGCTTCCACTATGCTTGACCACAGAGCAAACAAACATTCTGCATTACTGAGTGAAGCTGCTCAATGCTTTTATCAGAAGAAACAGCTGCACAAATGGCAGCCCTGCAACTATGTAGTTCCATCTCTAGGTAAAAAGTCAAAACTGAGTGCACTGCAGACTACTTTGTGAAGACGCACAAGACAGGAGACCCAGCCCTAACTGGATGTTGAGTCACACTTGATCTCACCACAGTTGTGCACTACTTTTTATTCTCTCCCTTCCTTGGTTCCATACAGCTCTGTTTGTCTTGTGCTAAGTGAAACAACCCTCCCGGGTCTTATGAGGCCTTTAGTCCTTACTGTAATGGGAATGATGATGTGATGAGTATGAAGTATGACAAATGAACAAAGGATAAAGCAGGTACTTTTGTTTCAGTATTGAAACAAAATATATTGAAAAAATAGACAAACAAAAATAGACAAACAAAATATTGAAAAAAAGATATATTCAGTATTCAGTATTCTTGTATTTCTTAACCACATATTTAATTCCCTCCTTTTAGTATTTTATTTTATTTTATTTTATTTAACAAATTAGCATACTAGTGGTTATTGCCCTGCCAACAAAGTCTGTTTCTGCTCATAGCATCAGGCTACATAAAACAATGTAGTATTGTCTACAGTCCCTGCTATTCTAGTAAGTTAACAGTTACTGTAAACAAAAAGGCTCTCAGTAAGGAAGATGAACCAAAGATACATTTTGTATTAAGCACAAGGCAAACACTTAACATACATGAATAAATCTTCTCCAGCTGGCAAACATTGCAAGAGTAGTTCATTCAATCAAAAAGATTGCATTGAGTTTGCAGCGCCAATAGTATACACAAAGTCATTGTTTCAGTCTCAGTAAGAGAGTTATTTATACACTTTGAATGAGTGCTGCTTTCTATGACTTCACAACAACTATCCACCAAAAACAAACCCTAAAATAAGTTTTTTTTTCCTGGTGTCCAAGATTTAGATTTGCTAGCGGGGGGCACTAATTTGTAATAGTCCTTAACGGCAGCATTCAGTCATGTAGTTGGATCTCTTCTATTTTATAGGCCACAAAATTTCTTCCACATACTTCTATATGGAGCTCAATGGCTGACATTTGTCTAAAATGTGCACCTGGAAGATTTGCTGTCTTGAATCTACCACTTCCCTTTGTAGCTGGCTCCAGCAGAAATCAACCTCACTATTAAGCATTTGTGTTGCACTTCTATTTGATTTTCTTTGGCATTGATTTCCATGCTTAGGTTCCCATTGTGCTTTCCTCTGATCTCTGAAAAGCCCTTTAATGGCTGTTATTTCTTTACCATCCAAGAATCTTGAACCATCTGAATACTGTGTGCATTTGGTATTTATTCAGGACACTGGTAGTCCTGAACAAAGACAGGAGAGGAAAGGCAAAGAGGGAGTTTTGTCTGGAATCCAACCAAATTGTATTTCCATTGTTTTTTTTTTTTTTGTTTTTTTTTTTTACAAGCAAGAGTTGGTCCAGCTTAAATGGGAACATTTTGTTGGAAGTTGCTTCAGTTTGAAAATTTGAAACATTCCAACTTTTGCAAAATGTGATTTTCAAATCCAGCCCTCCCAAAACAAAACCCAGAAGGAAGCTCAGTGAAACTCATGTTACCTTTTTATATTACTCAGCCTACATATTTTACTAGAAAGTTTCCAGATTAAATATAGTTAAAAAAAAAGTTACCTAACTTTTATATTAAAGCTACCTTTATTCCAAAGAAGTTGACTGAGTTGAGGACCTCGCAAGTGAAATATGCGCATATAACGACTGTGTGAGAATTTCTGGTTCTGAGACATTTCTGCAGAGTCCTCTCATACCCCACATTATCTATACAACAGTAACCAGGCTGAAAAATGTGAGATGAAATTGGGCGATTGTTTAACTCTAAGCACTGACTCCCTATGATTTGTAGGTCAGAATACAATTAAATACATGTTCAGGTTCCAGTAGATCTATTTCCCATGCTTCTGATGTGATTTTCATGTTGCACAAACCACCATCAGTGCTTATCTTTGGCCACCCATTCTCTGTTTCATTTAAGAGAGCAAATCTAACTTGCATCATGGTAATACGAAAGAGCAAAATAGCCACTAAAATGCTATTATGACATCAATGCCATTTTAATAGAAACAGGAAGAGCAATCCTTCTCTTTTCTGCACTTATTATGCAAATTATAAAATTTTCAGCTCCACTGATTTGCTAGTGTGTTTTGCTGTTGGCATTACATCCAGCATTAATATCCCTTTATTTAGGAAGGTAGTGATATACTTCTAGAGAAACTTCTGGTTTAACCAGCTCCAGCACATTACAATCAATACAGTCTAATTCCTTCTGTGATCCACATAAATGTACTACTGAACTTAATTGGCAATGAACAAAAGTAGCACAATCACTATTCAGTAGGGATCCTCATACACTCCGCATATATATTCTTTAGGATCAGTGAGAAAGCTGCCAAGAGTTTTCTGGCTTGCAAGTCTCCAGAGGTTAATGAAGCTTCCCAGACTTCTCATTTTTCAAGACAAAAATGGAAATGGAAAAATTAAAGGGACTTGCAGGCTTCATGGATTTTTCTGATAACTTTTAGAGGAAGAAGCACTGCCCTATCTGGGAGAGAAAAGTCTCACAGATAACTTTCTTGATAGCCTTCTTGGGCCAAGTGAAGAAGCTCACCGTACTGTTCTCAGCTTTGCCATCCTCTCATGTTTAAGTGCCCAGTTTTCCATATGGCTCATGAGAGACAGACTCCTCTCTGTCACTATAGATGTGCAAGGTGAGCAGAGGAGCTAGAGTTTCTTCCATCTCTCATTTTGAGTGAAATAGGAGTATAGCGTAGAAAATTAAAGTCCCACTGAAACAGAATAGAGGAAATCCACTCTAAGAATTGTTCTGTCAGTGTAAAATTTTCACTTCTTTATTTTTTTTTTTTTTTTTTCCTGTAGGATTTACTATTAAGCATTCTTACCTTATAAATAGACAGCAAGGTAGTGAAGGCAAACCCCGTGTCTCCTTGGGAGACAGAAGAACAGTTTACCTTTTCTGAAGTAGTTTCTCTTTCTCTTATTAGTTTTGCCGACACCCCAGATCAGCCACACTTTGCTCTGCAGTCAGATGATTGGTGCAGCACCGCTGTTCATGGGAGCTTTTGAATGAATGCTTGAGTGGGGAGCTAATGCAAGAGCAAGTTGCTCAGGCTGCTCTCCTTGCAAGGTGCTAGTCCTGCTGGGCAGATTCCTGTTATAGTCCAAAAGGGATTTCTCTGATTAAAAGCCATTTCCCCTCTACCATGCCCATCTTTGATTATCATTCATAGTCTGTTGTGGCTTTCTAAGTATAATGACAAAGACAGTAAATTAGTTGCTAAAGCTGCATTTCCCACACAGCCATGGAAGAAGAGTGGTAGGGCACTACAAGGAAGAAATTAATTCAGCATAGGGAGGTGATTGTCCATCTGTACTCAGCACTGGTGAGGCTGCATCTCACTACAAGAAGACATTGAGGCCCTGGAGCATATGCAGAGATGAAGCTGTGAGGGGTCTGGAGCACAAGTCTGACAGGGAACAGCTGAAGAAACAGGGGCTATTTTGTCTGGAGAAGAGGAGGCTCAAGGGAGACCATGTAGCTCTCTACAACTCCCTCAAAGGAGGCTGTAGCAAGGTGGAGGCTGGCCTCTTCTCCCAAGTAACAGTGACAGAATGAGAATCAATGGCCTTAATTTGCACCAGGGGAGGTTCAGGTGAGATATTAGGAAAAATTTCTTCTGAGAAAGGGTGGTTGGAAATTGGAACAGGCTATCCAGCCAAGTGGTGGAGTACTGTCCTTGGAGGTGTTCAAGAAACAGGCAGATGTGGCACTGAGGGTCACGGTTAGTGGGCATGGTGATGGATGGTTAACGGTTGGACTAGACGATCTCAGAGGTCTTTTCCAACCTTAATGGTTCTACAATTCTAAGATTCTATGAAGTTTCCAATGACCACATATACCCTTTTTCTCCAGTGACCCATATGCTGCTTTCACTGGGACAGAGGTAGTTTCCCCAAAGACACAGAAGAAACCTTTCAGGTCTGATAAAATATAACTGGTTTCCTTTGCTTATCAGTTAGATTTTTCCTTACTGCATTCAGTGACACTATTAAGTCAACATCAATTGAAAATTTACTATAACAGATTCTTTGGAAAAGACAGAAGAGAATCAATAAGCATATCTCCAGTGTATTGATTAGCAGATGAGTATCCCTAGTATCAGCAATATAATGTAATTTAAGTAAAGGAGAGAGAATAGAAATGGATTGATATCGTTAGTTAAGCTGGATAGCATGATGCAAGAAACAAAATGAATTTTGAGCTCTACTTTTGAAGCTGAAATAAATTGGAATTAATAAATCATTCTTAAGAACGCCCAGGCGAAATGGCTTCAGTTTCCTCTCTGCTTCCTCACTTCTGAGGGTCAGCATCTGTGTGTGTGAAGGTGGACTCCAGCAAGAGGGCAATGCTGATCACACTAAACATGACGTGGGGTCTGTGGGCGACAGCTGGGGAAGTAGCCGCCTCTATGCTCTTCTTCAGAGCTGGAGGGAAGCAGAGGAGTCTACCTGAAGTGCCTATAGGCCCAGCTGTAATCCCTTAACAAGGGAGGAGGCTGGCAAGCTGATTGAGATGGAGGTGGGAAGAGTGCTATGTCAAACACCTAGACCTGAATAGGGTCCAGGCTGCTGGTATCCCTGCTGTGAGGAACTCCACTCACCCTGGTGAACAAATCCATGAAGTTCCATTTCCAAAGGGAAAAACTCTGAAACTTTCCCCTCTGGGGTTTTCCCTGTGGAATTATGACAACCTAATAAACAGAGCTCTGATGAAATATGGTCCACATCTGTAGTCATTTTATAGCTGACCAAATGTGAAGCCTGGGGTTTGTATTTGCTAGAGCTAAGATAATAACAGGCCTGAGAACTCCCAGTGGTTGTTTGCTTTGATTTGCAGAATGTTTGTTACACCACATTATAATCAAAAATTGGGTATATCCGCTGGTAAAAACCTCATGAGTTACAAAAACAAGACTTTTGCCAACGTTGCATTATATTAAAAAAAAAGAAGAAAAAAACCCACAAAAACTCAACCAACCAGTGTTTTAATTATGCAATGAGTTTCTTTTTGGCCTCTCCTAGGACTCAGTCAAAAAAATAATAATTTTTAGGCAATAAACCAGTAAGTTTTAGGCAATGAACTACAATATTCTTACCCAATTATTATCTCTAATTCAGATCAGATTCTATAATCTTAGGTAGGTACTTTGTCTTATAGCAACTGCTTTTAAATCAATATGTTCCACATTGCCCTCCTGAACAATACTGAAAGCTGTCAAAAAGAATCCCTTTTTCTGAAATGATATTTAGAAGGCAGCATCTTACATGCAGAGCTTGTACTACACCACATAGCTACAATCTGCTCACAGATGAATCGTCTCATTTAAATGTGGCTACACACCACTAACCAGAAGCAATACTGACATTTTTAATTTAATGCGTGTGATTGCTAGAGTGCTTGTACACATTAACCTCTAGCGGTTAATTAATTTACTGCCGGATTCAAAGAAGCTAGTGACAGAAGCTTATTGGTGAAGGGGGGGAAAAAAAATGGAAGAGAATCAAATGACAGGCATGGGATGGGAAACTGAAAAAATGAAGACAATGCAGCAATCTTCTGAGCATCTGAGGTGTTTATACACAGAGGCATGGGACGCGAACTGGAAACAAAAGTCAAAGCTAAGCCTAGGTATTAAATGTCGCCTGAAATTTGGTGGGGAAAATGACAGCAAGGGAGGCACCAGCTTCTTTTTTGAGGGTACACACAGGGCATCTTATATCACTTCTGAAGAACACATATGCTGTTAGGAAAAGATATCAGGGAGATTTGTTTAATGAGGTAAAGAGGAACATAAAGAACCTGATTACATCAGGCTGCTCAGACAGAAGATGCCATTAGGAATAGCAGGCAATTGCAGCAGCTGGGAGAGGCAGTGCTGCAGAGCTGGGCAATGGGAGGTTTCATTGCCCACCTATCCATCTGTCCAAAAAGCAGAACTGGCCCATTTGGCAATACATCCTTCCCAATTTGTTCTGGGTAGGATTTGGAAGCTGTAGCAGCCCTGCCATTTTAAATTCTCCTCTCTCCAGTGAAGAGGTGCTGGCTGGAAAATGGATGGTGAAATGTAGGTAGAAGAGGCCACAAAAGGAACTGATCGGTATGAGAAGGAACTATGAAAATATCAGAATAGGGACCAGAGTCCCACAAAGTAGATAGAGCCTCTGAAATACCATTGGTTGGCCATCCTTGTTTTGTTTGATTAAAAGGAGCAGAACAAACAAATTATAAGTAAAAAGCAATAGGGATACACTGCCACACAAAGTGGTGAGTAAATTTCTTCTCGAGGAGGGAAAAAAAGCACAGTAAACATCAAAAGTGGAGTGAAAGCAAAGGTACCTGATAAAGGATTTATTTACTGTCAGAAAACAACAGTAAATAGAAAACAGCAACAGCAAATCAAACCCAAACAAGCCAGAAAAGCTCTCCCTCCCTCTCTCTCTTTCTCTTTTGTTCTTCTTTTTCTTTTTAATTCTATTTATAATCCACAAGAAGCAATGAGACGGTAATAAAAGTTTCAAGGAACTTCAGCAATAGAAAAGGAAGATGGAGGAAGGCCTCAAAGAAAATCCACTTCAGGAAAAAGTAGAGAAGTCATACAGTGAAAGCCGAAGTATTTTGTGCCTGCTTTCTTTCAGGCTGCAGGGAAGAGATTAGTCTTCACCAGACACTGAAACAAAGTAAATAGGGAAATGAGGCAACACTGACCAGAGCAGAGTGAAGAGTAAATTATAGAATATTTAAATCGCACCTTTGTATTGGAGTGGGCAGTGTCTGACAAAACCCATGTCAGAGTGCTTAAGGAACAAAGCAACCAGACAGGATCTGAGATCCCCCACAGACCAAGGAGAGCAGAGGAGGTGTGAAGGGGCTGGGGAAGAACAAACAGTGCCTGTCTTCAGAAGAAGGAGAGAAAGGGCACGGGAATGACAGGCTCAGGAGAAGTGTTATTAAAAAAGCAGCGGTATGATGGGTACCTGTAGAGTAATGCACAGCTCACAGGATGAAGTTATCAACAGTTCGCTTCAAACTGAGGGCACGTCACGCTGAGTGCTGCAGGAGGTCTTCATTGATAACACTTTTTGTTTTCTATTCAAGAACTTGCATCTCTAGCAGAGAACGCACACCTGAACTTTCTGAACGAAAGCAAGCTCAGGAATAGTTCCAGAATCAGAACTCAGCTCCTTCTTGGTAAACCCAGGGACAAGCAGTCTGAAATCTATCAGATGAAAGTTGAAGATGATAGATACAACACATTCTGCTTAGCGAGGAGGAAGCAAACGCAGAAATATAAAAGGGAAAATAACTGTCTGGGAAAAACCGAGCAGGAAAAAAAATACCTGGGGGTCTTGCATGGTCATAATGTAGAGCTCATGCTGAGACCTTGCTAACATTTTTATCACTTTGCATACATATAAGAACGAGGGTGGATGGACAAAGGCAGTAGTACTGTGAAGAAATAGAGTTTTCAGGGCCACACAGACATAGAAAACTGGAAGTGTGCCTCACTGCAGAGACCTCTCAAGGGTGTGTAGAAGCACATCTCAGCTGAGCATAGCAGCTTCTTCAACTGTTAGTAAATCAACTCAGTAAGTGCAGATAATCTCTTCCATAACAGATCAAGAAGGTGAATTTAAACCACTGCCCTGGGAACATTTTCTGAAAGTGCCAAAGGGCTTAACTCATCAGTTTCATCTAAGAAACCATTTATATCCTGCAGGATGGTTGCTGTTTCACAGCCTGGAATAACACTACTGAATCTGAACAGGCAGACCTGCTGTGCAGTGACAAACAAGAGATGGTACCCACCGTGCAGCTTACCTTAGGATGAAGAATTCCCTTGCTTAGCTGAGTACACAGTTCCTGAGTTTCAGTACAAGGGCATGTGCAGAAAAAGAAAATTCTTAGTGCAAGAGGTACTGGCACCAGGGAGCAAATGCTCTGCACTCTGCCATGGAAATCTGAGATGACTTGTAGGGTCTTCTCTATATTTCGGCACCTCTGGTCAAGAAACGTGTAACAAATCAGAAAGTAGAGTCGAGATGAACAAGAATATAAACAGACTGGGTGGATGAAGTTTTGAGGAAAAAAAAAAAAAAAAGCATAGATTAGAGAAGTTTGAGAAAATAGTTACATTATTTTCTTTCAGTGTATGGGAATACTTGCAATGGCAATCAGTTGTAGATTGTAAAATAAAGGACTTAATTTTGCAGCAAAGCTGACTGAAATTTATGTTAGAGTAAGGTCAGCAAAGCAGTAGGACAGTGTCTCATGACAGCTGCCTGAAGAGCAAACGATGCAGAGGGCTTTGCCCTCATTAATCAGCTTCCTTCTACCCCACAAATGAGCCCTTGCTGTTACTCAGCTCAATGCCAACATATACAGTGGTGACTGAAGGGCTCTAAATATTTATCTGTCTGTTCAGCCCATATTTCAACAGGACTTGGTGCAGAGGGAAAGGGAGAAAAAAGAGGGCTGCAGTATCTGGTGCTTTCAAACTCACTGAGAGGAAGGGGAAAGAAGAGAGTGGAGATTCATAGTAAGCAGTCATCAGTGACACAATTACTTGTTTTTCCCAGATGGTCATAGGATCTCTATCCTTTAGTCTTTCCGTTTCAATTTGTGCTTTACCTAATTTAGAGAATAGAATAGTTCAGTTGGAAGGGACCGCTGAGTCCATCTGCCTGATCTGTTTAGGGATAACAAAAAGTATGCTGGAGAGGGCATTGTATAAATGACTCTTTGACAATGGCAGGTGTGGGGCATCAACCACCTCTCTAGGAAACCTATTACAGTGTCTTTCCACCTGTCCACCCTCACAGTAAAGAGACGTTTCCCAATGCCTTGTCATACTCTCCCCTGGCATGTTCTCACGCACTTTGCCATCAGTTCCCAGGAGCAGAGACCAGCACCTCCCTCTGCTCCACACCTCAGGGTGCTGCAGGGAGAAACAAAGTCATTTCAGCCTACTCTTCTCCAGCCTGAGACAGCCCAATGTCCTCAACCCTCTCCTCACAGGATATACCCTCTAGCCCTTTTACCGTTTGTATTACCTTCCTCTGGGATTTTTTAAGGACCTTAACACCATTTTTATATTGTGAAGCCCAGAACTGCACATTGAGATTCTAACAGCTCAACCAATGAAACCAACAACACAAGGCTTTTTTGTTTGATTTTGTTTTTAACCTCTTTTACCTTTCCCCCCTTCCTCTTTCTCTGTTTTCCACTCCCTTATCTCTCTTCCCTAACCACTTTTTCCTTTTTGCTTCCCTGACAGAGACTCCTCCATTGCAAGTCTCACTTTGACTGTTCAGTTGTGGTGGTTTTTCTCTCCCGAAGCTGGGCTCTGCACACATTCTCACTGCAAAGCTCACTTGCCAAGGAAAACAGGGACTTCTCTGAACTGTACAGCTCTGGGAATGACCAGACAGAGTCAAGGAGAATCATGAAGTGGAAAGGAAAAACCAGGGGAAAACGTTGCTTTATGTTGAATATGCCTGATTCGAGCAGGAAAATTGGCTGACCTGAGTAAGAAAATGCCCCAACATCTGTTCAAAATCAAGAAAGGGCCAGCAACCAAGAGATGCTAAGATCCAGCACACATCCTTTACTGCTTTTCAGCTAGGAAAGCCCCCACATTTTATGACGGGCATCCTTGGCACCATGTCTTCCCACAAAGGCAAGCAGTGAGTTGCTAATGGAATCACCTGCCTGAGGTCTGATGAATGTTTGGATGTGACTGTTACAGGAACTTTGGCCTGAAGGAGTAATTGGAAGAGAAAGAAATCATTTGAGGAATGGTGTGAATGCTGCCAGAACTCATGCAGAAAGGAAAATGAAGAATAGACACTTATAACAATAAAAGAAATCAGATAAGCTACAACAGAAATTTTCAAAAGGTCAGGTAAAAATGCTGATGGTGTCGTCTCTTAAACCACCACACAGTTTTGGTCATTACCAACCATTCTGTCAAAGCAGGTAACTCCTGCTTCTGAAGCATGACTGGGATACTCTGTGACAGACATGCAGGTAAGGCTTCAGTTTCAAACTTAAATAGCTCAGTTTTCAAAATAGCATGTAATTTCACAGAGTGCTTGCACACGTACAAGCCAGCTGACTGGATGGCTGCTGCATGAAACTGCAGCCATAATCTAACTCAAACATGGCCCCAAGCTGCTGGAGTTCAAGGTGCTTTTGGACAATGCTCTCAGACACAGGGTTTGGTTTTTGAGCAGTTCTCTGTGGAGCCAGGAGTTGGATGCAGTAATGCTTTAAGACAATTCTATCTCTGGATATTCTATGTTTTTTCATTAGATAAGTATGTCTACTGGAGGAAAAAAAAAAAAAAAAAAAAAAAAAAAAAAGGGCGAGGAGAAAGTAAAACACCCTTTACTGTGCATAAGTGTTTGCTCAGTGTTAATGTGGAAAGGAGTAGCAGCTTCTCCTAAGAGCAGTTTCATTGTATTTTCCATAAATCTGATGAGCAACTTGAATCAATTGAATCAATTGGTCTCCTGGAACACCTGAAGGTTATTAACCACCTTTTCCATCATACATGAGGCCCAGTTTATTTAGGGTGATTGTGTCAGTTTGCATATCTGTCCTTAAAACTAATCTGAAATAATGATGCAATAATGGTTTTAAGGCTAGGCCATTTTGCCATATAAATCTTTTAGGTTTTAAATTATACAGTGGCCCAGTGGCCCTTTAGAGCTCTTCCACTCCCTAACTGATAAGATTTAAGTCCCTGAGGTCCAAAATGAATGGTTCTGTAGCATGCATTAAGGCTGCATCACAGAGCAGTTTTATCAGGAGTAGGAGACGCAGCAGAGTTGTACAAGACTGTAGTGCTATCAATAGGAAGTGATGACTCACCCATCTAGTGCTTTCAAAGCAGCGGTATCCTATAAAGTAAAGGCATGTTTTGAGGGCGATCAGTGACCCCATTACCAGGAATAGGTGAAGGAATGTTAGTGAGGAGAATGAAAAATGAGTCTTTGCACATAGCATCCAGTACTTATGGATACCCGTGGAAAAACCTCATCTGTGTTGTGGTTTGACCATTAAATCATGTAGAGCTCTGCAGGCATTAGTGATTCCAAACAGAGATGCCATCCTTGCAAAACAAGCTCATGTCAGTCTCCACAGAACTCACTGACAGCAGTCTGTTCATATAAACAAAGACTAATACAAGTCCTGTTGCATGTCCATGGAGTGCTGTGTTAAAAGAACAATCTGCCTGAAATGAATAGTGGGTAATATTTAGAACAATAGGTGAAAGGTGCTGGTGGAAGCTAAATATAAAAGAGTTTTTTACTCAGAATGAATCCTAAAGAGAAATGACGTGATTTGATCAGGCGCAGGCCAACCTATTCTGCCTTTCAGAGACTTTGGAGGCCATTTATATGGAGTTCCAGAGACAGCGTTTGATAAGCTTAACAATTCATAAGGCACTCTGCCAAATCTGCATGAGGCAACGGAAATTCAAGTTGCTCTCAGCTTTCTGGAGAATAGATTGGATGTTAAGTAGAGCAAAGCAAAGTAGGCTTCAGCTATATGTCTAGTCTTGGATAGTAAAAGACTTTTTTGAAGGTGTATTGATTAGAAAAATGACTGCTTGCCCTTGAATCACTGTCAGCCTCAGACTCTCTGTATCATTGATGAATACTGATGCAAGTGGAATGAATAAGCTACTGCAATAACATTGGGTCTACACTGTCACTGAGAACTTTTTGAAAGGAAGAAGAACGCTTAGATAATCTACTTGCTTAAAGGAAAAAGAAAAAAAACACAACCAAGAAATAAAAATGCACATAGCTTTAGGTAGTTTGACAAATAATATTTTAGCGGGCTCTAGAGGCAACAGCTTTTGATTTTCAATGTATCTTTTTTTACAGGTTGACATTGATTTCTAAGAAATGTATGGGTTCTGATTAAATATTTGGATGGGAAAGATGGTGATGCTGATGTGCTGTTTACTACAGCTTTATCCTCTAAAGCTCCTCTGGTGTTTAGCAGCCTATGTTCTCCATACACAAAGAAAATGTTCCCCTGAACAGCACTTACTTTTCTTCACAGTTATTCTTGTTCCTTCTGTGAAACACGTGTGGAGTTTGATGCTCTCTTTGAGAACTTCAGGCCTTTACATACTTGACTTATTTTGGACAGTGGATTCAAATGTCACCAAGTGACTGGAAGGCCAAGCACATTCCCACTGAACAGTATTTTGCCAGCTTGCTTGAAATCTGCTAAAAAAAAAGGTCAGTAAGGAGCAGAAGTTCTTCTGATCTGACCAGAACTCAGATCTGTCCTTTGGCCTCTTTATGAAACACAATAGAACAATAGGAGTCGAAGTAGTGGAAATTCAGGCAAATGGCAAGTATATTTATTTAAGAAAGATGGTTAGAAAGAAAGATGAGAGGAGTGTACCGAGAAGAGATGAGGCACATGCTAGCTAGGTTCTAGATCCCATTCAAGACACTCAAAGAACAGACTGGAACTGTCACAGATGTAATATACCCTTCTTCTAATTATCTGCTGCAAGCTCCCATCACCAGTCCTTTGCAGGTGCCTGTGACATAAATTAACCAGAAAACGAGTCCAGTAAAAAGTCTATCACTTTTTAGTTGTTTTTGACTGTTTTTCAAGCAAAACAGTTTACTGAACCAGTTCATTGAACATCAAGATGAGTAGTGGAGGTGGTAAAAAAGGAGGTTTAGAAATACATGCCCAAGGTTAGGTGAGACAGCTTCCACTTAGTAGACTTAGGGCCTGGATAAAATTGTAGCCTAAGCTGTAAATGCTTGATGAGCTGGAAGATATTTCTTTCAGAAAGCTGCTGTTTAGGACAATGCAATGCAGGTAGTGAAACATATGGGCAACTGAGTCCCCAAAAATACTTCAGTAGACTGAACAGATGTAATAATATGAGGCTGCATCTAGAGAACTTTATTCATTTCTGTCCTCCCCCTCCAACACCTCTCACTCCCCTGTTCAAAAGCAGAATGAGCATATGGGAGAGAAACCAGCAGAGGGCCACCAAGATGATGAAGGGCTCAGAAGGGATCTCATCAATACTTGTAAATACCTGAAGGGAAAGTGGAAAGAAGATGGAGCCACTGCAGATAAGGAGAAGGCTGAGGTCCTCAATGCCTTCTTTACATCTGTCTCTAATAGGCAGATCAGTTATGCTCAGGGTACTTTACACCCTGATCTGGAAGTCTGGGATGGAATGCAGAATGCATTCAGTGATTCAGTTGGAGACTGTTGGAGAGCTCCTTCTCCATCTGAACTGTCACAAGCCCATGGGACCGGATGAGCTCCATCCTTGGGTGCTGAGGGAGCTGGTGGGGGTGATTGCCAAGCCTCTCTCTGCCATCTACCAGAATTCCTGGTTATCTGGAGAGGTCCCAGAGGATCAGAGACTTGCTGATGTGACTCCCATCTACAAGAAGGGCTGTAAGGAGGAACCGGGGAACTACAGGCCTGTCAGCCTGACCTCGGTACCAGGGAAAGTTATAGAACAAATTATTGTGGGTGAGATCACATGGCATGTGCGTGATGTCCAGGGGATCAGGCCAAGCCAGAATGGGTTCATGAAAGGAAGGTCGTGCTTGACCAACCTCATTTTCTTCTACAACTGGGTGACCAGAGTGGTAGATGAGGGAAAGGTTGTTGATGCAGTCTACCTAGACTTCAGCAAAGCCTTTGACATGGTCTCTCACAGTATTCTTCTGGGGAAACTGGCTGCCCATGGCCTAGACAGGTATACCCTTCTTTGGGTAAGGAACTGGATAGAGGGCCGTGTCCAGTGGGTAGTGGTTAATGAAGTTAAGACCAGCTGGCAATCTGTTACAAGTGGTGTCCCCCAGGGGCTGGTACTGGGGCCCATCTTGTTTAGTATCTTCACTGATGACCTAGATAAGGGGATTGAGTGCACCCTCAGTAAGTTTTCAGATGATACCAAGTTGGGAGGTAGTGTGGATCTGCCTGAGGGTAGGGAGGCCCTTCAGAGGGATCTAGATAAGCTGGATCACTGGGCTAAGGTGAATGGGATGAGGTTCAACGAGGCCAAGTTCCAGGTTCTACACTTTGGCCACAATAACCCCATGCAGCACTGTAGGCGTGGGGCAGAGTGGCCAGATGACTGTGAAGAAGAAAGGGAGCTGGGGGTGTTGGTTGATGCCCAGCTGAACATGAGCTGACAGTGTGCCCATGTGGCTGAGAGGGCCAATGGCATCCTGGCCTGCATTAGAAATAGTGTGGCCACCAGGAGCAGAGAGGTAATCATCCTCCTGTACTCAGCACTGGTGAGGCCGCACCTTGAGTATTGTGTTCAGTTTTGGGCTCCTCACTACAAGAAAGACATCGAAGCTCTGGAACGTGTCCAGAGAAGGGCAATGGAACTGGTGGTGGGTCTGGAGCACAAGTATGGGGGGTGGCTGAGGGAGTTGGGATTGTTTAGTCTGGAGGAGAGGAGGCTCAGGGGAGACCTCATTGCACTCTACAACTTCCTGAAGGGAGGTTGTGATGAGGAGGGGTTTGGCCTTTTCTCCCAGGTAGCAAACAGGACCTGAGGAAATGGCCACAAGTTGTACCAGAAGAGGTTCCTTTTATGTGATAAGATAGGTAGACATGCAGACGAAGACAAAGCTGCATGCTTTGACCTTTGGCTATGTAGTTTGAATTGTAAAATGACCTTATCATCTTCTATTCACTTGGTTGCAATGCATGTCTTCATTACATCTTGAGTGATTCCTGTCCAGCTTAAAGCCACAGCAAAAAAAAAAAAAACAAAAACAAAAATTTTTAACCAAAATCTACTTTCCTTCATCAACTGTAGTTCTTTAGGAACAGGAAAAGTTAAATGCTCTGAAGTAACAGATGAAAATTTAGAAGATAAAAGCCTCAAGAGACTTGGCATAGGCCAGGGTGCCAATTCAGAAGTAGCTCACGATTAGAACATGGGGCTTACTCTTAGAGACATCGTTTTTTTTATCTTTGTTGTTGTTGTTGTTTGTTTGTTTTGTTTTTGTTTGTTTGTTGGTATGCTTTTTTTTCCCCCACTAAAATAGGAGGATTGTTTTCTAAAATACTGTCTTTTTATTCAATACAAATACTGCCAATTAGCAGCTTTGTTAAGGAAAGACATGACTACATACAGCACAGTCAATTAGCAACTTCATCCTGTCCGTCATCTTACACGAGAGCAATTTTCACATCCAGTTCTTTGATGGGTTATCAAATTATTTTTTCAAAGGATGACTTGATGCATAATGATAATGGCTAGTCAAATGATTTATCAGTGGCTCTTGTTGTTTTGAAGAGGGCAATCTCAAAAGCCTATGTAAGTGTTGCAACAAGTTAAGTGCAGATTGAAAATCTCACCACCATCTTTCTGCATTTCAGTCCAGCAGGAAGAAGCATGAAAAATCACTAAAAGGTTTTAAATATCCTAGAGATTAGGAAGCATTTTTGTTTATTTAGCTCATTTTTACTATAAATATTTAGAAAAGAAATGCAGAGAGAACAGGATGAGATAAAATTCCCTGTGCAGCTTAAGAAAGTTCAAGTGCAAATAGTCAGTGACAAGAGAGCAGAGTAATGGCTGGGAAAAAACTTTTACAAATGCATACAAAAAGCCTTGACTAAATGTGATCATATTTCAGTCTCAGACACATGCTGTATTCTTATAATACAGGAAGCCCCTCATCATGCTGGCCTTCACACAAAGACAACAAAAAAGAAACATTGGTTTTAAAAGCTAAAAGACTTGAATTTAGCAATACAAAACACCTAACATAGAGTAAAAAAGTTATCTAAAGTTCAAGTATGTCTACAGATATTTTGATTTAAAAAATAAATAAATCAATTTCAGGATCATCTCAAGAAATTCAGAGAGGAACTTACCTGGAGAATGATTTTCTATTACTCTCATAGCTTACACTCTGTGCTTCATGGCCCATGAGCTCAAAAGTAACTCAGTTAAAAAAATTGCATATATAACATGAGGAAAATGGGGTACTACAGTGAACTGCAAAATATTTTTATTACTATTGACCAACTGTATCTAACAAATGCCAATTAATATTATTTTTCAGATAGCAAAAGTATTTGATGAATATCGTAGTTTTAAGAAGGCACTGCAAGAAAAAGAAAATAAAAAAATACTGTAATGTTTAATCATCGACAGAAGTCACTTGTTTCAAATTGTTATGTTCTCTAACATTGCATAACTGAGTTGATGACTAAGTTATGATTTATGACTGTTTTACCATCAGGACCATTTTATTTTTTTCCAGGCTCTGAAAGAGTATCAAACTCTTGTTTCCCTCTCAACTAATAGTGATATAGAGGAATTTGCCTCAAGGGTGGTAACTTAGGAAGTGATCTTGAGTTGATCCACTTTTGACTCTACATTGGGTTAAGATTTGCATGATCATCTATTAAGTATTTAAGAAAAAAAGACAGAAAAAAATGGCAGTTTTGTTTAATTGTTTTGTTTCATTTTAAGTTTGGACCTAAAATAGCATTAGAGATATTTTTTCCTTCCAATTTTGTTGGAAATTGCTTTTTTTTTTTAATTAGGATTTTTTTTTTTTTTTTTATTAGGATTAGGACTGCTTAAGACAAGCAGTTTTCAGCATCTTTTGAACCTTTTATCATCTGAGACACACAAAACCAGCTCTAAGGACAGGTCTTTCCTCTTGAAAATATTCTTATCTCTTTCACAAATTTATGACAGATAAGAGGAAAAATACCTAACATACTGAACTTGATTTTGTACCATTGGCAGCAGTACTTTAGGATGAAGCGTAAGGTCACAGGGAGTTAAGTTCTAATCACTGTCTAAACTAGTTGCTGCTTCAAACTACTGTGTCTGAGGTCTGAGCCTCCTTTCAAGACAGAGCAAAGAGGCAGACTGAACAAAAAGTCACTTCAGATTCAGACCGTTACATCTGGATGTATGAATTTATTGAACTTATTATGAACGTATTTTGCCTAGAAACCAATCAGCAAGAGCTTAAGCATCCTTTTATGTCCTATACATATGGATTTACACAAATTCTACACTCAGTTTATTTTGAAACCCCTCTACCATGTTAGGAAAGTGAAATAATTGGAACAAGATTGTTTCTTGTTGATATCATATTAGAGTACAATTAGTAAAAGATGAATAGCAATGAGAAAAATGTATGGAAACCAGTATCTTTGTATTACATAATTATCTTCCTTTTATGATTCTTGCAATCTGTTTACAGTACATTAGACCTGCTATTCACAAACAGAGAAGGACTGAGGGGAGTTGTGGAGGTAGGGAGGTGTCTTGGGCAGAGTGACCATGAAATGGTAGAGTTCTCAGTTCATGGTGAAGTCAGGAGAGGGGTAGAAAAAGTGCTACCTTGGACTTCTGGAGGACAGACTTTGAACTGGCAGCTACTGTCAACATATATCAGCATTCCTGGTCAACTGGAAAGATTCCAAAGTACTGGAGTCTTGCCAGAGTGACTCCCATCTACAAGAAGGATTGTAAGAATGATCTGGGAAAGTATAGGCCCATCAGCATAACCTCAGTGCCAGTTAAGGCTATGGAGCAGATCATCCTGAGGGACATCACACTGCATGTGCAGGACAACTGGTAGATCCGGTCCAATCAGCATGGGTTCATGAAAGGCAGGTCCTGCTTGACCAACCTCATCTCCTTCTGTGATCAATAGACCCACCTGGTGGATGAGGGAAAGGCTGTTGATATAGTCTACCTAGATTTAAGCAAAGCCTTTGACACACAGTATTCTCCTGGAGAAGCTGGCAGCCCGTGGCTTGGATTGGTAAAGAACTTTGATGGGCAAAGAACTGGCTGGATGGCCAGGCCTGGAGAGTGGTGGTGAATGGAGTTAAATCCAGCTGGCTACTGGTCATGAGTAGTGTTCTGCAGGGGTTGATACTGGATCCTGTCCTGTTCTTGATGACCTGGATGAAGGTATTGGGTGCACCCTCAGTAAGTTTGCAGATGACACCAAGCTGGGAGGAAGGCCTTGCAGAGTGATCTGGACAGGCTGGATAACTGGGCTGAGGCCAGTGGGATGAAGTTCAACAAGAACAAGTGACAGGACCAGCACTTTGTTCACAGCAACCCCAGGCAACACTACAGGTTTGGGGTAGAGTGGCTTGAAGACTGTGTAATGGAAACAGACCTTTGGGTATAGGTCAGTGCTCAGCTGAACGTGAGCCAGCAGTGTGTCCAGGTGGCCAAGAAGGCCAGTGGCATTCTGGCTTGTATCAGAAAGAGTGCAGCCAGCAGAAGCAGGGAAGTGATTGTCTCTCTGTACTCAGCACTGGTGAGGTTGCACCTTGAGTACTGTATTCAGTTTTGTGTCCCACATTACAAGAAAGACATTGAAGCCCTGGAATGTGTTCAGAGAAGGGCAACAAAGCTGGTGAGGAGCCTGAAGCACAAGTCTGCTGAGGGAACTGGAATCATTTAGTTTGGAGAAGAGGAGGCTCAAGGGAGACTTTATTGCTCTCTACAACTCCCTGAAAGGAGGCTGTGGCAATGTGAGAGTCAGCCTTCTCTCCTGTGTGACTAGTGATGGGACCCAAGGGAATAGCCTCAAGTTGTGCCTGGGCAGATTCAGGCTGGATGTTAGGAAAAATTTCTTCTCTGAAAGCATGGTCAGTCGCTGGAATGGGCTGCCCATGGAGGTTGTCTTGGAGGTGGTCAAGAAATGTTCAGATGTTGTACTGAGGGACGTGGTTTAATGGGAAATATCGTTAAAGAGTGGGTGGTTGTACTGGACGGTCTTAGATGTCTTTTCCAACCTTAGTGATTCTATGATTTTATGATACTATTCCACAGAATAGACTTCTCTCCTGATCTCTTTACTGTTGTTATTGAAGATACATCTCTGTGAGAGAAAATTAATGTGATTTATTCATGTGAAGCATCATATTTTAAAAAAATTACTGCATTGCATGGGTAAAATTGGTGAGTTATTAGCTATTCTATTGAATTGGCTCATCTGAGATGTTACATAATTGATATTTAATACTATTGTCTGCAATTTCTTGAATTTTTCATGTGAAATTTAATCACCAAACCGATAAATGAAATGCAATTGGAACAAACTGCAGTATAAATAGATCTACCACCTGGCAACTTGTGTCAGAAGGTAAAATAAAGTATGTTCGAACTTTAAATATTTATACAAGGAGTTTTTCTGTGACAGCAAATGTTTCTAAAAAGGGTCAATTTACAGAGGCTTTCTTCTAAACATAATAAGGTTCCTAGAGCTCAAATAATTTCATGAATTACTTTTATTTTGACATCTCAGTAAGTAGTTTGAAATGAAGAGGTGCCCAAACAAATGCACCTACAATGAATGGAAGAAAATATCTGCCTAGCATTGACTGAAGAGTCAGGAAACTCTTAAAATGTAAAGAGTAGCCTATCCATTAGAGACTTTGTTTTCATAAATTCTGCTTGTAGACCTTCAAAGCAACTTCCTTGGTGGAAGAACAGCGCATGGATCCTAGTTGCAACTAAAGGCAAAATTTCTCTTGATTCCATTAACAACATTTTTCAAGGCCTTGCAATGATTTAAGTTGGCTGGAATGATTTAAACAGTTAACAAGGAGGTGGAATTTTCATATTGTGTTTCAGCAAAGCATGATACATTAATTTCTGTGAAATCTTTTTTTCAATTTAAGCAGTGCCTAAGTGAGAGCATGGCTATTTGTTGATTCCAGAAGAAAAATTAAAACTGCTGTTAACATTTCAGAGAATATTCTCCTGCAGGAGAATGGAAGCAAAAGCTGTGTCACTTTTAAAATTATTTTATTTTATTTTATTTTATTTTATTTTATTTTATTTTATTTTATTTTTGTTGTTGTTGTTGTTAAAATAATAACATGCAAACTTCTAGACCTTAAAGATAGGACAGCTCATTGTATTTCTGTACTCCTTTCCCTAAATGCCATCAGTGCTCTATATTAAGCTAGACTGATTTGAGATGCATTTCCCATTTGGAAACATAAAAGTTAACACCCAGGTTCCCCCATCTTGTCTTAGATAGCAGATAATTTCAGGATTCTTGAAACTTTTAGATTAACAAGAAGAGATTAATTGTTTGGAAGAAGGCTGTATATGACAAATAAATGCAGATTCACTATTTTTACACTAAGCTACAGTGTATAATACATATACTTTATGTGGGGTTTAGAGTACCAACTGATACATCTGATACATCCTGATAGAACTGGCTTGAATTTTACCCAAGTCTCTTCCAGTTTGTGCTATGCTTTGTTGAATTTTTTTTTCCTACAAAAATTATTATTATACTTACATTATACTTCCAGTATACAACAAGCCACCACTACTGATCCTTCCAGACACTAAGGGATAATAAAAAGTTATTGGCATCAACTTCTGAAAACAATGTGGACAGAGGGTACAGTCAAAGCATAGTGCTCAGTTGACTTTCCAGCACGAAAACACAGATTATGACTCCACAGCTGAATAGACACGTGAAGTCAAATAACAAAACATGTATTTGAACTGGAGACAGGGTGTCATAAAAGACTTGGTAAGGTATAATAGGCTTTGGGTGCAGGCTGCAGAGGAAAAGCTAGGTGGTTGTCTCTGTGCTCATTCTCATTTGCACTAGGGACGATAAATGGCCAACTGTAGTATAGTTCTGATTCACCTTTTTGGAGCTAGCAGCCATCTTATGAGACTTGAAGCCTCTTGGACAAGGTAGGAAGTTGAAAGAAGGGACTGTTATTGGTAAACTGAAAAAAAAGAAACATCCCACCCATCTGTGACTTGCAGCAGTTTGAAGAGATGAAACTTGTAAGATTAACATAAAATGTACTTTCTCAAGAAGAAAAATCACACTAAGAGCTTGTAGAAAACTCTGTATGTCTGAAATAAAACACCAATACATAACTTGTTAAGGAAAGGCAGAGAAGTAGATGGGCAGAGCAATGCTGTGTGAGGCCATTGCTAGTTTTGGAGCTGCAGGCAATGAAGGAAATGTAGGGCCTACAAGCATTCATGGATCACTCATGGTCTGCTAACAAAACCAAACTAACATTTTGTAAACTGCAAACCCCATGCAAATGGTTCAGTAAGTACTTCTCAGTACTAAGTCAAGAATTCATGTAATGAATACAAGAAAAAGCCTTTTCATTAGGGATTTGTACAGAATCTCAGTACTTTCCAGTGTCTGTTACACAATGGAAACTACAAAGTAAGGAGAAAAAGTACTTTTGCTAAAATAAAAGGACTTTTAGAAACCAGTAAATACTAACGAAGACAGAGAAGTCACGTAGCTAAACCTCTCTTAACAGTTGAGATATACCAACAGAACACAGGACTGTATCCTGGAAAGCAGAGGTTCTGAAAGGACCTAAAATTCACTGCACGGAAGAAAACCTCATTAATACCCCTGAGTGACATGCATTAGTGAATAAGACCTGTTTGAACCCTGTAATCCATGAACCACTAGTCATTTTATCCTTGTGTGAAACAAAGGTGAGACTAATGCTGAAATACAGCATGGATTACTGGTGGCTGAATTTATAGTAGGGTTTAAAATCTCAAGAGAATTGTGCTGATAAACACAGAAGTTACTCTTTTTTTTTTTTTTTTTTTTTTTTGAGAAATCATCTTTGCTTAAAGCAAAGGCTTTATGCTCAAATCTGGTTAGCTTATTAGAGGAGAAGATTGAAGAGTGATTTGATTATAGAGTATACTGCCTTCACAAGGTGAAAATGGAGGGGACTATACACTCCTTTACTTTGTGAGAAAATGTGAGAAAACCAAAGAAACTGAATCAGATAAATTCTAATAGGAAATAAGATAACAAAAATCAGTAACATTCAGACAGATTATTTCCTGAAGTAAACTACTTTGAAAATCTACCATCTCCTAAACTCTTATCATCCTTGAATTAGAGTAGTATACAATTTTCTTTGACGATTTACTATTCAAAACACAAAAGCTATGGACCCAGTGGAGTAATATTTGGTGAACACCAATTGCATGTGATACGCATGATTTGACTGAGAAGCAGCTATGGGCTATGCCACTACTTGTGGGAAAGCATCTGAATTCAGAAAATCAACATCTTATAAAAAGATCATTTTACACCTGCTCATTGGGTACTGAAAGAAATTTAGCAATAAATGTGCAGAAACATACCTCCATTCACACACAACCAAGCCCTCACCTTACCAGAGTAAGCCTTTCAGAAGGCCTACAGAAACACAGAATCATAGACTCATAGAGGTTGGAAAAGATCTCCAAGATCATCCAGTCCAACCATTACCTACCACCACCATTTCTCACTAAACCATGTCCCTCAGTACAACATCTAAATTTTTCTTGAACAGCTCCAGGGACAATGACTCCACCACCTCCCTGAGTAGCCCAATCCAGCATCTGACCATTCTCAGAGAATAAATTTTTCCTAATGTCCAACCTGAATCTCTCATGGCACAATTCGAGGCCATTCCCTCTAGTCCTTTCTCTACTTACATGACAGGAGAGGCCGACACCTACCTCACCACAACCTCCCTTTGGGGAATTGTAGAGAGTGATAAGGTCACCCCTGACCCCCTTCTTCTCCAAGTGTGAAGGGTGGAAGTTCAGGGTAGGGAGCAAGCTCAGTAAGCAGACAAACATGGGAAGGGGATGAATGGTCAGAGATCTAAGGATAAAAATAACTACTCAGGTAAACAAGAAAACATACACTGTGTGAAAAGAGGTAGAAAAGCCAGGAGGTTAAGGAAGGGTGAGAAGCTAGCAGTGCTGCATTTTGAAATAGATTGTCTGTTCATTGTCCTAATGCAAGCCACAACGCATTCTATGAATCAAGGCTGAAATGGTATAGGAAAAATGATAATCTCGATAGAATCCACAGGTATCAGAGCTAGAAAACAATGTAACTGAACCATAAAAATTATGATTTAAATTTATTAAAATATTGTTTTGCACAGGAATACTGAATACGCTAAGTACCATGAACATCAAAGTAATATAAAAAAATAGAAAAAATAAGGTTTTAATAGAATGCATTCTGTAAGTTCAGCAGAAACAACCTTGCTATTCCTGAAACAGTGAATGCTGCAAGACACAGTCTTATCCATATAATCACAAAAAAATGGAATTAGCAATGAGATTGCTATTGTGATTGCTATTGCTGCATTTGCTACACAAGCAATAGCTCTGCCATTAAACCTTGGATGCAGAAGAAACTGTAGGTGGTGGGGGTAGAGAAGACTGAATGTTGCATTCCTTTTACATTTTGTTCATTTTAAATTTAATTCACTGGGAGTTTATAGGGTAAAAGGATCCTTCTATAAATCTCTGAGGCATAGAGGAAATGAGAACACAAAGCCAGGTGCTGTGTAGACCGCTCCTGCCTCCTACAAGATCAATGAGTTGTTTGAAATAATTCTCAGGGGACAATTTAAAAGTAAATAATATCCATAGCCACCAAAACGTTGCCTTATTTTTAAAAGCTCTTTGACTTCCTATTCTAACTCTCATACAGTTTCTGTGTTCACAGTCCAAACTAAAGATTTCTTGGCTAAAATCTGAACAGTTTTGTCTGGAGAGTTTTAGGGTTGCTTGCAAAGGTAAGAGGTCTATACTTTCCATAAAGTCCTTAAGTGCATGCTTTTCAGGCCTCACTAATGTTTAGAATAAGACTCCTAATTCTGACAGCCATCACAACGGCAAAGAATCTGGTAGAAAAAAACATTAGAGGTGCTTTGAAATCTGTAAAGTATCTATGAATCATTACCCGTTGTATCTGAAGAATTGAAGTACCTGAAAATGTGACAACATGAATCATATTTCTCTTTGTCATCACTGTGACTCACTGTTTCCCACTTGAAAGGTGTTCTTTGACATCCCTCCCTTTATAAATCTGGCATCCATAGGAAACTGGGATAATTTTTCCTGAAAAGAGGCTATCGTATTTATAGGAAAGAAAGTTACAGAGGCAAGAAAAACTCCAAGGTTCAGATTTTTGTAGGTATCAAGCTGTAGACTAATTCTTAAACATAACTTTAAATGCATATATATACAGCCTCGCCACAAGGAATCATAAGCGTGTGTCTTCAGAAATGGTGAAGAGCAAATGTGCAAAACATAAAAACTTCTTGGAAACTCTGAAGAAACCACATGCTCTCAGCAGCCGAGCAGCTCACTGCTGTACCAATAATTTACAGAAAGTTACACTTAAACTCCCTTCGCACGTCAAAAGAGGAAAGGGCACAAAAAGCCCATTTGAAAGCAGATCCAACAGCTCTAGTCTCACTGGCATGGATGACAGCTCATGCCCCAGTGCCTCCGTTCTGTGATCCTTTCTCTTCCTCTGTAGCAATATTTTCTAGCTATCACCTCTTCTAAAAGGTGACATTTATCTGGGGAATTCAAGCAGAAATCTCAAGACAAAAACATCTCTAAAAGAGTTTTATACTTTGCCGTGTACTTTTATCCATTCACTTTCTAAAATATTTCTAAAGATTTTCTCAGATAATGACTCCAGTGATCACTCTAAAGGTTTCCTCTACAGCTTTATATTTATAGTTTTCGCAGGTTTCCAGGCAGGACTGTTTAAACATGGTATTTTTTCATTAAGCTTTGCTATCCATTCCTGGATGGAGTTTTTATTGATACCTTGCTCTCCTCTCAGTCTTTTCCAGCTGTAAAAGACCTTCCTCTTTTACACTTCTCTCTTTGATTTATAACACAGCATTTCTTCAGTATTCCTCCAGAAAAAGTATTTTCTGAAGGTCCTGCCTCACTTCTTGGAGGACACTGTGTCCCCAAAGGCCAAATGAACTAACACCAATTCATCTGGCATTTTTTTTTTAACCAGAAACAAACCAGGGTGTGAAGTTTCTCTCAACAATGATAGCAACATTTTCTTTCTGGCGTGTCAGCACTTCCATTTAGCTTTGTAACAGAAAGAAGTTATGTAAATAACATTAACAGAGAGCTAAAACTCCACAGAGCTCATCAAAGCAGTCCATAAGGCTTGTGTCCGGACTACCAACACTGACCTACCAGGATTGAAGGGTGAAATAAAAGCTGGCACCTGATTGTGTTTTGTTAGTTCATCATTCAAGATTCAGCAACCCAGGACATAGAGATGCTGTCAGAGGATATTTTCTAGCAAGGATAAGAATTACTTGGCACACTGAGACTGTTTCAGTAAAGACAGATGTTGCTACGAGCGTTTTTGAGATTGCTGTTAAACCAATAAGTGCTCCCTGGCACATGGCCGTAAACTCTACACATATCCTTCTGTACCAGCAGCTCAGGAGCATGCTCTCAGGGCACTTCTTGATTGCCATCAATAAAAAAGACAGATGTTTAATTCTGGTAACGTACCAGGGCGTATCTATCTATCATCAATCTATCTATCTATTACAGGAGTCTCGCTCATAGAATTCCTTTTGATTAATCCATGTTCTTGCTTGCAGATCTTAATAACATAATGACATAGCATTTTATTAGATTCTAGTTGCATTAAGTCTTTGTTGGGAAACTTTTTGCAGTGTACACTAAAAATAATGAAAACATATAGTAGAAATAGGAGGAAAAACACTCTTTCATCCCAAATAAGGACACCACTGAATTAAACTTCAGTGTTTCAGTGATAACAAGTACATAATCCTTAAATAACTACTTTAGCTTTTTGAAAGATTCCCATCCACTTTGCGATGCTTGTTTGTATATCCCCTTGAATGACCCTGTGGAAGATAATTTAAACTGACAGTCCTGTGTCAGATAAATTTGTAAACTGAACATTAGATGAAAATATATGTAAACCTGGCCCGTTGTTTGAGAAAATACATTATTCACATCTGCCTGCATTGTGAACTACAGGCTGCTTCCTGTGTCTTGTAGACTGTATGTAGATACTGAAGAAACAATTTTTTCACTCTTCTATGGAAAGCTTGGTTTACCTCTAGGAAGATATGCAAAGCCTCTACAGATGAGTTTGAAAATGACTGGTGTAAGTGCCAAAGCAAATTAATTTTAAAATCTGCCAGTCACAGAAAGACTAAACAGATTGATCAGAGAGCCTGAAACAAGGGGTCTAAATGCTCATTACAAGCTCATAATCTGCATATGGCAGACTAAGATTCATTATAGCAAAATCTCAGAAATTTTACAAAATTGATTCAGTACCCTCATTTTAACCTTTGACAGTAGAAGTGATGATATTATTATATTCCCTCTGCAATTTACGTTTTGATTTTACTCATTTACTAAAAGTGCTTTAACGTTATGTCATCCTTTGCTGATGTTTATGTCTTCTGAAAATAAAGGAACTTGAAAGTAGACTTTTTCTTCACTGGCAAGTAAACACAATCTGACTATTTATGTGGAAGGCTGAGTTAAACAAGCCCCAGGAGGACCAGAAATACAGTTTAGTTTCTTCCACAAGCCATCTGCTGTCCCTATTTCTAGAGAAAACAGACTTCACCTTATGTCTGCTTTACAAAGAACTGTAGACAGTATGAAGCTGAGTCACCGTGGAAAAGATTGGGTCACACAGCCTACACTGACTCCTGCCAACACAAATTGAAGGTTAAGAATAAGGAAAAGTGTTTCCTTTTAGACATTTCATGGCAAACAGTCTCATTGCCATGAGATTTTTCTATGTTTTTTTCTGTGGCATCCAATACCAGCCACTAATCTGATCAACAAGTTGTGCTGAACTGAGGTTCCCTCAGGAACTGAAGCTGGGGATTCACGGTAATTGTTAGATCCTGATCTGGCAGTAATCTTTTTCTTCCCTGTGGGGTTGTTTTCACTAGACTAAAACCACAGACTTGAAAATATTTTCGCAAAGGTGTTTGTGGTGCTGGATGATGAACTACATGACAGCCTACTGCAGAACAATGCATTTCAGAATCTGAAGTAATGAAAACTCCCAGCCAAGTGAGTACAACCAGTCCAAGCCCCATTTGTACTCCAGTCACACAACTGTGGCACTCTAAGTTTGGGAAAATCATTACCAGCTCTCACTAGAAGGCCCCTCAGTGCAAACTCCTTAAGATAACAGAAAAAAATGGCTGAGTTGCATCCATCTACTTCATCTCAGCTTCTCCCCTGGCAGTAAAACATCATGGAGAGACTGCTGCATGACATGAAGAATTTGCTCTACTGTGATTATCTTGTATATAAGTAATTAATGATCATATGGCTTACAATGAGAGACGGTGTGGGATCAGTGGAAACCTCTTGAAAGAGTAATTTCATTTAGCAGTTAAGGAATGATAAAAAATAAAAATATGCATTTAGTTTTGCATTATTCTGTTGCTTCTAGACCATATATTATAGCTTATGAAAATTCCACATTAAGCAGCATCAAAAGTCAAATTATAGAACATCTATGGCTTGCGTCTTAGTTATAAGGCCTGATAACAGGCTGCACAACAACACACAGTTTAGTTACCCTTACATTTTCATGTCTGGTGGTACTTACTTTACTGAATTCCAGATGAATATAAATTGTTGAAGAATTTATTACGGAAGTCTTCTGGAAATTGAAGTTGGCTGCTTGCTCCATAATTCCCTGATCCTTTTTTTCCTCCCTTATTTGTCTTATCCCTCTTTTTAGGTGCAGTATGTTTACCCTTTCCTATCCTTCCTATTCCTCACTTTTCCTCCATGATAAACCTGTTAATAGTTCCAAAATTACTTCACAGATTTTTTGAGTGTCCGAAGATAAAATTTGTGTGATGTATTTGATGGGGGAGACAGACTTCTTTGAAAAGAACTGCTGTGTTTTGTTCCTATTCAAGTCAGAGATTTTACACCTATTTTTCCTCTAGTGTCAGTTGCTCAAATCACTTTTTTGTATTGATCTTTCTAGACTGATGCCTGGGAATCAACAAATGCTCAGATGTTTTAACGTTATTTTTCTTGGAAAAAGAATATCTGCAAATAAGCCTTTTGGGGCACAAAAAGATTCCTTCATCTCTGTGGTCTTCCTTACATATTCCTTATATATACAAAAGATTTCCTGCTGGAAAACTAGGGGATTTGTGTTGGTGCATCTCTTCTATATACACCATACATTGATTTTACCAGCAACTCAAGGAGTATTTTTCTGAAGTTTTTGTTGCTGGTGGTGGTATTTTTGTTTTAGCAAACTTGTATGTTCTTCAGCACAGCCTAAAGAACAGGTGAACTAATTTCTCTTTCATTCCTCCCTTTTTTTTCCCTGATTTCACCACTTGCTGTGAGTATAAGGAATGAATGACTCTTCTAACTGTGAGTAGGCAGCAAACAATGACAGACTTACAATTCATTGCTTGGTAATGCAGAAGATCAGTGCACTCGAGCTCTGTCACAAATGAGCTACAATTGTGCACTTTTGATTATTTATCCTCAGAGGGTATCATTAAAATAAATCACATAGATTTTGGTTTGAGCGTCAACTTCAAGTTCTTTCTTGCTGTGACTGCATTACCTTATCTTCAGAATGACTGATAACAGAGTGAGCTTAGCCTCACTCTTAGTTTCCACGACAAATGCATGATGCCTATGACAGTCCACTCAATTCCATTTTGTCTAAAAGTGGATTCAGTGGGCAGCTCAGCATCATCATAGTTTGCAGCAGCTCAGTAAAACCCACACTGTCCCCTTAGTTAAGGAAGGAAATAGTGAGCAAGGTAGTGAGACATCTTCCAGCATTATCAGTTTCATTCTGAAGGTCTCCCCTTAACCCTGAACCTTTACTACCCAGAGAATGAGGCACTGTCAACCACATTCTCCGCAGTCAGCTTCACACAGATACACAGAAAGGCAGTCACTGCACAGGACCTGAAAACTGCTACATTTCTAATTGTTGAAACAGTTTCTCCTTGTTTAAGAAAGTCTTCCATTTATGCAAAGGGGGAACAAGACAGATCTGAGAGTGAGACAACCTTTATACCTCAATATTTTTTGAGGTGTGAATTGTTGCTTAGGACATATTACAAATTCTGCCTTCATAGGTAGAAGCAGGATAATCCAAGTACTGAAAAGAATCTAAGATCTACGAGTGGATGTTACATCTCCTGTCCCAGAGATATAACTGTCAAGTCACCGGGACTTTCTGTGCCTTTAGGACGTGCACAATAATATTTTATGATTGCTACTGTAAGGACTCAGTGTGTTGTTTGAGTATCCCAGAAATGTGCACATGCAGTCAGGTATATTAAGTTTCTGAATAAAATAGACATGAGAGTTTTAGATGGGAAGCAACAAAAACAAACAGACAAAAAAAAACCCACAAACCAGTACATGGTGTCAAAGAAGGAAGACATGAAATATTCTAGGCAGGGAGTGTCTCTTGCCTGTTCTGTATTATGTCCTTTTTCTTAGCTGACTTCTAAGCATTTGTTTATGAGTATTTCTATTCTTTTCCATCATCTTTAGAAAGTTCAATATCCTGGCTTGTGGGTGTAGCCTTGGTAGAAACAAGAAACCATAGGGACCTAGCTGAAAACAAACTAAACATGGAAATGGGTTTCCCCAGTACACATTTCCTTTTATTTTGCCACAAACTTCTAGCAGCTTCCTTAAACACACAAGTAACCACCCTTTGAAACCACCTTGAAAGAGTATCCTTTCAGCTTGGACATACAGTTGAATAGTCCATGTTGTTTTGATATTTTAACGTTCATCCAAGGGGTTTGTTGTAGGACAAGATGTAGGACAACACTTCCTATCCCAGGAAAGGAACTGGACAAGCAATATATTGCCTCGAGTGAAATGAAGAGATGAGAGCGTTCACATCCCAGCCCTTGGCGGGAAGCAAAGTATAACATCCCATAAAATCCTCAGGTTTCCTGAGCCAGACTCTTGTGATAAAGCCTAAAGACTTGTCCCCCCCTCCTCATCTGCTGAGAAACATGGCTCAAAAGAGAAATTGTGCACTCCCCTAGTCCCTGCTGCACTTTTGCATTACGTTATATTAATCATTCTGTAAAAGGATGAGAATCCAGCTTTCTTTAGCCTGGGGAGAAAGATGTAACTGCTTAGCCAAGCTATTACTCTTTCCTCCATTGAGAATATTTGTTTCTTGTTCCTTTGGAAATTAATCCCCATCCTGGGCATGGGAAGTTGAAGACCCTTGCAAGGGGAGGGAAGGTCTGGATCGCAGTGGTGCTGTGCCAGGGATCACTGCACTGAGGGTGGATGAAGACCTCTCTTTCTCTTCAGAGGGAAGGAATGTCTCTTGTATCTGTGAAAAGAAAGACAGCTAAGCCCTAAGTCAGTGTAAGAGGTCTGAGCTATTTGTAATTTTTCTGAGATTTTTCCCCTACTTTCAGAATACTTTCTCCATCTGGAGCGAACATCTACATGTATTTAAAGCTCCTACACAGAGGACTTTGTCCTCATAAACACTAGCAAGCATGCTGTGGGTATCTCATAGAACTTAAACCCATGTTTCTGACAACAGAATTAAGGTCCAAGGGGCTTACATCATTTTACTTGATGTTTGGAAAGCACAGAAATGAAATACAGTTACATGTACATGAGAAAGCAGTGACAGCAATCATTTCTACATTAAAAAGTTATTGTACTCATTTTTTAATTATTCTCCTGCTTCATCTTCCATATATGTCATTCCCAAACAGTGCACTAAAGTCCTTTTCCTAAGGAGCCTGCCATGAGCTAAAGTCAGATAAATCAGAGGATATTAGATTATTTCTTTTTCTCTATGACAGTGATAAGAATGAAGTGTTGCTCAGGTGCTTCAGGCATATCTGACAATACTATTTGCAATTGCATTTTCAAATGATAGGAATATAAAAGTATCAAATGCTCCTGTCTACAGCATTAACACTCCACTAATGCTTTACTCTCCAGGAGTTTTTGGCTAGCAAGAGACATCCTATCTGAGAAACATGATATTTATGCAAAGATGGAGAAGCAATTTCACAGAATTGGAATCATTTAGGCTGGAAAATAACTGCAAGTCCATCAAGATCAATTGCCAACCTGACCTATCAAGTCCTGTCACTAAACCATGTCTCTTAGTGACATATTTTCATGTCTCTTTAATGCCTCCAAAGACCACCACTATCCTGGCTGGCCTGATCAACCCTTCTGTGAAAAAATTCTTCCTGATATCCAGTCTAAACCTGTCCTGTCACAACTTGAGACTGTTTACTCTCATCCTAACATTTGCCATCTGAGAAAAGAGACCAACACCTTTCTTGCTGCAACCTCCTTTCAGGCAGTTGTGGAGAGCATTGTGGTCTCCCCTCAGCCTCCTCTTTTCCTGACTGAACAGAACTTGTTCCCTCAGACGATTCTTGTAAGTAATTATTCCTACTCCTTTCATCAGCTTTTTGACGTTCTCTGTATCTTCTTGAGCAACCCCACATTGTTCTTGTAGAGAGGGACCCAGAACTGACCACAGTATTTGAGGTGCTGCCACAGAACAATGCCATGTACAAGGGGACAGTCATTTCCATAGTCCTACTGACCCCACTATCTGTGATACAGGCCAGGAGCCATTGGCCTTATTGGCCACCTGGGCACACTGCTGGCTCACGTTCAGTCAGCTATCAACCATCACCCCAGATCCTTTTCTGCTGAGCAGCCATCCAGGAACTCTCCCAACCCTATATGCTTAGCCTCAAGCCCATCAATCTAGCTTATCCCCAGAGCCTTCTTCAGAGCCTTCTTAGCCTTAAGCAAGTTAATACTCCCATCCAACCAGTTCTTCACCCAGTTTGTACACCTGAAACCTCAGTGAGGGATCAGATGATGCCCATCCTGGCAGGGAGCCTGTGGGGGGCCAGGGAGCTGCACTGAGAGCTGTGAGCCAGCTGGCATCATCATCCAGCTCCCCATTCCTTTACCTGGCAGCTGCCTGCCAGAGAGAGGTGCTGGCTGCTGAATGAAAAGCAGATGGAGTTAAGTTTAGTTAAAGCAGGCAGTCATAACAACAAAGAGCTCTCATCTAATCACCCAGTAGGGCTGAAAATGCAATCAAGTTGTTTTCTATAAATCATTTTTTGCTAGATAAGAGCTCTGAGTATCCAATGCAGCTCACTAAGTGTTTACATTGTAAATTTTCTTGCCCTCAGCACTACCCCTTGGCTCTGAATTATTGCTTTAACACATTTAATCACGAAATATAACAGTTGGATAATAAGAGCTCTGTAAACTTTCCCCTCCTTTCCTTTTAAATAAAATTATACACTGGTAGTAAAGACATGATTATATGAAGATTTTGTTTACAAGAACTCTTACCCTCCGAGGAGTGTGGTGAGGAGAAAGGAATTTTAAATTGTGTTTAATAGAGAAAACAGCTTGTGGAAATAATTACACAACTTGTGAGCCCTGCACAGCATCTGTACTTAACAGCGCTTTATTCAAGCCTGTAGAAGGAAGCAAGCAGTCTGTCTTTCAGACAGTTGAATATAGAAAGTGTTCAGTAATAGTACTAATTTACTAATATAATACCAAGATAAAGTGATTGAATCTGCTGAAGAGAAGAGGAGGGGAAGGATGCTGATAACGCCTATTGTAACGAGTAACAATAATGGGAAGAACGGTTTATTAGCAAACTCCACAGGTCACTGCGCAATAATAGCAGCAAAGCAGTAAAAGTGAAATTCAATCATGTTCTGTTAGAGCTCACAGCATGCACTCGGCTTCCTCATTAGAAGGTTTCACAGTCTTCCAAACTGGAAAGGTTGCCTGCGTCTGTTGGAGACAGGGAGCAGACACGCTGCTCCAGCTGCACCTCAGCCCGGCTCAGGGCTCTCCTTTAGCAAGGTCTTCTGCTTTGTTTTTCTGTTTAGAGTTTTTGCAGATTTTCAAGATTAACATGTTTTAGTTTACAGTCCATGCTCACATTTAGCTCTGGGATCCTGTCCAGACTAACAGCTTTTCCTGCAGCCCCTCACACTGAAGGCAATTGAAAAGAATGATTCACTCTGATATTAAATAAACTCTCTGTCCTCTCAGGTCACTGACTTGGCCTCAGGAGGATCAAAAGTAAATAAAGTAGTTGGATGACAGTGCATTTTTTACTTTGTTTAAAGCTGTACACTGCTTTCCTGGAAAGACAAAGAACTTTCCCTTAATTTGAGTTCTTGCAGTTCATTGATGCTGGAAAACCGTGATATTTGCCAGACTGCCCTTGTTTCCTGCTGCCGACATCTCCCTGACAGTGTTTAAATTGCTGTGGGGATGGACATGGCCCAGAGTTGCCCTGCAACCTCAGATCTGTCAGAAGACAGAAACATGGCTGGTGTTTATGTGAGCTTTCTCAGCGAAGTTTCTTTTTCTAATTCATGAAGTCGTTTTGGTCACACAAGTTTCTGCATAGAGCCCTTCTCCCGTGGGCAACAACAGAAACAAAACAGCGAAAGAAAGGGAGCTGTTTTAACAGTTAATTTTGGGATGATCTAGATGCTCGCCTCATTTGATATCTAGCATCTTGTGTCTGTTTAAATAATTGATTTGACAGAAACATTTTAAAAGCCTTGGTGAAACCCATTTTAAAGAATACGTTGATGAAATTCAGTCACTGAAACAGCATCATTTTGGCACAGTAGTTCCTATATTCCTCTCCTACAGTTTAAAATCTGACAGTGCTGCAGCAAACAAATAGCAGATGGGATTTTAGCAGGGCTTTTAGAGTAATGAATATCTGCAATTCAGCACTAAGACTTATCCTCTGCCCTTGGATGGCTGCTGATGGAACAAAGCAGTTTGATATTTTTCTCACGTACAAAGAAAGTGCCAACAATGTTCTGTGTGGAAGTAAGCTCATGCTGTGTATCAGGGCAGACATTTGGCTGCTGGGGCTGGAGGAGAAAGAGAGTTGCATGTACATGCCCACACAGTGCTGGGCCAGGGCTGTAAAGCATGAGGATAGTGCTGGTAAACTCACTGCTGCTTTGCCAGCTCCTGTGGCTCCTGGGCAGCTCACAGAGAGACCTGAGAGTTCTGAGCATAGATAGGATAAAAAACCTAGGGTCTCTGCCACCAAGCTCAGAAGAAAGGAAGAAAATTTTAATGATGTTTAACAGTGTCAAAAATTCCATGCAGGCATCTTCCTGAGGTGTCAAGCCAGCTGTGAGAAACGCTCTACATCATGCAAGGTTTCACTTCATTCAGTCAGTCAGCACTCTTTGTGGGTGTTATTAGAAGAGACATTTTCTAAAGAAAAATGTTGTATTTGTTTCAGCTTGCCAAAGCCCAGCCTGGAGCATAGGGTCAGACCCCTCAGTCAGGGGTGAGCCTACTATGGGGCCTACCACCCAACAGCGCAGTGCTTTGTGAGGCTCTCAGCCCAGCTCTGCAGCTTGTCTTCTTTGGTCCTGCACACCTACTGAATAAACAGTGAGAACACTATAGCATCCAAGGTGACCGGGCAGGTTTGCAGAGGTATCTGCCTTCCCCTGGGGGAACTGAAACAATTATACCTGGCAAACAGGACTGCTCAGCTAAAATTTCTATGGGAGTGTTCTTAGGCGCATCCAAATTAGAGGGAACGCATCTCCTTGCATTATTAGAAGTAACAGACTTGCTTTTTAAAATTTACTTTCACTATTTCCTTTGCAAATTGCCAGGCACTTCTAAACACAAACTGGTTTTGCCTTTTCAACTTTCCTCACATTAGAGCCCAGCTAAATGCATTAGCAAATATGGTAAATAGCAATAGCACTTAAGAAGGTCTGAATTCCCCAAAGGTACTAACTGTATAAAACACATAGGAATTGTTATTTCATGGCAAGGAAATGGAAGGCTTTTAGCTTATCATTAAGCTAACTTAATGGGCTTTGATAGGCCATGGCACTATTTATTAACGATTTATAATGTCAGGCCAGGCTAAGTCTGCATATGTGATACATATTTTTGTACTGATACAAAGTACTTGTGCTTTTTATCCTGAACTCCAAGTAAACAGAGCCAATAAGCTCTGACTTGGCTTTTCCCATTAAATGTAAGTCCCTCTGAGTCCCTCCAAAAATTCCCCTTAGTACTGGAATGCTAGCAGGAGGTGAATTTCCACACTGATATTAATTCAGAATTCAAGATACAGAAGTGTGAAGAGTATGAGGAACCTTTGAGCTCTCACAAAAGAATTAGATACATCCTTACAGTAAGATAAATGAGTAAGAATGAAAAATACTCCAAAAGGGGAATGAACAAGATAAAAACCATTAGAGACCTGATGGTATAGGAACCTAGGATCCCAGAGAGGTTACGAATGCCCCATCCCTGGAAGCATTCAAGGCAAGGCTGGATGTGGCTCTGGGCAGCCTGATCTAGTGGCTGGTGACCCTGTCAATGGCAGGGGGTTGAAACTAGATGATCTTTGAGGTCCTTTTCAACACAGGCCATTCTATGATTCTATGACATGATTCTATGATGAACCTCAGTTCATTAGCTTGTGTACAAGGCCATCCAAACTAATTTACTTGCATTTATAGAAGACAGTCCAAACCTCTTGTAATGTTCATCTTTCAGAACAATTCAGTCAAATTAAAAGTCAAACATTTGTCAGGAAACAATTTTTTATACTGATTCTTTTTGTGATACAAAAGGTACATTTTATATTCTATGTTTTTTAAGATGCTTTCATGATTATTTCTGCTACTGACCAGTTCTAATTAAAAGGAAGCACAACACCTCTTAGTCAACTTTACCCACACATGAAGAAATCACGTTCTCATTTCATAACCACCTAGCCAGTTTCCAACCATGCAGCTTCCCATCATCCACTCTGGGAATAACCCTGTGTGACTCCAAAGACCTAAGTCTGCTTGAAGAACTATTGCTTCTATTAGGCATCAGGTTTCTTTCTTTCCAGCTATTTTTTTTGGAAGCATTGTCTTTACTGAATGTACAGGCACCTGTTTCTTTTACTGATCAACAGTCAACTGAATAATCTGTCAAAAGGTGTTGATGGCCCTGGTCCTATTCTTGTACCAAATATTACATTCTACTTTCCACAGTTTGCAACTAAAGAGTAAATAACTCCTAGAGGTTTTGTTAGGAGTGAACTCTGGTATATTTCCCAAACTACTCTATGTATGCCCAGAGATTTTCTTCTAGAGTAATCATCTGGATGGAATTAAATGACTTCAGCTTTCCTTTGTCTGATTGTATCCCTTGTTAACAAATTACAAGGCATACACTGTGTATTTTTGCCCTTCTAAATTTCCATTCTACATTCTGCTAAGTAAATGCATGTTAAGGCTTTAGAAAGTTGACCATACATCATCATCATCATTATTATTATTATTATTATTATTATTATTATTATTATTTCTGAGCTTTAGCATGAATCACATCAACTCCATGGAAAAGAGCACAAGACAACGCTGTTTTAATTTGGGAAAGACATCTGGAAATTCTCAGGTGCTGAAGATAGATCAGAAGGAAACATTGAAACAGACCTTCCAAACAGATTGATGAATGTATTTAATAGCACTGATCCTTCAGCAAGTTGAATTAAAAAAATAAAAATAAAATAAAATAAAAGTATATATATGTCTAATTTTTAAGTTATATATACATACACCTAACTTAGAAATATATAAATTATATATTAGTTAGGTATATGCATATATATAACTTAGAAATTAAATAACATCTAATAGCTGAAGTTGTATATAAAAATATCCAGAAAGGAATATTGTTCCCTCTTTATTTGTTCTTTTATTTGCTTGTTTACCTCTGCAGCATAACCATTCACAAGCATCAGCTTACATATTTTATTTTATTTTGTTGTTGTTGTTGAGAATAAAAGCATTTGCTTGCACTTCCTAGACTTTACTTTCATTCTGTAGCCAGAACATGTACATGTGCCACCGGGCTGTGAAGCAAAACCAAATCTAATCAAAGGCTTTTCTAACTTCAGTGTTCAAACAAGATGCTATTTGTTCTACAGAGGATGTAATCTTTAAAATATACAATGTAGAGGTTGTAGAGTCTCTTGTCTCTGGAAGCTTCTTCCTGTATCACAACAATTATTGCAAAATCTTCCTTCTTGCAGTGTAAATATTTACATCTTGACATATTTTCTAGCTGTAGCCTAGTGTCCTTGTCCAATCTTCAATACTTCCATTCTTCATTTCCCTAAATACACTTTGTTTTCTGACTGCTCTGACACTGCGGTGAGTAGATCAACAGCTCCCTTCACATTTTGTCTTCTTGTTCTTTTATCACTTGAATCTAACATTAATTCCTTCCTGCTGATAGCACCAAAGTCATGTTGCTTCCTATATCATCACTGTTATATTACTTGGAAGAAGATGATCTATTTCCAACAACAGCTGAGAGAAATTAATATGTCAGGAACAAGCATTTATCCTGTCCAGTATATTAATTCTCCTAGTGTATTTGCAATGTTCAGCAAAATGGTGAAGCTACAGTTTACCCAGACGTCATGCTAGTTATGGAGACCAAAATGGCCATTTTCCATTGGGTGGACTGAAGAACTGAATTTCACAGAATCATTTTTCCTGTGGAGGTCAATTCGCTAAGGTTCATCTTGTCATTTCAGAAGAACTGGAACCCTAAGAATGGATGTCTTGTTGGTAGGGCTCAGACACAATGCACAAAGTTAAACTGCAATCACACTGAGTTAAATGACACAAGAAGGCAAAACAGCAACACACACACTTACTGTTTCAGATTTTCAGTTCTCATTACCTTCATCCTTCATGTAGTGGGACTATTTAAGCATGAGATTATAATTATGAGCTGCAATTAATGAAATATGTTACCTGTTAACTTTGTTACAGCCTCTATTATGAAGTGCAGCCCTCACACACAAGAAAATAACATTAATGATTTCATGCCTAACCTTCTACCAGCACTTAGAGGAAAAATATTTGTAAAATAATTCTGTTTGCCTGTCTGTGGGCATATTTCATTCCACACTGGTACCTTCTTTCACATTGTACTCATCTTAGAGAACAGAAATTTCCTTCACATTTCTTTTACAGTGTATGTTACTAAGCATGCTTCTTCCTTTTCTTTTTCAAGGTCAGATCTAGATCTAGATATCTGTTTTCAACATCATGTTTTGATGTAAGTATGATGTTTCTCAGATTACACTCTGTGGGTCAAGAGTACAGGGATGTGAACTGTTCAAAATTATGTATTTAAAGGTCATACTTTTAAAGCATATTGTTACAAGCACACTTCTAGAAATCACTTCATTTCAAGTTTAAGGTCTAGCAATCACTTTCTGTGGAAATGCTTGAAAATGTGGATTCTGTTGATTCTTAGCTCTTTACTGCAGATGCTTTCCCAATAAAACATTATAGACCTTTTATGAATGCACCCAGGTCAATGAGCTCCACACTTGCTCAAGTGCAGAAGCTAAATTATCATGATTGCTTGAAGATTTTACATCTGTAGTCTAACAGCTATGTTATTTAGGGTTCACAAGAGATAAATAGCTATGGCTCTGTGTCTGGTTCTTTCATCAGCAAATATAAAATGCATATTTTGAGTGAAAAAATATGACACTTCTCTCCTGTTTTCTCCCTCTCTACTAGTAGACTTGAGGATGAGCAACCAAATTTCAATACTGAGTCTCTTAGCAGTGAAAAGGGATAATAGATCATCCCAATATACCCCAGTCCTCCTGCTAGAAGGGTGACAATATTGCAGTATTTCCGTGTGGATAGGACAGAGTTCAGTTCCAGTTATGGGACATTTACAGCTTCTTTGGACAACCTGTTCTAGTACCTCACCACCCTCATGTTGAAGAATTTCTTTGTAACATTTCATAGAATCATAGAATATTATCCTGGGCTGCATCAGAAGAGGACCAGCCAACAGAACTAGGGAGGGGATTGTCCCCCTCTACTCTGCCTTCATGCGGCCCCATCTGAAGTACTGCAGCCAGGTCTGGGGTTCCCGGTTCAGTAATGATATCAAGCTTTTGGAATGGGTCCAGAGGAAGGCCATGAAGATGATCAGAGAGCTGGAGCACTTCTCCTGTGAAGAGAGGTTGAGGGAATTGGGCTTGTTCAGCCTGGAGAAAAGAAGTCTCTGGGGAGAATTCATTGCAGCCTTCCAATACTTAAAAAGTTTATAAGCAGGAAATAAATAAACTTTTTACACAGGAAGATAGTGATAGGACAAGGAGGAGTGGTTTTAAGAAGGGAGATTCAGATTAGACATAAGGGGAAAATTTTTCACGGAGTGGGTGGTGAAGCTGTGGGTGCCCCATCGTTAGAGGTGCTCAAGGCCAGGTTGGATGGGGCCCTGGGCAGCTTGAGCTGCTCGGGGGTAGAATATATTAGAGAGTAGAATTTTAAAACTAAAATGCATAAAGCCTTTTTAACCTCCAGCTTCTCTTTTTTACTAACTTTATGAGACATTTATATTCCTATGCATCCTGCAGAAAGATAAGCATTTTATTATTATTATTATTACATACTATAGCTTAGGGAATCATTATTCAAACAACCGGTGTTTCAATAAATGTGAGATTCTAGAATTTCTTGTTTAAAGGTTTATTTAATACCTTCATCATTATAATTCTCAAATTTTACAGTGCACATTATATGCAACTTTGAAGCACTGCATAAAATATTTATGTGATATCTAGATGTGACAGCTACATTTGTGATTAGTTTTACTCCTGTTAATTATAAATCAGCCATGCAGAGTGATTGTAGTTTTTATTCCCTGGGAGAACTATTTGCAATAAAACTGTCTTTGCTCCAAGTCCTTCTGACAGCTCACCAATAGCATCAAGCTTCAAATTATAAAAAGAAGACCCATATAAAATCCTCAATTCATTATCCCACAGTAGTTTTCAAGGTCCCTTGGTATCCTTCAGACCTACCACTTGACTTTGGCTTTACATAAATTGTGGAGCCCTGTCTGCATGGATGTCGTGGCAGGCAATGGCATCATAACTCTTTAACTATACTCTTTTGGACTGCCAGATTTTCATGATACAAGGTGTGTCTGTCTTTCTGTCATCAGCAGTGCTTTCAGTGTTCATCCAGTAATACTCTCATGCAAGCAGTAAACATTTCAATACTTCATTGAAGTCCATAACAATTTACCTCTGACACTAACCCACTTGCCTTGATAAATGAAGACTGCAAACCCCTCACCTTGAATACAAACCTTATGTTTCAGCCAGCTAACCTAACAACTCAAAAAAGGCCATTCCATCTCTTTCCATAAACATCTGAAAGCCATTTAGCCCTAGTAATACACAGAAGTCATGTTCAGTTGCTATCCTACAAGTTAAAAGATGTACGTTCATGTAACTTACAGTCTGTTCTCTATTTATAAGTATGAATGGTTTAACATAACAGAAACTCAAACTTCTCTATAAATTATGGAGGATGTCATCTGTGCTAATATTGGTGTACTTGTTATAAGTCAACTATACTTTTCTTTGCTGTCTTTACTTACTACTTCTCTTTGCTCAAAGCATACACTGTATATACATCTTCGTACTTGGTACAGCTGCAGAAGAAATGTACTTGGGTTTTTATCTCTTTTAATAAATGGACAATCATTTAACCTCTAGTGCTGAATAGTAAACAAGTAGTCAATGTGACAGTGCTAAAAGTCTTCACAATGCACATATATAAGATTAGATGTCATTATTTAATAGCACATACAGCATTGAAATTTAACTAAAGCAAACTTCAAATTTTGTTCTATGTGAGGTCAGGTGTCATAGAATCACAGAATGGCCCAGGTTGGAAGGGACCTCAAGGATCATGAAGATCCAACTCCCCCGCCACAGGCAGGGCTACCAGCCTCCACCTTTAATAGTAGACCAGGCTGCCCAGGGCTCCATCCAACCTGGCCTTGAACACCTCCAGGGATGGAGCATCCACAACCTCCCTGGGCAGCATGTGCCAGCACCTCACCACTCTTATGGTAAAGAATTTTCCCCGATATCCAACCTAAATCTTCCCTCCTTCAACTTAAAACCATTTCCCCTTTCCCCACTATTATCTACCTTTTCCAATAGTTGACTCCCCTCCTGTTTATAGTCTCCCTTTAGTTAATGGAAGGCTGCAGTGAGGTCACCCCTCAACCTCCTCCAGGCTGAACAAGCCCAGATCCCTCAGTCTTTGTCGGGGAGGTCATATAACCATAGGACATAATTCTATCAGAAAAATATACACTCCTAAAATGTTTAGGAGGTTCCACCATTGTGTTATGAGTTTTATTCCTAACCAAAATTTGTTGATCATTCATTTAATTACTGGATATGTCTCACTTGTTTGCTTTCTCGTTTGTATTCTACAAATAGTACTGATTTTAAAAAAATAACGTTATGGTTTTAGTACATACATTACTCATCAATACTTCTTTATAGGTATTTGCTACTTCAAGACATGAAGTGTGAAAATGTGAGCTTCTGTACCTTAACAAGTTTCTGTACCTTGACTGGATAAGCTAAACTCCAGTACTGTGCACCATAAACAAATACTAAATGTTCATTAATACTTAAGTGAGAAATTGAATGATTTTTTTCCCCCCAAAATAGTTCACCATTATAGTATGCAAAAGAATTGGCCACATATAGGGACTCTTTACAGGGAAATTCCTATCTGTGTTCAAAATACATTCAGACAGTTTTATCATTTTATACTGGCAGTAGATAGCCCCATCCAGAGGACCTCGTCAATTCTTTAAATTAATCAGATGGAAATAAATATGCTGAGAGTAGTTTACACAGTTTTAACTGTACGTTCACACTGGTGAAGCCACATCATTACATAACAGTATTCTCCTTGGGAAGTTATAGCAGCTCTAGGCTGAAATTTCTTGATTCTTAAATAATGGTGCAAATGGAACACAGCACTCATTGCCAATGTTTTATTGGACTTCTCTAATGAAAATCAATGATCAAGGCTGTGATGCATTTTAGTTTCCAGTTTCTTTTAGGAATGAGTTTTAGCCAGTTTCTAAAAGGACATATATTGACAGAATTCATTAGCCCAGCTTTGTTCTTCTCAGTCTCTGTAACAAAGCAAATCCCTGAAACAGCAGAGGATTGCAGATTTATGAGCAAATAGATGTATGGTAGGCATGGCTGCATCAGTGTGTTGATATGCATTCCTTTAAGAAAAAAAGAACAACAACCACAAAACCAACTGTCAATATGAAAAGAAAAAATAAATAGCCATGAAGTAAAATGGATGTCCTAGAGGGAGCTAAAGCCTCAAACTCACCATTAAAAGCATGATGTGATAGCATTTGAACATCAATAAAAATAATTAAATACAGCATTAGCATTACATTTTGAATCCCCATGTCCAAGTTCAAAATTAAGGTTTAATCTTATGGAAGAATCTGGGTATAAATTCTTGATTAACTACATCCAGTAACTTCTATTAAGGAAAAAGAAAAGAGAAGAGTGCAAAATGTACACTTACACAGTTATTCTGAGGTACTAAGGCAACTTGTCTTCCGGTTGTGTGCAAGGAGTATATCTAACCTAATGTGGCCAGCTAAACCAGAATGGGAAGTATTGTGCCTGGTATGTAAAGAGACCAAGCAGACTGAATTCCTGCCAGCAAACTCTATATCACAGTTGGTGTCCATCACTTCAAAATAAGAAGTAGGTTTCAGAGATCTAATGGATGTGGCATTTAGCAGGCATGGTGGTTATGGGTGGATGGTTGGACTAGATCATAGGTGTCCAACCTTTTGACTTGCCTAGACCACAGTGAATGAAGAGGAATTGTTGTGGGGTGCATATACATAAGTTACTCCAAAAGTAATGCCTGCTTTTTATTTCCAAAGAAATTAACAAAGAGCATGATGACAGTATTTGATCAAGGATATTCTCAACTACATAGCATTATTATTCAACATTCTCACCACCACTCTCTATGCATTTTCACCAGTGGTGAACAAGATCCTGAATGCTGTGTTTGTGAAAATCTGCACCTGCAGAGGTGACCTATTGTCACTTTCACCACTACTGAAACACTCCACCTCACTGTGCTGGTTAGTCAGCTCTACTGGTTGGTCTCTGTAAATGCTCAGCAATCATCAGTGAATGCCAGGGGGTGCCATTTTCTCTGCATAGAGGAAATCACTTACACATCTTTACTTCATCTGCACTTCCATGTCAGATGCCATTTTGTCAAAACTGCCACTCTGTCGAACTGTCTGGCAGTAAGAAGGCCCTACAGAGGAATCTGGACAGACTGGATAAGTGGGCCGAGGCTGATGGGATGAAGTTAAACAAGACCAAGTGACAGGACCAGCACTTTGGCCACAACAACCCCAGGCAACACTACAGGCTTGGGGTAGAGTGCCTGGAAGACTGTGTAAAGGAAACAGACCTGGGGGTATAGGTCAGTGAACATGAGCCAGCAGCGTGTCCAGGTGGCCAAGAAGGCCAGTGGCATTCTGGCTTGTATTAGAAACAGTGTTGTCAGCAGAAGCAGGGAAATGATCATCCTTCTGTACTCAGCACTGGTGAGGCCATAGCTTGAGTACTGTGTTCAGCCCCACATTACAAGACATTGAGGCCCTGGAATGTGTCCAGAGAAGGGCAACAAAGCTGGTGAGGGGTGTGGAGCACAAGTCTTATGAGGAGCATCTGAGGGAGCTGGGATTGTTTAGTTTGGAAAGGAGGAAGCTCAGGGGGAACTTTATAACTCTCTCTGAATTCCCAGAGGGAGATTGTGGCATTGTGTGGGCAGCCCTTTTTCTCCTTTGTAACTAGAAATAGATCTAGAGCCTCAAGTTTTGCCAGGGGAGTTTCAGGTTGGATGTTAGGAAATATTTCTTCACGGAAAGAGCGGTCAGGCACTGGAATGGGTTGCACAGGAAGGTGGTGGAGTCACTGACCCTGGAGGCCTTCAGTAAGTGTTTAGATGTTGTACCGAGGGATATGGTTTAGTGGGAAATATTGGTGATAGGTGGATGGTTGGACTGGATGATCTTGGAGGTCTTTCCCAACTATGGTGATTCTATGATTTCTTGGAAAGATGATGACACAAAAATGGCAGGATGGTGAAGGGAGGAATATTTCTCTCTGGTAAGAGAGGTCTTATAAAAGTCTGGTAAAGATACATGATCAGACTTTTGATGGCAACTGAATACACTCCATTTGAAAACTCACAAGTACTGTATTTACGTCAACTGAAAATGCAGGCAGTCACAAATAAAAGAAACTGATTATATATATATATATATATATATACACACACATATATATATACAATCTTGAAACCTATTTTCAAATTCCTTTACCGAAACAGAAAGCACCGCTACATATTCTTTGCTGTTTACAGGACTGTGATTATGCAGTGTATCAAAATGTATAAACTTTTTTTGCTATCACTTGAGCTGGCACCTCACTGAGCTCTGTGCCTGGGTTTTAGGATCCCTTTCAGGGTGGAATCATCTTGGCATCTGTTTCAGCTGGGAGTAGTTGCAGCTACACTGGGAAAGGTCAGGGTAACAACACAGTACAAGACTTACCCTATATTTTCTGTCCCTTACCCCATATTTTCTGTCCCCATGATTCCCAGCCTGCTACACCTATAATTCTGAGAAAAGGTGAACAAATTCTCACACATCTGAGGAAATAGAGTTAGCTGCAGAAAACAGCACATACTATAATTGTCACTTATTATTCTGAGGATTAAATGCTTGAAGAGAAACTTCTACCCCAGGTGTCTCTGGGTGGGTAGAAAAAATGAAAAACGCAATTTGTCATTTAGGGGCTCCAAGTTCGTGTCATTTGGAGAAAACAGACATGCATATCATGACAGGCGCAGCACTAGAAAGCAAGAACATCCTACAGACAGGGAAACAAATTGATCTTTTACTTTCTCTTGAAGAAAGTCAGTTCTTAGGACAACTAATCCCTGTGGTTCTAAAAACAAACTGTCTCATAGAAGAGAACAAAGCTATTTTATTCCCCAATTATGTAATTAACATTTAAAGTATTGAGGCAAACAATAGAAGAATGGGTTTTTGAGTCACTTCTGATCACAATTAGACGATTTCTTTGATGGAAAGTTCATACTTTTAACTTTCTTCTGTTAAAAAGGAAAGTTGCACAGACCAAAAAATGGTATGTTGTCTGGAAAAGATCTAAAGGAGGCTGACACTCGGGTAGAGAACATTATCAGGAGCATGAATCTAAGCTGTGCTCATGCTCTACCCTTATCCCTAGGCATGTTGGGGTGACAGGAGGACAAGATAGAGTCCAGATAAATAGGCATTAGAAGGCAGTCTGTTGTGCTATGTCCTAAAAGAAAGACCAACAGAAAATACCCCTGTCCCAAATAATATCCCCCAAATTAACTATTTTAAATCTCTTTAAATTTTAAGTGTTGGGTTAAGGGTAAGGAGCAAAGAAAAAACCCCTACAACCTGAACAGCTGAATCCACAGGTGCTTGCCATCTACCAATTTACTGGACAGCAGGGTAATATTGTCAGTCATTCCTAAATTTATCACAGGTGTAAACTGCCGAAAGAAATCTCCTTTGTGGAGAGACTCTGGATGCCAACCAAGTTTTGGCTGAGCTATTTCTTCTAGCTCCCCTTCAGAGAGCCTGCAGCAACAACCATTAAGGCACTGCATGCTCAGCACTTGAGGAAGAGAGGACAAACAGGAGTTCTTCAGTTCCCATTTAAAAATCTCACTTCAGTCTCCAAAATACTCATGTTTTCCCAGCCAGTGAGAATGACCTCCTGCCACACTGATCAGCACATCGTGTGCTTTCCTCTAGCACAGCATCTCTTTGTTTTACACAAAACAGGCATCTGCCATGCCAATGCTGTGCAGCACCATAGGGACTGTGCAGTGAGAGCTGCTCATCACTGCAACCACCCATACGCCTCTTTGATTGTGCCTTTCAGGCACAGTGAAAAGAAGGCTACAAAATAAAACAACAGTCTGTGCTTTCAGAGAGCAAATAGGGGCTGGTATAACTGAGAGGTAAAACTGATCCTTTTCTCCCTTCTATATCAGATGGCTTTAATGAACTCTGGGAAGGTGGTGAGGAGAGGAAAATATCCCCATGCATAGGCATGCACACACAGCTTCAGACTTATCTTTCGGTAAAATAATGAGGAATTTAAAATCTATTCTCTACAATATAACCCAAGTACACAGTAACAGGGGTCTGAGCAGTGACAGTGATGAAGCATTCAGTACTTGACTGGTTTCAAGTCTTTGTTTTACTTCGTACTATGTTCTCTGTTCACAATGACCAATCCATTCAGCAGTAGAACTGCATCTGAGCAGACAGTCGCCAGAAACACCGAATACATTGTAAATTTATGCACCGTAATGTTTCAGCACAAGTAGAATCTTATCATTCAATGTTAAGGGAAAAAAAAAAAAAGCAAATGTGTTTGTTTGTAGATGTGATCTATTTATATGATTACACTATTAGCTCTTAACCTATGGCTTTTCCATCCACATTTCAAGAAGAAAAATGAAGTTTCAAGTTTCTGGCTGTTAGCAATTGAAATTGTTCCCAAATTAAACAGCATTGCTGAGATACAGATATCCGTAGTGCACAGAATGATTGAGGAATGCTACATTTCACAGTATGACCCTTAGAATAATTTTTTTAGATTTTAATGGTAGCATCACTTTCCTTGTGAACTTCACTTTGTTGCAAAGAGGCATAGCAGACAATTAACAGTGTCTTCCTATGACTCACTGACTGACATAAGCTAACCATTGTTCTCCAGTCATTTTGGTTTTTCTCTCATTTGTTCTTTCTTTTGGCATCTGTGTCTCATGAGGATCACCTGAAGGACCCTGACTGTGAGTAATGCTTTAAAGGTGAGTTACACTACTCTACTTAAGGGAGCTTATGATAAAGTGATTAAGAGGTTCTAAGAGGGGCTGTTATTTGCTGAAGGGGTTAAAGAACAAAGAGCAGGGAAGATTTTTCAAGGAGATGAAGTACTTGATGGGGGTGAGGCAAGTGGTGTGGCATGCAGTTGCTGAAATGTTCCTATATGATGTTTATCTGGAAGACACTAATAGACTGGGGAGATATGCCCTGTGTGCATGCTTTGCATTCTTAAACTTAAGCATTTGCTAAGCAACTTTAAGTTTCATAACACATTTTATTTAGTTTTTCATTTTCCCTGAGATTATAAACTATGGAATCAGTAAGGTTGGAAAAGACAGCTAAGATAACTTAATCCAGTCGTCAACTCATCACCACCATGCACGCTGAACCACATCCTTTAGTGTTGTATCTACCCTTTTCAATCTAAAATGGCATGATTATTTTTGGGAGGAAAGGATAACTGCAGCAAGTAGTCTTAGCCTCATAAGGGTCTTCAAGTGATGTTGGAACAGCTGTATGACTAGCTGTATTGGTTGTTAATATACAGATAGTAGCAAATGTACAGAAAGAATAAGTAAAGGAAAACTCACCAGTGGTGGTGCCTTGGCTGAAGAAGCTGGGGCAGTCCTCACTGGAGAGCAATCTCCAAGAGATGCTGCCTCAGTGGGAGTCAGCCCTTAAATGAGGTCTCAGAGGAGGTGGAGTCAAGCTCCACCCCTTCCGGGAGCACAGCTACATCACTCTCACCTGTGCTCCCACAGCTGACCCCACACTTGCCTCAGTTGATTAATCAGAGGTTCAGGCTGTGATTACCAATCTCCCATACACTAGCCTTGCCACAGTGCTGCTTGTTTCCATTGCTAAGTACAGTTAAAAGCTGATAGAGTAGCCTGTCCAGGCTATGGACTCACTGCAAAAACAGAATTTGTGCTGGTTACCCTTTTAAGAAAGAAATAAACTTAGGCAGGGAGTTTAAACTCCTGAAGTAAAGCCCTGAAGAACCTACTGTATAAAGCAGTGGTTAATATAATCAATATAGTTGCCTCTTTTCTCCATGGATTTGATTTTGGTGATTGCAGTGTCTGATTTCTCATACTGAGTTCCTGTTATCATAAATAATGCCTGTCAGTCACTGACTTATCTCAAGTAATACTGGATAGTGACACAATCTAGCCTTGCTCCTTCAGAAATGAAGTGTGTGTACCATGAATGTTCAGTGTGGAGATTCTTTTACCTTTTTTTTTTTTTTTTTTTTTTTTTTTTTTAAATCACACAGAGGTCATGATGGCAGGTGATCTAAAACCTATGGAGAGGTGCTGTAGGACCATGGAGGAGAAAGTCAATATCCAATGTGTTGACAGTTGGTCCTTCATTGTGCCAGCTTGCTCGGAGTGCAGCAATATGGGGATTGTGGCAACAAAGCCAATATAACTAGCAAGTTCTTGCTATTATCCCAATCTGTGGCCACCTACTTTTGCCCAAACGTTGTCGCTTATCATTGCTTCAGTTATCCAGCTTACAGTCCGGCTTCTCAAACATTCACTTAACACAATGAATAAAGCAGGAATATATGTGAGTGGGAAAGATATGAGAAATTGCAGTTGGGGGAGAGGTAATCTTTGACATCAAAGGCTCTGGACATAATGTAATCCTCTCAGTGACCATGGAAAATGCATGTTAAAGCCTGTCAATTATTAGCTAAAAAAATGAAACACAAATGCTGAAATGTTCTCTACTTGTGCTGTACTTTAAAAATAAAACATCACTGTATGTGATTAGCTGTTGGAAGTCATGCACAGATTCCTTATTCCTAAAAATATGCAGATTTAGTTGATCAAGTACAGCCAAAGAATGTGAAGTGCCTAAATGCTCTTGCATATTCAACAGAGTAATTTTTGTGTGCTGAAAACCATACTGGGCTTCTGCTTGCTGTGTATTCCAGCTGTTCCTTGCCACTGAGAGTTCAGGTGAGTACCCATCTCAGGAGGCTTTATGAATGGAGCCTTGCAGGTCCCATCTCACACTGCAGATCTTCACTGTGACATCAGCCTGTGTAGGATCTTCCCACCTTCTTCTGCTCCATATCTGTCTTAAAACTCCTGTGGTGGAAAAGAAGAAGCATCAGTGCAAGGTAAGGAAGAGAGGGGGAATGGTGTCCTTGGCGGGGGTGGCTGGAGCTGTACACAGATCCTCCTCCTACACCCTCACCCCAGTGAATAGCTGTACTGACTACCCTATCTGGCTTTGGGGAACGTTGTAAAGCAGACCTTGCTGTTTTGTCTTCTGAGCAAGCAGTAATATGGTTGCGTTGGATTTTAAAATCCTGGTAGTTTTTAATAGGATTTATGTAGTCTCAACAAATGCATCCACTAATGATGTTCTACTATAATTTCATACCGCATTACATTGCACAGTGAATGAATTTTTTTATTAGACAATACATCCTTTATTCCTTCACTAAAAGTCTTAAGGAGGTGCTGGAACACTGTATTTTAATGAGATCATAAAAAAAAATATTCAAAAGATATTAGCCATTCCAGTACTATAGCAGCGGAAGCCAAAAAATGACTACTTTTATATAATGCATCACTTAATATGCACCTAAAATGCCTGTGGAAGAATACTTTTTAAACCCTGTACATTTGTTGTGAACCCTTGATGAACATTTTAACACTTGGAAGAAACCAAGTGGTGATAAAACTCTGATAAAACTCCACACCATGTTTTCTTCAAGTCTATATCTATTACAAAAATCTTTCCGCAGTCCCATAAACTTGATTGAAATCTTACTAAGACCCTTTACCAATGAGGCTGAACCACATGTTAACGTGTGGTCATCATGGAAATGGCATCAGCTTGGTCCCATTTGACACCTGTCCAGATGTGTAAGTTAAAGAATAACTGAAGTCAGTCTAAGTATTGTGTATGTACAGCTTTGTGCAAATACACAGGGATAGGGCTAGCAGTGTAACTGTTCCTGCATAAGGGACATCTCATAGCCACCTTGAAGTAAACACTCATTCAGAATTGCTTTTGATGTTGAAATCCAACACTTTGAATGTTGAAATCCCACACTTTGGCTCTGAGGATGCCTCAGGAAGGTGGAAAAAATGAGCTTGGTTTAAATCTTTCTTTTTCTATCCCTCCATGATCTGAAGCAAGGAACTTTAAAGCTGTAAAACATTTATCTGCGGAAGAAAGCTTTCGGGATTCAGGACTGAATATAACAGCATTCCTCAGAGTGGGGCAGAGAGGGAGGAGGAAACCTTCACTGATCCACCTGCAGCTGCAACCTGTTCAAAAACTGGATTATAGCAAATTGCCCTAAATAATGCTAGTCTGAGTTTGCTGTACTTAGAGAATGTCTTCCTATAACATTGTCAGGCTTATTCATGTGGGCTGGTGCCCATCCATTTGAAGCTCCATAACCAGGAGAAAGTTGAGCTTGGGATCAGGCTTGGGCTTGGTGACTAGGCATGCATTTGAAAACCTGAGAGTCAGTTAATCAGGCTGGAGTATAAAGGCTCCACACAGGCAGTGAAAAACCTTCTGTGCTCTTAAATGCAACACAAAATATTCTGCTTTAAGGTACCTAAGCTTTAGCTTCTGTTATGCTTTGGCATGCTCACAAGTTAACACCGAGAGCCACGTTATTCCTCTCTTGCTTTTCACTGAAGTGCTATATAACATATTAAAAATTATAAAATGCTTGTGTCACTGTGAGGAAGGAGGAAGAGCAGATCTTTCAGTAAATGCTAAGTGTCCCACAGAAACTCTTTGTCGTGTCTCAGGGCAGGAAGTTTACGAGCAGTTACAGTAAAAGCTGGCTGGAGGTAATACTTTATTTCATGTTTCCATCTGCCAGTTGTATTTCATGAAATGGAAGATTGTCCTTTCACTTAATAAATCCACCTTTACTGCAGAAATTTCACATTAAATACTAATAACATTGTTTCAGGGGATCAACTAAAGGACATAACGTGCAATTAAACAGCTCCAATTATATCATAATTTTCTCTGTTGACTTATTTCAACAGATTACTGAATTTCTATTGAAATCGTGTTCCGGAGGGGTTTAGCAATGTTTTAAGCATATGTTCCAGAGCTATGGACCCAGCACTGAATACTAATAACATAGTTTGAGATGTGTGCACTCATGTGTCACAGGTATCATAGTTTCAGTTCATTTTCCATGAATTATTGAAACGAAGTTATTTCCTGTTTTCTTTTTCAAATCAGTGCTTACTACCAGCAGCACTGGAAGGAGCAGAATTCAACAAATGCGCTGTAGCAGATTAGTACTGAAAGCAGCGTGTTGAGAATGTTACGTGAATTAATATGTTTGTATTTCATTAAGTAACTGAAGGAGCTTGTCCAAGCTGTGTGTAACTCCTGCATCATAAAGAAAAACAAACTATGTAGATTGCCCTGAAAGTAATGCCTCCTATTTATTTCAATGTAAACCGTAATGGATACAAAGAACAAAATTTGAGAAAACACATTCTCAGCTCCAAAACACTATTTTCCAACATGCCATCATTATCTGTGCATTTTCGTTAGTGATGAACAGGAGCTTACTTACCACACCTATGAAACTGCACCAGTGTAGGTAATCTGTCACCACTGCTCAAATGCACCACCTCACTGTGCTCACATCTACTGGTTGTTATTCATAAGTATTCAGCAAGCATCAGCAAATGTCACTGGGTGCCATTTTTGTGTGTGTGTGTGTATGAAGGAATTCAGGACAACTCTGCTTCCTTTGCTCTTCCATGTCAGTTACTATTCTGTCAGACTTCCCCTCTACTGCTGTGTGTCACACAGCAACAAAATGTAATGGGATACTGGTGGGAAGGTTCAACCTCTACTGCCCTACCACTGCCATCAACCTCTGACGTGGGCCAACGTAATAAAATAGGAGGCATTCATAATAAAATAGGAAGCTTTCAGAGCAACTCTGATAGATAACTGGAAGCAAAGATTTGCATAATAGTGATAATCCATACAGTCCCTAGAGCAATTGCCTGGCTAATTGTGAATATTTTCTTGCCAAATTTTCATGACCCATCTCCCTTAAAGATTGTTCCAGCTGTCTGGGAAATGTTATATGCAGGTCTCCGTATGAGCAAGAGGCAAACTCAAGAGGTAAGAAAACATACATACATTCAAAGGTCAAATTTAATCTTAGGAATCTGATTTGTATATCACATGGATTTCTGAAAAGCAGGAGCATGAAGAAAACCTCACAAATAATGCCTATTTAATACCCAGTGTAAATCTGATCATACACGAGTCCACATGCGTTCATGTAACTATTTCAAGATGTTCATGGTTTTAAATCACCTGTCTGTGACTTAAAAGGGAGTCTCAAGCTAAGCATCTAAAGCAGTATATGGTCGTGTAGACTAGTGTCTTCTCTAGCTTGAACAGCGTGGAAGTACATGACTATACTTGTAGAATGTGTATGCAGGTGTACAGAAAAAGTTCAGAATAAAACTGTCCACTTTGCATCCTTTTCTTCTAGGGGACAGCATGAAAACTGTCAGTCGAATTGTTGAGTATTTGCATGGAAGGGATCTCTGGCCATAAGCAGGATAGGGTTGAATGGAGTACAGAGGGACTTATGGGCCATTTTATGGCCTGGGTTGAAAAGGACCACTATGATCACCTTGTTTCAACCCCCCTGCTATGTGCACAGTCACCAGACAGGCTGCCCAGAGACACATTCAGTCTCAAGTTCCTTCCCTCATAGTTCCAGTATCCATAGTTCTCCATTATCCATCTATTCTTTCTTAGCTTTTCATACTGTCAGTACTTAGGCAGAATAAGTTGTGTTTTCAATTTAAAAATGTTGAGTAATTTTTCCTTTAAAACACCCACTGAAAATTAGTTTTGACATGTCACCTGTGAGCGCTCTGACTTTAGAGAAAAGCTGTATTCAAGACATCCAAATGTAAGGCCAGAATTTTAAAGGAAGTCAGACCGATGTGGGAAAAAGTGATTATCACAGGACCTGAAAACAGGGTCTGTTAAGGTGATACATGGTTTTCTAGCAACAGCTTATCTTCTCACTCTTGATGGCCACTTTTCAATGTGTCAGTTATTCAGTTTAGGCCAGTGCTATGTCAAACAGCATTCAGAAAGCAAGGACTAATAAAGCTGGTTTTCCTTTCCCAGTCCATCAGTGAAAACTGGATAGTGGGCAACAGGGAATAAAGGGTTAAATTCATTTAAAAATGTAAAAATTATTACTTAAGCAAAAATCTTTAACTGTAAAACCATTTGATACACTGAAAAATGTATTTGTCCCATGTATTTTTGCTTAATTAAGAAGCGAAAGTAAGATTTTCTCTATATTTTTTCCAACTACTATTAAAAACTCAGTATCAGTTGAATGTAATCAATAAATAATGCAGCATATCCAACATATCAGGTCACATAAAAGTTAAGGACATAAAAAGTGAGTCTGTATTTGGTTAACTGTGCACAATGTATTCTTTTTTTAGCAAAAGTGGTACCATCTTTATTATAAAAGTCATGCTGAATTCCAGATCAGTGTGCTAAAATGGATACACCTTTACAGGAATCAGTATTTCATAAAGAATGTTAACTATGTAACAAAGTTAATTTGCATATATATTAACATATATAATATAAATTGCTAATAACTTTTTTTCATTGCTGATATCAATTATCATTAGAATGGGTGATTTGGGCATTTAATTTAAATCCTGATGCCCTGAAATGACAGACAGAATTATACATTTAGATATACTTCAAGAATTTCACTTAGCTGCATCAAATATTCATAATTTTTCATAGCTTTATGGTATTTTAGTGTATCACAATTTTTCACTGTACCACTCATTTTCAAATTAGAAAATTAACACATTTTTTCTACTACTATGAACAGCGAAGCATCCCAAATCATGGTTTTACCCATTTGAGATGATTTTCAACATCTGTTCTGAGTTTAGCTTGCAATTAAAGTGTGCTACGTTCATAAAAACCCATTTCTTAATTCTCTCTGGCTGCAGGAAGCAATTTTTCGGGACTAGCCTACATCAGGATAAGAAAACTGACAGCCCTATACATTTTTCACCAGTTCTTGTGGACCTGAAATGCATACCCTTTACTTCCTTCATTTTTTTCTACAGACAGTTTTCTTGAAAGCATGTTTGCTTTAAACAGTTTTTGCCTCTCATCTTGTTTTCCTCTTTTTCTAAAAATACAATGCCCATTTTTCTCATCCCTCATTTACAACATCTGAGTCACCATCTTTGCACTCACTCATAACACAGCATGACCAAGAACTGCTAACAGGAAGCACGGATTAAGGGCTTGGCTTTTCTCAACTTGGTTAACAGTGAGTATTTTTTCTTCACTCATCCAAGCATTTACTTTATTTATTTTCCAAGGACACTAGAACATTTTGTCAGGTATTTTAGACAGCTATGAATATCACATACTTTCCAAAAACAGTGATTATTTCTTCCCATGATCCATTCTGGGCTTTTCATTCACTGTATATTCTGATCTTCTTCAGAGAGCACTCTCAGTTCCATTTTTACAGAAAGAATAACTTATTATAGAGTTACTATTTGCACTTTGGGTTTGAGTACAAGAACACATCTCAATATAACCCAGCAATTTGGGTTTCAGGGAGACATTTCTTGAAAGTTTCTTTTACATTTATATAAAGAAGCTGGGTCAAATTTATGTACCTTGAGGCTCAGGAAGGCAAAAATAAGCGTGACTAGTTGGGACAGAAAATGCCTTTCCCTGAAAATCTGGAAAATACCCACTGTTTGACTCATAGACCTCATAATAATAGGGTACGTAAAAGAGACTGCAATTAAACCTCACCCATAACAGGGGGTAACACCCTTACACAAGGGTGACACCACAGCTCGTACTGCACATAGTCTGGTACTACTGGCAAAGATGCTTATTATATGCAGATTGGATAAAAATTGGGTAAATCTCATTTGACAGTAGTAAACGACAAGGGCTTCTCTGTAGATGAGGCATTATCACATAATCTTACACAGCATAACAGCTGAATGGAATGATTGTTAAGACTCGGTATGCTCAAGCACTTTGCCATTTCCTTTAAATAAGAAAAAATGAGGTAAGCTGTTGGAAGATACATATCCAGTAACGACCAACAGACCTTAAAATCTTTCTCACAAGTGTTCCACTTACCTGAGAGCTTTCCACGTGAAAATCACTATTTATTAATGCTCTGTGGCAATGAATTTGTGGTATTTGCAATCTTTGAAAGCAGAACTCATTTATTTTTCACAGAGTGAAGAAAAATGTAAAGAAATTCTCCAGTGCTTTACTGTGCTTGGTTGGGAATACAGAATCGACTTATGTATCTTTCTGGAGTTGAACTAAATGTAGACTTAAAATTAAGCTGGTGTTAAAAAGCCAATTTCAGACAGCTTATAAGTCTTTCCTTGCAAAGTCTGATAATCTTTGGGTCCCTTTGAAATGGCATTTGTATGCAGATTCATATCATCTCCTGAGCATAAAGAGTAAGGCTTAGATTGTATTAACTGGTTATCCACTTTTCATTATCATAAACATCTCTACAGCTTGTCTCTGCAACGCTTGTTACAAAGATCCCCCAAAGCTAAGTAGGAGAGAGGGTACTTGGCAGAGCTAGTGGCAGAGCCCCTTACCACACTGCACCAACACTATTAAGATCTTGACTTCCTAAGCACTGAGTTTGCACAAAATGATAACAGGTCCACTTTATCACCTACTGGCATCTGCAAACGTAATGTTCCACAGAACCACAAAAGATCACATCTGTTACTGAATTCAAACATTCACACTACCTGCCATGCAAAGAAAGCATTTCTACACTAGGCTTCTGACAATCCGATTGTGGTTTTGAGTATGTTCCAACCTTGGAACAGAATTCTGTTGCACACCCCTCCTTCTGTTTGGCATTATTAGTCTCTGTCATGCCAGAAGTCACTGCTGATCTACTGTGCGTTTTGATTGGTAAGATGTGATGAATCTGGGCAGTCCTCTGAGTTAGGCTATTTATTGCAGACTAACAGGGTTCTCAGTATGGAATTACTCAATTTCCTGACCCATCACGGACAGCTGAACACCCTGACTGCTGCTGCTGACCATGAAATGTTCAGTGGATCCACAACTTCCCCAAGGTCCAAGGTTGATTATAGGGAGACATCTCAGCGGCACAACCAACCTGCACTTGCAGTTCAGCAGTGGTTTGGTTGTAAAGAAAAAGAATTATTTCTCCAGAACTGAATTTCAAACTCAGTTGGCTCAGGCTCTCAGACTTAACCGTCAGTATTGGGCAGCCAGAAGGCTGGAAAATGGGCTCAGGATAGGAGCCTTGCAGTTTGTCCTCCTTTCCCAGCTTTCACAGATGGACACACTCCATTTGTTTACCCAATAGAGCTTCTTAATCCAGGAAGCATTCAGTCATTCTCACTTTACCTTCAGGATGTAGATGCTTGGCCCCATTTGTCTGAGCTATGCATTTTTTATTATCATTTTTTTAATTAACTCTGTGAGTTGACAAATCCTCCCAAATCCTCAAAGTGGGCTTTACGGGATCTCATTATTAGAGATGCCTATAAATAATACAAGCATAAAAATATTTCTCGTATATATCACCAAACCACATGCAGCTTTGTAATAAGTTTTTCTTTTCTTTATGATAGATTCCAGGAATATATTGTTAATGAAAAAGAAAATCACGTATCCAGTTTCAATTTGTTTCACTTTTTACTGAATTCAAACATTAAGATGAAACAACTTTCTCAGTGACTAGTGGGCTGTGAGACAATATAAAAGACTTATGAAAACATTAGCCTAAGCAAATAATACTTAGAACACAAGATGAAAAGGTATTTTAATTTCCTTTACCCAGGGACAAACGTTGCCAGTCCTCATTTTTGTAAAGAAAGAACATGTAACTGTTTGGAAGGATAGAAAAGAAAAAAGAATTTTTCCAAAGTCAATATTCATTTCAGTTCCAGCCCTATCAAATAATAGCTAATGATTTATTGTCAGTTTGATTTATGATATGAGCAAGGTCCTGCCAAAGTACCAGTTCCTAGAACAGTAGTTTCTATTCCATTCCTCCATGGTTCAAAGGGAAGCATAGCTCCAAAGATGGTTCCTAAAGTAACTTGGTGTAAAAGAAACCAGGAGACAGCAGAGAGCAATCTGCTAAGGAAGAAAAAAATGCAGCTTGGCAGGAAATGCCCAGAAAATGTGAAGCAGGGAAAGACTGAATCATAAAAAAAAAAAAAAAAAAAAAAAAAAAAAAAAAAAAAAAAAAAAAAAAAAAAAAAGCTGAGGCTGTATTTATGAAATCAGGCCTAAATTATGGTTTAATAGTGTGTCTTCCAAACCCAAGGAACAACACAGAGGAGGAAACTGCCTTTAAATAACCCTGCTGCTTCTTTAGTGACTTCCTCTCCCAAGTCACCTACTATCCTCCATGTAACCTGAGGTATTAAACATACAATCATGCATTGTAATTTAAAGCTATGGAAACACTCCTCTGTAGATTGATCATTGTTTACTGTCAGAGGGACCTGCTATTAGGATCCGTATCAACAATAAGAAGTAAAGTAAGACCACAAGGATTGAGGAAAACATCTGCTCAGTGCATTACACAAAGCACAACAACACAGCATCTTGGAGAAGCAATTGTTTGTGCCGCTTTAATTTTAGTGAATCAAAGAAGCAGTGGTGACTGAAAAGACAAAGCATGGTCTGTAACGCTGAAACAAGAAAGAAGGAACTGAGTCCAAGGCAGCACAAGGACAGTACAAAGTCTGCACCGCATGGATGTGAAAAGCTTCTTAAAATAAACATGTTACTATGGTGTTCTGCATTGAGTAGGTCCAAGGTGATAAACAAGGGCTGTATTATCAAGATTTATCACAACATACTAGAGTTTTAATTACAGGTAATTTTAATTCACTTTCCTGTTGTGGACAGAGATAGATTGCCAACAAAACTAGTTTTTAATTACACAAGTCCCTTCTCCTGGGTGAGTTGCACGCTGTCAGTGGAGTTACAAGGTCTCTTGCCAGGTGTGAGGGCACGTTCCTGAAATAATGAAGGCATGTGGCAGAAATAACTCAGCAGAAGTGACAAACCTTGCAGCGAATCTGCAGCAGTGGTAGCAGACCAAGAACTCAAAGTCAGGAGCTAAAACAGATCAGGAGCTGTGCGGAAGGTTAATAGCCCAGTGTAGACTTACCCACGGTTCACTGGAAGCTGAACAAAGAGCCCTTCCCAGTAGATAATGCTAACTGGCAGCAACCTCAGGAGGAGTGCAGAGCTATTGTGTGCCTTTCCTTGAACTTTCCTAAATGAGTTTCCAATTTCCTGACTGTACATATCATTTACAGCCCCACCTGCTTTGTCCATCTTACTCTCCTTACTTTTCTGCTAATGTGGAAGGAGTCATCTGTCTCCTCTTTTGGTTTTTGTTATCTCATATGTTTCTTGCAGTGTAATTTGGCAATGACTTATTGTGAATTCCTTTTCCAAACAGGTTTCTATTTTCTGGCTGAGCATGATAACTCAGTTCCAGAGAGCAGATGGTAATAGTTAGTTGCCTTCTGCACCTGCACAGATGAGAGCAGATCTGAAGAAACTCTTCTGTAAGTTGAATAGCTCAGAGCAATACTTAGACAACCTTGTGGCTAACACATAAGTAGCCAACTGTATCCATCTTGACACTGGTACTGTAGCGATCATCTGGAGATCCGAATTCAAGGTAGAAAATGGCTTGGTGAAAATAAGATAAGGCAGGATGATTCATGGTGTCATCATCTGAAAAAGTACCACTGAAACAGTATAAGCATGACTGAACAAAATCTTCCCAGGTCTTTGCCACGTTTTGGGAATTCTTGCAGTAATCACATGAATAAACTCATTTGCTGACCACATCTAGCTATCATAATTCAGCTAGTGGTTTGGAAACTTCTAATTGAACATATTAAAGCAGTTAGAGCTAGTTTTCTAAACGTGCATCAAGTTCATTTGGTTACCAGACCAACCTAATGTGTAACACATAGGAAAAAGAAGGTGTTGGAGAGGTGAATTTGAAGCCTGCATTTTTTGAAGATGATAAGCCTGAGGACCAGTCAGCTAAAAATGACAAGGACTGGGAGAAATGAGGGAGGAAAGAAGGGTGAGGGCCAAACACGGATTAAGGAACTTTTGGCAAAACAGAAATATCACTGAAAGAAAGTAGGACTCAATGAAGAGAAAGAAAAAGTCACCATTAAGTCAAAGTAAAGCTGAATATTTGAGAAAATGTTTATTTATTTACTACTTGTTTCTAGTCAGGCTTTGAGACACAGATTTGAGTCCCTGACTCTCATGGAGGCTCTGAACATCAAGTCAGGATTTCGCTTCCAGTGCAGAAGAGTGATACCTGCAGGTTTGGGCAAGTCCCTTCTCTGAATCAAATCAACAGGACTCATAGAAAATCTGAACCTTCAATGATAGACGTTTGTTCTCCACTGAGGGCTGCTACTTTATCCTTTCAGCTTCAGCTCATGGACCATTTCAAACGCCTGTGTGCTGAACACAAGGTCTGAAAGCTCATTCTGCTAACGGGGTGTTTCTTCTCCAGGGCATTTTATACCACACTGACAATACACTGAGTGGCAACAGCATCTTTGAGTACCTGACTGTGTTCTCACAGCAGTGATTAGAGGAGTCCAGGTACATTCATTTCCTGCAGGAATAATAAGACTATAACTAGCATCATCAACACATCAGCAGCCCTCCGGTACAGCATGAAGGGCAGTTGTTCTTGTTTGAGACATACTATTTTAATTGAAAAAAAGGACCTAGCAGAAAAAAGAAAAAAACAATCCTGAGTGGATTGAAACTAATGATTATTCATATTTTTTAAAACACCACAAAAGACCAGGAGGGATACACTGATAAAATATATACACAGCTCCATTAGTGCAGGGTTGAACTTTAGATCTCGAAGTGCAATTTTTATTTATTTATTTATTTACATATCTTTATTTATTTCTTTACTTAATTTAAATGCAGGGCTGAACTTTATTTCTGAAAGGGCACAAAAATAGGTGCTTTCTCCAGTCTCCTACACTTCAGAAATTCACTTTGAAAGTAGTCACTCTTCTTATGTTACACAGTGGGAGAAGGTATATCTCTTTAAGAGTTATATTACCAGAGAGAGGAATTACACCTCTTACAACCAACACCATTTGATAGAATCACGGAAACATATAATCAGTAATGTTGGAAAGACCACTAAGATCATCTAGTCCAACCAATGTCTGTGACAACCTTGGGTAGAAAAAAGTAATTTTGCTTAGAAAACTTGAATTTTCTTACATGCTACCAAGATGCATGCATCTTTCCCTTTTTGTTTTGTGTAAAACTAACTGTTATCTTTTACTTTTCTTTAACTTCATTGACATGCCTGCATTATGAGACTCCTTTGTTTTTCTTCTTTTTATTTCTTTTTAAATGCACTTCCAGTGTCAATAAGTATGGGCTGACAGTAGATACTATCCAGGAGTGATTTGATCTTTATGCAATACAAGAAAAATACTATTGGAAAGGGCTAGATAATAAGACAGTGTAGAAGCTGTGAGAATCTATATGGACCAGAAACAGAATTGACAAATGTATTACATCCCAGACTCTTGGGAAAGGACCAAGAGTAAGAAGATCTATTTCCTTGAAATATTTTTTCCCTGTAAGTCTTAAAAGAAAAGAGAAATTTCTAGATTGCGATACATTTGGAGATGTTGAAGATAGATGAGAGAGATTACTTTTCTCTCCTTCATAATCCTTCCCAAAGCTTCTGGAAATTTCTCTGTTCTCTTTAGGAGCCTCTCCCATTAATTTATCTGATTTTGTGAACCTCTGAATAAATTAACATTCAGTAGAAAGTAACTTTTTGCCATGAGCTATGGCAAATATTAAATGACAGCACTATACAATACAATAATTGCTATGTATATGAGATCCTCTTATTTCTAGCACTGTGTTGACATGTTTTCTCTGAGCGTGAATTTCACATATACTGGTCAATGGTTATTTAGTACTTTGCATTACTTGATTCAATTTTAGATTTTCAGGTCATATAAATAGATGTGTGATTACCCACTGTGTGGGGATGTTCATGTAGGAGGAGAACAGATCATCAGTCATTGCAAGAAGAGGTGCAGGATAGAAAGGTGTAAAGCTATAGTAGCACATGGAAGAGTCCTCATTTTTCAGCCAGGATATCTTCAGAGGAGGATTATTTCCTTCCCCTCTCTTGCTTTTGTAGGCTTGGCTTTCTCTTCTTCCTCATCATACTTGTGGCATGTCAAGAACCAGGGCTTTCACATCCACAGGAAGGAGAGAAAAAGCACCAAAAGCTAATTATTCCTTCTTTAATCTGCAGTGGTGGATTTGAACCACAAGTCAGAGGCATGCCAGCAGTGTTACCATTAGACCAATACACTAAAGAGACAAAGAGCATGCTAGAGTTGGTGGTACATGCCCTTGTTATCCTCCCCATGGGCTTCTCTGTGAGGAAACTTCAGCCTGCTCATTGGGCTCCTTCCCACTCTCCCCAGGTTGGTTCTTATCAACCATCAGTGTTGTACTTCTATAATACCCATTCTTCAGACAACAGTCTCCTGAAGCTCCAGTCACCTCAGCTGCCCACCTTAGCTACTGCTGAATTTAAACAATGAGGAGGGGAGAAATGCCTCTGACACACTGGAAACATAGGAAAGTACTTACAGCCCTACACGGTGTTTAGATATTACATGGACCAACAGGTATTTTCCCCACAGTACTTTGTGTCCAGACCTTGTTTTTACACAAATCAATTTAAAGTGAGAATAATTCAGCTCATAACAGCAATACTGTTCCAGACTAATATTGGTAGGACCAGAAGCAAAATCCAGGGCCATAATGTTTACTTTTCTGGCTGAAATGATTAATTATTCAGAAATAAGTCGATCAGAGGCAAAGCATTTCCTTCAATTAATTCAAATTAACATTTTGTTTATAGCACAGAGTAGGCCTTTTCCTTTTCGTAGTTCAAAGTGAGCCCTGGGGGCTCTAAATATGCCTCCTGGTGATTTAATTAAAAGATAAATATGCATCTAAAAGAAGAGAGAAAGTGCAGAAAGGAGGAAAAGCTAAAATTAAAAAATCAGCAGATACAAGGAGAAAGAGTCCACTGTATGAAAAATAATAAGATAAACAGGAGAGACCAAGAAAAGCATATGAATTAAAATGTGGAAGAAGTGAAAGAAAATAGATTCTGAATGTAGAGAGGCATAAAGGAATAAACAAGCTGTAGTTCCCCAGTTTTCACTCTCCAGGGTTCAGAAGAACCTTCACACACAACACGTTTTGTATTTTGGAATACTAGGCTAACAAAAGCAAGGCTCATTACCAGAAATAGGGACCCAACTGAAGAGCATTTGGAAGGCAGTGCCTCCTGAGTGAAGCAGATAAATAGCTAGGCTGTTTGAACAGACTGTAGCTGTAAAAAAAAATGTTGGTCTGTACCACACTTTCATAGCAGTAGAAGTGGAGTAGTAGATGGCAGGATGGAGGATACAAAAGGGGAAATGTTATCTGAGTGAAAGAAGTTGAGGCATATATAGGTTGATCCCCAAATCTGTCACTAGGCTCAATCTATATGACCTTTGTAGAGCACCCTAACTCACAAACTGAGCTCTACAGGCCTGTAAACTAGTTGGAATTGTGAGTGGCACCAGCCTCATGCCAGGATATGGTGCCAAGGCCTCTGCTGAGCTGCCCTCAGGTCTTGCCCAAATGGCAGCAGCTACTGCTTGAGCTGGCAGTGGATCATGGGCAGATCCACCCTGCTTCTGCTTCTGCTCCATGAATTGCTCTGTGTGCTCTATTACAGAGCCCTTTTCCTTCTGTCATTTCTCAGCCACCACTGTGATGGTGATGCTGAGCCAAGGCCAGAAATTGCCTCAGCTCACTGCTGGCTGCAGTGGAGCAGCACGAGACCCTGGCAAGTGCCACATGAAACTGGCTGTGCCTCAGGATTTCATGGAGCCCAGCTGGCCTCCATTTTCTCTCTGGCTTGTCACTATAATTGCCTCTAATTTCAAATAGACAACAGAAAACTGTGGTTTCAATGAGAATACAGGCATGAAGTAGGTGTTTCTCTAACTCATATTCTCTTAACTGCTCTGTGCAAAGACTTTGAAGAAAAACAATTCAGATTTGTTTAAAACCACATCTGGAGTCCTGTTATTTCTTACTGACCACTGAGTGTTCACAAAACCTGTTCAATTTCACAGCTTCCTCATGATACAACTCCCTCATGTTCTCTCTTCTTATCTTCCCACTGTCCAGGTACTGAAGATTCTTCTCAGCTTCCTACTGGAAGACTTGCACTAGTACAGAAAAGGCAATGTTCACACCAGTGGTAACAACTTCTATAACCTCACAGTGTGAGTTCAAAAGAGGCTATGGCAGAAGTAATTTGGTCCTTCTGTTTAATACTTTATACCAGTTGAACTAACTAATAAACTGCAAATGAAAGAGAAAGGACATGTTATTGGCTTTAAATTGCAGTAGTAAACCTAGCATTGAAGCCACTGACATTCTTAATGGTGATCAACTTCTTTTATATATTCACTATTACCTGAGGATGACAGTTCCTCATTTATCCTCACATTTCTTGATAGCATTCATTGTATCCTGTGTGTGACATTGAGTGCTACTGTGCATGTTATTGTTCGGGATTAGGTGCCTTCCATAAAGCATGTGATTAAATCAAAGAGGTCCTATGGCCTTAAAGCCTAAGATGTTTCTGGTTCTGTTGGTTATTCACTGACTATATAGTCTGAAATATGTTTTGGATCAGGGAGCTGTTTTTCTGATAATTTCCTACAACAATAAATGTTTTGTTTTGTTTTGTTTTTTATAGAAATGCAATAAAAGTTATTAACAGGAAAAGTCCACCTAGATAAACATTCCCTTCTCTAGAACATCTGTTCACAAAGACACTCACATATTCCATTAACATCAGAGAGAGTTAGATGCATAACGATTCATATAGCTATATGGCCTGAGGAACTGTAACATTCATATGCACCTGCATGTACACTTGCACAAGGACACACACCCTTCACACCTCCACTCAGGAAATGTAAATTTGGTACAACAAGGATGTTAGAAATGATAACTGATCTTGTCAGGAACTCCAGACAACATTTAATTCTCCACATCTTGGAACTATGTTGCATCAAAGACTTTTTTTTCTGAAAGTAAGTCTGACCTATAAGTAGAGTACGGTTTTAGGCACGTGAAACAGAACTCTGATAAGCCCCATCAAGATATTTTAGGTTTTCACCAGAAGTCTGGATGCATGGCTACATAACATTTTACAATTGCTTAGAGGCTTTTTCTAACTGGTAATATGCTGATCAGAACCGGTTTGCCTACAGTCATATTCATAGGAGAAGATACACATCAAATCCAAATAGCTGGAAAAAATCCCTAGGTTGTGTAAGTGGAAGCCACAAAGCCTGAAGCAGCTTTTGATATCTTTCACCTCTACAGAGTAAATTTGTCTTTAAAATGCATAGATATTTCATCCTCATGGAAATATCTACTTGCAAATACTTATTTACCTTGCTAAGAATACTAGTAGAACCCAAAAATGAATAGAAAATCACATGAGTTTGATTTCCTTGTCAGACTGTTCCAGGCAAGAAGATGGAGAAGTGTGTTTTTCACCATAATTGTGTAGATCTTTATCAGAAAAATAGTGTTTATTATAATTCTGGATTATCAAGGTCTCACTAAATATACCATTCTCAACCCTCTTTTGCTTTCCCACTGCTGAGAAAAGCTATAAGAATAGAGATGAGCAAAAGTACATGGATTCTTTGTAATATTTCAATGATTTAAATAAATGGTATCATTTTTATAGTAAAAATGAATGCTGATAAAAATTGCATACAGATTGTGTGGGGGCAATACTGTTTTGTTCTTGTCTGTGATATCAATGTAAAGAATTCCAAGTACCCGACTCCTCTCAAAACTGTTTATTCTATTTAACTAAACCTGAAAGAAATTGTGTGGCTGGACAAGCATAGTAGGTATTTGTGCATTCAATGAAGTCACACATATACATTACCTAAAAAGCAAACATACCTCAGCCAAACAAGGCTAACAATGATTAATCATATTCTAATTCCCATCTATCTTTCATGCTAATATGGTGGTGACATGGCTATTATCTGAAATTGAGCAAAGCCCACAATGCTGCCTGCTGTGATTATTGATGGGACATGGCTTGATAAATTTTTAAACTGTTGATAAGGCCAAGTGCCACCTGAATTTTAATAAGGCAAAACCTTTCTCAGTCCTTCTAAAAGGCATCCTCACAGGGGCAAGCAACAGTGTGCCTAGTCTGGTTCACAAAGTAGCACAGGATGGAAGTCTACTTTGAAGAAATACCATTCTCCTCCAAAGATAATGTAGCTGATATCACTTTCAGGAGGCCTACTAATGGTTGCTACGTGCAAATCATTGTCTTGGGGCTCTGAAAGCATTTCAGTGCTTTCCACAACCTTCACAACACTCAGAGTGAATGAAATACTCTGCCTCTTCACTGGCAGTTTTGTTGCGGCAACTCAGATCTAAGAAACTCAGTCTTGCTGTGCTGGCATGCAAATATTTTACCCAATTTGTGACCTCTCTGGTAGCTTTTCTCAGACATGCAGTTTCTCAGCCCCAGATCATCAGATTCCCAGTGCCCATACTGACCTCCCAGACGTCTCCATAGCTGAGCTAATCCCTTGACAGAGCTCAGCCTTCAGGCAGCCTTCAATTGCAGTCATCCCTGCAGGGAGGTATGGTGGTGCAAGTAAACAGGCTGAGATGCTCAGTGAAGGTTTAGAAAGACATTATGGAAAGACAAAGAGTAGTTTCAGCAGATACTGCTGAGTAAGACTCCTTTAGGACTGTTGCAGCTCTTGAGCAACACATTTTATGCTGACCACACCATCTGCTTCAAGCATCTCCTTCCTCCCTGAGTTCTCTGTGAATTCCCTTGCAAATTTCTGAACCAACCTCTTTATTTCCTGACTTTGCAGGCAAGGTTGGAGGCCACATAAACAACTTGTTGATCACCAGCCACGGGCTGGAAGCCATGGTAGTCTGCATGCCTGAATAAAAAAACAACTGGATCCTATGTATGTGCTCATCCGCACTAATGTGCAGCAGGTTTTCAGAGTGGAGAATTGCCCTGAGGTAAGTTAGATGACTTCTGCAACTCAAAGTATTGTGGGAACACATTATTACATCCTTCCCATGGCTTTGGTCCTTTTTTTTTTTTTTTTTTCTTTCTTTTTTTTTTCTTTTTTTTTCTTTTTTTTCTAATGCTTGCTAAGACACAGGATAGAGGGACAAGTCTGGTCTGATGCAACTGTGGCCACTTCTCATTTCCCCTCTACAGAGATTCCATTCTCCAAATTCACATATTTACAGACCAAAATCCTCCAGTGCCAGTCACCAGCCAACCAACATCGGAATGAAAATATGAAGCCACAGTGATCCTACAGAATGTGCCATTCCAAAATCAAATGGCTGTTTCAAACAATCATTCATGGCACATCCATTTCTTACTATCAACCAGAACTCACAAGGAACCTTACAGATGATCATAACCCTTTTATTTCCGGGGAAATTTAAGAGTTACAGCCCACCATAAAACTTAGTTTGTAATACTTCAAAGCGTTTTATCTCTGCCTTATAGGAATAAACTGAGTATGTCACATTTCTCAGCAATATAAGTGAACTCCAGCCAGAAAAATAAAGTCTGTCTTTAGTGAAAATAGTAATTTTCCTTTGCTCTTCATTAACTATCTGAATGCTAACCAGCCCTCCCAGGAATCCAGTAGTTTGTGTAAAATGGGGTAGTGACTGCAATTTGAACTCTAAGCTACTAGAGAATATATTCTTCTCTTTTCCTGATTAAAAAAAAAAAAAAAAAAAAAAAAAGAGAGAGAGAGAGAGAGAGAGACAGAACAAAAAAGAACAGCAAACAGAAAAATCACCTCTGCTCTCCCACTGTCTGTTTCATCCATCATTCACTTTTGTGATAACACTAACTGACTTCTTCTTCGGAGGGGTTCAAACAACTGGCTGATCAGATCATTTCATTATTTGAAATGAAATTATAAAGGACGCTTTGCTCACATGACAGGATGAGACTGTAACAAGAAGACCTGGTGTTTATTTAACCTTCTAGTATCTATAATGCCATGATGGCATAGGACCAGCAAGGATAAGTCTATGTGACCCCATTTCCTGGCACCATAGTAAAACCTGCCAGGGGATGGAAGAAAGCGTTGCCAGAATGCACTCCTCTCCAGCACATAGTCAGCATTTTTATTGTTTAAAGTGTCTCCAAATGGAAAATGTGCTTCTGAAAATTACTTGGGAGGGAGAGGTAATACTAATTTTTCCAGTGTTAATAAGAAAACATTTAGCTCCTAAGATTTCACTCGTGGTCAGCATTCTGCTTTAGATCAGTTCACAGTTAACCTGTAGCTACATGAACTACTGTAATCCATAAGTGGGTCTTCCCTTTTTGTTCTTATTGAGAATTTTTAGCAATATTTCTTCCAGGATTTGTCAGCCTACTTTTCAAGAGTAGTTTTGCATTTTTCATAGTTCAGTGTTAATGTACATGTTAAGGTGTAAGATTTTTTTATTTGTTTGCTTTAGAGAAACTGATTTTCAAATATTCTGGAAAACCTCAACTTCCTTATAGAAACTAAAAAGTATCATGTTTTACTTGTGTCATAAACTGTAAACTTTAATTAGTCAAATATCTACATCATTAAGGATATATTCTTTTTTTTTCCCTACCATGAAGAACTGAACAGAGTTTTAACATTATGTGTAGGGTGAAATGCAGAGAAATCTCTAGAAACAATATCATGGAGTGAGGTACAGCACCATATCCAGCACCGCTTTCTCATTCCCTTGATGAAACTCTTATGCCTGAGCAAATATTTCCTCACAGCCAAATCATTTAACCCACTAGAATGTCAATTTCCTTCTGTCTCCTGAACATCTAATAATGTGGCTAATTCAAAATCATTTTCACTAACCACATTAACACTTCAATTTGGCTTCAGAATAACTTGAGATAGTTTTGTGCAAGCTTCTGAAGATTACTATTTATTACTGTAAAACAATATTTGCATGTCATGAGGCAGTTACCTTGAATTGAACTGGATGCAATTATCAGATATAGTTATGAGAAAACAACTGCAAATAATCACTTTTATTTGAAGACAGAGAGTAGGTTCTGCATTTGCCAGCCACTGTGTTATTTAAACCTATTTGCTTTTCTGATAATTGCTCCAAAAGAATGCAAGATCTGTTCACTATAGTGACGTTACATCAGTATGTATGTTCAGATTCCAAACCTCTTATCACAGCCTTCTGAGAGTTATTTAGGATCACAAGAAAATTCAAGACCCCCGAAGGTCAGCTTGTCCAACTTCCTCCTCAGCTACCATCGGCTGTGAACAGTCAGACCAGGACACTCAGACTTTATCAGGTGTTTCAGCAACTTAATTCAGAACCTGAACTTTCAGTTGTAACTCTCATTTTTTCCTCAGTCTTAAAGCTGAATGCCTATCCAATTCTTAGCAAGACTAAAATTCTAGCTCTGTAGCTTTTTTCTAAGCCTTTCAGTATCTTTTTCATGTTTGAAATAGAAACTATACCTTCCTAAATTTGCAGCAATGCCACTGCTTAACTGCTTGCCCTTCAGCCCTTCAGAGTAAGCAGATCCTACAGTATGCAACCTGGGGTTTTCAAGCACAGTCCTCTTTTGTCTGTCTCTAATGCAGACCCACAGCTTTGTACAGCTCCAGCAGGGATGCAGCATGTGCCAGCTGACAGCTTATCAGTCCACCATTTCACCACATACAACAAATATGGAGGTTGCTTTACTGGGAGTGTTATGTTCCACATTATATGGCAAGGCATAGAAACAAACCTTCCTTCAGTCTGAAGCATTTCCTTCAGGCACAGTTATTCCTCTTAAAGTCAGATTTTCAAATCCTGGCAGAGGAACCTCTGTGGTTATTTCAGTTGTCACTCAGTGATCACAGATGCACAGTTTAGTCTGACTGTCCATAGAGTAGGCTTTAAACTGCTACTCTCAAGTAGATGCTTGCCTGGGGAAGCTGTGTGCATTACTCTGTCTGGATTTTGCTGGTGAGTATGACCAGTCTGAGCAGTGAGAACCACTTGCATCATCCGGTAACTAGTGATAGCAAAAGAGGGAATGGTCTTAATTTGCACCAGGAAAGGTACAAGTTGGATATGAGGAGAAAATTCTTCCCAAAAAGAATGGTGATGCATTGGAACAGGCTGCCCAGGTAGGTAGTGGAGTCACTGTCCCTGGAGGGGTACAAGAAACGTGGAGATACGACACTAAGGGACATGGTTAGTGGGCATGTTGGTGATGGGTCAGTTGTTGGATCAGATATTTTTAGTGGTCTTTACAACCATAATGATTCTATGAGCGCTAAGGGAACAGATAAATTCCTATGTTGCCCCATTTCCCTTGTCCTTGGAGAAGGGTCTTCCAAATGCAGGACAGCATTGAGCATGGAGCATCTACAGCCAGATGACAGTGCTAGAGCTGTGTTTGGCACCATCAGAGACCTGGTTAGGAAAAATAAACAAATCAAAGCACTTAAAAATACAGCCAAAAGTGAGCCAAAAGGTTCGCTGCCACTGCCCAAGCTTTACCTGCCTAGATCTTCCCGCTTTTGGCATTTGTTGATAGAGGAAAACCCTTCCACCATCAAACAATTTTCCAGCCTTTGTGCTTCCCAGTAATCTCAGCAAATGCTCTCAGCAGAGGTGGTGACAGCAGTACTGAGAGGCTCTCGGGCCACCCAGCTGCACACTTTCTTAAGCACTAAGCACTTTGGAGGATGTGGAGAGAGGTGGAAAGGAAAAGTGCCACAATTTTCTGCTCAGCACATCGACATCATAATAGAGGAAAAGATTTTTCTTTAGCTCTCAGTTCTCCATCTTGACAGGCTGCAGCTGTGATAATGAGTTGATTTCAAGGTGAAAGAAGCACCTAAGAGCCTCTGAAAATCTCAGCAAGAACACTGCCTGACAGACTTCCTCTAGAGGTCACCTCTGAATCATGAGCATAGAACACCACTCCTGGTGCTGTGCATGAATGGGCGCAATCTGCTGTCAGGGTGGAACCACGGTGATCCTGGAGAAAGCTCCATCCTGCAGCACCAGCCAGCTCCTCCTTTCATTTTGTATTAGAAAACACTTGTTCTTCTAGCTGGAGAAAATGGTTAGAAACCATCAAGGTAGTAGAAATGAGTAATAAACTGTGCGCATTCGTCGGAAAGTGGAGCTTGCTGTTTCCTTGGAAACAGAACATTTTGTGGGTTTATGGTATTGTACTCAGCACAGATGGGTTGAACTCTGCGTGTGTATGTACACAGCCACAAAGGCCGGGCCCTCTTAGCCGAAGGTTTCAGTGTCTATTACGCCTTTGGTAAAAAACAACTAAAAGGATTTCTCTGAAAGGGCAATTCAGGGAGCATAATGGTGGGCAATCTTTTTTCTTTTTTTTCTTTTTTTTCTTTTTTTTCTTTTTTTTCTTTTCTTTTTTTTTTTTTTTTTTCCCAGCAAAAGTAAGTGCAGCTAAAGGAAGAGAAAATGATTTGAAACCTTGCCTCCTTGGTCACCTATGGATTTTCATCTTTTTATGTTATTGCAGAATGAAGCTCCACTGAGAATCAAGTTTTGGTTATTTTGTGATCCTACGCTAAGTGGCCATAGTACCAGACAAAGCCTGTTTCTATTCTATCTCTGGACAAAAATAAAAACTAAGTCTTGGTAGTTACACTGCACAGCACATAAGCAAAATAAACACTCTTCTCCTTAAGGTAATATTTAAGATTCTAGAAAATCTTAAAATCCTCCAAGACAGGGCAGAACCCCAAAGGCTCACAAAAATGGCGTTCTGCCACCCCTCAGTTCTTGAAGGCCTTTGAACTCCTGGCATTTTGCTTATTAATCTCCTTAACTTCCAGTTATCAAACAAGATGGATCTAGCTGACAGATTAAGCATTTGCTTAGAACTATTTCCCCCTTTAAGGCCATAGCACCTAAAAAGCTGTCATCAACACTTGTCACCAAATATTCACTACTCTCAGAGCTAGAAATACGTTTAGCTTTAACAAGGGCCAGCAGCAGTCTGGGAACATTTCTCTTGGCACAAGAGCACGTTCTCCCAGCAGCTGCACAGCCCATGGTGTCAAATTATTTTTCCAGAGAGTATGTTAAAGCCTGCAAAACACAATTTTGTTTTCCATTAGTTTTGGTGCATCACTCCACCATGCAGAGCTTCAGTCCCGTCTGCAGGAAGACTGGGAGCTGGAGTTTTCAGTAAAATGAAGATTTAGTGCCTGAGGGGAGAAGCATGCGGTTAAAGGATGTGACAAGGGAATCATATACCCAATAAAGAGGAGAAAAGCCAAAACAAAATTAATTACATTTCTGTTCTCCTTTTCACTAAGATCTGTACGTCCCGATCTTTAGTGCATTATTTCTGGTCAGGCAGGTTGTCATTGCTCCCCCAGGGGCAGAACATATGCCCCTTTGCTACAGTCACAACAGGCAAGGTGTAAAGATTTTGAAGGAAAAAATAGTGAGAATCCTCCCAGGCCTAATTCAAACATAAGGGGCACCCTTTTTCACTACATGTGGGAGAGAGATGGACTCTGATTTCCAGCTGCAAAAGTGGGGAACAGATGTTTCAGCTGCACTGTGGGCAGAGGTGTGAGACTTAAAGCTAGAAAACAATGAAGTTTATAGGGGAAGTTAGTCCAAGGAAATTTGGGTGGGCTGGTACACACATCAGATTCCTGATGCCTTGGAATATGCTTGCAAGCAACAGGGTGTATAACAGAGCTTTAAAGTCAACTTACCACCATTCTGAGGGAGATATATCATTACTAGCTTGTTGGGCAGGAAGTGCTCTGAGTAGGATTGCATGACTTAAGGGAGACCAGAGCCAGAGCATGTGCTCTAGGATTAATGCCCAGGCCTGCCTGCAAACTTGACTGCTCAGTGCTTCAAGCAGTAACAACTGAATTGTCCTCTGTATGGTCAGGTCTCACTGTGGGGCCTGTGGGGCCTGTTGGGAGATACCTGACTGGGAGGACTTGGTGACAGATTAGCAGGTGGGACTAAGAAGGCTAGAAAGCTTAATTTGCCTTCTCCTATTCTGTCAAACACCAGCAAGGCCACAACTGTGAGGAACCTTATTGAAGGGAATATCAGTGCCCATTAGCTCGGTTTAGTTTCTGAGGCTGTCCTCTCCAAGGGGTTTGCTAGGAACATGCTGGAAAGTACCTATCAGGAAAAGGAATGGGATGATTGCTTCCCATACCTCAGAGGGGAGCATGGCTCAGAGTTGCTCCTCATATGGGATGACACCAACAGCACTCACTCTAAAAGCTGTACGTTGCTTTTCTAGGGCTTCTTGCACTAGCAAACATTGCCAGAGCAAGAAACGTTCTACCACACACTACCGCAGTGGGGAAGAGACATCTCTGGGCATCTGAGAGCACCCCAGACTGGAAAAGATATGAAAAAACAAAACCCCATGGAAAGCATTTTAAACCAATAAACATCTAAAAATATATGTAAAACATGCATTTGTTTGTTGCTTTTTTTTTTTTTTTTCTCCATAAAAACATACCAAATACTTAGTGGGGGCTAGTAAAAAATTTGCTTCCTCTCTAAGTACAGCATTAAATTTCACAATAAAAAGCTTAAAAGTTTTGCTTCTCCTTTCTTACTCACAATAGCATTAAATTAGTTAACAGTCACTGAGAGCAGCTCTTGAATCGCAGGTGGCACAGAAATGTCAATTTCAGTTTAACGTTGTATATGCAATAAAAATTCAAAGCTAGTGCATGCAAAGAAATTTTGGAAGCCTTTTCATAGGAAAGAATCAGTAAAACTTGTATGTAAAGGGATAGCATCAAAGTGTGTGATACAGCCCTGAAAATTAATCTCTATCATATGTTTATTATATATGTATAAATATATCTGTTTATACATATTTACACACACAGATTTCTATTTCTAACATTAATGTCTTCAGGGATATTAACACTTCCAAGGCTGATACAATCCTCTTTATGCTGTGTTTGTCAAACTTCACGATGTCTTTCAGAAGTTGCCAGTGCCAGCAGAACTGTATCGCTTTACCAGTTTCCAAGACAAATTCAGATGTTCACACAGGAGAACTGAGATTCAAAGTCAGCAATTAAGATGCCAGAATAACAGATATTTTTTTTCTTAAATAGTCTGAACATTGTTACCTCTAGGGAAAACAGAAGGGGGCTTGATAACATATGCTAACATCTTAGCCTTTCCCTTAGATCAAGTTTGGTGGTGGACAATCATCGAAATTGTGTGCTGGATTGAGTTAGTTTTCCAGTATGTAGACAGTCTTTCTCCTAAAGCACTGCAAGTCTGAAGTCTATATCAGGAGGTTTTAGACCAACTCAGAGTTTCACTGCTGAGCACTATTGAAAAGCTGCCCCAAGAGCAGATCCCAGGGATCTAAAGCTGGGTGATCCCCTGCAACCCTGGGTGCTGTTGCTACTGTGAAACAAATAACAAATTAATTAAGTCTTTGATGCACAGAGCTGGGTTTTCCCCATCTGTTTAGTTTTATTATTCATGTGCATAAGACGTTGTGTCAACCGGTGCAGTAAACAACAGTAATGGAGAATGACGCCTGCTGTGTGAGATGGAGTGGTTTGTGGCTTGCCTGCCACCACATGCTTACCTGAGCTTTGGGCTGTCAGGAGCATCTGTTTCAATTTTGCATTTTCTTTTCCTAGTATTTAATTTTCTTTTATCTGCTTTTCTGTAACAGCAAATTTGTTTTCTTCCTCTTCAAGCTGTTCCTTTTTAGCTCTTGTCTCATCCCTTGCTGGCTCAAGCTCTTCCCACATCACGAGGCTGAGCAGGTGCTGTAGACAGGACAACCCAGCTGTGGGTGGAAATCTCTCAGCCACACATCTTCCCTTTGCTGGACAAACAAACATCTCCAGCTGTGCTGTTAAGTTCCTGTGATGTGTTACTATATTTTCCCTCTCTCCTTCCACAAGTAAAGCCAAGATGCAAAAGATCAGAATATATTTCTTTTCAGTAATGAGTTTATGAAAGCTCTTTTTTAATTTCCTGAAGTGACTCAGCCCCGGGAATATAAAATGGAAAATTAATTCTCAAAGATAACTAAGAACGTGCAGCAGATTTTTGTCTTTGTTGCTGTTCTTTGGGGATTACTGTGCCATTTTCTTTACAGGTAAAACACAAACAATATACATGTCTGTGAACCCAGCACGCTTGGATGGGAATTCCCATACGTGAACCACAGGGTCACTCTAGAACGTGTCTTTATGAAAACCTTCCTGGACGTGGAGAGCTTCATGGCACACCAATACCGTTAAGTAGTGAGGAGCTCATTTGTGATTTGCTGAAGGCACCCTTGATTTTCAATTTGGGGAGTTAGGCTGACAGTATTTACCAAGTCTTTGTTTAAGTCTACAAGCCTCCTGTTTTAGCTTTTCTGTCTGGTTATTTCTGCTTATGTGAAAGAAGTCAGATGGACAAGAAAAGTGGACAAATGAATATCATAAACTCCCCTGCAATTTAAGCAGAGACAGTACATGGTAATGGAAATTACAGCTTAATGAATGGCATCTAACCTGCACTTACATCTGTAAATCTCTATGTTTAGGGCTTGAGTATCTAATCAGTAACTCAAAAATACCCAAAAAACCAGACTGTATTTGTAAACCAGTTCTATAATCTCATTGTGCTAAGTGATTAGTGCATGACACAGATGACCATATGAATTCGTAGACCCCTCTGGGCAACCTGCATCCACAAAGTGCAAGCTAGTAGGCCTCATCCTGACCTCTCATTTGGGCTTTATCAGTGCGTGTCCTGATCCACACCAGTGACAGCAGAACTAGCTACTTTCCCCTGAGTGCTAATAAAAATTTGCATCAAAATCTTGCACAGTGAGCTGGCAGTGAACATCTCTTTTCTTTGGGAATCACTAAAAACCTGGACTTCAGTGCTGCATCTCTAGGAAGACCATCAAATTTACCTTCTTTTGCAAGTTATTGAAAAATAAGATGAATACATAGCAATCATAGGAAGAGATAGCCTGCTTACTATCTTGGGTTCATTTTATTTGCAAAAGTAGAAAGACGGAGAAGTACTGCTTGTGAAAAGCCAGAACAGAGTGTCTGCTTCCTGAACAGAGCATTTCAAAATTGAGGCACTTCACCAGAGGATGAATGAACCCTGAAGCAACCTGAATGCTTTAAAATACATTGCTGTGTACCTGGGGAGTAATGTTCACTCCCTGCTAGTGTAAGTTGGTTTAACTTTAGCAGAGCAACAAACATGGGAAAGGCAAAACCTTTTTCTTTTTGAAATCTCAGCTTAAGCACAAAACAAAACAACTATTTAGTGGCAAAGCTAGGAGGAAAATGAGTTTTACCTGGGCTCCAACAAAATCTCTTCTTACGCACAACAAAATGAACATCACAAAACTGGCAGGAAAAATCCTTTAAGGATTTCCACGTGTTGCAGAAAACTCCTGTTATTTACATACTATTGTGACTGTTAACAAATACTGTAGTAGAGACATTCAAGTAGATGCATGGACTTCATTTTATAAACTAGAAAGCCAAAAATGCAACCAGCAAGGCATCGCATTTATTATTATGTTTGCAATGCAATGATTTGATAAACCCTTAAGAAAACCACTCAGGCAGCATCCTCCCAAGACCAGCCTCTCTGAGATGAACAGGCAATGGTGATGACAAGAAACAAGCAGCTGGACTTTCTTGCACAACTGGCTCCTTCTTCAGGGGTATGGGTGGCTATGAGAAGTGAGAAGTGCTCTCCCAGCACCCTAGGAGCTGCAGTTAACCATAGCCAGCACTTTCCTCTCACTTCTGCTTTGTCATCTGTGGTCTCAATAAAGCGGTTCTCTTTTTGTGTTCTTTAGTCCAGAAGAAATTCATCCTCCTCCTGAAGCAATTTTTATATGACTCCCTTTGACTAATGTCATTGAAGTACCTATTAAAATGCTTTGATGAATAAGCCTTTGAGTGGGTGCTGAGCTGACTTGTGTGCCTACAAAGGTAGCACACACCACACAGCAGAGCTCTGGAATTACTCTTTCTGAATTGCACTTTCAGTCATCTTCCCCTATTACAAGCGAGGCTAAGCAAAATACAATACAATACAATACAGTACAATACAATGCAATGCAATGCAGTGCAATACAAAAATTTCTTCACCTGCAGGGACAACAAACTTTTCTTGAGATTTGTTGATTAGGTCACGTTGTACCAATGGTGATCACAAAAGAAATCATCATCATAGTATCATAGTATCGTGCGAGTTGGAAGGGACCTTAGAGATCATCGAGTCCAACTCCTGGGATTTGAGCCCTCTGTGTAGCAGAGCGGCAGTTTTACCCCTTGCACCACAGGGGGGATTCGAACCCAGGCCCTCTGGTGTTGCAAGCGGCGGTTCTAACACCGTGCGCAATAGAAATAAAATGTCCAATTGTTTCTTCAGAGGTGGAGCATTCAGTGACGGATTTCAGTGAGGTTCAGTGATAACGTCTGGCCTTGGAGTCTTTTATTCCTCTCACATTTCACATTTATATAAAACACACACATATACATATATAACTTATACAACCAGAACAGCACTGACTTGATATGCACTGCTGAATGCACAACAGTGTTTTCCTGTATTTGAGTGGGGGCTTGTCCTTCTAAGAATATCTTTTTGGTCAAACAAAATATCCTTCCTCTCCTCAGCAGCTGTTTTCTCATTTGTATCTCTGGGCTATCTCAGATACAAGAACATTGATACTATGAAAATAACATCAAACAAGTTACTGGTATACCTAAAGGCATTGGATCCGCAAAGGCTTACACTTTGACAGATCTTTATGCCTCTGAGAATTTCAATGGCAATTCTTAGAGTGAATAACACCAAGCTTCACTGGAACCTTAGATGACCAGGCACATTATATAAATGTACTGAATAACCTTTCAACTCACAGAAAAAATAAGGAGGGGGGAAAAAAAAGGAAGTTTAATAAGACATATTTCTCTTTCTTTTTAAAAACTTTATTTAGGCTTTTACAATAGAAAGCTGTCATTGTTATACTGGTGAAAAAGAGAGAGGTGCTGACCTTAAGTGCTTATGAGAATCTGCAGAGACTCCCAGCTTCTGAGGAAAACTGTACTGCAAACACAGGGCAAAACAAACTGAACTCTAGCATCAGCAAAACAGAGATTAAGTTCTGTAAAAGAAAAAAAGAATCCTGGCAGAACAAAGGGAATAAACGGGGCAATAATAAAAATGCATCCTGGGACAAACACAAAGAAGCTGTAAGAGACAGATTTACCAAGCGCATTTTGATAGAGGCATTCACATAAAAATGACCAGTTTCTGGAGGGGAGGCCAACCTTGCCTAAAGAGAAATGAGAGACTTACTAATATTCACGCTACAACTTTTTGATTTGACTACTAAGTGAGAAGTTCATGGAACTGTGAACTTGGTCTGAAAGTCCAAGCTGCTCGTCATCATTTTCCAAGCCACTTGAGTTGCACAAATGATTCCCAAGCAAACCTGTGTAAATGAGAATTACCTGGAATATTTTTTCTTCAATAGACCTTAAGTAAGTGCCAGGCATTCATACCAATTAACTTGCTGATGCTCATTTAATCTTTCGTTCTATGTCCATGAAGCAGGCTCCCAGCCCAACTGCATGTGTGCTCTCAGCAAGAGCACACTTACATAACTATAAACAAGAACTTGTCCTCATCAAATGCTGACAGGGACTAAAATAAAGTTGTATACCATCAGCATAAAGTGATAAAGACTATTAAGTGAAAGCAGACAGCTCAGGGAAGAAACAGCATTTAAAAATAGGGGAAAGAACAAAAGTCATCATAGAGATACTAGTGGAAAACCGGATTGAATCAGGCAGAGGACATCTCCATAGTCACTGACTGCAGAAAATGTGTTAGATGAGAGTGGAGATCACCCACGGCAACCCCCTATAATCTGAAGGCCAAATGTTTGTGGTGCATTGCACAACACAACACAATTATGTCAATGAAGCAAGCCAAATAGACATAGAGGCTTCTGATTCATTAGTCCTAGAGGGAATGTACAGCTCTGAATATCTTTCTTTCCCTCAAACATACACCCCTTGCTCTCTCCTTCACAATGGCTGGTTTCTTTCTCCACCCAGAGTAGATAGGCAAACAGTGTTTCTGGCTACAATTTAAAAGATTATGGGATTCTCATTATTGTAAATACTCAAACATAATCACTGATAAGTTTCAGTCCGATGTAATTAGCAATAAACTGTTCAAACAGCTCATGCTAATATAATAATATAATCCCTGACAACAATAAAAAAAACAAATCTCCACTAGGAACGGTAAAAACCGAACACTCTAGATGGGCCACTAAAGCTATTGCAAGCTCAAAGCATCTAAGGGAATGCAAATAGAAGTAAAATGGAAATAAATTCACACGTTAGGCTTAGCTAATGAAGTAAGCCTTCTTTTGTAACACACTGAAAGCCCAGCATCACAGCTGAGTTATGTACTCCATGATAAGGTGGCAAACACAAGGGATTTTTTCTGGAAATACATGAGGTGACTTCTGCAAGTTCCCCAGAAGGGCAGCAGGCTTGTAAGCTGAAGGCAAGAAACAGTTTGTAACTGAGGATGACTATACCAGGGGCAAGTTGCTGGTCCCCACTCCAGCCACAGGTTACAGCACTGCTGCAGGAATCATTGGCTCAGCCCTGTGCAGCCAAGGAACAGATCATCAGCCTGATGCATTAGGTATCATGCATCACTGAGCATTTGGTAAGAATTTACTAAGGGCATAGCAGTGATGAATAAGCATAACTTAATGGCTGTCACATTCCTTGGCACACTTTTGTTCTGGGATAGAGTTGGTTGAATAAATGTGTTAGCCCAGTTGGGTTGGCAGGTGGGAGTGGGATGGAAGATGAAGGTCAGAGCTGAGCATGGGAAAAATATAGTATCTTTTTTCCTTTTTAGGTTCCTCATAGTGGAAGAACAACAGCAAAAAACAACCCAAGATAAACTTTTTTAGGTCAATCTTCAAGATTTTTCTCAGGCAAAAGAAAAATCGATGTTTCAATTGTGTTACTCTCTTGTTACCCTTTCTTTTAAATGTAGATCAATTTTAAGTGAAAACAGAGTTGTCTTGAAATGAAAATGAGAAACCTTTTGTCTTGAAAATGTCAATTCAAAATGGGTTGAAATTTTCATTATTGAAACATCTAAATGAATGCTTCTGTCTTTCAGTATAATCCTCCCCCCCCCCATCCCCCCCCCAATAAACAGCATTAATCCAACCTAAAGCCATTGGTATCCCCAACAAATACACTACTTTTCATCTGGTGAATGGCTGGAGCAGCCCCATAGTGAGCTGCTGAGGCCACTCCCTGCTCTCCACGCTGATGGGATTTCCCAGAAGCAGACTGGAGCCACTGCAGCCCTCAGAACTGAAGGGGAAAAGAAAGTGAGAAGGGGAAACAAAGCTTGGCTGCTTTCAAAGTTCATTTCCCACTCTCCTTGTTGCCCAACCCAGTGTCTCAAGCACCTTCTCTTTCTATTGGCTTTGCTAGGAACAGCTCTATTTTGCAGCAGCAAGGATGGAGATGGAAATCCAGCTTTGCATCTCCATACTGTCTCATGAACTTTGTGAATTCATAAAGGGAAGGTTCAACCCCTACTTTCATACCACCATCATCTGCCTCTGATATCGTAAGCCAATATCATAAAACAGGGGCATTACTTTTGGAGCAGCCATCATAGCTCTTTGAATGCTGTGATCAGTATACAAAAGATCAGAGATTCTTTGAAGTTGAGCTGTTCTAATTAATCGACTTTGTTCTCTATTTTCCTTATTTGAGAATAATACACTTTTACTCCCAATTTATTTCTGGTACTAACTGGTACTGCTGCAGCTGGGGCCTGGACAAGTTGTTCAACTTCATATTTCTGAGATACACTACAGAGAAGGAGCTAAGCTCTGAGCAGCAGCCTGCAAGAAATAATTGTATATATATATATAAACATATTGACTTTTGCAAATTCCTTTTGATTTTCCTGGGCTTACAGGCATACATAATCCTTGGGCTTTTCTTACAGCAGTTTCTGATGTTGTACCAAGGCTTAGCCTAATGCAACATGCCAGACTGGGATTCCATTACAACACTTACAGCAAAGTTACTAAACATCTTCTAGAAGGAGCAGTGAATGTACCCAAAGGCTCAGGGTAAGTAGTTGCTGTGTTTAATTGTGTGACATAACTGAAAAGTAGCAACAAAACAGGTATGCAATTAACAAAGGGCAGGCAACTTCAAATGTATTTAGGTATGTCATGTTAAGCATGTCTTTTGCTCAGAAGAGATAATTTGCTGAATTCAAATCCCAGCTAACCCTGAAAGAGCTCTCTGGGTCTATACATCATAATATGTAGGTTCAGAGGTCAGATCATCTGGGTTGGAGCATCTGAAGTCAGACTCAAATATGTCCAGAGAGTAGTACAAGTGAATAGTTTACACTTGCAGCTGTCTGTGGTGCGGGTTAGCATCCCTTGACTCTGAGGAGACAGCAATTGCTAGAAGCCCCTGCCAAACTGAAAATTAAAGACGGTGTTATTTTGTCATTGCAGGCTCTGGATAATATTAAATATGCTGCACAACTGCAGTGAGATCCTCAAAGTATGTCTTATACTGTACGTGCAGTCCTCAGAGTCTTCCCATGCTGCTGGAAAGAGGATGCTGTGAAAGGAAATGGGTGTGTGTTTACATTATTTGAAGGACCACAGTCCAACCTCTCAGTGCAAAGTGCAAAGCTCTGATGGTACAAACAAACTTACCTTAACCTTACATGCTACCAAGTGGTATACCTTGCAAACTTAACAGTCTTTTAATGGAGACTTTAATGGAATCTTATTAAACATGAAAAAGTATTGGCACCTGGAGACAGGCAGCTCAACAAATGTTAATGAAAATCAGCAAATAAGGAGAGAGGTTATTAAGCATAATACTCTTTAGCACATTGCCCTTCTGCTGTCTGGGCATTAGGGGATCATTACATACACTGGGATTGCAGCCATGTACTTAATTGCAAGATTTTGCTAGTAATTGACAACAGGATTATCTTCCAAAGTAAAAAACTCATCTGATGCATGTGTAAGATAACTGGAGACTGTAAAGCTTAAAACAGAGCAGAAATCAACTTGAACGGATGGAAAATTGCCAGGATAATAGAATAAGCAATGGTTTCACTGGCACTTTAACCAGTTTTAACTGTATTTTTAAAACATATGCAAAAGTGTTATCATATATTCAATGGCAGTAATTTACTTCTAAAGACATTTAATAATAGCCAACTGGTCAGGAGCATTACAGTGTACAGAAAATTAATTAGCTATAAGCATCAATTAGCATATAGATGACGCCAATGTTCTTCATAGTTTTTTTCATCTTTGCCATGAAGACTCCATTTCAGTTTGAGGTGCAGTGTTACCTTTTTCATGCACATTGCCATTCAGCCATGGTTGAACAGCTGCCTACTAGCTCTCAACACTGCTTCATGTGAATTCAGATAATAATATTCTGATTAAAACCTAGAGGGAAATAAGATAGACCTCAATAATGAACTGAGAGGTTTGGGCATGTTTGAAACTGCCTGGGACCAATTAACATCACTACTATTGATTCACAAATTGGAACTATAAGGCAGTTATTTACCTTTTGATTGGCTAAAGAATATACATTTTTTGTATATAGACCTGTTGCTGTGCCACGTTGACTCCCTAATTACTAACAGCCCCTTCACCAAACACTTCATGACATCAGTGAGATTCCACCCATGAAGATTCTTTGCATATCATGACCCTCATTTTCATCCTACATGTGGCAGAAGTATCAGAAAACAGAAGGCAAAAGTAAATAAACAAATAATAGTGACTCAGAAGCTTGTGATTAATCTTCAAACATTTTATCTAGGATGGAACAGCTACCTTGAGTCAATTATTAATTACTAACATCTGTTTCAGCAATAGGTGGACCTGCCAGAGCTCTCCAACACTTGGTTCCAGAAGGCAACTTTCCCATGTTCATCACTGTTTGGCTCTGCTTTCAAGTTGGGTTTATGCCATCACTCTCTCTCTCTGCTGTATGGGAAACTGAATTGTAGCTACCATTAATGTATTTCTCTTATCCATGCTCAGAGAGGGGACTATCATTAAAAGACACTGACACAAACCTATTAAACTACAGAGAGGATGCTAAATTCTCCATGAATGTCCGCCACTAACATGTAATAACAATAGAGGAAAACAGCTGGTCCTGAGCCATGCTGTGAGCTCCATAGAGGTGGAGTTGTTTCCATGTATGTAACCTACTGGGATGCCCTATCACCCTGTGGCTTCATGGCCTGTCAGGTCCATGGAGTGATTCCCACTGATTGCAGGAAGCTCAGGGTCTGAGCTTTCCTGATAAGACTGGTTTTCCCAATGAACTCTGGGCACACTGTGTCCCCAGAGCTCCCAAGGATGTGGTGGTGGGCTGAGTCTGCAGCAGGCATAGCTGCCCAGCAGTGGCTGGAGTGGACAACAGCCTGCTGCAGGACAATATGTTTAAGGTTGTTTAAGGGATGGCTTTGCAAAAACTTGGGCGTTTGCACTCAGGTAGCCAATTCCCTCATGGATTACAGATCACACTCTGTGATTGTGTGCATACTTTGGTGACTCACTAGCAGCAACTGCTCATTAATTTGTCTAAATATTTTCCACTGTATGCACTTCCAGCTTCTTCACCTCCCCTTGCTTGCATACATCTACCCGAACCCATTCCCACTGAGGTGGGCATATTGTTGCAATGGGCCTGGGATCCTGGTGGTGAGGAGTGAGGGGATGGTGACCATGCCACAGAACTGCACATCCTCAGGCAGGCAGTGATGTCTGCTGCAGGTGACCAAGGAGCTGGAAGGAGGCATCACACCGGGATTACCCAGAGTTGCAGCAGCAAACTGGGGCATCACAAGAAAAATCTTAACATTATGGGGGTAATATCCCCATAATAAATCTGTCTACAAAATTAAAAATCATTCATTATTTTTATAAAGATCTACAGAAAGACTGCACAAGGGTAACTCCAGCTGAAACTAGAGAAAGTAGCAGAGATCAGCTGGGAAAAAGACCTTATGCAAATATATGAAGATGGAATATGAACCTCACAGCTTATTATTCTGCTGTGGGGTTTTGGGAAACCTACCTAATGTGTCTGACATTTGGAACATGAGAAACTCAAGGGATTTCAGATAAAACAGAAAACACAATCAGTGAACTTTATCCATTTGCCAAAATGTCAGAGTTGCTTTTTAATGATTTTCTCAACACTGCAGCACTTTTACGGACCTTCCAGTTGCTTAATATTGATGCCTGATATTTTATTTTTCTGGTGCATGCCAGGGAAAGGATGAAGAAACCTGTACTCATCTCAATGGACTCACAGGGTTCTGAATGCTGCAACACCAAATCAAATGCATTAATCATTACTGCATGAGTTATCTCACCGAGTTCTCGTATCTGATGTAAGTCTGAGTATTCAGATTTAATATCAGAGCACACACCCCTGGTCCAACTCGTGATAGGAGTAGAGTGCATAGCCATCCTGACAACCCAGAGGGGTCCTTGTGCACTCACTGCTTTGAGAAGCATACCTAAATACCCAGCTGCAGGACTATTAAATGCACTCACAAATGCTTTTTGATTATCTAGGGCAGTAGGTTGTTCAAATGTCAGTCAAGCCGTATTACTTCCTGTTGGTCACTGTTCAATAATTCATTTTCAGGAGATGGCATTTGAGGATTCAGTTTTCTAAGTTTTATTAAACAACTTGAAAAACAGCAAAATAACAGAAGGAGTCAAATATTAAAATCCTTTAGAAATACATAAAAATACTGGTCAATAAGACTGTGATAATTTGGAAAATAATACTGCTTTTTTGGTCCTATAGGATCTTAGGTGAATGAGCTATAATCTCATGTCTGCTCTCACATCAAGCTGTCAGATGAAGCACTAAAGTGGAAATAAAACAAATACCAGATTTCCTTTTCTGTCTGGCTTTTAAAAATGTAAAACAAGAGCCCCAAATAAATCCTCATTATGTTGCTTTTCTTAAAATAAGATTAGTGAGAAAATAGTTTGGTACATGAAAAATTCCTCTTCCATCATAGATCAGTTGGCAGGCCCCGGCAAAAAGACTAGAGACATTCCTTTTATCTGATGGAAAATCTTTCTTCCCGGACTGAGCTGTGGCAGCTTAATTCATTACTATTTTCTTTCTTTTTCTGTTGAAAAAATGCCAGTGGGTAAACGCTATCTTGGGTTGGACATTATTAACCAAGAATTTGGGAAACTGTAGCTCATTGCTTCCCACAGTCCTGGCAAATCATTGAAATTCACAATTTCATTGAAACTGGTTCCCTGATGGACCTGAGACATCACATCTCTGTGCCACAGTTCACTACCTGGAAAATGAGAGTCAAATATTATATCACTTCGAAAAGGATGTGAAAGAATGACACTAATTGATTTCCCTTGGTAAGATACAGGCATTCGTTAAGAATTACAAAGGTATCTCCGTCTCCTGATTGCTTCTCTTAAGCCAAACAAAGAATTTGAGAGCATTTGTCACTTGATACTGAAAAAAAAAATTTAACATGCACAGCAAAAAACAATCTGATAGGAAGCAGCGTTTGGAGGGTTAATTTCCTTAGGACAAAAGGATGCTGGTGCCTTTGTGACCTTCATGCATCTGGAGTCCTTGATCATCTTTCTATTTGGTGCTTGTACAGTCATCAGCGTAATTGCTGTTCTGATCTGTGACAGGCACTTGCAGTACCACGGGTCATGCTAACAATGAACAGGCTTACAAACTACTTGGAAAACTAGGTACCTTCTGCTGATTCACAAAGATCAGATCTGTGGGAATACAGCAACATACATTCCAGGGTATATATTTATTTTCGAAATTTTAGTCTAGAGAATGTCAGGTCCTGATGCCTTAAAGGCATGAGTCAGAATAAACAAATATGGAGCAGAGGACAGCAGCACATTTGTCAAGTGAAGCGGGTTATCACAGTGTGGCTGGGAAGGTACTTCTGTCTGTAGTGGCAGCATATATTAGAAATCTCACCATTTATATGAGAAAATATTATTTAATATTAAAGGTTATGTTAGCATTATGAACTAAATGAGATTCTTTTGGAAATTAATGTCCTCTAAAAAACCAAGCAGCACGGACAGATTTATCCATTGCCTAGCAAGAAGAATTCACAAATCAAGGCATCAAAAATAGCACAGTGCCATTTCTGACTGTTGTGCTGAGAAACAGTGAATAAAACAATTTCTGTGACCAGGCAAATCATTGCATACTCTCAGTTATAGCTCACCTTAATGGCAGATGTTAGGACAGTCTTCCTTTATTTTCTGAAGGATAGGTTACTGCTTATTGTTATTTGTAGCTCCCACTACAAGCACCTTCCCACCAGCCATGATAGAGCTTTCCCACAATTGTTGCTTGTTCCATCTTCATACTTCTGTCAATAGCTTTTCACCAAAAGCTTGAGATTGAGAGATCCGAAGACTAAAGACTCAATATGATTTGTTAAAGTACAAATATGTCTGGCAGTAACTTTGCCATTGCTTTGTCCTTCCCAGCCTGAGTGACACACATGCAAAATCTCCAGATGAACAGCTTTGTGCTCAGATGAGCTTCATGACTAAAACGGCTGAGCTAACACCCTATTAATGGTTCAGTCTTGCACTTGCACACCAATCTGAAATTGCACAGATCATGAGGAAAACTAGATCAAGACTTATGTCTCATATTTCTTACCAAGAGATGCTTTCCAAAAGTTTCCAGACCAGCTGAAATTTTCCTTCCTGTGTTCGGATGAGGAGGGGCTGACGGAGATGGAACTCTTCAGAAAGGGCTGTGTTTGCCCATTACAAAACAGATGACTTTTTGCAGGAAGTTGTAACAGGGTACTAAGTGGTTGTTGATGTGACAGCTGCAAGTGTTCTGATGGATCAAACTTCCCATGTGATTCATGCTCAAAGTTAAAGATCAAGAGAAAGACAGCATGGACTTTCCTGACCCCCTATTTCATCCTCCAATACTGAAAATAAATCTATGTTTTCAGTTCAAGTTAATGAAGAAATACAAATATTGAACACTATTGAGGTAACAAGGTAGATTACTTAAGGATTTTTGGGCTCTGTTACTGCAAATACTTAACTTGGTCATTGGTTTTCTTCTAACAGTTTCAGTATCACTGCTCATACTAATTATTTGCATGACTGGCAATGTAAGCCTGGATGCAGTCTATTGGTAAGGTGACCTTGAAAGCCAAGAGTCACTAATCAGGGGCAGGGAGCGAGATCAAATTTGGGTCACACGATTTATGTCTCCATGATATAATTCACATTAAAATGTGAAAATAGAACTAATAAATGTAAATTTGTTTGAAAATTTATGTTCTCCAAAATCCGATTCCAGAGTTAGGCTAAGTCAGCATCTTCTCAATGTCATTTCCATTATTCCTCAAATTCCCAGATATTCCACAGAATCCACATATTCCCTTTTTTTCTTGTTAAAAACACAGGTCAATTCCTTGGCTAATTAGAGTATTTGTACTGTATTATTCTAGTTTCGGACGCCAGTTCTCTGAATCAGAGTCACAGCTCTAGAACAGGATATACACATTCTACGAGAAAAATTAAATAAAAGCAGGCTAAAATATAATAAATAAATCAGTTTAAGTGTTCATAAACAGCCCTTCACTTTAACTGTTTAATTTATGTCACCTACATAAAAAGTTTGCAAATGACATATGAAGTTGGGCATCTGACTGAAAGCTAAACAGTGTTTTTAATAGATCTCAAAAACAACACTCCTCTTACAAAGCAGGACTTTGTAAGCTCTCTTAGCTCACACTGAATAATTGGCCTCAGTAGTGACAAGCGGCTTCCAAACGAATTAGCCTCTAGTAGGAGACTCGATGGAAATCTGATCATGGGAAAAATGTTCACAGGAAACAATTGCATCATGCAACACTTGATACATCTCTTCAAAAAACAAGATTCCTTAGTAATAACTCCTTTAATAATGATGTTGTATAAAACAAAAGCTGAAAGCCATATTTGTACTAAGCAGTTTTGATTTCTTGCTGTTTTCAGCTGATTAGAATGTATTAATATTTGCATTAAGGTATTCAATGTTTATCTAAAGCTAGAATTTTATTCTAGTTTATACTCTTTTCAACTCAGTCTGGTTTTGTACTTCCAGCTTGATTTTCATTTTAAGCTAGACAGTAAATAGCATGCCTTGGAAAAACAAACAAACAAACCCTAATCATTATTGTAGTTTTCTTTTGCATGAAACATATGCATTTTTTTCCTCCTTGGAATCTATTTCTTCTCCCATCTTAATCATAGCTAGTAAACTTAGGCCATTTCTTTGAAGGCAACAAGAAGAGATTTAATCATTTTGTAACATACAGTAGCTACTATTGCTCTTACTAGGTGAGACGTAGGGCTAAGCTCTTTTGCAGCTCTGCTCATTTCATTTACTTGCCTAACTGGCTGCAGAGATTTTGGAAAGGTATGCACTTCTCAGGCTGAGTGGGAAAGGAATTATTGATGAAACGTTATGAGTATTGATAGGATGCATGAATGCAGTTGAAAAGGAAATGCCTTCTAATTAAATATCTGGTTTAGGATTTGAAAATGCATGCTGTCCTAGATAGCCCATTGATCTATGCAGGGAAGATTCTTCCTACAAAGGAGTGTACCATGTGCTGCAGGACATGCTCTCGTGACAGGAAAGAAATCACTTATCCATTAAGAATTTCAAACTGGGATGCTATAAGGAATCTTTTCCCCATTCCCCTCTTGCCTTCTTTGCTTCCCACCTCCTGCACATAAAATTCTCCTCTTTTAAAGGACAAGCTTGAAAAGTCAAAATCCCCTGAAAACAAACAAACAAACAAACAAACAAACAAAAAACAAACAAACAAACAAAAAAAACAACAAAAAAAAGCATAGAGAAAAATCTCAGATATATTTTGTGCTTGATTGAAAAGTGGTGAGATTACCCCTAGTACGTGGCCTCTTCCCCTTATCACCTAGAGAAGACACCCCATTGCACTGCAACAAATCTTGGGGATGCTGGCCCAGGCTGCCACGCTGTGAGCTCTGCAGCTGTTTTTTACAGTCTTGAAGACAGCATATCAGATGGGAAGGAAAGCAGAGAAAATTCCCCTGGGAAAGCTGCCTTGTTTCTGCTGAGCAGATCCCCAAAATGACATGATTCTACAGGATGTTTTGATTTCTTTCATACTGGCTTTTCCTTACAGAAAAACAAAGAAATGCTCCCTCTGAACAACGCCATGGGATTGAATTCCAGATCTTTTACAGCATCATGTTTGTTGTCAAATCCTAGGAGCTAAAGGAAACAGATCTAAACAGCCTGGTGATCAATAGTTTATATGTGGCTGATGTTAAAGTGGCTTCTGTAGGTCTCCAGACAGTTTGCTCAAAGCATACAGCGAATTGCTATAAATGTCCTGACATAAGGTAGTGTTGTTTCAGTGCCCCACCCTTAGGAAGCTTACCCTTTAACCACTAGCGCTAAGGAAACTGTCACATCACCGATCTCTCTGCATGGTTTATTTCTGTAGAAGGGCAAGCACTCACCTGCAAACACAGGTGAGCTGTATATGCCATTTATCTGAATCCAAACAGATGAAAAAATGGTTTATCCAGTATCTGCCATGCTCACTAAATAATTCAACGAGCTATTTTTTCTTCAGGCTGCTGCCTGAAGGTACATGTATTTTAGGTCTGAGCACACTGCTGTTTGTTTGGGTTTGCTGAGTTCCTACTGTTAAATTGACCTTCTACTTTTAATTTTTTAACATAGGCAGGATTATGATTTTTCCTACCTCAATTAAGATAGAGAAAGCCTGAAACGTTTGAATATTGACCTGCTCTATCAAGATTGCTTTGAGGAAATAAGCTGTTATTTGATTTCATAGTGGGATTAGTTCCTGTCAAATACATTTTTAATGCACTTCTGGTATCTAATGAATTATGTAGCACACTCTGTTTTCTTCTGTCAAATGAAGTTTGAAAGAAACCAGGTCAAGTCTGACGGCAAAAAAAATGACATAGTATTCTGAAATAACCCCAAGTCTATGTGGAAGAAATGTTCTGATGGAAACTAATGCCTCATGAAAGAAAGGAAAATGTTTCAAGGAAGCTGGGCCTCCCTATTTTGTGTATCCACTAACAACAAAGAAAGGGCTTCCAATAAGGTAGAAATCAAGTGAATTTTTACAGACATTGAAAAGAAAGTCATGAAAGCCAGGTTTAAAGCAATCAAAGGAAAGTTATTCCTGTGTAGTGGGCCTGGGGCACTCATAGATCCTGGATGCTGAGGACGTGAAAAGATTATGAGTGTTGATGTCAAGAAATCACAGAACACTCAGGAAATTCCTTGAGTTCAAAATGCTCAGATCCTGAAAGAGTATTAGGAGAAAAGTCACAGCAGTCTGTTCTGTTCCCTCTTTTCCAATGAGCACCCACTTCGCATCACTGTAGGAAGCAAAAAGTAAATTAAATGGATCCCTTGTCTAAACTATTCTGGTTTTTCTTGTGTTCTCATCATCCTGAAATTGTTATAATCTGGAATAAGAGAAAAATTGCCCAAATGCTTTTTGCAATTCAGTCATAGGTCCAAAAAAACCCCACCTTTTTTCAGTGAGGGCTGACTAATATTGCTGTTAATAGTGCTGTTAACTCTGTTGTGCAGTGAGAGGTGCAGAGATGACTTCCAACATCTCCCTCCACCTGGATTTGCTTCTGTAGTACTGACAGACTGATTCACTCCTACATGAGTGACAGGAGCTCTGGTTAGAAATTAGACTACGAATATGTATCCAGGTGAATCATTTTACTAATGTCAACTTTTCTGAGCCTTATCAGTACAGTTGTTTTTTTTTTTGTTTTTTTTTTTTTTCTTTCTTTTACAAAACATTTTGTCTATTGCAATTAAAAACTGAGCAGGTACGTAATTTCTAATTAAACTTTGACCACCGTCACATTTGTTTCATTTTAAAAATTGGTCATTTATAATTTTCTTGACAAGAATCAAATTAACAGCTTTGAATTGCCTTGAGCTAATACCATTCTCAAAGTCCCGTATACCTACATGATCCATTTTGGTTGGGACAATTGCTATTTCCAGACCAGACATGGAAGACTATTTGTCATGTGGGTTTTATACTTAATTAAATGGGAGATACACTGCTTTTTGAGAGAAGCAATTGGAACTCATATCTTCCCTAGGGAATTCTGGGGAAGAAAATTATTCTTCTGCTTCTGTTTTCAATACAGTGATGCTTCTTTTTCAGAGTTTCTGTTCCTGAGATGACCAAAGACATCACACATGTCCTAAAGGAAGATAACAGTACAAGTTCTTTCAAACACAGAACTCTTTTTCCTATCAGTGGTACTGTTTTTTAATTTGCATTTACTTTTTCCTGAAGAAGTTGTCCATAGTTTCTGACCAACAAGAAGGGCTCAGTTAATAAAAACCTACCTTGGCACAATATCTCGTAACAACACTTCGTTCTTCTTCCATGTCAGTCATTATCTATTCCATTCCTATCTCTGTGGCTCAGAACTGGATCAGGAATTTAGCTTATCCACCTCTCAGAAAGTGGCATCATCGGCAGTTTAGAGTGCATGGAACCAGGTTTCTCCTAATTTCTTTGGTTTTGGAATTTCATTTTCATGTGGATACATTCAGTTGAATAGCAATTGTCCCCAGAGGCAAAAATGGGGAGATGGTGACTTCTGCTGGGTTAAAGTGGGAAGCACATGTTCCTGTCTAGAGTCTGATGAGTGCCTCATTACATATTCAAAACATAGCTGTCTCTTTACAGGGAAAAAAGACAATTCTGATGTATGATGTAGGTGCAGAAGCTCAGTTTTACACCAGTTTCTGTCTCACTGAAAATGTGTTCCCTGATGAAAGAGCTGGAAGAAACAGATGCAGCATTAATAACAAACTTCCCTGGGCTTTTTGTGCAGAATGAAGTGTATTCTGAGCTTGTTTATTTTTAGGCAATATTGTATGCAAGGTGCCGTGGCAGAGCTTGTGGGCTGAGCCACAGGCTATTAAGACTGGAATAGTTTATTAAATGTACAGAATTTCTGAGCTGATCATTCAAGGTCCCAGGCACATGTGACTTTATTATCCCAGATGTCTAGAAGAAGGCCTTCACTAACTCAAAGTAGAGGTCACTCACTGCCAGCACATGATGCACATGGAAATTGGACAGAGAACTTCATGCATGACAAATGAGACGGGGTTTACTCCCAAGCAGTACAAGAAAAGCTATAGGTGTCTTTATTGGATCTGACCTTAGTCTCTCATAAGAGGGAATGAGAAGCAGAAGACATCTGGACAACAGATGTGAAATGCAATCCACGCATGTCTACTACATTTGCACTGCTGTCTACAGAGCAAAACCCAGGGACATAAATCATCATCGTAAATGACTACAGAAAGTGAAAGATAACAGGGACTCAGGCAGTCCACCTCCAGATGGGCAGCGGAGACATACAGGATCAAACTAATCAGACAAACAAGAAGATGTAGGAGTAAATATGCAAATTAACATATAGGAAAGAAAAGTTGTTACTGTAGGAAACACTAAATTGGGACTAGTACAATCTATTTTAGTACCTTTTAGGCAAAATTGCACATGTGGTTATTATCCACGTTTGTTTCTCTTTTTCTTGGCTTCTTGCTTCCCCTGGTGGCGTAGATAGGTGAAAAACTCATGTGACACAAACTTTCTTTAGGGATGCTTAGAAATTCACAGAACCACAGAATCTTAGGGGTTGGCAGGGACCTCCAGAGATCATCAAGTCCAACCCAGTTCACTGAATGCCAATTCATGCAATGACATCGGTGGGAGGAGGAACTACTGCCTGTCATACTGGGGTGGCTGGGGTGGGAGGAATCCAGTAAGGTAGCATGTGGATTTGTAGCAGTTTATCAAGACAAACTGAACACAGAAAAACACCTAGGGGCTGAAATAGGTGGGTATTTCTAACCTCACTAGGCTGGAAATCCTGGCCTTGTATTTCAGATAGTCATACAAACCACAGTAAGAGAACAAAATCCCATCTTTCTAGATGTTATCTAATCACAGACAGAGGAATCTGCTTCAAAGAGATAACAGTGGGGACAAGAGGTCCCCACTGATAGGCAACAGAAAACACAGCAGAAAACTCCAATGGACTCAGATTTTCCACGGAGTGCTTTTTCACACTGAGAACAGTATATGGAAAGACTAATCTGAAACACTTGCATTATGAATTTATCAGATTAGCTTGGCCTCTCAAGACTGAAACAAAACTTTGAAACTGGTTAAAATCTTTAACATCACCAGTTTAACAATTTTGTTCTTTTTTTTTTTTTTTCTTCTCATTTTGAAATCTTTAGTATTGTTGTTTGGAATTATATAGATATCAAGACAATTTAAGGGAACTTTAAAAACCACTGTTAGCCCTGTCCTCCTAGAATGACCTGGAAAATCTTTTTCAAGCAGAAACTGAATTTTGGTTTGGCTTTGGTAAAAAATTGTAAAATACTTTGGTTTCTACTAATTTTTTAATTATTATTTATTTTTTAGCTACAGAACTGAAAACTCAGTTACGTACAGAGCTGCAAATTAGGATGACTGCTTTAGTACCCCACAAGATCAAAACATCATTCTCAATCACTCCATAGGTATCATAGAATAAACTAGTTTTCATAATTACTTAGTAGGAGAGCAGTGCAGCCATTACATGGATTTTGACATGGGAAAGCATGAAAGAGTCAGAGGGAGAGGCTGACGAAGAACAACATCATTAGGAAAGGGAGAGAAATCAGACAGAGGAATTGTGTCAGGCTAAACTACCATGGTCTTTCCAAGGCAAAGCCTGTGGTCAGAAGGTTGATGATAACATTCTCCCAAATTTGATAGGAAAATAACGCTAAAGGTAAGGCAGTAAATATTTACTAGTGCAATTGAACAGCCACCCAGAAAGACAGGAAACTTTACTGCAACTGATTGAAAGAACACAGCAGACTTAGAAGTTACTGTAGAACAGCCTCCTTTATGAGTTTCCCAGGGCTTCTTGCAGGTTGTAAAGCAGTCTCTCAGATTTGCCAGCTGATGGGCTTGCACTCATGGTGCTGGTTACCCAGTATGTCTCCTGCAACCCTGAACCTTCAGTATAAGGCAGAGGGTAGAGGGGGCAGAGAGACTGGCATGGGGACAGAGGATCTGAGGAAAGAGTCCTTTCATCTGTCTCAATGCTACTGCCTGTGCCAGAGGCACTGCAGCTGTATTGTGCTCATTTCACACAGCTAACACTAGGAAATGTGCACACCTGGTAGTCCGGGAGTCACAGTTCAGCCAGGAAACTAGTAACAATAAATTGGGTTCTACTACAATAGAGACAGAAAGTATTGATAAAACCCCAGAGGCAGGGGTAGGAATGACTTTGATCTCTTTCCCTTTGAGAAACACAGTTTTAAAGGGATTGTTTATAGCACAGAGGAGCACTATTACTGGCTTTGAATACAGCATTGGATTAGTAGTTATTAGCAAGTGTAACAACTGCACTGCACAGAGATCTAGGGCATCTCTTTGCATGATAGGTGGCTCAAGTTGCTGCAATGTAGTTATTTTCAAAAGCTGCACAGCATAAATGCTTGCTTCCCCTTGCTAGTAACCATACCTTGCAGGCAATGCATGTTCCTTAGGGTAGAGCCACAGATCTGGCAAGGCCGCACTGCTTCCAGGACTTATGTCACTATTACTACAAAACACCATGCTGAGCTGTCTGGTTTGAGCAGCTTGCATGGAGCTGTCCTGGGCTATTTTGCTCTCTAGTGGGCAGTACAGGGAAAAAAAAAATATGAAGGCACCAGATGATAGCTTCTATATAGGGCCTAGAAGGTTTTGCCTTTATTTTTATTATTTCTCTAAATCATCAGAGTTTTCAGGTGAAATATGACTTTCTAAGAACCACCAATATCTTAGTGTCTAAAGTCACTTGGAACAAATCCTTTCTGAGTATTTAAAATGCACACAGGACAAGCCTGTATTAGTATTGCTGACTGACACAAGTAAAATGTGGGAGTTCACCTCTTCATTTAGATAGCATGTGAAATAGCTAAAAACAGCGATTCTTGTACCTTATCATCTGTTTACCATCGTATCAACAGAGTTTCAGCAAGTTCCAAATTAAAGCTTTGTAAGGATGAGGGGTGTTTTTCCTTCAACATATATATTTTCCTCAAGACACATGCGCATGCTTTTCATCGGGGAGGGGAGGAAAAAATGAGGCAAGGCAAAGGCAAGGGAAAAGGGGAGGGGAGGGGGAGGGGAAGGGGAGGGGAGGGGAAGGGGAGGGGAGGGGAGGGGAGGGGAGGGGAGGGTTAGGGTTAGGGTTAGGGTTAGGGTTAGGGTTATGTGCAGTTTCACATCATAGGAAATTCTAGCTGATACGTGGAAAACCACGGCTTTTAGAGGAACAAGCACCTGTCAGTATCCTTAGAGAAGACCCTGGAAGATGTATTTTTCCCATTCTTGAGAGGAAAATGTCCTATACATTTCAGCCTCACCTTTACCTACTAACTTCACATAAAGTTAGTAACTTTATGTAACCACCCTCACATGTAAGGTGTTTTCACAGTACTTGTGAATCTGACATATTTCTCCTGTTTCTGATTCCATTACTGCTTCTTCTGGGAAAAGGCTGAGCAGACAGAATGGTGCCTCCAGAACCATTTCTGCCTGATGATCTTTATCTGTTTCCCTTTCACAGATGACTTGCTTTTCCAAACACAGCACTTGAAAGCAAAAGCATATGCAGCTAGGTTATTTCACAGAAGTAAAAAACAGCTGAAGCAAAATCCACCCAAAGCTCTAGGTTTCTTCTTTCTATCAGTAAGAAAACACAGTTGTCATGTCTTGAATGCCCAGAGTTTATTTCACTTTTGCATAAGGAGTCCTGGAAGTAACACACTAAAGAACATGACTAGAATCTCCAGTCTGTGTGAAATCCTCGTTTCATCCTCATACCTGTGCATTTATTGATGAGTATTGTTTACTATTCAGTTAAGGGACTAATAATAGCATGCTGTCTCTCCTCCAATTATTTCCATGCATTTTGCAATGAGAAACTCCACCAGCACCTTCACCTGCTCGTATGAAACCACTGCTTTCAAGTCACGTGGCTGTAAGTATATCCAACAGCCTCTCCCATTCCTGACCCTTCCTTTTGCACAGAAATCTGTCACTGTGGAGATGCTCTTCCAGGAAACTCCTCCACAGGTACTTGTTCAAAAGAGATTTACTCATCAAGGTACCTTCAAACAGCATAGATGTGATGGACCCTCAAAGCTGTAGCCACCTGGTAAATTCACCTGACATTGTCAATGACCTTCATCAGGAGATGCTTCCAGAAGGAGCAGGTTGTCCTCGACTGAGTTCAAGAACAGCACAGATAATGAGGTTGCTGGAACTCATACTGTTGGTGGAGTTTTGGCTGCTGCAGTGGAGTGCTGAGAACAACTGTTTTAGAAGAATCAGACCAGCTTTTGGCAACTTGTCAGCCTCTCTGGGAGAACACAAACATAATGTTCATAAATTAGATGTGGGCAAGATACATCATCCAAGCTTCCTAAGGTACATGGAAGCTTGGATACAGTACTCCAGGTGAGTCCTCACCAGGGCAGAGTAGAGGGGGAGGATCAGCTCCCTTGACCTGCTGGCCACACTCCTTTTAATGCACCCCAGGATCCCACTGGCCTTCTTGGCCACCAGGGCACACTGCTGGCTCATGGCCAACCTGTCATCCACCAGGACCCCTAGATCCTTCTTTATAGAGCCCCACTCCAGCAGATCATATCCCAACCTGTATTATACCTGTAACATGCTGCTATTCCTTCCCAGGTACGAGTCTCTACACTTGCTTTTGTTAAACCTCATCTGATTTCTTACTGCCCACCTCTCCAGTCTGTCCAGGTCTTGCTGAATGGCAGCACAGCCCTCAGGCATGTCAGCCACTCCTCCCAGCTTTGTTTCTTCTGTGTACTTGCTAAGGTTGTACACTATCCTGTTCAACTGTTCAGTCACACTTCCAGGGACAGTTGTGAGGCTGACTGGCCTGTAGTTTCCTGGCTTCTCCTTCTTGCCCTTTTGTTCTCACATTATTAAATAATAGCATAGAAGAGTAGATAGTAAATAGCAGATTATCTGCATTAATTGTGCTATCAGTACTGAAATAAATTTGCCTTTATGGCTTGAGGCAGAGAGTATAAATCAAATTAATCTATTGAACTCAGTGGGCTACTTATACGCACATTTAATTTCCTATGTTCAAAAAAGAAAATACATACAAGAAAGACATAGTTTATCTTGAGTATTAGAACGCATGTGTTAGGAGCTATAAAGATAAATAATACACGACTCTACCCTCCCCAGGAAAGGGATTGGAGAAAAAAAGGTTTCACTTCTAAAGCAATGGAACACTTAATAGCCAAGTAAATTTCCCTATATAATTACCATTCAATGAGCTACTTCATCTTACATTCTGCCCAGTACCAATATAGCTCTCCAGGTAAAATCAATCAAATAGAAAAGTTATACGGTCACCCACGCCATGCTATGGAAGACACAAAATTCTTCGCTGATTCAGAACTTTCCACTTACATCCAAAAACATATAGAGCATTGTCACTTTACAATCTATAGACACTCACCTTACACACAGACAAATCTGTGATAATAGATAACAGAGAGCATCTCTTCCCTGTCCGTTCCTGTCTGTTCTCCTCTGCACCAGATTTCTTATCTCATCTGTCCCAGGCCCCACCTTACAGTTCTTTCATCTTTCTCAGTTTTCTCAGTCAGGTTCAGCCTTATCTGGTCTCAAACTCCCACATCGCCATTCCACGTCAATGTACATTGCAGCTGCTTCTGGAGATTGGGCTTCTGCTAGCATAGCCAGGTTAACTTTATATGAATTAATACAGGTGATGTCAAGAGTGACACTTTGTGGGTGCTTGACTGAACTCCATGTCACCCCAGCATTCAATGCCCATATGGCACTGGGACTGCCACTCCCATTTGCTGATGCCAGACACTCTCAGGCTCCTTCTCATCAACTCTTTTCTCTTCCAAGGCTCACAACAATTTTAGTCTCTTCTGAATACAAATTATAGATTTCCTTTTGCACAGTGTTGTCTGGATGTCATCTTGGAAAATACAGAGATATCCTTATCTATACAACAGCAAAAATGACAGTAATACCGCTGTTCATTTCTGTGTCTCCTAAACAGTTCTGATTTCCCATTTTGGCAGAGGTTTCCATTTTGTCCTAAGAGCAGAAACATTGACCTGTTGAGTCCAGGTCATACTCACATGCATAGTATTGCTGACATCAGCTGAAAACCAGAAACGAAGCTCTTCTGTGACCTTGCCTAGACATTCTGTGGGTAGCCAGAGCAGAAAGCAGATGCCCACAAGAGCCTGTCCAGAAGAGAAAAGTTCCATCTCAAACTGGTGCCAAGCCCCCAGCCAACTCCAAGCATTGCCCAGTTAGCTAAATGCAAAAAAGGGACCTTCTGCAAAAATGAAGTGTAAATGGGAAACCTCAGTGCAAATGAACATGCGGTCATAGAATCACAGAATCATAGAATGGTTTGGGTTGGAAGGGACATCAAAAATCATCTAGTTCTAACTCCCTACTGGGAGTAGGGTGCCAACCACTAAATCAAGCACCAGATCACGCTGCCCAGGGTTCCATCCAACCTAGAACATCTCCAGGGATGGGGCATTCACAGCTTCTCTGGCAGCCTACGCTAATGCCTCATCACCTTCTCATGATAATCGACATCACTGCAGTAAATGCTTATGTTCATGGTGACATCAGCTCATTTTAAGTTTGCTTACCTAGTATTTACTTTGTCTAAAATAATTTAAAATTTCTTCAGCCTTTTCATAGAGTTACATTTCAATCTTCTGCATTTATTACTTTGCACTCATTGCAATTAGTCAAGCATATTGCTTTCATAGTAGCTACATCCAGGGAAAAAAACTCCCTAAATAATCTCTAATTTAGTCCCTCAAAAAGAATTTGGCAGCCATTTCACATGATTAAGCTGTGATTAAGTAGCTGCCTAAATTGGGAAGATGCTTCTCTATGGCCTCCAAAGCTTTCTCATAAAGAGCTGAGACTTGTGATATCCCCATTACCCTGGGAGGATGACAATCTGCTGCGTGGTATTCAGTGGAAATAAGACTCCACACTTTCCTTATTTTCCTATCATCTTGCAAGTGTGGAACATGTCTGGCTCTATGTTTCCTTGTTTTCAGACTCACCCTATAAAGCCCTCAGGCTGTGTCTCTTCCCTGCCATGTGTTAGTGCACTGCCTGGTCTAACATAACTGAAGAACGCACTACCCTGGTGGGTTGTCTGTGCCTTTTCTCACCAGAAGTCTAATCTGACAAGTTTCCATCAGTCTGTTTATCAGATTTTGGATTCAATTAATGCTTCCATTTGAAGTATCTTCTTCAGTCTCTTCAGTCACAACTGGTGGTTTTGTTCATATTTTTCTTGGCATTAGAAAGTTTTTGGCAGGTTTCAGCCAAACCTTGGGGGATTTTTTTCAGAAGATTCTTGACTGATATATGTATATATGCCTAAACCTGCTGATAATTTTCTTCAGGAGGAAGCTTGATAACAATTTTTGCATCCAGCAAGACACTGCGTGTGTTGAGGGCACGGGGTTTTCCCATTACTTTTTCTTCTCAGATAATAGATTTTTCTCCACCTTCAATTTGCAAGTTGATATGCTGTTAGCTTTATCGAGTATGATGTTGTTCACTTCAACTTGTGCTTGACCCAATGTACGCAGCTGGACCTCCTGGTATTTCCCAGTCAGATCCAGCAGGACTCTGCCAAGGAGTGTTTGCATGGATTCCACTGCACTGTAAACAAAGAAAGGCAACTCAATCTGTATGCATGGAGTCATGATGTCCTGGGGAACCTGGGAGCTAGCTGCAAAGACTTTTTTATTTATGACTTATCAGCATTGATGTTTCATCAGCTCCACGATACATGTTAGGAAGTTTCAACTTCTGAAATCATACCATTGAATGACAATATTTAATAGAGGTTAAATACAAATACAAATACAAGCTAATATAGACAAATACAAATACAAGCTAATATAGACAGAACTGCATGCCTATTAAAAATAATGATAATAATAATGGAATTATCATAACAATTATATCATCAAATACTTGCTTATGATTTTCAAAATCTGCCTGTGTTCTGGTAGTTATCTTTTTAGGCAGCTGTTTTCACACTATGAAGCTCCTCTGCAAGGATATAAAGCATTCACTGAAAATATATGTACCCCAGTCTCAATTTCCTTAATTCTCTATGCAGACTGTTACCTGTGTTGATTTTTCCTGACTGTGAATGAGCAAAAAGTGTTAATAACATTTCAGTGGCCATAGAATATGGAAGATTTACATGCACTCTGTAATCAAACGTCAAGTACCTAAATAATATATAACCTTCCTGCAGCATTTTGGCTGTATGCTTTGGTTTTAATTTGAACAGACTTTGTGAGGAAAATCCTCACATGATGAATAAACCAAGAATGCCAGCAATATGGAGGTCCTGAAGTAGAAAATATTTCAGTAAGACTGTGTTATGTCTTAGCACCAAGGCATACTAAGAATGGTGTCTGTAACATACCAACACCGGTGGTCTTGCCTGAGTTGGCTTCCTCTGCTTAAGAAACATCAACATCACTTAATATCAATGAGGAAGTTACATGACTTTAAAATCACAGCTTCCAAAGTCAGAATCTGTTCAGGCTGAAGGCAGCATAAATGTGAAGTAATTTCATTGCTACTATTATTATCAGTGTAATCCCAGCAAGCTCTGCTAGCCCTTACCATAACAGCTCATTTTAATTCTACATAGAATTTTTACTAATGCAGTCTGAAGAGGAGAATAGAAATAGAAAGTGGAGACAAGTCACTTTCAAATGAATGCATATATAATGTCTCCCTGTGAAGCATCTCCTCATCCAGAATAGGTTTTTTTATTATTATTATTTTTAATTGTAATTAATGTTAACTTAAATACCATTTTAGTAACTGTGGAAAAAAAAATAATTCTACATGATTAAATTTTATTGTGATTAATCACTCCAGTATTTTTTAAGCTTGATGTGTTAGATTCTGATTTCACTCACATTTTTTTTCCCCCATCACTTTAATTTCATTAGCTCCAGAGAAATCACTCCAGATTTTTATAAAGAAAACTTGGAGCAGAAATGGGTTCTGTATAAATTTAAATATCATTAAGTTGTGAATACAACTGTTTTTCACACCTCCTTCTATTTATTCTGAAAACAGGAAAAATATAGCAACTCCATTTAGCTGAACAGTATGCAGAGCACCACTACTAAAGTGTAGGTCTAAATAGGTAACTTTAATGTGATTCATTTTCTTCTTTATTGTGTAAAATGATGAAAAGCCTTCCACACAAGACACTTCAAAGGGGACTTCTGGAGGATGAGGTTAAGGTTATGGACCTCCTCAGTCTCTGCAAAGATGCTGAGTTGAGCCCCTACAAGTGAGACTTGTATACTCAGGAATAATCACTCCTTTCTCAGGTCTTAGACTCTCCAAGATGTCCATACGGCAACGCTACTTAAGTAACATTTTAAAGTGATGCTAAATTTGCCAGATGCCTGCAGCAAGAGTTGTGTAGAGAAACTTCTGCATTTCAGTGATACTTTACCGCTAGTTACAATTACCAGCAATAATGAAACAGGAAAAATAATACTCCTTCACAGATATAGAGTACCACGATTCTCCCTGGAAACATAACTGTTGTTCAGTCTTCACTAATTGAATATTCTAGAGGCATTCAGAGCATTGTTTTCATGAGTTATTGATATCTTCTGTTAGAAACTGTTAGAAGTGAGGCATGATTGGACACAGGGCAAATGCAAAGAGCTCCAGTGACTGATTTCCAACCCATGAAACACAGCTGATAGACAGGAACACAGTGAGAAGGCCTGAACACAGAAGAAGATGCTCAGAGAGCCATAAATGTCCAGCTGTACTTGAACTCGGTTGGTGAAGCATGTAACAGAGTTTCTGAACTCAAGATGTCTGTATTAGCAGTTTACAATTCTATGATTTTTCAGTGCATTGTTAATAGCCACATGACATTCTGGAAGATTTTGCTGCTATGTTATGCTTTATTACCTTTACATTTCTATATAGCAATATAGAAATATTTCTCTAACTCAGAACAAATAAATGTCCTCAAATGTGATTCTCTCGAGTCTTCTAGCAGTAGCTGATATAGAATGACTTCAGTGAGTCGTACCTCTCTGAAAGGTAGCTTCCTGAAGCACTGTACACCTATCAGTATTTGAAGGTCACTCAATTTTTGGATGTTATAGTAATACTTGTCCAGTGCATCGCAGTGCTTTTACTGCACAGCACTATGAAAACATTTTACTGTATGCACTTGAAAACAAAAAATGATTCTGAGATTCCAATTAGTTTATGAAATAATTTCCAATGTCCACTTTTCTTTAGGTTTGTTTTCCAGACTTCACAGAATCACATAATTGTCAGGGTTGGAAGGGACTTCTGGTGATCATCTTGTCCAACTCCTCTTCCATTTATTCAGATTCATTTCTGTTGTTGAATTTCCCTAGCAATTCACTTTCCCCTCAAATGGAGCTCATACACACACCATGAACAACAGAGGGTTAGTTGTGTTGCATAAGGAAAAAGTGCATTTATTGAACTACGAAACAAAAAGTGTTCCATTTACCTCTTCACTCATTTTAGCATGTCTTTACAGAAGTTCCATTAGTTTGCAGCCTGTGTCATTTTTTTTTGCTGCTGCTTCTGAAGGGTTATAACATTCAGTGTTAATGTACCTATCTTTTTATGGGTTTTAATCCACTTCTATGGTGGGTGCTTCATATGCTGCTCACAGATTCCATTAGTATTGACTGTTTATCACACCAAAAGCTTTATGAGCACTGTCAGACTTAATCGGGTGTTTGCTAAAACAAAATTATTATCTTTGTTGTACTGCAAAGACCAAATTAGCAAGGTTTCTCATCTCACGGATTATTGAATCTTTTCCATGAACTGTGCTGATTGTTGATGAACTGGGTTTTACACTGAGAATTCTAAACAATACAAAATAAAAGGTTTTCCAAGAGCACTTTGAACTCCAGCCGGTTTCAGTATCTCCCACTGTCCTGCAGAGCAAGTCCCAGTACACAATGAATTACAAGGAGAGTAGTAGCAACTACTGCTCTCTGTGTAATACATATATATGTACAGAGAGGGATCCCTGAAGCACTGGCTAAAACAGTTTCGGTTTAGGCAGAGCACTGTGACAAATTTAAACACGGATATGGCATAAACTATTTTCTTTAAGATCTCTTTCTGGACAAATCCACCTCTCTTGAGCTCCACCATGAGTATGTTAAAGTGCTTGTTAAGACTGCATGTAGCCCTCTGGTGACAGCGTTGATGGATGATAGCTTTCTTCTGTGGGAAGAGATGGAGTGCTCAGGGCTGACTCTTTCACATGTGTTAGTGGTTTTTTTGACCATGAGGTTTTGTTCATACGTCAGTCTCCTAGCAACAGCAGGCAGCCCAATCTGTGAAGCTCACTGTTTCCTCCCTGGGAAATTAATACAGTGGTGACATCTCAGTTTAATCCTCTGTTTCACTGCATTTTGAGGTATGGATGATCAATTTATTAAGTGCTGCACATTACAAAGCATCAGTTCCAGAGCAACCAGCCCACAAAGGGTTTGAGTAATGTTTCTCTAACAGGGAAAGCAATCATTTTACTAGAAATACACTGTGGGTAACAGGCAGTTCTTTGGCAAGCTGCTAAGTTCATAACCTAGAGGATTTAATGACCTTAAAAAGGTTAGAAACCTTGGTTTGGTTTCTGATAGAGCATAAGTCTCCATTTCCTTCTAACATTGATGGTACTTCCATTCAAGGATACCACTGGATGTATAGGAAAGAAGTGTTGCATCATTAAACAGACACAGAACAGGACCTATTTTAACTCCTTGCTTATAGACACTGATCTAAATGTTTAGAACAAAAAGAAAAAATGTTTGTTGGGCATTACAGCTAGATTTGTTTTTATGCTTCTGATTTAAGAACAAAGTGTCATCCTGCCTTGTCAAAAATATCCAAAAGTTCAAGGTATGCTATAGAGTATTCAGGGAGAACTCCTACTCAGAGGAGTAGCCCTGAGTAAGAAAGCTGAATAGTGTCTAGGAGGGATATTACTCTCCTACACATCATATAGTTTAAAAAAAATAAAAATAAAAATGAAAAAGAGTTGAGTCCAGGCTTATAGTTTCTTGTTCAAACAACAACATGGTGTATAACATTCATCTAATTTCTGAACAGCACTGCCAGTCCATCTCTATCTTCTGTTGTTCATATTTACTGGTTCCTCTAGAGTCCAGAGGCATTTATTTGGTTGCATTCACACAGCAACATTTCTGTGCAAGTTTCAGCTTGTTACACGTTGGTGACATTAATGCAAGAACATCATGGGTTAGAGACTTGTAGTGTGAGCTCTAACTGACTGAAAGAGGTGTAGGAGAACCTGATCTCTTCTTCTGAAACTACAATACATCTTTCACAGCTCCCTGTCTGTTCATTTCCTGCAAAACTCAATATTTGTACACTGTGGTTGAGCAGCAACAGCAAGAGGCCTTCATAGTGTACAATATTTGTAAATTAGCATGGAAACCTGAAGAATTAAATGTGATCTTGGTGATGAGACCACACACTGAACAAAGGATTAGCATGAGATGAAAAGTGCTTTATTGAGTGTGGTTGCATGTTCAGAGAAGAGACATATTCTTCAGGAAATATTTACTTACAAGAGAAAAAGGGAGGTAAGAATGTGGGATTGGAGGGGAAATCCTTATTGAGTTGGATTCAATATGCTTGAGGCCTTGGCACTGTATGTGCCTTGGAAATACTTCAGTTTATTTCTGAGAAATACTATAATTGGCAGGAAATTAATTAAATTTTTTTGGGGGAGGGTTGTTTCTTATGAGCAAGTGTCATAAGTAGTGTGGTGTCCTTCTAGAAATGCAGAGCGAGGCACTGACTGCATCAGTAAAAAACAAAAAGACACCACTCCTATCAGATGTTCTCAGTTAGCCATGCATGACATTCACGATGATAGTACAAGCAAAAGGATGGCTTTTTTAACAGAGCAGCTGTTACTTAGGAACGTTTCAGCTAAGAGTCCTTAAGAATTCCCAGTGATATCTACAGAGAAAAAAAGTTTCCCACAAATAGACACTTGAGAGCATGTGGTGCTATTTTACACTCTTCAGCTCCTTTCTTCCTGCTACTTCTTTACATTTATGTTGTCTCAGAACTAGAAAAGTACCAAAAGCACAAAGCAATAGTTATTCTTTCTGTTATATTTTCCAGGTGAGCCTTAAATCCTACCTGTAATCTTCTCATTTTCCTAATTAAAGCCATAAAAATTAGCAATTTTAAAAGTATGTTTTGAAAATTAAGTATTTTAATCAGAATCATAGTAGGGTGATAATCAGGCATGAACACATGCTTATCACATTGTCAGAAATAAAGTTATCATTCTTAAGTGTATTAATAATAACAAGGTAAACCAGTGAGGACTTGATGAGGGATTTAAAAGATATGAAACAAGATACAAGTATGGCTGATGGGTGATGCCGAAAGCAACTAATTACCATGGGTTTCAAGAAGATACTTAGAATGTGATTAAGCTGGTGATCATTTAATTTCTCTCCTTCATTTGTAAATATAACCTTGTATTTCCTCATACTGAGTATGAAAGCTATCACGGAACTTACAGAAAAGAGGAAACTTTAACTGGAGCCTCTTCTTTAAACATTCATTGGTTCTCTGTCATGCTGATCATCAAATCTTACCAAAAACAACTGGCAACATGAGAGCTCCAGAGACCAGGCACACCTTGTGCAGGGAGCACTGACAAGTATTTCTGATATGGCACTACAAACAGAATCAAAAATATTCACAAGCTGACAAGAAAAGCCCCCTGAGGCATCCACAAAGAGTGTGAAATCCAAACACAGGTCCAGCTCTGAATACAGAGTTGCTGGACAGCTGGACCTACAGCAGCTCTTACAATTTGTTATTGTGGGAATACAAGAAGGAATGTACAGAGCAGCATGTAACTGCTCCAAGTACTGGGGGTTATTTGCACTGGAAATCCTCATTCCTATGAAAGATGATGTGGGGGCCTCCACAAATGGAGGAGTACTCCAAACTAGACAGAATGAGAACCAGACCTTTTCTAGTGCAGGCAGAGGTAATCCTATCAAGCTCTGGGTAATTCTTATAAAAGCTGTACTTCATGTGTAAGGAAGCAAGCAAGTGAAAACAAATTTCTTACATCCTGAGGAAATTTTCATGATAAGCAAAGACAAACCAGTAAGCATAAGACCCATTGCCCTCGGCAAGTTAAAAATGAAATACAGGTATTTACCTGTGATAACTGTGGAGGCAGTGGACGTGAGCACAGTGTGGCAGTGGGTGGTGCATTTCAGCAGTGGTGACAGTGATAGTGGGTCTCCTCCACGGATGCAGATTTCTACAAGTGCTCCGTGAAGTATCGTGCTCATCACTGGTGAAAATGCATAGGTAATGGTGGTGACTACACTGGAAAATAGTGCTTTGTAGCTGAGAATTTGTTTTGTCAAATAGTGTTATTGTTCCTTTTGTATCTGCTGTAGTTTCCATGGAAATAAATAAGAAGCATTATTTTCAGAATGACCTATGTACTATTATCCTCGTCTACAGTCTCATGTAATGTCATTTGTCAGTTCTCCAAGTCAATTCCAAGATCCAGACCAGATAAGAAATTCACTCTGGGAGACTTTTCTTAACAAAGTGATCTCCTCTTCTTGTCTTCTGGGTAGGCAGCCATGCCTTGGGCATTTAACCAATGCATTAACTAGTGTGCTTCACCCCCAGCAGTGCCCAGCATTGTTATCACTATGCTCCCAACTCCTCCTGCATTTAGAAACAGACTTATTTAATCTGCACCATAAATGTTTTATTGCCAGCTATGAAGAACTGAGCCGCTGTGCTCACAGAGATAAAGAAAGATTGTCTAACCCACAGACAAACAGATAAAACTGAACAAGACATCAAACAACCCATCCCACTTAATGGACTACAGTTGCACATTTGACCTCACCTAACATATTATGATCTATGAAACCATACTGTAGCTTGGTTGATATTATATTTCCTGATATAGTGGACTTCCTTGCAGAGTGGCTGTGGGTAGCTCCTTCTGCCAAGGCAGTCACTCTACCTATCCTGTTAAGCCATGAGCTGCAGCAACCAGGGAATACAGATATGTTATCCTGAGCTGACCCCAACGCTGGTGCTATATCATGTAATATTGGACTTGTCTGCAAAGGGATGTTCTGTTTCCATCGCACTCTTCTCACCTACATATCCACCACATACAAGTCCCTCGCAACACCAGCAAGCAACATCCCCATCTGTTGACCTGTACCTGGCCCCATTACATCCAGAGCTTACAGAGACTCAGCTTCAGCCTGCACTTCTGTGGGCACCATTCCCTGATTCATGCGGCTTGAGAAGTAACCTATAAAATCAGGAACAGGTAAAAACATACAGAAAGGATCTGTGTCGTTAGCAAGACTGTAGGTAGAAGTCTCTAAGTGGCTTCTGAGCTGGTTTCTTATTTAACAGAAAAACAGTAAAATATTCAGCTTTTTAAGCTACTGAAGTTTGCAGAGACCTTTCAGAGGCATTGAAAAATAAGGGAGTTATTACTTTCTGCAAAGATTTCTATGGCTGTGGTAAATACAGCTTGCAAATACTGATGCTAATGTAAGCTGTGAAGTGAACAGTGCACAGAGTGCTCTTTATTTCAGTGGTACTGTATGTACTAACTGCTGGCTTTCAGCATTCACCATGTCTGTTGCTGAATGTAGTCACAAAACCAATAGGCAATATGCTGGCATCCTTTTTCTCCATAACAACCTTATGTAAATCTGAAAGTACCTACATTCATGTGGGCCCTGTGATAGATGCAGTCTTAGGAGAAGACTCAGCCTCATGTGAAGGCAGGACCTGCATAACCCAGGTACAGTTTATATGGGGAGCTCTGACTAGTCACTGTTGACTTTCTGTCAGTCATTTCTTCCTTCTTTCCATCTCTTTTCTTCTTACATCTCCTGCTCTTTCCAGCTAATTCTGGTTGTAACTCCATCTCACCACCCTGTTTGCAGTAGCAGCCCCAGTTCTAGTCTTCCTTATACCTGGTTGTCTCCGTGGTGTGAGAACCTTGGGAGCTTTATGCAGGGATGTACAAAGCTTGAGGATGTTGGGCTGCTCTGAAAGTAATGTGTTCTGTTTTATTACGCTGGCCAACAGTATCAGAGAGAGCTGTTGGTGGTATGGCAGAAGAGGATGAACCTTCACACCAATTTCCTGTTACATTTTGTTGCCTATGACAGATGGCAGCAGAAGGACAGTCTGACAAAAAGGTATCTGATGTGGAAGTGCATATGAAGCAAAGGTGTGACACTGAATTCCTTCACACAGAACAAATGTCACTCGTTGACATTCTTCAGTGCTTGCTGTTGGTTTATGGAAACCAACCAGTGGATGTGAGCACAATGAGACAGCGGGTGGTGCATTTCAGCAGAGGTGGCAGAAGGTTGCATCTAAGTAACTGTGAACTAAGATGAGTATCAGCTTCAGTGCATTGGAAACAATGGTGACAATGCCGAATTATCACAAAGTTTGCACAACGGGGGGAGCCATGAGTGCTCACATAGGAACAGAAAGAACACCATGTGTAAGTTTGTCAGAACCTATTAAAAAAGTACGAAGCTTAATTGGGCAGTTTTCTGGATTGTATCATCACTCGTGATGAGATACGGTGTCACCACTATGAGCCTGAGTCTAAATGGCAGTCCATGTACCAGCAACATGTGAATTTCCATAGCCCCATAGACGATCCCAACCATCAACACCCAACCCCGGCCGGCCGCCGGGACATGCTCAGTGCGCACGGCGGCGCCCCGCCCCCGCCTGACCCGGATACAGACGAGCTCCGCTCCGCTCCGCCCCGGCCCGCTGGGAGCTGGAGCCGGCCGGTCCCGCAGCGGCGGAGCGAGCCGAGCCATGGGATCACAGTGAGTGCCCGGCATCGCCCCGCTGCGCCCGGCCATGGCGCCTATGGGGATTCGCCTCTCGCCGTTAGGCATGGCCGTGTTCTGCCTGCTGGGGCTGGGCGTCCTCTACCACCTCTACTCCGGCTTTCTGGCCGGCCGCTTCGCCTTCTTCATGCTGAGCGAGCCGGCGGCGGGCGGGCCCGAGGGACCCCGCGGTTCGGCGGCCGCCGTGGACCTGCGGGAGCTGCTGGCCGTGTCCGTGCTGGCGGCCGTGAGGGGCGGCGAGGAGGTGCGGCGGGTCCGCGAGGGCAACGTGCTGAACGAGAAGGCCAAGGGGAAGACGCGGGAGGGGGCCGAGGAGAAGCTGACGAGCGGCGACCTGCTGTCCAACCGCCGCATGTACCACCTGCTGAGGGCCGCCTTCCCCACCGTGCAGGTAGGTGGGTGCTGGGTGCTGCCGCCGCTCGGGGAGCGACACGTGTCACCGTCCGGCTGGGGATAGGGAGCAGGAAACGTGCCTTTTTCCTGGTGTGGGTTTGTGTTTTGGAGGTTGACTCCTCGTCGTGTGTGGGGAGGACGGGTTAGGAGGGTGAGGAGTGCCGTAGGTCCGAGCCCTTCTCGCTAACACGCATTTAGTAAGTCTTCAGTGCCTGGTTAGAGGTTGCTTCGGGTGTGTGTCTCTCCTTAAAGTGCTGTACAGAGCACGTTCACTGTGAAATCATCATCAAATTGATTGATTGTTGGCGTGGAATTGATAAGTTCTTCATCTTTCTCTGCAAGAAGATTATGAAGGCTGCGCTCTGAAGGGTTTTCTGTCAGTGACAAGAAGCTCTGCGTTGAAGGAAAAGCGTTGCCCCAGATTGTTATGGTGTGAGTGTGGCTGCTTGAAGTAACACATTGTGATCCCTCTGTAGGAGGAGGGACTGTGTTTGTGTAGGTATAAGGGCTCTCTGTGTTAACTGAAGGCTGGGGATTTGCTTTGAGCTTAAAGCAGAGCCTGCTCTGTGTGTGGCTGCCTGTGTGAGCCCCTCTTAGATGGCGTTCTGACATGGGTCTTTTCTTCTTGAAGGATATGAATACTGAACTTTTCCTGCTTAAAAAAACAGTGTTCCTCTGTATTTTCCAAGTAGATAGCATTTTCTGCTAGTCTTCAAATACAGTTATGTTCACAAACACTGAAATCAATCTCGTGTGTATACATCACAGAACCAGGTGAAATTCAGGTGTATGACCTTATCTCCTCCCCAGTTCTCTGCTCCATTAGATTGAATGAGCTTGAGAGCTGAGGAGGATGAGGAAGAGTGAGTTTGACAAATCCTTCAGCTGATTTAATGTTACTAAGTCTGACAAGCCACCTCTAGGATATTTGAAATACGCGATCTGAAAAATAACACCTTCTCTTGTTATGTATGTAAGAAATATCTACCAAAGTGTATGTGCTGGTAAGGCATGCTGTCTCAGGCTGTAGCATGCTGAAGTGGTGAGGCTCTGGCACAGAGAGGTACACTGTGGATGCCTCAACCCTGAAGGTGTACAAGGCCAATTTGGATGAGGCCCTGGGCAACCTGATCTGGTGCCTGATTTAGTGGTTGGCAACCGTGCCCACAGCAGGAGGATTGGAACTGAAAGATCTTTGAGGTCCCTTTCAACTCAGGCTGTTCTGTGATAATTCTGTTATGTACCTCTTGCATCCTCTGCTTTAACTTCCTCAGACCTGTCGTTTGTGTTGATAACAATATGAGGGCTACGTGGAATTTTCTGAGACACCTTTCATGTGAAGCAATAAAGCCGCAGCCTTATCTCCAAGTACAGATGGACACTCTGGGTTATAAATTGTTGCTCAAGTCAAATAGAAACCCTTCTCTGTTTGTGCTTGAGAAGGCAGTGGTTACAAAAAAAGCCTGTCACACAAAAGCTGAAAGAATTCAACAGTTTTTTTTGAGTAAAGCAAAATACTTGCATCGTGGAAGCCCTGAGCTTAAAGGGTATCTGGACGTTAAGCTGATGACAAAGCATGGCTTTCCAGTGTTTAACTATGGGGAGAAGCCATTTGACTGAAATAAACTGAAGTCAGTGATCAGTTGTGGATGTCCTGTATCGTGCTGCTCAGCAGGGGTACTAAATGTGCAGTCTGTCTGAAGTACAACTTCTCCTAAGGCTTGGTTGTTAAGAGAATACAGGAAGAGCTAGACTTTCATGTTTTATATACATGTATATATAAATTTGAGGGGAAGAAGGGGGAAAAATGATGAATAGATGAAGAAAATGTTTTGCAAGTAAAGCCGTTTTCATTTACAGATTAACTCCACTGCTTACATCACCATTTCTGTTTGATACAAATGAATTTATTTGCATCAATTCATGAGCAAAAGCTGTTCCAGCAAGGTTAGATGAGACGGAAGAGCAGCAGATCAATTCAGTTTTATGACTGCTTAGGAAATGGAACAGTACTGAGTATTGTTGTTATACCCCTCGGGGACAGGTACAGGGATGTGGCAAGTCCTTTCCAACTCAGATATTACCCAGGATTGTCTCCATGCAATCAAATTCAAACAATGCACATTTGCATCTCCTGTGAAACTTGTGTGTGCAGGTGACTTCAAAATGCATTTCATGGTCAAATATACACAATGGTTTCTCTTGATGACGTCTTCAACTGCAGTCACGGGCTTGAGACTTACCCTCAGCAGCGTTGTCTTCTTGCATTTGCTTGTCGTGCTAAGAAGTAGTCAGGGATCTGATCCAGCTAAAATCATCTCTACTTCTTTCTACTTTATTTTCCTTTTCTGGGTTACTTCACTGTTTTTTTGGTTGTTTCTCCATGCAGCTCAATTTATTCCTTGTCCAGCATTTGTGAAATAAGGACTGTGATGGGAATTGGGTGAAGGCTTTAAAGTGATGCTCAGGCCAGTCCTGATAAAGAGTGCAGAGAGTGGAGTGGAGAACCTATGATTCCAAATCCAGTTGGAAACTGGCAGAAAGCCTGGATATGCTCTGCCTAGAAGAGCTGCTCTCTTTGAAGAGATGACTTGTTCAGGAGTTTCAGTAATGTTACCCGCTACAGGAGCTTCTCTGAGCACAACCTATCAGGGTTTTCTGTTTTGACAGTGCTGCCTGTGTGGAGGTTGGTGTTGGGAGCTTGATATCTGAAGGCATCCAAGGTAAAAAGTGTAAAAATAATTTAGGAATACTCTGCTTTGCATTGCGGCCCTACTGACAGCCTGCAGCAGCACATCTGAAGGAACAGTGTGCTTACACAAAGGGGTGGGAATGATTTACTAGGGAGGTGCATTCCCCTTAAACGTGAGCTTTGGCCAAAGTCCTGTCCTCACATTGAAAAAGCCAGTTTTAAAGCAGCACACACAGTTCTGCTTCTTTGCTTCTGCACTACGCCACCATGACTTTCATAGGATGCAGATTTTAGTCTTGCTGACTCAAATAGGCTCTCTCACTTCTTAGGCTGTTTGTGCTTATTTTTGACCAGTACTTTGATATTTTTGCTCTATAGTTGTGCCAGCTGTGTGTCTTGTTTCCTGGGGAGAATACTGAGCAAAGAAATACCCTTATTTTCTTCTTGGTTTATTGTGACTATGATGGAAATCAAGTCTTCTATTCCAAGCCTTTCCTTTCAAGCATCTTTTCCTTGGTCTTGGCACTGCCCTGAACCTAATGGTTCTTGTATTTATTTAGAATAGAGTAGAATCATAGAATCCTTAGAGCTGGAAAGGGTTTTTAAAGGTAATTTAATCCAACTCCCCTTCAATGAACAGGGGCATGCATAGTTAGAACAGTTGCCCAGAGCCTGGTCCAGCTTAGCCATGAATGTCTCTACTGATGGTGCATCTGCCACTACTTTGGGCAACCTGTTCCTGTGCCTCACCACCCTTACTGTAAAATAAATAAATAATTTTTTCTTATACCTAATGTAAATCTACCCTCTTTGAGCTTGAAGCCGTTTCCCCTTGTTCTATCACCACAGACCCTGCTAAAGAGTCTGTCCCCTTCTTCCCTGTAGCTCCCCTTTAGGTACTGAAAGGTTGCAATCAGGAGCCTTCTCTTCTCTAGGCTGAACAGCCCCGGCTCTTCCCAGTTAGGACAGATAAGAACCTCATTTCAAGTTTGTGCATGGTAATGCTGGAATCAGGCATCAGTGTTTGAAAATGGGAATCTATTAATGCGTTGGTTTTACTTTTAATGAGCTATTTCTATACATTAATTACTTTTTTTTTTAAGTTTGATGCCTCTAAGCACTCCTTTTTTTTTTGTTTTGTATTTTTGTTTCCATCAACCTGAAATACCTTCTAGATTTAAACCTACTGTTTGTGGATTTCTGACCTCAGTTTCAACTGTCTTACAAAACTGGAACCTCACTTAAGATGGCAAGTTCTGCATCTGATAAGCAATTCAATAAGCAATGGGGTAAGATAGGTATGTCAAAGAACTAGATCTTAAGAACGAAATGCTACTTAGATTTCAGAAGGATTTTGGTGCTCTCCAGCATAAACACAGTAATTTGTTCCTTCATGTTGGAACAAAGGCTTTAAGAACATTGACATTCTTTTGACCATCATGATCATAGTGATTGCATGTGTATTTGTAAGTAAAGCAAGAAGCACGAATGTTAATCTGTATTCTCATCAGTAGGTGTTGGCTGAGCATGCACTTTTTCATATGGGTTTTACCTGATGCTTGTTGATTCTTGCTGACTCTGTACCTAAAATGAAATTAAACCCCCCGACTTTATGGTACCAGGCTCTGTGATCGTATCTTTGCAGGTATAATTACCAGTAGCACTGTGCATGCAGCAGAGCTATCTGGTCTGTCAGCTGAGCACCTTGAGCTCTTTGCTGGTACTGTGCTTCATAGACCACAGAGCTTCTTGGAGCTGCTGTGTATGTGCATTTCTCTGCTCCTGTGTGGCTGGGGGTCTTAGGTTGACAAGTAATGCTGTGGTGTTCACAACAAAGCCAGTCGTTCCTTTCTTTCTGTTGAACTTCTGTCTGTGCAGAACTGTGAATGTGAACTTTGCGATGTCTTGAAACAATTTGTGATCTGAGGAGGGAGTGACTTTATTACGTTTATTACTTTTAGGTCTTAGTTGTTTCAACAGGTGTGTGACTTCTGTAATCCACACAACTTTCTCTGCTGTGTTTCTGTTGTTTTTACCAACTTCTATTCACCGTAAGTCAGGAGAGGCAGAATTGTTATCTGATACGTGTTTACCACATGTGAAAACCTGTTAGCTGTTTAATGACCGAGCCATATAATGTGTTTTCACGAGCATTAACTGTGCTTTATGATACTTAGGCAACTCTATATTCTTTGTGTGCTCTCTCATCTTACTCTTGTCATTAAAATTAATGAAGATGTAGTTGATGGGAGGGAGCTCCAGAGCTTCTGCCTGTCTGGACTTAGCTTCTTTAAAAATGCCTGCCTCCTTTATGCCTGTTGTAACATTATTATATCTTGTCTTACTTTCAAATGAGTGTCAGTGTAACTTTATTGTATAATATATATTTATGCGCATTGCACGCTTCTATGTTATTATTAATATGTATACTTCATTAACAAAAACAGTTTTTAATAAGAAATTTAGTTGGAGGACCATTTCATTTAGCAAAGCCCTTTCTTTCCTTTTGTAACAAAGTGTAAACTCGAGCGGACCCTTTCTGAGAGGCATGGTGGGAAGCCTACCTGCAAAAGCTAGTTTAAAGCTTAGAGACATCTTAAATATCAGATTTTGATTTAACTTGTGGCATAACAAACCTAGCAGAAAGCTTGCTAGCTGTCTGCTGAGGTGAACAAGGCAGTAGTATTTTGATTTCTGTTTTTCTCTCTCTTTTCAGTTTCAAGTGACAGAAGCTTTCAGAGAGCAGCTTTAACTTGTAGTGGAAATTCCTGCCTGTCACCTTCAAGGTCTAAAGCTGGGAGGGAGGGATCAGGGTGGCCATTGCTGCAGGTGAACCAAGTCTTGGTGTGAATGTGGTTACTGCCTTCTACAGCAGACTCTGAAGGCCATTTCTTAACCAATACAACTAGACAGATACTTTTATCTGTTACTGCAAATAAAGTGCTTTCACTGCTGCTTGTTCACCTGGAGGTCATTCTGTTATGCTGCTGGAAAAGGCATATTTGTCCACTGTGACTTGTTGACTGGATTTCTTCTGTGAGAGGTTTTGGCACCTGATTGTAGAGTTTGCATGTATACAGGTGCTGCAAGAAAATGAGGCAGCTTCCCCCTGTGGTATGCTTGAGGGAGAAATCAGCAACTGAGCAAACAAAGGTAAAAACAGCCTGACCTCCATTGTGTGGGACTGTGTTCCTCCTCAGAGCAGGGTGGTGGTGGGAGGTGTGCAGCTGTGCGAGGGCAGTTTTGGTAAATGGAGTGAGCTCAAAGACTGCTGAGGGAACCCTCTGAACACTGGCCTCTGAAGTCTAACCAAGTAACTGATCACTTGAATCACCTGAACACAAATAGCAAAGTTCAGCTTGAACCTTAGGTGTGTTTAATGCAAGTGTTGCATGATGGCTGGTGAGTTGACTGTGTGTTAAGCAGTGTTAATGCCCTGAGAAAATAGAAAAGTGAAGTCAAAAACCTGTTAGTGTTTTGCTAATATTCTTGAGTGCTGCTTCATCTGTCTTGGTCTTTGGGCGTTTTGGTTCATGTTCCAGTTTGAATCACTGGAGTTACCCATTCAGTTGATCTCTCTGTTCTTGAACTGCTCTACCTGGAATACCCCTGTATTCATTTTACATACTTTTACATTTTGTTGTTACCTGAACTGTCCTATTTATGTTGAGTAGTTTTTGTTTTTTAATAATACAGGTGGGATAGTGATTGTTTTTTCTTGTAATAAAAAAGCATCAGGATTTGGATCTGAGAGCACTTAATTAGCAGATGGGGATCTAAAAGACCTTCAGGAATAAACACATATGTAAGATGGATTGCTATTTAAATCTCACTCTTAGGAGCAGATGACAGCAAGTGTACAGACTTGCAACTTTATAGTTAGGTACCAGTTTGAGAGTATCTTGCTTTGGCTTTCAAGCTTTGGCTTAAACATCTAGCATTGTGGTTGTTAATCTATGATAGCTGAAGACTGCATATCCATATTGCTTCTGATAAGGTTGAAATTTTAGGTCACAGCCTTTGGAAGCTTCCAGTAAATGGGAATGACAGATAGGAACTCAACATCACGCATCATATTAAGACAAAGGTATGTTTTCCTGGCATGGTCTCTTGTATTAAAGTGAAAGAAGAAAAGTTCCCAGTACTAAGGGTTGGTGATCGTCTGTAAGGCAACATCTTTGTACAAAACCTGTAATACAATTTCCTAGCAATAAATAAGTTTAGTATATGCAGGTGATGGCATGGCTGTGAGTTTCTGCTTGGCCTATGACTTGTATTCAGCCAAGAATGCGGTATCAGTATAAATGGTAATATTGGTGGAAGAGTGAGTGACCCAGATGACTTTTTGTTTCAGGTGGCTTGCAGAGGAAAAGTCTGTCAAATGGGACTAACATCATAGGGTCTATATGACCACAGTACTGTTAGCTTTTTTCCCACTTTTTATTCTGGCAGATTAGTTGTGACTGCTGTGTTCACTAGCAGTATAAATGCTGCAACATCATGAGCACAATTACACAATTTTTGAGGTGGTAGGTGTTCCTCTGAAAAACAGTACCTTTTAGATACTTCCAGAGCATCACAGAATGGCTGAGGCTAGAAGAGACCTCAGGGTCCTCCTGGCTTAAGCCCTGCTCAAGTAAGGACACGAGGGGTAGGGTGCCAGGCCCATGGCCAGCTGGCTTCTGAGTATCACCAAGAAGGAGATTCCCAGCCACTGGGCAGAATCTCCAGGGCATCTCAGGGAAAGAAAAATGTGAGTCACAAAGTTCGTACTGCCACATCCTCAGCACCATAAGCCACCTGTGGGTATGGGATTTGGCACTGGAGGTGTCTTCCATTCCAAAGATGCAAAGCAGTACCTCAAATCAGCTGCAATAGCATTTTAATTTCAGAACTCGGCCTTTGAAGCCAGAAATCTCAGCCGCAAGTACTATACAAATCTCTAATTTCACTGTAATGTAATAACAAGTGTAACGAGAGTTTTCTTTGCCTTTTTAATAGGATTGATTCCAACTCCTGTAACTTTTTTGGAAGCAGCCTTTGTTCTGTGCACTATTGAGGAAATACATTTTGTTGGCTATTTATTTATTTATTTATTTATTCCCCTTTTCTTTTTAAGATGTGATTTCTTACAGAGGTGCATGATATGCTATAGTAGAACTTGAACAGCCTGGAGGTTGTGTTGAGCCTGCCAAGTCTGTGAAACTACTTGTTTTGACTCTGCAGAACTGTTCTGCCCGGGGAAAACACAATCGTCAGGTTGATAGTACAATGACAGATGTTTAATTTGTAAATGTCACGGCAACTTTAAGGGTTCTGCTTGGCATGTACTGCTTCAAATACTGGTTTTACATGAAAAGACAGCTGTGATGTGTGGCTGGGGATGCTGCTTGCTTCCTTATTTTTCAGTCCTCTGAACAAGATGCCCTTAACCCTTTGCTAATAATCTTTTACAGCTGAGATGTGTGTGATGTCTTTTCTTGGCATGCAAATCCAGTTAAAATCCTGCTGATACAAAGTCTGTTACATTCAAACACAGAATTATGGAAATACAGAAGGCTCTTTTAAAGGTTACCTAGCCCAACTCCCATACAATATCAGGGGCATCTACAGCTATGTCAGGTTGCTCAGTGCCTCATTCAGCATGACCTGATCTGATCGCTTCTTTATTTTCGTTATTTTTTCAATGTCACTTATGTCTGACATCTGTAATAAGAAGTTTGTTTTAGTTAAAGGGTATTCATCTGCTCTAGCGATTAGATGTCTGGATCCAAGCTAATACAGAGTAGACTCCTTCTGTAGTCAATAAGGTGAAATAGGTGGCTGTAGGTGGTAGACACCTTGCATCCCATGTCTGCTTGATGTTTTGATGTGGCTGGACATCAGAACTAATCAATACAGCATCACTTTAGAAATGTATTAGATTTAGCTTGCCTTTAAACTAGCGTTTCTAATATTCTGGAATGTCTTATGTCCAAGTTGAATATATTTCAGGCATTTAAAAAACACATCTGAGCAACAAGCTTCATTGTTCTACTGAATAATTAGAGGACTGATGCATTTCTGAAGGCTTCTTATAGGCTAAAGCACGAAAGATGTAGTAACAGTGCCTTCCTTTTTACTGTCAGTAGAAAGAACAAAGAAGTACCAGTCTCCTGATGTAGCTGAGGTGCTAAAAGGGAATGAGTTGTATTTATCTGAATTCCATTTGGCACTGCTTTTTTTCAGTTATATTACAGCTCTCCTGCAAACCATGCATGAAATTGTAGCAAACTAGTATGTGTAGACTGAGGCAGGTTGACCAGTATAACCCTGCACAGAGAACTATGGGGTCATTTGTTTTGTAGTGAAAGGTATCATTATGTACCGTATTCTGTGTCAAATGAATCTGCTGTGATTCAATACTATCTTAATACTTCAGCTGAAACGACATTGTACTGGGTTTTGCTGAATGTTCATCCCTTTGGCAGAATGGGGTCATATGTTGCACTAAAGTACTGAGCTCTGTTCTCCATTCTGAAATGAGCAATCTCTACTATCAGTGTGGTCTGTGGGACAAGTAGGTTGAGAACAGCCCTATGGAGGAAAAACTTGTGGTTGTTTATGGATAAAAAGCTTGATGTGAACCAGTAGTGTGAGCTTGCAGCCTTGAAAGCCAATTGTACCTGATCTGCATCAAAAAAGGGGTGGCCAACATGGCAAGGGAGGGGATTGCCGCCCTCTGGTTTGCCCTTCTGAGTTCCCAGCTGGAGTATCACATCCAGGCCTGGGGCCCCCAGCACAAGAAAGATATGAAGTTATTGGAGCATGTCTGGAGGAGGGCTACAAAGATGGTCAGAGGGCTGGAGTACGTTTCCTAGGAAGACAAGCTGAGAGAGGTGGTTCAGCCCAGAAAATAGAAAGCACTGAGGAGGCTTCATTGTAGCCTTCCAGTACTTGAAGGGAGCTTATGTACAGGAGGGAGGTTGACTTTTTAGACTGGCAGATAGTGATAGAACAAGAGGGAACAGCTTTAAGCTGAAAGGGGAGATTTAGGTTAGATGTTAGGAAGAGATTCTTAGGGAGTGGTGAGGCACTGGATCAGAAGAGCTGTGGGTGGCCTGTCCCTGAAGGTGTTTGGGATTTGGTTGGATGGGGCTCTGGGCAGCTTGATCTAGTGAAATATATCACTGCCCATGAGGGGTTTAATTCTGTGATTCTATGTAATATTCTGTGTTCAAGAATAAAATTCAGTAGGCCAGACAAGTGACAACAAGGTTAAATATTATTAACTGCTGTTTATGAATGTTATTTCTGGGTTATCTTAGGTTCTTGGCCTAACTTATCCTAAAGACGGATGAGGAATGTTACTAACTTGTTTATCAAATAAAGTACATCTGGCAGCTGTGTAAAGGTTACATCCAGTTGAGCTGCTTATATTGCTAGTCATGATCCAGTTTCTGAAACAGGAATATAACCTAGGATTCTTAATCCCACGCGTCATACAGTCTGCAGCGTACTTATTGATAAGAATTGTAAGCTTGAATCTTTGTTTATTGGTCAGTGTAAGTACAGTATTAGATCTCTACTGTAGCTGTGTGCTGTACAGGTATCCAGATCTGAATATTCTGCTTGTACTCTTTGAAGCAGCTGCATTTAAATTCTGATTAAAAGATACAATTCTTACAATGGAAACACTCAATAGGATGAGTTGAAATCAGAATCATGGCGTCCAACTGGTGTGGTTCACAACAGAACTGTGAACTGTGATTCTTGTCATTACTTGTTACGTGGTGTTAGCAACTTGTCAGTTGGCCAGTTTGTGCTGTTGTACTTTGAGATGAAGTATGTGCATTCAAGATTTTCTAACTGTTTCCACTACTGCAGTTGCTGCATCTGGTAGGTTAATGCACCTGCTTTTGTTTTCTTATCACAGATAAACTCTGAGGAACGTGTTGATACATCTGATCAGGAGACAGTCTCTTGGGATCGCAATATTCCTGATGACATAAAAGAGAAAATACAGCCAAGAGAGGTGCCAGCAGAAAGTGTTACTGTCTGGATTGATCCATTAGATGCTACGCAAGAGTACACAGGTATGTAATACTGATGTCTGTCTTTTAACTAGAGATAACAAGAGATGCTACTTTAAATACTTTTTATGTTAAAGTGTGCTGTATCAAAGCTAATGTGTTCCAACGGAACAAATTTTACAGTGAAATCTCTGTAGCTGTCAGGCCATAGCATTTACTTTTATGGGTACGAACACTGAAATAGCTTAGGAATTCCTTGCAACAAAGTAATTACTAAAATGGTAACTGTCACTTAGGGATTCTGCTGGTATTGCATGTCATGATTTCAGCTATTACTGTGATAACACTGAACTCAGATATTTTTTGTTGTTGTTCCTTTCTGTAAAGAGAAGAATAAATAAATGTGTTTAACTTGATTAAAAAGACTTTTTGTTTCTGACTTTTAAGAAGGATATGTAACTCAGTCTCTCTTTTTCATAAGCTTTAAGATGTCACATAAGCAGCTTAAGGCAATACTACTAAAATTGTAGCTGAATATTCTGTTGATACAGTTGCTTATCAGGTGAATGTTCTTCAGTGTCTGATTGTTTCAGCTCTGAAGCAGTAGAAGATAAAGTATGGAGCATAGAAAGGAGAATTTAAGAGCACAGATTCTATGAAGATACATACTATGTAAGATAATTATTAGCAGTGGCTCTGGAGTGAGTATGAGGTACATCTATTAAAGATGAAAAAACTCTGGGAAGCTGGGGAGTCTGTAAAGTCTTTTGATATGTGCAGAGTTATGTGAAGATGTAACAAAGTTATGTAATCATACCAGTTAGAAAGTAGGCTACTCTTCAAAGAGCAATGTTTGTATCTTGTCAGGTCTGCTTTTTTTTTCCCGAGTTCTGAACATCTGTCCATGAACTTTCTTCCTCTCATTTTGCCCACAGAGGATCTTCGGCAGTATGTCACAACAATGGTTTGTGTGGCTGTAAATGGAAAACCAGTAATAGGAGTGATACATAAGCCATTCTCGGCATATACAGGTATCTTTGTGCCTTCATATCTTCCTGATCTCTTCAGTCATGGTGTTAAATAAAATTCGATGTCTGAGAGAAAATCTCTGCATATACATGAGGAAAGTAGTACTTGGGTGCAAAAGACCTTGGATCCAGTGTTGTTAGTGTGCTGTGGGACCCCATAGGAAAATGCGATCTGTGTTTAACATAAAAAATGATGCATTTAAAACAAAAAACAATAATGGAAAATGTGTTTAACAATTAAGATTTCAGTAGGAGTACTTGTTGCAAACCAAAGAAAATGAAGCCTATATACATGCTGACTGGTCTTGTATGTGCTGATAGTCTTTAACAGAACAGCAGCAGAACTTGGGTTTGTGAAATTACATCCAGGAGCTGGTGTCTATTCAGTGTGGACACCAGAGATAAATGAGAGATCTCAGTGTTAACTGTTCCTATGTATCAGGCAAGACTGTCTAGGGCAGCCTTATTGAGTATCTGACATGCTTTATTAAGGCATGTTCCTGGCCTAATTCAGTTGTTAGTACTAATGATGTATGAGTGAAGATAACTTCACGTTTGGCACTCTATGGGGCATGTGTACTTCTGAATGCTTCAAAGTAGTTTTACTATTCATGTCTCATATACTGTACACTTGAAACAAGAATTTCTCTTCTTGTTTTTTCCTTAGGCAATACTGACCTCTAGAGTTGTAAGAACAACTACTGTATAACTTCACACAGAAACTGAATATGTGAATTTTTTGTTCTCCTTTGCGCTTTTTGAACACTTAATATTTTGTGCCAAATATTTTACCTTCTTTAAATATGAATCTAATCTCCAGTCATAGAATCACAGAACCACCAAGGTTGAAAAAAACCTCTAAGAACATCCAGTCCAGCTGTCCACCTATCAACCTTATCCACCTTAGTATTTTCCACTAAGCCATGTTGTTTAAGTATGTGCTGTATTTTGGTATTCCTTAAGTATCCAGAAGGGCTTATTGGATTGTATTTTCTAAGTATCAACTTATGTGTAAATAAGTGTTTTTCAGCATTATAATTTTGAGGATTTAACTCTATTAAAAAATATCGATGTGTGACATGTTCAGACGCAGCATCAGATGAAATGCAATTAATTCTGTCATTCTTTGTGAAAAGTATTAGTTTTCCAAGCTGGAAATAACAGCATGTTGTGAGTAGAATTGCTCCTAATAGTACCACACAAGTACAAGGCAATGGAAAAGTCACCATTGTCATTACACACAGCTCTGTCGTTATACAGTCTGGCCCTCTACTGAGATGAAATTGCTGCTTAGTCTGCTAGGTAAATGTTATATTAGTGGTTAGGAGATGCCACCTACCAAGCTTGGCTTTGAACTGCATGATGAAATAAGTAGTAGGTTGCATATTCTAAATCCAGTCCTCCAAAACACCCTATCAAAAGTTTTTGCTTCCTTCTTTAGTATTGTTATCCTTTGTGGCAAAAGAACATAAGGTAACATTTTTGCTGTCTTCTTTGGAGGGTCATTAGGCTTTTGGTTTTTACTAAAGAACTGTTTGAGGAAAAATTGGATCTAAGTCTGCCTCAGAAATATCTTCTAACTTCAGTGATTTTTCAGTTGCAAGTTATTTGTTGGGATTTGTTTCCCCTTTATTTTTAATTTGAAAGCATGGTGCAGGAATAGAGCATATGCACAAAGCTGTGTGTGTGTGTAGCTGTTTTTTTCTTCTGTGCTCCTGTGCACACATGGACTTCCTTCAGTTGATCCTAAGTTTTGCTCTTACAGCAGAAAACTGAGTTACTTCAGTCTTCTCCAAAGTGTTCTTTTACCTGTATGCCTAACAGAGATAGCTATTCATAAAGCTTAGTAGCATTTGTGTTTCTCTTGTAGCCTGGGCAATGGTGGATGGTGGGTCAAGCGTAAAAGCTCGTTCCTTCTACAATGAGAAAACTCCAAGAATTATCGTATCCCGCTCCCATGCAGGAAAAGTGGAGCAGGTTGCACGACAGACTTTTGGAAATAAGACTGTGATAATCCCCGCTGGTGGAGCAGGTTTGTTTCTTTAAACATTCTGTATGTTTTACTGCTTTCAAACTATTTAAAGGGGTAGCCGTTATTAAACAAAAGGAAATAAGTGTGACACCAGTTCTTTCTCCTCTTTTGTTCTTCATGTTCCCAAAAGCAAGCGCTTGGCAGTAGGGACACAGCATCTCCTGAATATAGAAACCTGAATGCAAACCCGCTTCAGGCAGTTGGTGTGTATCTAGCCCTGGACCAGAGTGTGTTATTTGGGTCCTATTGAATGTTGATATATGCTCACTGAAAGTGCTGATGCCTTTTTGGAAGGTAAAAGGATGTGTGAGCAAATAAAGAATCATGGAAGAGAATAATCTGGTTCTTAGATAACTAATAGTACATTAATTAGAGTGTTACAATGAAAAACCATTAAGGATTCATACTATTGCTTTCATTTCCATCAGAACAGAAAAGTGTTGTAACTGAAGTCTGTTGCTATCTGTCCTGTATTCAGTCCAAGGAGCTTTTAGCTACATTTCATAACGTTACACAATATCCTTTTGCATCTTACTGGCATAATGCAAATATGTGAAGTATATTGTTTCACTGTTGTGAAGCAATGCCTGTTTTTAGATCTCAAAAATCCATACAAAATTTGAAGTTTACAGAAATGCATCTTTTTAAGTCTTTACTGTGGAAAGCTAGAGAAGATGATCTTGTTCAGGTTCTTGACAGTGAATCTAAATGAATTTTCTTATGACAGAGATGATGAAAGTGTAGCTGATTATATTAGATCTCCTGAGCTTAACTCTGTAAATGAAGGATAAGTTTAACAAAACAAAAATAACCGGTTGAACAGTTGAATTTTTTGTTTTTGTTTTTTTAAATCTCTGTAAATTAAAGAAAAGGATGCTACTTTAAGTGATAACTTTGCACTGCGTGACATATGGTAGACATAAATGGCCCTGGACTAACTTGCTGTGACAAAGAATGGTGTATATCTATGCATCTTGTAATAAAAAGCCAGGAAAAGTAGACTTCACTCTAATACAGTAAGGAATAAATATTTGAATGTAAGAACAAAACTGTATTTAAGTTTATAGTTTAGTTTAATAACGTATCTAAACAAGTCTATGGTAACACATTGGTAAAGGCCATCTAAAGAAATCTTGAGGAAGTGTTTTTTTTGTTCTTATGGGTTTTTTATTTCAATTTCTGTATAAGTCAGATGGCAGGCAGGTTTATTGGTGCTTTCAGTTTTGTACTGGACTGGCAGGATATATAGTTCATGACGTTACTTTCCTGTATTTTGCATTTGCAAGTTATTAACACTGTTAGATTTTTTTCCTTTGTGTGGAATTGGAAAATGTGGTTTAACTTTCTTATTCTGACCAATTATTGTAGGTTACAAAGTGCTGGCTCTCCTTGACGTGGCTGAAAAGAATCAAGAAGAAGCTGATGTGTATATCCATGTCACCTATATTAAAAAGTGGGACATATGTGCTGGAAATGCAGTGTTGAGAGCGTTAGGTGGCCATATGACTACTCTGACGGGAGAAGAAATTAGTTACACTGGCTCAGATGGCAATGAGGGAGGACTCATAGCCAGTATCAACATGGACCATAAAGCACTGATTGACAAACTTCCAGATCTGGAAAAAACATCACACAAATAAATGTGGTTGCTGGAGAAATATAAGTCATGCTTTTGTAGCCTCCAGATGCTCTGTCTAAAGAAGCAGGTTTGAAAACTTGCTGGGAAAGATGCACAGCAAAGCAGTTTGGTGTGGTTGTGGGGACTGTATCATGCATCGGGTTTCTTCAGTGGTGGTATTTAAAAACAAACAAAAATCAACAACAATAATAATAAGCAGAAGTAGGAAGAGGACTGACTGCCTCACACCTCAGTTTCTGTGTCTATTTGTTTTTCTTTTGGGCTGTTTTCATGCAGTTCTTACACTCAAGGCGCATATGCATTACATAGTTGTGAACATGGGTGATTTAAAGAAAAAATCCGAGTTGATTCATAAAATAACCTAAGTAGTTCTCACAGGAATTGCTTGGAAGCTTTTACATCATGTTACTGTAGTTTTAGCAACTCCATAATTAATTAGGTAGAAACAAAGATTGATTTTATGTAGGTGTTTGATTTATGTAAACAATCTAGCAGGAAAGATGACCCAGTGTTCTCTACTCTTTAAACAGAAAGCACAAGAAGATTGACACATATTTATATGCTGCAACAGTCTCTACCTTCTGATAGAGTGGCCCTCTTTCTGCCCTCAAAGAGATGGGGGATGGGGAGGGGAAGTTCTGTACTATTTTGACTTCTTCCAGAAGATTTAAACCAGTTTGATTCAGATGAGTTGTGAATATCACTGTTTTATTGATCAGAATAATTATTTCCATATACCTTTTCTAAAAAGAAAGCAATGCTTCCTTGTATAGTTTTTCACTGTTAATTCTTGTCCTTGCTGACTTTTCTGTACAGTGTTGGAGATGCATGCCAGGTTTTCCTCTGATGTCGGTCTTGTTCATCATTGGATGTTTGTACTTACAGAAGCACCCTCTTCATTACCTCTTTATTTTGCTTTTTTCCACCTTTGGTTATTGTCACATGGAATGAGTGTGGCTGTTTGGTTGATTCCTTTTACAACATGAGCTAAAAGTAGCACTTATTTCCAGAGCTCCCTAAGTGACTTTCTGTCTTCTTAGTTTAAGGGACATTCTTTTCTGCTGTTCCTCAGCCATCCCAAATTACTTACGGTTACTTAATTTATATATATGTAGACTGTTTTCTGTTAACTTGAGCCTATTCAAGCAAGCTTGAAGAACAAGTGGCACTTGAAGTCCAGCAGAATCCACAAAACCTTGCTGAAGAAAATGTTGTTTGTGAGTCCAACTTACACAGAATAGAACTTGAGCCCTTTGATACTAAATGGTTAATTTTAGAGTACCTCTAAAATGGGTGGACTTGTATGTACAGGAATGTAACCATTGGTTTTGTTCTGTGCCACCCCTCCGAAGGGATTTTAGAAAGTTAAACCTGTTATTTTAATTATCAGGAGGCTCCCATTTCTTCTCACAAAACTGAAATTCTTAATTAATACGGCTGTTTCAGTGCAACTTTCTATGCCAAATTCTCATATTTGTTTTTATTTTAACTTCTTTCACCATCCCTCTGTTCTGATGGAAAAAGTGGTTTTTCTCCTTATGCCACTTGTGGAGTGTGCCACAATACATCTTTTAATGTTCTTCTTGCTTGCATTTGTGTTTCCCAAAGACCTCCTCAGATGTTTCATAACTACAGCTATAGACTTTTATTTTGTAAACTTATGGCAAGGCAAACTGGTGCTTAGTCTCACTGGCCTTTTAGTACGGGTAGATTTTCTTCAGATAATTTCTTTTTTCCCCAAAATTCATCCTGTTGCTGCTATTTGCTCATAGGTTTTACACCTGTAGATAATATATATGAAACCACTTAAATTCCAGTTGAAGTTTAATGAACAGCTCTATGCTATGATGGAAGGGTGAGTATACCCTTTTAGAAAAGGCCGATCTTTTTCAGAAACAAACCTTGTTGAGCTTTCAGATCTCAATGAAAAACAAAAATCCAGGTATCTACCAAGGCTTTAGCAATGTTCTATAAGACTATTGCAATTCCCCTCCTTGCCCCCGTTTCATGCTGATAGAAATGGCTTGAAGCTTAACAATAATTTAATTTTAAAAAAACAGCAACAACAAAAACTTTACTAAATAGAATTTGGGTGAAAATTTAAGCATGAGAAATAGCTGTAATTGGCCCAGTGTTAAAACTTGAGCGTGTCACAGAGCTTGGATGTACTATACTTATGTTAATTAATGTTTGTAGGAGGTGGTTGTTTTAGATTCAGATTGAAAGCATGTATACATTTACCATGTGAAAATGTAACTGCTTTTAATATGGGTAGGATTCAGTCACTTCCTAGCATAAGCTGTGAGCAGACAGCTTCAGCGTGAGAAAGGAGAAATTACATTACATGTCCTAGGAGAGCTTACTGGGATTTTAGTTGAAGGCACGCAGTATTTGTCTGAGTTATTTTTTCCTTAGGAAGCTAAAAATGGTATGAAGAAGAGCCCCAGTTCTCCTTTCCTTTCTCTCATATGCTGGCAAAAATACCTAGTTTTTCATCAGCAAGGCATTTGCTTGTTCATACCTGCTTGTACTCTAAATTGCTTTGTTAGATGTGATCACAGTGTTTGATACCTTTCCACTTCTGGCCTCTTTTTGGTCCAGTCTCATTTCCTGTGCTAGTGCAGGATAGGTGGGAGTGAGGTCCCCATTTGGTCACCTCTAGCACAGCTGGACCTTGTGTAGCTGCAAGCACAGGTCTTGGCTGTGCAGAAGCTCCCGCTATGGCTGAAAGAGAAGCCATTTAGGTGAGAGCATACATGAGCCTCTGGTAAATTACTTGGTTCTAATGTAACTCTTGCACAGTGCAGCAGGTGTTCAGAAGTGCTTGTGTGGTACACATGTGCCAGTGTACTTTGATGTTTGTGTGTATGTTATTAACACTCTGTACACCCATTTGGCCATATTTACACTCCATTCTCAAATATTTTGCAGTTCTGACTGAAATACACACTTCTCATTTGTGGTTTCCAGGTATGCTTATGCTCAAAACAGAGTAGGCACTTATATTGTACTGGTGTTTCACTACCCAGATAGGACTTCATTCTACACATTCCAGCCTTTTCCACATAAAGCTGTAACATTCTTAGGGATGAGCTCTGTGAAGAAGGACCCTGGGGGTCCTGGTGGAAAACAGCTTGGCCCTGTGAGCCAGCAGTGTGCCCTTGTGGCCAAGAAGGCCAGTGGTATTCTGGGGTGCGTTAAAAGGAGCATGGCCAGCAGGTTAAGTGAGCTGATCCTCCTCTACTCTGCTCTGGTGAAGTCATATTTAGAATATTGTGTCCAGTTCTGGACTCCCCAGTTAAAAAAAGACAGGGATCTCCTAGCCTAGGAGTCTGGTGGAGCGTCTCCTACATGAGGAAAGGCTGAGTAACCTTGGACTGTTCAGCCTGGGGAAAAGAAGACAGAAAGAGGATCTGGTAAATGTTAGTAAGTATCTAATGGGAGGTGGGAGGCAAATGGACAAGGCCAGGGTCTTCTCCAGTGGTATGTAGCAATTAGACAAGGAGTAATAGGCTAAAACTTGAATATAGGTAGTTCTATATTACTGTGCAGAAGAACCTTTTAGAGTAAAGGTGACAGAGCACTGGAACAGGTTGCTTTAGAGAGGTTGTGGAGTCTCCTTCTATGGAGATACTCAAGACCCATCTGGACACCTACCTGTGTCACCTATTGTAGGGATCCTGCTTTAGCAGGAGGGTTGGACATGATGATCTCTTGATGTCCCTTCTAAGCCCTGTAATTCTGCTGCCTTATGCAATTGATCAATATAGGCAAGTCCTACAAAGGTGTATTTTTAAAAACAGTAGTTTAAAAACAAACCCAAAACTTCATGGCACCATCCCAGCACCAAGCAAGGAAAGTAAGAGAATGCATTATTTTAGCACTGGTTTTCAGATGGTGACTTTTTTTTGTACAAATGGTTATGGTAATGATGAGTGGAAATTATTCTATGAGTGGAAATTATTCTGAAGTCATACGTATTTTCTCTTTTTCATTAAGCTAAAAGGATTGGATGGTAGCACTGGTGATACCTAGTGCTGTACCATTAGTCCTAACACACATCCCTTGAATGAGTGTTTCCTGAATAAACGGACACAGAAATAGAAGGATTGAATATTGCCCTCAGTTGGTCTTGATTTTAACCTATTTGCTGGGCTTTTACAGACAGATCAGGACAAACAGCACTTAAATCTACAGAGTGCATAACAATAATGAGCAGAGATAGCTTATTTGGATGGCGAATGAACCATGCAGATTGTTGCAACTTTTCATATAACTGCTTTTCCTTTACAGTCTGTAAGAACTGAAATTTTCAAACTATTTTTAGGTATGAGATTATTATTATTTTAAATTGCCAGTTGTTGGAGATCAGAGATTGAGTGCAGTCAGCACTGGAGTTCCTCTCTGCTTTTGATAACAAATGTACTTTGTAGTATCCTCTTACCTGCTGGAGTTGCACAGCAGTGGTTTGATGCTGCGTGCTCCTGCCATAAACATACAGAACAAGTTCTCTGCATTCGTCAGTGGGCTCCAATGAGAAGGGACTGACTTGTGCTGCGTGTCTTCTGGGTTACATGCCTCTGTTTTTCCCTCCTGCTTTGTGGATCAAGGATCAAATTTCCTAAGTAGAAAAACAGAAGGGAAGGAAGCAGGTGACTTTGCTGGGGAAACTGTAGTGGAGAACACTTATTTCTATCTATTGATTTAAGTTATGTTTTGATTACTTTCACGTTTGAAAATGACTTTGAGTACTTTCAGAGTTTAGATTATCATACAATTAAGATTTAACTAATCTGATAAATGTCTGTGTGATTGTAGGCTCTGGCAGGTTGAGGGGGCCATATCTGTAACCTACAAAGCTTGAACAGCTTCTTTACAAGCCAGTCAAACCAAGTCTTATTTCAGTGCTCTGTTACACACAGTGAGGTCCGTGGGCACAATTATGAATTAAAAATTGCCAAAATAGTCATAGTCTGTCTTCTGTCCTGCCATCCTCCATCATAAAAACAGCTCTGAATGCAGTTCACTGTATAAGCTGCTGGGACAAGCTGGTAGTAACTCTGAGGTCTGAGACATTCTGTGGGGGTGTCTGTTACAGTGGGGTGCCAGCACCTGCTGTGAGGGTCTTCCCACCTCTCAAGCTGGTAATGCCACTCACAGGTCATACCAAGGGGCTGCTGAAGCCTTATGCTTTGTGGTTTTCTGATGACAGTGGAAAGCTACTTTTCTCTTTTTTTTTTGCTGTTCCTTATTTGTCTGTGCCTTCTTGATCCTTGCTTCTTTTTTTTAGCCCATGTGAACAAGAAGGACAAGGGATTGGAGGTATAAGCTTCTGGATGAGAGGACCACAGCAACAAACTCACAAGCATGTTTCATCCTGAAGTTGATAATATTTGGGACCAAGGTCTAAGGTGCTGACTTTACCAAAGATGGTAGATAGTGATAAATGCCAGCAAAATAAAGGCAGCTTGAAGAGAATTTCATTATGACTGGGAGCACTGAACATGCAGAAAAGATATAAATGGCTTAGGAAGAAATGGCACTCATAAAATGAGGGAAAGAAAACTGTTTTCTGGTGAAATGTTACAACCATTTGGCCTTTCTCATCCCTTGGGTATAGAGCTGTGTTGCTTAGGAGGAGCTCCACTGGCTCACCGTGAAAGGCCTGATGTTCCTGGAGTACATTCCCACTGATATTAATGAGAGCAGAAGCAAGTCAAACACAGTGGCAAACAGAAAGCAAAGCAAAGTTGTGAAGAGCTCAGCTTCTACCAACAAAAAACAACCTGGGCTGTGTTAAACTCATGTCTGGTGGTTTATTTCTTCCTAAATTAATAGATGGAAACATCATCCAAGTGGCTTAAGATTCAAAGTTTTTCATTTCTTCATGGTCTACAGCTGGTAAGAGCCTATCTTCAGATAATACTGTTTTCAGCCCTGGTTGTTCCTTATTTGTAATTCATGTTCCTCTTCCTCCCCACAAAGGACCAGCAACACTTTGGCATTTTTCCCTGTTGTCCCACCAAATTGTGTTCCCATTTTCCAGTTGTGTGCCAAATTGAAATGACAGTTCTATAAATAAAATCTCTGACAATATTGGACTTTGAGGATGTTTGTATATATTGTCTTTCTGTTGGTTATTTCTCATTTCTTTATGCTTCAGGTTCTTTTTCTGGTGATTCATCTTGGGCTGCTTCAGCTGTACTATGTGTGTGCGTGTGGCTTTCTACCTGAGGAATTACTAATGGGTTCAACCAAGTTTTATGATGAGTGCAGAGATCTCCACTGTTTTCTTTTTGTGTATGATGATGGATTTGTATAATGGAGTTCTTGGAAACCTCACATTCTTGGTTCTGAAGAAGTTCCACAACACTCTTTCAAACTTATTCTGCTTGAGTCTGCTTCCATGATTTTCTACCAAACTCTACCACTAGTACCTTATATATATAGTACTATATATGTTCATGCACTGTTCTTCATAAATGAAACCATGGAACTAAGTCAAAAGATGCTTTAATATCTCACATTAGCATGGTATGTTGGCCATGATTTTAGACCCCAGAACTGTGTGGCTGCATGTGGAGGGCTTAATGAGAAGAGTCCTGGGATCATGCATTCAACCAAACTGTGACTGGGAAAGTTTGAGGGATAGAACTTGTTCACTTAAATCAGAAAAATGCTGAGGATCACCTAACAGTACAGGCTGCTGAGCACTGGAGCCTAGGACCTAGACAAAATGTGACACAGGAAATGTATGTTTTTAAAGCCCTTGTATGTGATGTAATCAAGTAATCAGTCTAGTATATGCCAGTAATTTCATAGATTCACAGAATGATTTGAGTCTTCCCATCTTGCAAAGTGTATGTGCAGGGTTGGAAGGGGGTTCCACAGGTGTCACGTCAAGACTCAACCTGTGCTTTGAACTGGAGAAGACACCAGCCAGCCACCGATGCTAGTCCCAGTCCAACCTCACCACTGAGCACCACTCTTGCTTAGCTCAGAATCATTGAATCATAGAATTACTCTGTTTGGAAAAGACCTTGAAGATCATCAAGTCCAACCACAACCTAACCATACTACCGTAACTAGTAAACCTCCACTAAGTCATGTCCCTGAGCACCACATCCTAACAGTTTTTAAACACATCCAGGGATGGTGACTCAACCATCTCCCTGGAGAGCCTATTCCAGTACTTAACAACCCTTTCTGTGAAGAAGTGTTTCCTGATATCCAACCTAAACTTACCCTGGCGCAACATAAGGCCATTTCCCCTCATCCTGTCAGCTGTCACCAGTGAGAAGAGACCAGCCCCGCTCTACCTGTAAGCACCTTTCAGATATGGGAAGAGAACAATAAGGTCTCCCTTCATCTTCATCTGACCTGAGCTGGTACAGAAAAGATGAAGGCACAATAACGCAGCCAGGAAGGGCTGTGGGAATGCTTTGCACTTGGATAAGATGAAGTAGAATAGGCACCCAATACTTCCACTATGTGGCTAGATTTAGTGATCCTTTACTTATTGCATACTTTAAGTAAAATGACTCCAAATTACCGTAATTCTTTCAAATTATGTGGTGTTTTCTGAATGAAAAATGCAACCTGCTTTGTGCTAGTCTATCTTAATTCAGTTTACTATTGTGAAACCACACAGTTTTGTCTTTCCTGCATTTTTCTTCTGAAGGAGCACACTATAGAGTTCTGACTACAACAAGTCTGTGCTCCTCTCATCTAAACTCCCCCAATGCTGGTTAATGTCCTTGTATTTGCAGAGAACAAATAGCTCAGTGCAAACTCACTTTCTGTATGGGTCAATGTACAATTGAAATACATAAAGGGGATCAAATACAAAAGGTGAGTGTTTTAATATGCTTTCCATAATTTTCTGAAACCTTAGAAAATGTTGGAGGTATTTGAAGCAAAAGCAAAGATTTCCAGTCTTTTAAATTACTGTTATTATTTTCTTAGCTGGAGAAAGGTTAAATTTCTCTTGTATACATATGTTGTTTCCTACGGGTCTGAATTTACACAGATTTTTTAAAATTATTTTATTTTATTTTGCTGTTTTGATATGTCCTTGTTTTTTGATTAATATCCTGCTGGTTAGCTAGGTAAATTTTCCAAAGCCTTTCTTTAATCGACCAAACTTGGGGAAAGAAATGGTCAGTAGAGGGCTCTGTCTTTTCATGAATGCCTTGAAGAGCCAGAAATACTGCAGACTATGAATTCACCTACCTAATTTCTCCTTCCCCTTCTTCTTCTCCTTCCCTTTCTCTTTCCCTTTCTCTCCCCTCCCTTCCCCTCTTTTGCTCTTCTTCTCTTTTTTAACAAGAGAAAGTCTTTCACTGGTTTTACTCAGATGTGGCAGATGTTTTCAGTTAAAGGGACACCCACAGAGTTCTGGGGTCAGAACCAGAGGGCTGCAGTGAATTGTTCCTCTTCAATTTGACAGCTTGTTTTTATGTTGAATGTGTACTTTTTCTTCTACTTATTATTTGATATTGTAGCAAAAGTGCAAATTTTTGTACAGTAGTTCAAGATACTGACAATATTTCTATGAAGTATCTCATGCCAGACTTCTTAAAATGCAAACCGAGATTTCACAGTTATTTGTAGCATAGAGCTTGAAAGTCATGGTGTGAACTTCACATGAAGATACTTGAGTGCTTGTTCATTTCCGAGCAATTCTGCCTCTGCAAATCATGACAGTAATCTCAGCTGTGACAAATGTACATCCAAGCTTTCAGAGATTTTAAGCACACAACCACTCTACCTGCCACTTTCACTTAACTGCTCCTGTCTGATTCTTTTAGAGGAGCAATTCCTGCACTTCCATCAGCTTAGCTCCTACTGCAGTTCAGTCTCCTTAAAACAATATAAATATTCTTATCTACCATCAGCATGACATGACTTTCTTCTTGGCACTGCTATCTAGCCAAGGGAAGGGATCCATCCTGCTCTATACCACACTGGTGTGGCCTTACCTTGAGTACTGTATGTAGTTTTGGGCACCACAATACAAAAAGGACGTAAAACTATTGGAGAGCACCCAAAGGAGAGCTACAAAGATGTTGAAGGGTCTGGAGGGCAGGATGTTAGAGGAGCAGCTCAGGTTTTGTTGGTTTGCTCAGAGCAGAGCAGAGGAGCTGATGGAGGCCTGATGGCGGCTGCAGCTCCTCACAGGGAGTGGAGGGCAGCGCTGAGCTCTGCTCTGTGTGACAGCGACAGGGCCCGAGGGAACAGCATAGAGCTGTGCCAGGGGAGGGGCAGCACCCATCACATGTATACTTTTATTGGTTTAGATTAATAAATTGAAAGGCCTATCCTTTGCTTACATTGCTGTAACACCTTGTCTTACGGACATTAAAACACCAAATTGTGGTTCTCCAGCTAATGTAAATTGCCACGTATTTTTTTCGTATTATTTAATATTATTCCAGCTGGCTAAGAGCAGTCTTTTAATTTGGCCTTTCCTGAACACAAGAACTACTATACACTCCTTTATCTGTTAGCATTGTATTTCTGCAGCAGCATACTCGGGCCTGTTGAAGACCTCTGTCATACTGGTCTGGGCTCTTTCTGGCCTCAGTAATAGCAACAGCACTTTGCTCACTGATATTTTCTCAGCTACTTGCTACAGAAATTGTCTGAAACTTTTTCTTCTTTCTGTCATTGACATTTTTTGTCCTTTTGTTCATTTCTCACGTGGAGGAAAAAAAAAACAAAAAAGCAGTTTTGTCATCTGTCCTTTTACAAGATGCTCGCAGTACTTTCCTCCACAATCATTTTCCAGCCTCATACAAAAAAAAAGCCCCACCAAAAATGCAATACTATCGCTCCCTGCATTGCTTTTCTTTGCACTACATGGACTTCTAATGACTGCTGCCTTCCAGCCTGTGAAAAAGAAAAGATCTATGTTGCATGCTCTGAACAAAAACATAAAGTAACTTTGTTCTGCTCTTGGCTTTTGCAGTTCTTGAAAGATTTGGAGAGCATCTGTATGCTACAACCTAAACCTGTCATCAGCTGAAGGCATTTTGCTCCCGTGGGGAAAGCTAACATAAATAGGTCCCTGCATACCTATGTGTATGGTGCAGATTCCAGAAAGCCCACAACAACCTAGAGTCAGAGAAAATATTAAAAAATCATCTTAATTTTAAAGAGTGATGACAGACAGTGAAAGAAATAGACTGGGATTTTTTAAATATATATAATACTTAAAAATATGTAAAAGTTTAGTAGAAATTGCAGTGCTTTGTGTCAGTGACACCTGCAATACTGAGCCTTTCTTTACTCTTGTTAGTCACAGTCAGCTTTTGCAACACTGACTGCCCTCTGACTGCATCTTATGACCATGCTCTGTGCGTGTGTGAGAGAGAATATTTTAGTTCTAGGCACTGATTGGAATCATCAGATCGACGTCCTTGATGAGTAACTCCAGATTTGTTTCCATGTCTAATACTGTCCCTTATGAAAACTACTGAACTACCTTAAGGACAAACAAAGCTCCATGGAAAATTATCTCCCTGATGCTGAGTCTGATACGATGGTGCCTCTTGCTACCTGCAGTTTGGCATGATCTCGGTACTTAAGAGAGAAGCAATTTTCCTGAGGCTATATCTGCTGAATCACTTGAAAAAGGATAATGAGAACAGTTAGTACCCTTTTTTGAAACTCCATATAGGAGATTCAACCTTCTTATGAAAATTGCAGTTGAGGGACAAGAAGTGCATGAATAATTCATGTATTCTATCATTCCCTATTCCTTGTGGGAATGTGGTTTGAATTTCTGTGGCTTGAGTCCATCTCAAATCATGTGTCCAGGAAAGGGAGAGAAGAAGGAGAGGGAGAAAGGAGGGAGATACTGGAAATGAAACTGCGATTGCTTTGTATGGGCTCAGGTCAAATATTTAAAACCAAAATGAGATGAAAAACTATGATGGTAACGTACTGACAGCCAAGAAGAAAATTAGTATCAGTAGCATTTCATAAAGCTTTTAAGCCAAAACAGGGAAATCAATATAGCTTAGCCAAATCCTTTACATTTTGATTTGGTTTGGTTTTCTTTTCTCTTGAACTGACATCAGTTAAGCCAGAGCTTATTTCAGATTGAAAGGTTCTTTCTTGTATATGTCAACATTTCAGTGTCACAAGATTGATACGTATCAGGAAAAGCAGGAAGGGTTTGCTGCTGTAATAATAAACAACTAATGTTACAAAGATGGTTTCATTGTTGGAAGGCCCATTCTTTTCTATTTGTCTTTGTTGTCCATGTGTGTGAGTGTCTCTGTAGGAAACAAAGAATAAAGTGATACAAATAATACAAAATAAAGATTTTGAGGATTGGCAGTGCGGTGTTTGCAGCATTTCTAGAAATGAGTTTTTTCTTGGAAAAATCTTGTATTTCACTCTACTAAAAACCTCAACAATAGCAGACTTCCCATGTCAACCCTTCTTTAGCCTTTGGAGTTTTTATTTACATATATATATATATTTACCTTTTAAAAGGTAAGGGTCTGAACAATATTACAAATATCATATTCTGTGCCTTTTGTTAACAATTCTGCCTTCAACAAGTACAGAATGAAAATTGGCAAAGGTCTCCCTAGTCTCAGTGTGATCATATTCCTCTTTGAGAGATAATTGTAGTAGTCGTTTAAGAAGTTACTTGAAATATACAGACTCTGTGTCTTGGTGTTGGGAATCTTCTGCCCAGACAATATGAAGAGAGAGGCTTGAGCTTCTGTGTCACCACCATGGTGCCTTCAGTTATGGAATGGATGAAGTATTTCAAGTCTGATGCACTTAGAATGTTCCAGTTTTTATCTCCAGGTATGGCTGTGTTTTTCTACAGGAGTGATTCCTGAGTTTCCTTTCTACGTGGGGTGATAGGATAGGCACATTTCTAAGCACTTTTATAAATGAAGCTGTGAGCCATCTGAAACTTCAGAGATAATGCTTCTTTTCTCTTCTGTCATAGAGCCCTTGAGGACTCAGTGCAGTGCACACAAAAAGAACAGGAAACAAGTCTGTGCAACGATTTGTGTTGCAGAGAAATGAAAAGTGAAGGAAAAAAAATGTCTGTTTTCAATTCCTCTCTTATTGTGAGGCATTAAATTACTTGTATCTAATCTAGAAACTTTTTTTTTTTTTTTTTTTTTTTTTTTTTTTTTTTTTTTTTTTTTTTTTTTTCCAAATTACCGCTTCCTCTTTTCTTCTCTTGATGCATTTCCATCTCAGTAAGCAGTGCTGGGAGATTAGCTGGCAAAGGGTTAGGCTGAGGTTAACTGAACTTGAACAGCCTCAGCTCTTTCTTCCTGTGCCACAGACAGTAAAAGTGGAGGTAAGAGTGCATTTAACCAAGGGCACAGCATGTCCTCCACTTTGCAGAGAAGGGACTAAATTGCAGGGAATGAGCAGCTCTTCCTCTTTGCAGCCATATGCCTGCAGTTTGGGACTGACCTGGCTTGTGCTCTCAGAGAACAGCTGATCCTCTTCATTTGGATATAGAAAATTTAGAACCACACTTACTTAGAAAATTCATTTTGGAGTGCAATATAATGACAACTTTAAAACTGAGCATGAATTTATCCATTGATTTAATACACTCATTGCTGTGTCCTTGCAATGAAGTTCAGCTTCACCTCAAATTTTAGCTATTGCAAATCAATCTTTTGAGAGCACTCATGTATCACTCAGTCTCTCAATATTTGCAAAAGAGAAGCATAAAAAATGATGTTTGAAATACATCTACATATATTTTGTGAGGTGAATAAGTGATCCTTTTTAAAGAAAAGCAAGTTTATGGTGAACATCATAATATGAGTAAAATGACAGTCTCATTGCCAAATAAATGAATAAATGAATGAATAACAGGCAAAACACACGCTAGGTTTAATATAGAGCACGGGCAGTAGATTAAGGGTGACAGTGAGATGACACCCAAACACTGTGCTCAGGGGTGACCCCCACCAACCTGCAGGCTTGGTTTGGAGAAACTGAAGAGTAACCAGGAGGAGGCATCTAAGAAATTGGTGTCCTGTAGCAGATGATCTACCTGGGAAGGATGATTATATGATTCTATGAAAACTTATTCACTATGAATGTGGTATGTACGGAGCGCAGAGAGAAGTTATAGGATCTCCAAACTTGGAGGCTTTCAAGATGCAGCTAGGCAAAGAAACAGAGACCAGATCTAAGGCTGACGATAGTTATGCTTGAGCAACCTCCAGAAATCTCTTCAACCTGACATTTCTTAAAAACTTCAAAAATTCCAACTAATTCTGAGGAAAACTCTCACAGGGCTATTGTGGAGGAAGATTTTCACCAAAGAGCTTATCAGACTCTTTGATAGACCCTATCACTGTGAAATCCTGGGAGACCTGAGTGTGAGACAAAGAGCAAGCAGTGTCTGTTTGTGTCCAAGGGTAGACAGGAGGTTTTTTTGATTTGCACTGTTAATCCTGTTACTCTTAAGAAACCTTTCTTCCTTTACCACTGTTGTTTGAGAGAAGCTAGGACCAATTAACTGATTAGAGGAACTGTCAGAGGAACAAGGAATTCTTGTTCGTAGTGAATGGTATATAGGATGTACGTTGAACACAATAATGGAGAACTGCTACAAGAAACTAAAAGCTCTCTAACTCATATGAGCTCAGACAGGCTATTGGATGCCTTAGCATTATAACAGACTTCCCATGGTTAAAGTGCACTTCTTACTGTCTGCTCTAAAGCCATGAACATTCAGCCTTTCTGTTGATCATGGATCATGTCAGTAGAGGATGACTGTGGAAGGAGTCACCTGTAGCTTAACGCACAGCCAAAGGAATTTTGAACTAGATCTTTGGAGCAGACTTGAATTCCAATATTTTTTACTGGGTTTTGTTTTGTTTTGCTTTCTCCCCCTGGATTATTATGTGTCCTGTAGCTTTTGTATTACTTTTTAATGCAGATATTTTTGCTGATTTTATTTATTTATTTATTTATTTAACAGTTCAAAAGAACATAAACAGGAGGAGTATATGTGAACTTCAATAAATAGGGCATTTGCTGTCAACATCTATGAAAGTGAGTTACTTCCATAGACTGGAACAGAGTTCAGACAATCCAGGAAAACAAATTAGCAAGGAAAGAAAACATACAAAACCAGGACTATTTCCAAATTCAACTGGTTATTAGCACAAAAACATGGAGTCTGATAGACCTTCATGTGTTCTGTGGAGCATATGTCACCATTAGTACTCCAGCTGCTCAGATGCAGCCCAAAGAAGTGGTTAACCCCTGCAGTTGAGAGCCTTCAAGACTAACATTCACTGAGGATTTTGCTTTTTTCTCTCTAAGATGCGGAGGCAATGGAGAAAACTTTCAGGAAAATGTCCTCAGAAATACCCCAAAAGGCCTCAGGTCACCTCCTGGCTACTTAGAGGAGAGAATGGTTTCACACCTCTCTAATTTCCTTTCACTCTTTCCATTTCCTCCCCTCCAGGCCCTACCCTAACCGCAGCACCAGGAGCTGTTCAGCAATGAGTTAGACTTAGTGCCAGGGCAGCCCCAGCCCTACAGTGCCTTCCTGCTGCCTTGAGCACTCCCCATCTCTGTGCAGATCTCTTTAAGCTCTGAAAGGCAACACAACAGCTCATGTAAAATGTCTCGGGTCAGGGCCAGGCAGACAGCAGGAGGGAGGATGCAAGAAGGCAGCAGCTGAATTTCTTGCCTGCCATCACACTGCCTGCATGATGCTGACCTGCTGCTGCTTTGTGCTTGCAGCTCCTTAAAGGTAAGATCACAGTCTTTTTCTATTTCTATTGAAGTGAAGAAGCAATGTATTGCTCTTCAGAACCAATGTTATATTAGTCTCAGAAAATTCTTCACTTTCATTGTTCTGACCAGAAGTGTTCAGCATTCCAGCACTTAGGAAATAACCATAGATCATCTTTACACCCTCATGACCTACCAAAAGAGTTATGGAAGAGGTTTGTGCAAGGAGGGCTTCCACAGCTCTCACATAGCTCTAAAATGTTCCCAGTCTACTCCCTGAAGTTACTGTAATGCTGTTTCAAGTTTTGGGCACCAAGTTTTGGCTACATCAGTGACAAGTAGCCAGAAAACACCAAATGACTGGCTTTCATTGCAGAATTCAGTAAAACAGAGTATCTGGCCCAGCTTTATTAATTTCTGATTAAAGCGTTCAAAGATGTTCACCATATTTTCCCAATCCCATTTGCCAACACACAGTGTCAAAAATTGTGCCTCTTCTCCCAGTTGATGACAGTTAATGGTTTCAGAAATGTTTCTTCAGGAATTAACAACTGAGCTGCCTCACCTGTTACCATTTCAATGCACATTTCTTACTGAACTGGGTCTTTTGGGACATAGTTCCACTTGCCAGGATCTGCAGCTGCATCATATTCTCCTCTATCTCCCTTAGATCTGTGACTCCAATGGGGCATGAGCAAGAAAGGAAAATCATGACCAACATCTTCTTTTGTAAATACTGTCTAGTGAGGATAAAATGACAAACAAGGGGAAACAAAGGAAGGTCATAGAATCATAGAATCACTGATGCTGAAAAAGACCTCCAAGATCATCTAGTCCAACCGTCCCCATAGAAGAGTAACGTGAAGAAAAGGTATGCACATCAACCAGATTTTTATTGTTTATAAGCAGAAGTGCAAGCCTCCCACTTTATTCCTTGCCATGCTGCTGCTTGACAAGTGAGCTATCAAACCGTGCCACAGAGGGGAAGTAGAGTACTGTTGTAAATCCATGTCAGCATGAACAGCCGCTGCTCTCTGATGGAGTTAAAACATCGTTAATAAAAGCTGAAATTCTGAAACATTTCCTGTGCCAATACATATGTATATGTAATTGAGACAGAACAAAAAACTAAGAAAACTTACTCATCTGTATTGTAAATGCTAAGCTTTCCATAATTTCGCTCTCCTTAGTATTTGTTACAAGTGAGAGGACTCTACCTGAAAACAGAATGCTCTTAGCTTGGCTCTCATGTGGTTTGTAATGAACTGTTTGACTTCAGAAGAGTTTCCTTAGCTTTCTGCTGCATTGTCAGGGCTGCAACCCAAAATGAAGACTGTTATTTTAGGAGATACTAATTAACTGTTAAGCAGGGCTTTCTTCTTTGCAATGGCTGATGAGGAGGAAAGTAGAAAATTAATGTTGGTGGAACAAAACCTTCATTATCATCTAAGGAGAATTTATTAATGCATATCATTCCTATGAACAGGCTTGCAGGTAGGACTGCACTACTGAATGATATTTCCTGTAGTCAGACTTTTATCTTCACCTCTACAGAGGTGAGAGTGAACCAGAACAAGCTATCTCTATACATATAACATCTCTAATAAAAGCTTTCAGTTATCAGGAATGCCTGGAAGTTATTCTCGCTTGGTTCCCGTGCAAAGGAGGTTGTGGCAGAGCTGTGTGGAAGCCACGACCTCCAACCAGAGACAACCTGTTGCTTTTGCTTTCTAAGGACTGTGTGTGCTTTGGAGGTTTTCAAATTCACCTGGAAGTCTGGAAAGCTGCAAAGTGTTTGCAAAGAGCTACTTTGCCTTAAGCAAGGATGAATGCACATACAGCAAGAAAGGTAAATAGTAAAGATAAAAAGTGCACAAGTTATTTCAATATTTCAAGAAGTCTCTGCACAAAAAAAAAAAAAAAAAAAAAAAAAAAAAAAAAAAAAAAAAGCTTAATTTGGAAACTAGATCCTGCTAACGCCATCAGATTTACTGACGCCATTGTATTCATGGTCTTATTATTTTAGAATTACAACTATATCAACACGGAAAGACAAGAATAGCCCTGCTGCCTCTGCAAGGACTGTAATGTGCTCTCCAATAAGCATAATAAAATCAGGGCTGCAGCCCAAAAAAAATCTCACATGGAAAATCGTTCCCATCAAAGTGAGGGATACTTCAGCACAGATGCTACTATGGCAGGACACTGTCCTCTAATTCAGGCACATTATCAAGGGGTTTGCTAACAGACAGCAAAAGCCCCCTTTGAGACTTGTTTTATAATTTGCTGTCTGGTGAAGGCCAATGCAGAAAGTTGGATTGTTGGTCTAGGTAAGGCATTAATCACTTTACTGATTCTTCCTAGCTGCTAGAAAACTGCAGAGAGTCTTGAGAGCCCCAGGAGCAAGAAATTCATCTTTAAAGAAAGAAAGGAGTTGAAAAACATCTGCAACCACAAGCCAGCAGGTGGGCTATGTTGCACCCTGCCTGCAGCATGGTTTGAGCTAGAATCTTCCCCCAGCAAGATGCAGGACAGCAGCAGTTGGTACGTGTGTACCCATAGAGACCAAGATATCAGGTGTGCACCCAGTCAGGACTGAAGCCTTCCATCTTAAATGCAAGAAGTAGAATCTGTTCCTCTATTCCCCACAGTGAGTGACTCATCACAGCAGCACTCTGTGAAACCCTAAGGGGGATGTGATGCACTGACCTGTAAGCACTGGGGATATGAAGCTAGCCTCTTCACTACCATTAACTGACAGTCTTTCAAATGATGTTAATGACTACTTCTAGTCTACACTCACACCTCTTTCTAAGATACTTCCCAGAAAATATGTATCTCTCTTTCAGGCTGCACTGTAGAACTGGTATCTTAGTCTCTATGGGTGCAGAAAGTGCTTAACTGAGACTAAACAGAGCTCAGCAAAAATGAGTTTCCCTACCAGAATGAGGTGCTCTTCACTGTTTTGTTGCACTGAAGAGCACTAGAGCTTCTGCCGTTTGCACCACGAAGGCAGGTACCTGCAGCTGTGCTCTGAGAAGCACAGTCTGACTTCTGGCTCCCCAGCTGGCTTGTCTTCAACTTGCTTGTTTTTTTGGATAGGACAGATTAAAACAAAGCAAATTCATCCCAAAGCTTCTTTTCCTTTGCTGTGCTACAGACAACAGCTCTTGAAAGTGCAGGTATTTACAATTGGAAAGGCTCCCAGAGGCACCCCTCAAGTTTTTATACCAGAAATGCTACATATTTTCATAATGAGTATTTGTGTCTCAAAGGCAACTACAGGCTTCTGTAGTGATCAAGACATACTTTTCACTTTATTTAGAAGCATAATTCTAAGTATACCAGTATACTAGTATACCAGAGGCACAGCCCACCTAGTAGCTCACTTCAGGCTGCTAGTTCCATGCTTTGTCATGAACCTCAAACAACAAGGGAAAATTTATATGATTCTACTTGTTTTCTCACAACTTTTGATTGTTCTCTTGCTTATACAGAAAACCTGGAAATCGCTTCATAACCCCAAAGCCAAAGACCAGTTTTTTGTGCAAAGCCCTGTCCATCCTGGCTATCTTCTCTTTCATGATGCTTTATACCAACAACTTTACACCAACACTGCCCACCTTCTGTGGGCAGGGTTCTCCATGACACAGGCAGCAGAAAAAGCCCCTTTCTTTCTTTTTTACCTTTCCAACATAATTTTCCATCAGCCTTGAACACTTCCCTTCTGTGCCTTTCCCCTCTCCCCACTTTTGGTGGGGTTAGGCATCTGGCAGTGCTTTTTGGATTAACATTTTGGCCTTGTGACATCCTCTTCCTTACTGCTTAACCAACCTCTCATCTTTTCCTTCAGTTAGGAAAGATTGCCTTGCTGATGCGATTGTCCACTCAGCTGCAGTGAGTCAAGTCCCTCATCACTTAAGCTCTCCTTGATTGCTTCCTAACCAAGTAGGGAAACACAGAACTTCATGCAAGAATTTGAAAATGGATCATGAAGTATCAGAGAAATTCAGAGAGACTTAATTTTGGTTTGTGCCCAGAAAACAGTTGTAGTGAAGATTATTGTAACAGAAGAATTAAGTCAGAGTGTGTGGTAAACCTTCTGCTTTGTTAGTTTGTTTTTATTGTTGTTGTTTGTTTGTTTCATTTGTTTTGTTTTGTTTTGCTTCAAAAGGAGAGTTTCTACTCAAAGTTTCCCGGCCACTTTAACTCCACTGCTTTATTCAGATTGTTTTCATCTGTCTTGCCGCCTTTGCTTAGGCAAGCTGTAAGCAGAACACTTGTGTCAAAACAATGTAAATTCAACTCTTTGTACAGTACTGGAAATCTTTTGCGCTTCCTAAAGTACAACTGCTACAAAGGGAGGAGCTGTAAATAACTGTGATTCTGACAGAATATACCAGGATTTACTGTAAACATTCTGTATAGATGATAATATTTGTTTTGACTGTCAGTAGATTTACCACAGTTCTAATTCCAAGTGGGGAAAACTTTTCATTCCTGTCTGTCACAGCTTTGAGTTACTGCTTTTCTTCCTCATTTCTAGCAGAAGGTGGCATAGCACTTAGAACTCTCCTACTTGGGGGTGGAAACTGTGCCTTTTAACAGAGCAATGCAACTATCCCATGCCATATGCAATTGAGGGTTATAATCTGGAAAACAAAGACTTTGACATCTCATCTACATTCCGTACCATACCATACCTTCCATCTACCTTCCATAAATAATGCTGTTGGCCTTCTTCAAGCTAGATGCATCAGAAAGGTGACTCCATCATTATTACAGGTCTAGAGAATATCTCTGATGCTAGAAAAACAATGTTTTATATATGCTTTAAAGAATTACTGATTAGCATGGCTGTTTGATTCAGTGTTATTTGTGAGCTTTGTCCAAAGTTTGAGTTAAGGCAGTGATTTCAGGCAGACAAATCTATGTGTGTCCTGGGTCACTGCATTTGGGAGCTTGCCAATACTCCCAAAATGACGCACCACAGTACCTGCTCAGGCTGCACCTCACAGCACTTCAGATCCTCAGCACATCCACAGTCACTTTTCATTTATGGAACAGTTTCAGAAGGTGAAGCTATAATTAATAGTTTATGCTCCTTTTGTAGCACTGGTTTTGGTTCAGTGCTAAGCAAAACTAGTCTAGTGATGGCAGTATTTCCCAGAAAGGTCAACACACTGTTCATCTGTAACAATAACCCTTTTCTTTCTTCCACATTTACTGAGCAAAGCCCTCAAATTCAATGCCATGAATTGTCTGGTTTAGGATAAGTAACCAAGAGCACTGCTGAGCATACTGCTGTAACACACAGTTAGCTCCCCACAGCCCTGTCTTAGGCTATGTTAAAGAAGCTCCAGGATCTGACAACACATACTTGTACCTGTCCATTGTGCCAAATTCACAGCCTCTCCCATAAGGATCATGTCCATCAGTCATGATCACTTCTCTGCCACTGAGAGGAACCATGGAGAGAACTGCTAGGAGAGAGGAAAAGAGATGCTCAGGGCAATATATTATGTATACTGTATACTATGTATTTTCCTTTATTTTTTGGAAAACTGTACAAATTACTCTCTCATCATTTTCACCACTGCTAGATATTTTCAGAGAGGGGTGGTGTTGTTAATACTGCATGTCTTATCTGTCACCTTTTGCTCAGTTGTGAGGATTTCAACATCATCTCAAAGAATGCAAGTTCTGGAACCTTTGTTGTGGGAGCACAGAGCTGTGCAGCTCTCTGTTCCCTGCCATTTCATTTCTCATTTCTCCATTCTGTGCATTTTCTAATGAATGCTTTTGTTTCTGAAGTATTGCTAATTTTAATCAGTATAACTTTCTGTATTTGGGGGTATTATTCAGAGAAGAAAATAAGTTGTTTTTTTGTGAGCAGCATGGCGTTATTGGAGAAAAGTGGCCTTTTATTCTCTTGGGGGGAAGTCCTTATGAACTGAAAAGTAATTAGCAGTAATCAAGCAGGACACATAACATGACAGTGAAATTTATCTAATAAGGCTAAGCAGTAAGGAGTGCTTATCATGGATAAATGGATTAAATCTATAAGGAACAGATCAAGAAAAGAAGCTCTTGCTGTTCTGCCCTTGAGTCTGTGCCCAACATGAAGACCTGCAGTAAGGGGTTTGCTCTGGGCTGCTCAGTAGGATTGCCCCACAATAGGAAGAAGTAGCAAGACTATGCTTCTCATCTCTGCCCATGTCCAATTGTGGAGGATTTCTAAGAAAACTGGGAAGAAACCGTTCAACCTGCTGCTGTGGTTTGGCTGACAATACTAAAGGAAATTTCCTCTTGTCACCTGCAGAACAATAGATGCTACTTCAGGGAGACCAAGCTCTGCACCCCATCTTTCTTTGGTGCCCAGGAGCAGATCCCAGCCTTCCTGGGGAAACTGCTGCTGTGCAAATTACATCAGGCAGGACTGAAATGGAGGATGGACACAAGGGAGTTTTTCTAGTACCACACTTTGGAAGATGCACCTATGGATAAAATAACATCCCTCTTTCCCAGTATCAGGCTGATGAAGGCTAGCAAAATACCCTACGGCAAGCTTAAATCCCCAGACATAAAGCAGCAGCTCAGCAATTGGAAAATAAATAGCAAAAGAAAAACAAAGACCAAACTGGTCCTGAAAAAGAACCCCTCTAGCTTTAGTAAATCACACCAAATTATAGTGCCCGGTCCAAAATGAATGCTGACATGTAGTTACACCAATGTCAAATTAAATTAAAGGCAACACGTATGAGTCAGAAAACTATTATTATTAATATTAGTGTTTTATTATTATCCTCTTTCTCCTTTAAGCAACAAATAGGAGTTGAGAAATATTTCAAAGGGGCATTTCAAATCCTGCTCTTTAAGCATTCACCAGCATTGTCATTTGCCTGGAAGCGTCAGTGCCAAAAAAGTTACCATGGGAACAGTACATGGTTCTGTCGTGCCTTTAACGTCTGTAGTCCCAGGGGTTGAAGACTGGACTGGAGTCCTGAACTCTGGCAATCATGCTTTTACTAATGGATGGGGAGGTGGGGACAATATTGGGGGATGAAATTGTATTAATAATGTAAGCTGTACCTTCAAGTGTCATTAGGAGCACCCGTCTCTCCTACTAAAAATAACCAAGTAGCCACATGACTCAGATTAAGGAACCATTTGGAAAAAAAAAAGAAAAAAGACTCCCAGAATAAACCTGATTTGTGTTCCCTAGCTAAGGCGCTGCAATTGTTCTTCATCTTGATTAATGATTGCTACTCTCAGTTGATGTTAAGAGAGAATATTCTGCATCCCCTCATTTCTTCTGTGTTATTTGGACCTTGAGCTTTAAAGAAAGTTTCTGTTGAAGTCTATAGTTCTTTGAATATGTATCATATGAATCATATCCAATGCAACAAATGATCCTGGCCTCATTCTATTTAGCAAGAATATGTGAAAACAGAAAGCAGAAAAACTCAATCTGAAACTAAAGCATCATGCCTGATAAAAGAGGCACAGTGTTTCATTTTTAATAGCTAGAAGGAAATGTAATACATTATTAAATCTTAGTCACTGCAATCATCTCTCTTATTTTCTGTAGAGATTTTGAAAGGAAACATGGCAAAGAATTTCATCCTTAATTTGTAAACGTCCTGACTGTGATACACAGGTAGTTTATTTTAAACTGCTCTGACACAGTAAAACTTTACTTGGAGGAAGAACGACATTACACTTTTCTTAAAAAACACTGTTAAAAAGGTATGTCATTAAGTATATATATATATTTAAGTGTGAAATGCAGTGCCAGAATAGCCATTTCAGGATCTCTCTGTTTCTGTCTCAGCACCACTTGCAAACTGTCTTCTGTGCTCTCGCTAATTTTGGAAAGTCCGAGTTGATTGTGATTTTATTTCTTCTTTATGGGTTCCAAATACATATCTTTCAAGGTAAAAGGAGCTCAGTTCATTCAATTCTGGACAAATGAACAGCTCTGAAGTTCAGAAATACTCAACACAGGGAGCAAATTATGACAGTTTTCAAATGGATCACAGTCTTCTTTTTTTTATCACAGAATCACAGAATTATCAAGGTTGGAAAAGACCTAGAAGATCATCCAGTCCAACCATCACAAATACTTCCCAGCTAAATCATATCCCTCAGTGCAACATCCAAACTTTTCTTGAACACTCCCATGGTTGGTGACTCCACCACCTCCCTGGGCAGTGCATTCCAGTGCCTGACTACCCTTTCCAAGAAGTAATACTTCCTAATGTCCAGCCTGAACCTCCCCTGTCGCAATTTGAAACCATTGCCTCTAGTTCTATCGCTGTCTACATGAGAGAAAAGGCCGACCCCAAGCTCACTACAACCTCCCTTCAGGAAGTTATAGAGAGCTATAAGGTCTCCCCTGAGCCTCCTCTTCTCCAGGCTTAACAATCCCAGCTCCCTCAGCCGCTCCTCATAAGGCCTGTGCTCCAGACCCTTCACCAGCTTCATAGCCCTCCTCTGAACACATTCCAGGGCCTCAATGTCTTTCTTGCAGTGAGGGGCCCAAAACTGACCACAGTACTCGAGGTGCGGCCTCACCAGTGCTGAGTACAGGGGGACAATTACCTCCCTGTTCCTGCTAGTAACACTGTTTTTGATGCAAGCCAGGATGCCATTGGCCTTCTTGGCCACCTAGGCACACTGTCGGCTCATGTTCAGCCGAGCATCAATCAATACCCCCAAGTCTATTTCCTCTACGCAGTCTTCCAGCCACTCCGCCCCAAGCCTGTAGCGTCAACCAGGGTTGTAGCCAAAGTGAAGGACCTGGCATTTGGTCTTGTTGAACCTCATCCCATTGGCTTCAGCCCAGCTCTCCAACCTGTTCATTATTATGTTTGTTATTATTTCTCTAGTTAAATATTTTGTCTGTATTTCTTGTAATTTAAATATCGCAGTAAGTTCCCAGTCTTTCTGCTCACATATTCTTTTGCTGACACTTCTATAGAACTGATAGTATTCTGTATCCACTTATCCCCATCTAACTTGTAAGAAAGAGCACAGGCAGAAAGCATGTATTAAGACATGCCAAGAATACAACTGCTGAGGCTCAGACATATGAGCACAAAGACTGCAGAAAATGTGGCTTGTTCACAAAAGATGATAATAAAGTAGTCCAAAGTGGGTCACATTTAGCTGAAGAAAACCAGAAAAATTTAAGACGCAGGTGGAGACAGAAATAATCAGATCTGAATAAATTCTTGACTCATAGATGGTCCAAAGAATTGCCTGGACGTGAAGGTAAAGATTTGGACAATAATACTTATTTCATGTTATCTTTAGCTGTATTACAATCTTGCTTCAGAAGTCTGCCCTGCTTATCCTGGGTGAAATCACTGGGATTTTTAAGGGATTGAAGTGCATGGGGGCATGGGCACTTGCTAGAGAATGATGGCTACGGGTAAAATATCTTAAGTTGTAGCAGAGCTTAAGAGCTGCTATCAGAAAGGCCTGTGTGTATGAATAGATGTGTATACATACATTTATGTACACACGTTTATGTATATATGTACACATAGATATAATTCTGAACACAAAGATGCATGACTTAGGAGCTTAAATGTAGGACACTCCTGTTTCTGTCCAGGTTCTAACTGACAGAAATATGTGAGAATGTGCTTCGTGGCAGATATTCAGAGTGTATGCCTTGTGACGTATAAGCAGCAAGTTCAGGACATGAAGCTATGTTTGACTAACCATGCAATTGATGCAGAAATTAATTAAACACACACGGCTGACATATCTAAAATGTGCTGGACTTAGTGGGCACACACTGTAGACATTGCCCTGGGACTTCCACCAGCTTAGTCTGATGCTCTGCTCCAAATGAAACTGCAGGAATTCCAGCAATCCAAAGGAAATGGTTAAAATTCCTATTCGACCCAGACTACATTTCCAGATGAAAATACAAGGAAATAAATACTACTCTCCCAATGATCCTATTAGTAAGACACCTTTTTCCTGCCACTGTGCTATAGCGTGGGGGAGTTCCTATGGACACGCATCTTTCATAATGTTTATTAAAAGAAGTAACAGGGCCCTGCTATTACTTCATTCAGCAGATTCTGAAGCTCTACAATTACAAAGATAGAAAACTATAATCTATGAATTTTGTTCATTTTCTTGCCTTATTTTGCACTAAGTGAATGTACATAATTTGGAGACCGGAATGCACAACTACTAAAGAATATGTTTCTCACAAAAGTCTCCAGCAGAGAAAATCAGGAGTAAGAGCAAACAGACACCAGTGAAATGCGTAATAGCTTCTTTTACAAATGCTGAATAAAATGACGGCAAAATTTTGCTGGGACTAACTTGGAAAGTCATCAAGCTCATCTTACACATTTCATGTAAACCACTTTTGTTCTGTTTCATTGCTTCTAAAAGTCATTTTGAAAATTGAAGAGATTTCAGCCTGGTCTAACAATTAACAGTCCTGGCATGTTTTAATAAATTGTCTTATTTGTCCCTCTGTGTTTGTATCCTTGCACAAACAACCCTAAAATATGATTAGTTAAAAACAATAAGCTTATTAGTCTCTATTTATTACATTATGTTTTTCCATTTCTTGTTACTGATTCTATTAAATCTTTGTGGAGAAGCATTAGCAGTAGAGAACCATCTGGCTAAAACTACTGGGGAAAGTGATTCTCATGTTGTCCTGCATTTATAGCAACTTTGTAATTGGAATAAGGATAGTAAAATGAACAATTCAAGAGGCTTGGGAAAGGCAACTAAACCAGTTGTATATCAGGCCTATCCCTGATTCAGTGATTCTGCAGTGAAATAGTTGAGATGACATTCCAACTGCAATCAGTGAACTTCTTTGAAAGAAGAATCAAACATTGTACAAGGATTCCCTAAATTATGTTGAAGATCACTCTGACCAATACCAGCACCAAGAGCACAAAGCTTTCCTTTCCCTGCTTTCCCTTCCATCTCCTCTACTGAATTTACCAATAAGTCTGCACATCTCAGAAACAGGCTTTGTGCACTCATAACTGGAAAAATCACTACCTTAATAGGAATTAATTATCCCCCCCACCCATACAGGAGGACACCTGACAGGAAATGTCAGTCTTTAACAAAACTGTGGGAGCATTTTTGATCCAAGCTTTATACCATCCATTTTCAAAACAGCTGTCAGGTACAATGAATTGTTTTAAACTTTTATTAGTCTTATTAAGTTACTTCAATTTAGCGTATACCTTTCTGTGTTCTATACATGGAGGTGGAGTTTTTGTCTTCCATGTTTGCAGCTCTTATGTGATTCCAAGTGGTATCTGCACTACACTGCAGATGACATTCATTTCTGTATGAACATAGAGGTATGGGGTTTTTTTAGAAATGAGCTGTAGCTGACATGAAGAATAGTAATTAATCAAACCTATTAAGTTCGACCTTGACATTCAAAGCCACTCACAGATTTTAAATCTCTTCATTGTTCTATTTCAGAAACAGGAACACAAATATAATGCAAGTAAAATACACTAAGAAATGAAGACTAATTTACAAGTATCAGTCTAGGGATGAGAATAAATGAGAAATGCCTTTCACTGTTCTTGATCTGTTTTTTCATTTGAGTCTAGAGGATGGTACAACTTTAGAGAAGCAGGATGAAGTACTGATTCCATTATATTACTTCTAAGCCATTACAATATCATATTATAGTCAGTAGCTTCGAATGAGTACTCTCATAGCTGAGTTCAAATTGGGTTCTTGAGTCCCAGTTGCACACTCTGCAGGCACTGATCTGCATACATATTTGCTTCTCATGAAAAATGTATGACCTGTATTGTGAGAATAAATAAAGAGAAGGGAAGCAAAGAAGTTCAATTTTCAGCTAATTGCCATCTGTCAGACAGTGTACTGTTTCAGCTCTCAGTTGTCCCTTGGTCTCTGTAAGTGCTAATATTCATGTTTCCTCAAACATCCAAAGCTTCTGTGTGTAGATTCAGCCTGTTTCAGATGAACTGCCCTGTGGGTCTTGTCTGCAAAGGATTTTCTGAAGTCAAAAGGACTTTGTGCAACTCTGGAAGCAGTATGGAGGGAGGCTATTTTAGTGTCACATCCTGCTCACAAGGGGAGGGAAGAGGTGACCAGATTCATAATTTGCTCCTTTACTTTTAGCTTTTTAAAAGCAATGTGGATTAAAATCACAGAATCACAGAATCACAGGGGTTAGAAGGGACCTGCAGAGATCATCGAGTCCAAACCCCTGCCAAAGCAGTTCCCTACACCAGGTCACACAGGTAGGTGTCCAGGTGGGTCTTGAATATCTCCAGAGGAGACTCCACAACCCCCCTGGGCAGCCTGTTCCATTGCTCCGTCACCCTCACTGTAAAGAAGTTCTTGCACACATCTGTGCAGATGGTGTGGCAGGCGGTGCCAGGCAGTATGACAACTTATTCCCCCTCCCCATCCAATGCCTCTGGCACAGCCCAACAAGAGGTCTAGAGCTCTCCAGTGCTAAAGACTTCCTTTAGCAAACCCCTTACAGGGTGAGCAGTGTGGTGTCTTCAGCCACCCCAGAGAAGTGGAAACCATGGAGGTGAACTGCTTTGACCTTCCAGCTCCCACGTATGTGCCTAAGTCCACAGCACTGTTAGAAGATAAATTTGGAAAAAGGACATCAAGATCATGTGCAGAAAATCTTAACATCTCAGTAGAGGATAAGTTTATATTTAGATTGTTTATTTTCTTCTATTTTTAGCTTGAATAGTATATGGCATTACATTCAGTTTGGAAGAGATGTTATTACCTAACTTGCAGAAGCAAGTATTTTTAAGTGAATGCAAGGTACATTTGTGAATTATTAAATGTCTTTATGCAGTTTGTGTTAATATCAAGAACCTTGGAAAACTAGCTTTCAAACATACAATGCTTGCAGTGTGAGCCAAGTTATTTTGCTTTAATGTCCCCGTGACCAGGCTCTGACATGATCCCAGGGATATGCATTCTTACTGATTAGGGTATGGATAGCCTGCGAATAGCCTTTTTCAAATAAGTCTGAAGTTCTACCATGTTCAATTGCTTCATTTTGGCTTTTCTTATCAGCAGCTAAATAAGAAATAGTGACCCTCACCTTCCTTAAATCAGCCAAAAAGTCTACGCTTCATCCGAATGCTATGAAGGCTTTTCTCAATGCAAGGTAAATTCTCCAGCTGTAAACATATTTTACTGGCCATACTTTTTACACTGCAAGTAATTTATTGATTTTATCTCTGCTGTTGGATAATATTTCACGCAAAGAAATGCATCTGCCTAAATCACAGGTGAATCACACCCATTTCCTGTGTTTTCAGTTAATGTGTGGGACATCAGTGAGATTCACCAAGGGTAAATATATGCCATTATGTAGCAGCTCAGTCTGTACGTTTAACAGTATGATAGTAGTTATGATACCAAGATCCGCACTTCAAAGATGTGCCTGTAAGATATAAGGAAGGACAGATTGTCAGGAGGTGCCAACTAGCTGACAAGGAGGGAGTCTAAGGGCACACAGAGTGGGCACCCTTGTCAGTACATTGCTGATACACGGTTAGATATGATTAAGTCAGAAATGCTTGCAAAGGCATTTTTTTAATGTCAGCCATTACTTTTATTTCTTTTATTACCTATAAATCGTATAAACAATTGCAAGTGTCAGGTATGTTCACAGACTTTACCCGGTCGTTTTTAACAAAGAAACTGCCCAGTCTTCAATCACTGTCCAAGGAAAGGAATACCTCTTCATCTCTTCCTCCTTTCATGTATAAATTCGATAAGATTTTTTGGGGAAAGCAAAAATGGATTTGGGTTTTTATGTTGTGTTCAAAGCAGGTCCAAAAGCTTCCATATTACCTCAGAAAAAGGCAAACAGCCACTTTGCATGTAGTTTTATTTATGAATTCCTAATTAATTGTGTTGACTCTACAAAGTATACTGCTTTATAGCAATATAAATATATAGCTTTAAGTATATTTTCTTTATATATATATAAAAGAAAAGATTATTTTTTTTTCTTTTCATACAGACTATTTTCATGAGTTTGAAATGATCTAATGAGAAGAATTCAACATAGCATCATTTCCCCTTGTGTATTCAACCAGCAGTTTTTATGGAACTAATTTATCCAGAAAGAAGATATTATCCTCGTGATTTAAAATCAGTCTGTAGTTTCTGAGCTAAATCTTCTTCCCCAGGACAAGATAAATGAAAAGACTATTGGATTAGAGTACCTGTACTATACAAATTCTTTGGAGTGCCATCCTGTTCTCCGTAATCTCCTGCAAGAAAAGCAGACGGTTTTGACTGCCATTTTTGTTTAACCATCCTACTCGATTTCCATTTCTGTATTTACTTTCTCATTGAGTTTTTAGATTTTTCATTTGTCTGTGTGGACATGATCCCACTGCAAGATGTGCTTAAAAACCTACCACTTTTATAACTAATCCTCACAATGTTTTTTATTCTACTATTACATGGCTCATGAAATGTTAAAAATTCAAGAGAAATCTCACAATGAAGCCCTAATGCTGCTTTGACTGATGTAAGAATGGTGAAGAACTTCACCTGTAGGAATATATGCTTTACCCTAAATTTTTCTACAAAAATGTTCCTTGTGCAATACTAATAAATTTGTTTGCTATAAGTGGATGTTAGACAAACGTAATAATTTTTAGTTTGGCTTTTCTTGTTAAAAATACATTAAACTATATCACTCAAAGGACTGATTAAAAGCAAGATTTTTTCAAGAGGTTTATTATGATGGAAGGAATAATCTAAACTTGTTTGTGACTGTTGAATTTCCAGGGCTTGTCTGTGAAGCAGCAATGAGTTTATGGTGGTATGTGTTAAATCGTCATAGACTTTTATTCACACAGTTTCACTCAGGATTAAGTTGTTTGGTTTGTCCAGAAGTAAATTAAATTTGCTGTTTCCAAGTATTCCCATTGAGAGGTCTAATGCAAGTTGCTCAGTGAGCTTTAAATTCAAATCTTTAGTTAATTCAGTTTAACTTTCTTAAATGTCCCTGCAGAAACAAAGTAGTAATGGAATAAAAAACAGATTTGTTCTCTTATGGACTTAACAACAAAGAAGAGATTGGATTCTCACTGAGACCAGTATCAAGTTTATGTGGATTATCGTTGGGCTGGATAATCTTTGAAGGTCCCTTCCAAACGTTCTGTTCTGTTCTGTTCTGTTCTATTCTATTCCATTCTGTTCTGTTTAAATTCTGCTTTCAAATTTAGTTTCATTTTGTTTTGCTAGCAGAATGTACACTGATCCCTTCACAAAGTCTAAATATGATTTTCTTTCCCAGGGTACAACTTTCCAGATAGTCAAGAGTTCTCTGATCAGAAGCATGACATAGGTCACACCTAACCTTCAGCCATCTCCTGTCCTCCTTTCTGCTTCTGTCAGCTGCTTAGACCTACGCACAAATTCCAATCCCTGTTTCTCCTTATTTTGTATATTCTAGGGGATAAGGACACATCTGAGTACCAAAGCCATCTGCATGGCTCCATTTCAGCGCTTCAGTCACAGCATAGAGTAAGTAGATGAAAATCCACTTCCTCAGTGGAGGAAGAGATTTAATTTCACAAGGCGTGCTTTCAAGTGTGAATGAAAACAATGTGCTACCTCAGCATGGACTCAGGAGTAACCCAGTAATTTGCTGTGTTGACAGTTCCTGGGAAAGCTGAAGATCAGCTGCCTTTACTGTAGGCTGAGGAAAGCCATAAAGAAACCAGTGAAGATATCTTCTGCCAAAGACGCATTGGCACTTGCTCTGCAGTAGCACACAGATGAATTAGGATGCAATAGATATCATCTGGATGTGCTCTCCAGGTGAGAAAGTCAGAAGTATTTCTCCAGGATTACTAGCAGCAAACAAAGAGAAGGAGACTTACTAGTTTCAGCTCTGTTCAATATTCTGAAGTTTAGATAAATACATTTGGGCCAGAAATCAGTATAGAAATATTGTGGAGCAATATACCAAAATACCAAACCAGCTAGCTGGAGATAAAGAAAATAAGCAGTTAAATGGAAACACTGAAAAACATTGGAAAGGTTTGTGTTTTATCTAATTTCACTACAACTGCATTACTTTAGTAGAATATTTTGTATACCATTAGTTTGAGAGGTATACGATCATACCTTTACACCCTCACTGAATTCTCTCTAGAGCCATTATTACCTAATTTGAAAAAGCTATTTCTAATATTTTTAAATGAATGCAAGATATATTTGCAAATTATTTTTGTGACATTTTAAGCAATATCAGAATTGATTAAAAAAGCATTAACTTTAATTATTAGCAATATCAGAATATATCAGAATAAATTTTTTTGTCAGTAGTGGCATAAATGAAGTCCGTTTGAAACAGGCTATATTTATTCTGTTACAATAACTGATGATATTCAGCGTACTGAGAGGATGAGTCATTTTGGACTTTATTCTGTAAAATATTTGATATTTTGCTAAACCACAGAACCACAGTTGTAGGATAGTACCAGTGGATATAGTTAGGTGCCAAAGAGTATAACTCTCCAAGAGAATCATCCTAGTTAGTAATTAGTGAAAAATAACTAATTTTGCCAATATTCTAAATAAATTATTCCATCCATGTTCATACAATGCAATGAGGTTAAATTGCAAACTGAAAATCTTTCCAAGTCTTACGTTTCCAGTCTTACGTGGTTGTGTTTTGATCATGCTTTAGCTTAGTTATTAAAATGTGCAGAAAACAGAGCAAGATGCTTACAGAGCTAAGATAAAAATGGTAGTGATTTGAATGCAAAGTTTGGGGAAAAAACAAACAAACTCAGTTTTTTAATAAAAAAATAGATATATTTGCTGTTAATCCCTTAGCTTTCTTCAGTTTAAGACATTACTTTTTTAAGACTGAGTTTTGCAATGAAAACTTAACGATGAAATGTCAGAAAATAATGTTTTGAAGGGAAAGGTTTTAACTTTTCTGACACTGCTTTTTTGTTCTTTCCACTCTGTTACACATTTTTGTTAAGTTTGCCTGGGACAGTTTGACAAATATTCATGAATACCTCTGATCATCCAAAAACATAATTTCTATTGAATAAACTTAGTGAGTAGAATAAAACTAACAGAGCAGAAAACCTCTTTCCCACAATGAGTTTTGTTCTTCACCAGACCACACATTCCTTGGGGATTGTGACTTTGAGACAGAGGCAAATTCTGCAACCAGGAAAGGTGCAACACTTGCTTCCCTCCCAAACCAGTTTTATTTATGGTGTGTGCAAGATCAGTGTTTTTCTGAAGTGGAAACCTCTTTGCAATATTGCCTTGATAAAGAAATGTTATCTGAGCACTAATCACTTAAAGTTTTATGGCAGCAAAACCAAGCTAGCTCTCTAGATTGTGGGTTATTTAAAATGCCCATGGCTGGAAAAACAAATCATTCCTACTGAAAGATATGTCATTGCTGTCTGTTAGTAGTTTTGTCTGAGATTTTACCTTTTTTCCCCATCTGTTGCCACTCAGGTATGGTTTTGCAACAATCCTCTGTTCTTGTATCTTAACAGATTGATCACTTACATGATAATCAGTGCAAATTTTGCCAGGACTTCTCAACATACAGATGCTTACTGAGCATTAACATTTCTTTCAAGAAGTGATCTGGTGTTTATTAATGTCATTGGACATCTAGAGAAATTTCAGAGGATTTCATGTAGGTCACATAATGAGAAGCCTCTGCTTGTGTTTGGGATTACTTTAAGAATTAAAACCAACAATGATTTTTAAAATACTACCGTATAATGGGAAGGAAATTTAAAGCACAGAAATCACAGTGAAATACTAAGCAGTGGACTGGACTGTCCTACCTGAGGTACTCAGAAAACATGTGGTGTGGGTGGAGGTGCTGCTTATAATTGCCTTGCTCATTACATGGTAAACCAGCCAGAAAGAACTGCTTTGGTAAACAAGCTGCAAAAGCAAAAACAAATATACAGTATTAAAAAGGAGAACAATGAAAAGAATAAAATTTAAGATAATCTATCTCTAAGACAGGAAAATTTGAAAAACATGATTACAACATGTAGGAGAAAGAAGCCTGAGGTAATTAATTTGTCTGGTCTGAAAACTGTTTTGCTGCACTGTGAATGCAAAAGTACCATGAATCAAGAAAAATTTATCTTCTTGAGCAAGGGTTTGCCATTATAAAATACTATTAGAACAAGAACACATTTTGAGACTGAAGCTCTGGGCCTTTTAAATGATTAAGCAAATAAAAAGTTTCACCTGTCCGATTTTATTTCTCTTGTATTCACAGAAGTTGCTGAACAGGAGAACTTAAATGATTGGTTCAGAAGACAAAGTTTTTGTGCAATCAAATTACCACAATCCTTGAGTAAACTTATGCCCACTCAGGCATTTAGCCACAGGAATTGTACGTAATCTTGAAAATGCTAATGGCTTTATCCATCTACCTGCCTGTCTCTCACACCAAAACCACAGCAGTTGATACGTTTTGTCCCTGACCATAATAGGAAGCCACAACAGACAATTTACTGGTTCGTTATTCTTTGCTGTCTTTCAGTTATCTTCTCATTTTGGTACATAGAAGTAGAAAAACGCCTGCAGAGATCAATATGTCCACATCAGATCCTCATGCTACTCCCACAAACAAAGCTTGCTTGCCTCATGCCGCACCTTTCCTTCAGCCCTCTCTGCAAGCACACTGTGGTGGGAAAACCTCACAGCCTTGTTCTGGGGGTTCCCAACAACAGACACTTTCCTGAGTTAACAGCATACCAGACTGAGACCAGAGCACAGGCTGAGATGAATGGGAAAGGATTTTTTAACCCACTTTTGGGAGTAGAGCCCACAACCAGATGGGTCTTTGAAATACTTTCCATTCAGACTGCATGATCTTTGTCCAAGAACATGCATTGATTGTTCTTTCCCCCTGTGTCATTTCAACAAACACAGTTTTGTAACGACCATATTAGGCTCAGACATCACAGGCTAATTAACAGTTCAGAAATTAAGATTAAGAAGGTTAGGAAACTAATCTATATTGCTATCTTTGAGATTTTTAGGAATTTCTTTCTGTTTTTTTCTAGAGTCTGTTATTCATTTGTCAGTTCTTTTCTGTTAATCTGATGGGGTCTGACTGGAGAGGTGCAACAGAAACAGTAAGTACAAATGATCTCTATGGTTCAGAGAAAAGCCAACCTTCTATCTGTTTTCAGAACCCCTGGGATGCCTCCAGAGGTGAGAGTCTGAGATCTGACATCAGCTGTAGGTGGTATGAATAGATCAATGAAGTGGTCAGATCAATGGTGTGACCAGATCAGCAGTTGTGTGACAAGGTAATCCCCACTACTGCTTTCAGCCATATGTCATTTTCTTTTTGTTAACTTGATCAAGAGATACTGGGGTTGCACACTTCAACCAGCAAATGAAAACAGTGCATTTGTGAGCGTAATGAAGACGTGGACCAGCTTTTCTGACCTGCAGGAAAAGTGGTTGGAGGCAGAAGCCTTTCCTGTGAAACACTGGGTGGTCCAGCATCTCCAAATAATACATTCTATAGGCCATAAATTCCCTACATTTTGCATCGTGTTTCTGAAGAAACATACTGGTATTACAGGGATTCCTGAATCTAGGGCAGAGCATGACTCAAAATCTGAAAAAACCCTTGTGATCCCCATGGTGATTCCAAAATAACTACAGTATTTGGATATTTTCTCATGGAAGACATCATCTCCCATTTTAGCAGATTAGCACTGTTTTTCTCTTAGAGTTTTTTCTTCTGGTGGATGCTTTAAGAGAATGTCAGGGCACTGATAAAATTATACCCTGAGCAAGGACATTCGAAAATTAGTGACAAATCTCCAAACTGACATTCCGTTATTAACATTTGCCTTTTTGTTCCTTAGTTACTGCTGTCAGAAGCAATGAAGGAGTGATGGAGGTTTTTCAACCCCGACAGAGTTCATTTGTCCTTCAGACCTTCAAGTGTCTGTGTGTTCTAGTTGGCAGAAATGGCAAAAAGTAAATCTGTCCTTAATAACTAATGAAGAAAGTATATTAAAATAAAAATAGCAACTAAATTTTTATTTTTAAATGCTATCAAGGCACAAGTGATGTCCTAATCAAAACTCACTTCTCTTAAATGTAATGATCTGAAAAATAATGGGTTGGGTTTCATGCTAGGTTTCACATTTCTGGAAATTGCATTCCAAAATTGAGCCAGTATGAAAGAACACCACACCAGCACTGACTTTCCTATGTGGCAATTTTAATCAGTACCTTAATCTTTTAACAAAGGCTCAGTGATATTGTGATCTCTTAAGTAGATTATATGTATCTGATGATGATTATATGAAAGCTATCCATTGAGATAATACGGTTGCTGATTATCCAGAGAAGGTGAAACCCAAGACAGACCTTATTGCTCTCCACAACTCCCTGAAAAGAGATTATGGCAAGGTGGGTTTCAGCCTCTTCTCTTGGGTAACAGTTGTAGGATGAGAGGGAATGGCTTTAAGTTGCACCAGGGGAGGTTCAGGTTGGATATTAGAAAAAATTTCTTCTCAGAAGGAGTGGTGAGGCTTTGGAACAGGCTGCCCTGGGAAGTGGAGTCACCATCATTGGATGTGCTTGAGAAATGTGTAGATGTGGCACTGAGGGACATGGTTAGCAGGAATGATGATTTTCAGCTACATAAATAGGTATTTCAGAAGAACAAACTAATTGATTAGTATCTAAGTTCAATCACCCAGTGTTTCTCCTACTCTTCTCCCCTTCCTTTTGTCCTACACACTCCACCTCCACCCATTTCCAGTTTTCTGAGAGCCCTCTGAAAACTTAAGTTACAGACATTAACTCTCATACATGAAAATTGAATGGAAATAGAGTATGTGCTTATATTTAGCAATATTTCAAAATTTTAAGCAATAACTGGGGAATAGAAATGTGGAAAATGTAATATTTTGAATACATACACCTTTAAAACAAACATACAGTTAGCTGTGATCTGGAAAAAAAGAGAGGCAGTGGGTAAGACTCTCTGATTGTTAATTTATATCTGGTTTATTTTTGAGTTCAGTTAATTTTCACCTTTGGTTTTCAACAAATTTAAATGAAAGTAGTCAGTAAGTAGAAAGGTCATGTGTGTCATTCAGAGGTTTCACCCTGCAGTTTGGATAAAAGCCACTGTGCCACACTCTCTGCTCTTGAACTCATAGTTCCCTGCCATGTACAGATGTGCACTGTCAGAGTTCAGCTAACTAGCAAGGTCATCTACTGAACTCTGCAGTTTCTGCATCCAAAATGCTGGTAATTTCCCTTAATTACTTCTACTGACTACCCAAGGTCTTTACGATTTTTGAATATGGTATCCTTTGATGAGTTTAGGTCAAAAACTAGGTTAGTAGATCACATCAGGAAAATTCAATGGCAGCTGTATTCCTATATAGACACAGGAATAAAATAGGGTATAAACAAGCCTGCCCAAATAGACAGACAAGCAGAAAGACAGACAAACCATAGATTATAGTTAGATAGGTAGATAAAAATTCCCTTAGGTACACTTGATGTGTGTAAGCATATTAGAGTGCTTATGAGCCAGCCCTTGCATGTCTGAAAGCCTGATGTTGGGGCCCTAGAAAGATATTGTAACGTAGTCTGTAGGAGGCTGGATGCACACTGGGATGGTGCTCCTCACACATGAAAATATGAACCATGGTCTGAAGATGCTTTTAGAGACCTGTTCATCGCCAGGTAGGATTTCAGTGAAAAGACCTGGTAGAGGAATTTATATACAGTAGCAATGGCTTTTCACATTTGTTTGCCAATGGGTACCTCAGGTGAAGAGCCCATGTAAAGAGTCCTTGTAAAGAGTCAACTTTTGGTTCAAGCCCATGTAAAGAGTCCTTGTAAAGAGCCAACTTTTGGTTCAAATGCTGGTGATTTAATTGGGCAAGAGAGTAGTGCACAGTTTTGGCTTATTATTATTATTATTAATGATAGTAATAATAATAATAATAAAATCTGATGGAATACATGGAAGGAAAAATGTATTTAATTGTAACAGAAAAAACAAATTTGCCTGTTAATTGTTTTTAGACTATTGTATTCCCAGTGGAGCACGTGATTCAACTGCATAACTCTTGCCCTTTTACATGCAATTAATACAATGAAAACAGGCTGTTTGGGGAGAATTACAGTTGCAGCAGAAATACCCTGGGATACTGTCTTCATGGGTAGGGTGCAGAGCAGAGCTGGCAGATCATTAAGGAGGTTTTAATCAGAGCACAAGAGCTCTCCATCCCTAAGTACAGCAAGTCAGGAAAAGAAGGGAAGAGTCTGGTATGGCTGAACTGCTTGTTAAAGTGAAGATCAAGAACATGTACAGACGGTGGAAACAGGGATAGGTATCATGGAAAGAGTATAAGGAAGTTGTTAGGCTGTGTAGGAATGGGGTCAGGAAAGCCAAGAGCCAGCTTGAACTGAGCTCGGTGAGGGATGAGAGATATGAGGTACTTTTTTTCCTCAATCTTTTCTGATAACTGTTTGCACACAGCCCTCAAATATTTGCTTTGGTAGCAGGGGGTTATGGAAGCATTGTCCCTCCCACTGTAATCAAAGATCAGGTTCATGACCACTGGAGGAACCTGAACATCCACACGTTTATGGGTCCCAAAGAGATGTATCCCAGTCTCCTAAGGGAATTAGTTGATAGAATCATAGAATCACAAGGTTGGAAAGTACCTACAAGATCGTCTAGTCCAACCGTCTTCCCATCACCACTGCTACCACAAGCCACTAAACCATATCTTGTAGCTCCTCATCCAGACTCTTATTGAACACTGTGAAGGACAGTGACTCCACCACCTCCCCCGGCAGCCATTCCAGTGCCTGACCACTCTCTTGAGAGAAAAAATTTTTCCTTATGCCTAATCTAAACCTCCTCTGGTACTACTCCTCTGTAGTCTCCAAGACATTCACAATATTTGAAGTCATAGCAATCAGGTGAAGTCTCTGGTGACTAGAAAAAAAGACAGTATCACTCCCATTTTTAAAAAGGGTTATAAGGATGACCTAGGAACTAATGACCTGTCTGTCTAAACTCTGTGCTGGGGAAGATTGTGGAGCAGATCTTCCTAGAAGCTATGCTAGGACACATGGAAGACAGGGAGGTGAATCAACAGGACTTTACCAAGGGCAAATCCTACTTGCTCAAACTCAGTATAGGAGAGACATGGATTTGTTGGAGCACATCCAGAGAAGGGCCACAAAAACGATAGATGGAATGGAACACCTATCCTACAAGAACAGACTGAGAGAGCTGGTGCTGTTCAATCTGGAGAAAAGGAAGGCTGTAAAGTGACCTGATAGTGGCATTTTAGTATCTAAATAGGTGTTACAGGAAAGAAGGAGACAGACTCTTTAGTAGGGTCTGTGGATATAGAACAAGGGGGAAAGGTTTCAAGCTTAAAGAAATTTAGGTTAGGAAAAGAATCTTTACAGTGGGCGTGGTGAGGAACTGAAACATGTTGCCCACTAATGTGGTGGAAGCCCTGTCCCTGGAGACTTTCAAGGTGAGGCTGGATGAGGCCTTAGGAAACCTGATCTGGCAGAGGTGGTAGCCGAGCCGCTTTCCATCATCTACCAGCTCTCCTTGTTGACTGGTGAGGTCCCAGAAGACTGGAGGCTTGCTGACGTGACTCCCATTTACAAGAAGGGTTGTAAGGAGGATCCAGGGAACTACAGGCCTGTTAGCCTGACCTCGGTTCCAGGGAAGGTTATGGAACAGATAGTCTTGAGGGAGATCACGCGGCATGTGCGGGATGACCGGGGGATCAGGCCTAGCCAGCATGGGTTCATGAAGGGCAGGTCCTGTTTGACCAACCTGATCTCCTTCTATGATCTAGTGACCCATCTGCTGGATGAGGGAAAGGCTGTTGATGTGGTCTACCTGGACTTCAGTAAAGCCTTCGACACTGTCTCCCATGCTATTCTCCTGCAGAAGCTGGCAGCCCGTGGCTTGGATGGGTACACTCTCGGCTGGGTAAGGAGCTGGCTGGAGGGCCGGGCTCAGAGAGTGGTGGTAAATGGAGTTAAATCCAGCTGGCGACCGGTCACAAGTGGTGTTCCCCAGGGGTCGGTGCTGGGGCCTGTCCTCTTCAACATCTTTATTGATGACCTCGATGGGGGCATTGAGTGCGCTCTCAGTAAGTTCGCAGATGACACTAAATTGGCTGGGAGTGTGGATCTGCCTGGGGGTAGCGAGGCCCTACAGAGGGATCTGGACAGGCTGGAGAGCTGGGCTGAAGCCAATGGAATGAGGTTTAACAAGGCCAAATGCCGAGTCCTGCACTTCGGCCACAACAACCCCAGGCAGCGCTATAGGCTTGGGGCGGAGTGGCTGGAGGACTGTGTGGAGGAAATGGACCTGGGGGTACTGATTGATGCACGGCTGAACATGAGCCGACAGTGTGCCCGGGTGGCCAAGAAGGCCAACGGCATCCTGGCTTGTATCAAGAATGGTGTGCTGAGCAGGACTAAGGAAGTCATCCTGCCCCTGTACTCGGCATTGGTGAGGCCTCACCTCGAGTACTGTGTCCAGTTTTGGGCACCTCAGCACAAGAAAGATATGGAGGTACTGGAGCAGGTCCAGAGAAGGGCAACGAGGCTCGTGAAGGGCTTGGAGAATCAGCCCTATGAGGAGAGGCTAAGGAAGCTGGGGCTGTTTAGCCTGAGGAAGAGGAGACTGAGGGGAGACCTTATTGCCGTCTTCCAGTACCTGAAAGGTTCTTACAGTGAGAGTGGGGCAGGTCTCTTCTCACTAGTGACAAGTGACAGGACGAGGGGAAATGGCCTCAAGTTGCGCCAGGGCAAGTTTAGGTTGGATATTAGGAAGAACTTCTTTACAGAAAGGGTGGTTAGGTACTGGAATGGGCTCCCCAGGGAGGTGGTTGAATCGCCATCCCTGGATGTGTTTAAGAGCCGTTTGGATGTGGTACTCAGGGATATGATTTAGCAGAGGTTGGTTTTTTTTTGTGGTTTTTTTTTTTTTTTTTTTTTGGATTTTTTTTTTTTTTTTTTTTTCTTAGAGATGGGGTACTGGTTAGGCTGCGGTTGGACTTGATGATCTTCAAGGTCTTTTCCAGCCTGGATAATTCTATGATTCTATGATTCTATGATCTAGCTGTAGTGTTTCTATTCATTGTAGGGTAGTTGGACTAGATGGTCTTTGGAGGTGCCTTTCAACTCTATGGATTCTATTATTCTATAAATTAGTGAAACTCTAACAGCAACTGAAAGATAACCATCATCTTGAGGTGCAGCAATTAGCTGTTTGTGCTTTATTTACATCTTTTTCAGTAGAATCTAGGTAAACCCTTGTGCAAATTCAGGACACAAAAATGGAGCCCTTAGAAATGGCTTATGTGCCCACAGTCATGCATACACGGACCTGCAGGACATCTTAATTGGTAGATAAGTGGATGGATTCATTTAATGCACTCTATGGGGAAGCTCAGTGCAGGGTGAGATGCTCTGAACTGTCATTGACAGGCATTAACATGCAAGCTTCACATTGCCTGAGTTGAGTTTCAGACTCCCAAACCATTACTCTGTTCTTGCATGCACTTATAAATAGTTCTAGTTTATATTCTCAGATAACATACATTGCTAAAAAGTCAAGTTCATGCAAGTAAAAAAGCATCAAGTTCTGTTGTTTGCCAGTTTGCTCTGAAGAGATTAGAAAGGTTTCCGCACCTGTAAATGTGTGCTTATTATTATGCACAAACTCCTTCTCTACTGTGGAGCTGCAAAGTTTGCTTTTTGGAACATCTTTCAACACTCACACACTCACACGGAAAAAAATTCCACTTGCAGACCTAGTTTTACTTCATTTGACTTCGTGATTACAGGGTGGAGAGATTGCCCACGCATCTGGTTTTCCTGCTAGGATGGGCATTCACTGGAGTACTGCTAAGCCTACCAAGCTGCAGAAAAGCTTGGTACTCTTGGCACAAAAATCATGAACTCTGTTGCCTCTGTTCTACTGGGAAATTGTTAAACACCTGTTGTATTTAAAGGTGAAATTACTGTGTCTGAGCAATCTTCTGCCTCGGGCAGAAGAAACATTTGATTCCACTTTTATGTTTGTGTATCGCTTTGCAGATACTTGCTGACTAATCACCATAGCTGAATGACATTAATAATTCTTGCATGGTGATTACATAAACCAGAAAATTAAATACAAGCTGTGCCACACCAATTGATTTATAAGCAGATTTTTCTTTGTTGCTTTTCAAAACTTCCATGAAAAATCCATGTCCTGGTATTAATTTAAGCAATTTACACTGCTACTGGAAGGGTGGCTCCTAGACAAAGAAGGTAAAAGAAATCCTGAAACAAACAAACAAACAAACAAACAAAAAGAGTTCTGACTTCAAAGAGTCACAGAATCATAGAGTCTTGGAGTCAACAATGTTGGAAAAGACCATCAAAATCATCCAATCTGACCTTCCACCTACTCCTAAATGATAGAATCTGAGAATAATAATGGATTTAAAATGCTTTGATTGCAAGAGGGAACAACACAGTGAGTTATGCAAAAATTCACAGGTCTGTGAAATGTACTGGGAGCTGAGTTTGTTGTTTGTTGTGTGTTGTTTGTTGTTTGTTTTTTAACTGTTTGTTTCTTTTGTTATTTGTTGTTGTTTTAATGAAGATGTAGAGGAGGGAACTGAATCTGGGTGGGCTTAAATTTTCTTTCCAACTCAAGCTTTTCTACAATACTATGATGACAACCCAGGAAAAGGAATTCTCTTAATTTCAGAAAGAAAAAAAACAAAACAAAAAAAAAAAAACAACAAAAAAAAACAACTACTGAATGTGACATCAACTAAAGAAAAAATATGTCGATCTGTGGTGTTTAAGAACTGGAAAGAATTATCTCGGGATATTATACATGTAAATATTATTGTTTGTAGAGGATTTCCCCCCCCCCTTTTGCAGGCTCTGTTAGTGTAGACCTGCATAGAAAAGGCATCAGCCACTCCTGTTGCGTTCCAGTACTGCTCTACAGAGGTGAAAGCAAGACTGAAAATAAACAGAATCCAAGAAACTGCCTGGCTTTCAGTTCTTCAGGGGACTTTTCTCCCCTGTACCCACCCATGGAATTGATTTGAGAGGAACAGATGCTTAGAAAACATTGATTCAAATGAATACAAATATAAATAAATAATAATAATAATAATAATAATAAAAGTTAATTGACTGTGTAGAAAGTTCATAACTTTCAAAGCATTAGGTGTAGTTTAGCAGCATGAAGTGAAAAGCCTGAGCAGCAGGGTTGGACCAGACGATCTCCAGAATCCTCTTCAGCCTTAACCGTTTTGTGATGCGGTGACTATGTGAAAAGAATGCTCTTTAAACAGATTCCAGACAAAAAGGGAAACAACTGTTTCAATTAAAGGATAGTGTTTCTGCAGTATCACAAGTATTTGCCAAGCACCAGTAAAGTTGGATAGGTAATGGGAGGCTCAAATCATAGTAGCAAAGTCTCTGAAGCAGTTTTTAAATGGAAAAGTGGCGAGAAATATTCTTTGTTTCAAGACAGAGCTCAGAAAATGTAATAACAATTTTCGAATAGTTCAACTGACTAAATAAATTCTTCACTATCAGGTCTTTGTCATGCTGCCAAAACAAATAATTACTGTATATAATAAATTCCATGCTTCAGTGCTCTGCTGCTCATTTACAAAGCTCAGGAAGGTTTTCTTCTGTCATTATGTTCAACAAAGCTCCTGAGTCGTAGTCACGCTGTGAGAATAGACTGCAGTGGGGTCTGCCTTAAGCACTGGAAAAGGATGAGTTTGGTTCCTACTTTTGTTTGAGGCTGAACCAAGGAATAGAGATGGGGACTGGAAGGATTGCTTGAGGGAATCCCTGAGGCTTCACATTTCTTCGTAGAATGAACATCTTTGTTTCACATCTTAGGACCAGCTGAGCATTTTCTCAAAAAACAAACTAACAAACAAAAAACATATAAATAATAAATTAAAAAATGTGTGGGATGTTACCAATTTCTTCTGTCTTCTGCTGTCTTCCTTTGTCACACTGATGGTTGTTGGCGCTGGTCTTTTGCACTAAATACCTTATGATTTTTATAAATGACAGCGAGGTATTTTGTGGTCTGTGATTTACAGAGGACAGATCCCCAATACTGTACAACCAGCCATATCAACGGCAGTCACTTGGGATGGTGGAAAAAGTCCCTGTGCGTTCCCCTCTTCTGCAGTTGTTCTCACAGTCCATGTTCTGCAGGAAGAAGCAGTATGCCTCACACTACTGCAGTCACACCACCAATTTTAGCTCTTGCTGCTCAAACTAGTTAATCTGTGCTCACGGTCAGCACATCTATGCTCCCATTTGGTACAGCCAAAAGTCCTCTGACGGCTACTGTTGTGCTGATTGCTGTCACTGCAACATCTCTGATCTGGTCTGAGCTTTGCCAAGTCTAAGATCTTAGCACATCCTTCAGCAATAAGTCTACTTCTTCACCAAAACTGTGACTTTAGCTGACATTTCACCATGAATAGTCTTTGCAATCCTAGTTCTGGCTTTCACAGTAGCTCATCCATACTTATTTATTTATCATCTATCATTTTCCCTTCGGAAGCAAAATAGCAGCAAAAGAAGAAATCTTGTACCTCATTTTGGTTTAGAGTGCCCTCATTTCTTTTCTACCAGATTTCCAGTCACCAAAGCCTCACATACTATTGCAAGTTGCAACAGTATGTATCTGCACCAATGTATCTGCAGAAGAAATGCATTTTGATTTCTTCTGCCTGATGATACATTTCTGGGCCCTGGGAAGCTCCAATCAAGCTCCTCAAGATGGGTGGGAGAGGGCCAGATCTTCAAATCTACTGGGGATATGCCTGTATTTAAAACATGCAGTAGGGATTCCATCTCACAAAATAAAAAATTTGATCCTCCCCTTTCACAGAATTCAAGGGTTCACATAGAAAACTGGTTGCACACCTCATTCAACACACCTATGAGTGCACTCTTTCCTTTCTCTTTTTCTCATAAGCCTAAGAACTTAGTTGTTCTATACCGTCACATGCTTGCCATCTCAGAAAACTATTGGCATGAAGCAGAATTAATGTGACAGGAAAAAGTGAACTCCCACTGTAATTTGCATTAACTAATGTAATACTTAAATTTTTGTCATAATGGTATCTCCAAATACCATACAATAATTAAAGATAACACTGATCATAGCCTACAGAGCAATATATTAAAATACTTGGAGACTCTAATAGGGAGCAACTCTGCAAGTAGCCTCATTAACTGGCACTTTTTAATGCAAATAACAGCAGAGTCTGATTTTAAATGCCACTCCAGGAATGTAACTGCCTGCAGTATAACACATATCATTCTGACTATACTATTATTTCTTTAAAATTTGTCAGAGCTTAACATTTGTGCTTTCCTTGAAACACAACACTTCTGTCATCAAGTTCTGATGATTCATTCTTCAAGCTATTCTAATGATTGACAGTAGCCAAGTATTCTCTCAAATTATGGGTACAAATAAATAGTTATGATTTTGGAGCACAATTTTCTAACTTTTCCTAGATAAAGTTTCCTTTCTGTGTTACTGGGATCTGTTCTCAAGGACAAAACAGCTTGAGAGTTCAAACAGACATGCAAACACTGAGCTAAGAAAGGCGTATGCTTGCATACTTGGTGATGGATCAAATGCTTATATATCTTTTCTGACCACAAAGGCTTTACACTGAGTCATCAGAGACTAGTGGACAAATAAGGATCATCGGATCTTAAGTATATAAATATTTTTAAAGTGTCGCAGTCATCACAATAGAAGAACTGATGATTGAGTGGGGCTTGAATTGTGGCATGAATTCAAAGGCCTGAATTGATGACTGCTGTGTAAAACAGGAACCTGGGTAGGAGGCTTGTATAAAATAATGCTTTACGCACCAAGTATATCTCATTTTGACTCCTGAATTCTAAGAAAGTCATGCCATGTGGTAAGATATGTCAAGCATTTAACAGCTTTTGTGATAAAAGTGTTGTTCTCTAAGTTCTTTGATTTCATGGATGTGAGTTTGACTCTATCGGCACACTGGGGAGAAAATGAAAGGGAGGGATGGGAGGTGGGCGGGGACGGGAGGTGGGAAGCTTTTATTTTTCTACAAATGGCAAAAATGTAACTGTTGCAACTCTATAAACTTAGCTTTTGGGGATTACAACAATTTTCCTGCTTGGTGAAGTTTATTTAATCTAAACTTTGGAAAAAGCTATAATAAGGTAAGTAAATTCAAGGGAGGAGACCATGACTTCTACAAGGACTATCATCCTGTTTTTAATTTGTACCCTTTCTATTTCCCCTCATCCTAAAACAAATCACTTGAGAACTAGGAAAAGAGCTGCCTTTTCACTACAGTAGCCTCAATTGGTATTAACCTTCAATTGGTACTAATAGCATAAATGCATTTATCTGCATCAAATAGATCTAGATATAATTTGCTTTCATTCAAATGCCCAGAGAATAGACAGTGGTGTTTGGAAGGGATGAGTCTATGTTTCCTGGAACTTTTTAATTCATCTTCTCATTCTTTCTAAATATGGGTAGTGGTAATCAGAGCTCTATAAAAGCTGACTTGTAACCACTGACCCTTTTTTTTCCAAATGCTGCCTGATTTTTATGCCTCCATACTGGGCCATAGAGCAGATTATTTCATTTGTGACTTTCTTATGGGACTTGCTACCACTGTGCTTAGTAAACTAGGAATTACTGAGTTGTACAAACTTGTAACCCAGATATGCAGCCAGACAAGGTGTTTGTGTCAGACAGATGCCTGGAATTAAAGACCTACTAAGACTCCAATGGATTTGCTAATAATTTGCATAAGGCTACCTTTAAAAAAAAAAAAAAAAAAAAAAAAAAAAGCACGTCCTAAGAGGGCATCACATTCTTGGTACTTTAACATTCAGTCAGAAAAAAAAACAAACAACACAAAACATGCAGCATGACTTAATCTAAAACTCACCTATCCTGTATATGTCTTTTGCTCACTTTGGATGTGTAGTCCCTTCAGGTGCAGAGACACAGCATGACCTCTGCCTTTCTGACCAAAATCCCATATGTGAACACTGCCTTCTGGTGTACTGGGACTTCCACTGTAACGAGATGCAACTGGACACAAAGATGCATAAGATTAGTCTGACATCTTTTCACATATGTGTAACAGAAGAATTAGTGGAAGGCTGACGTGGTTAGATTTCTCTGTATTATAAAAATCTTTGTGGCTCTGTGGGAGAGTTGAACTTCTTTGGACAGCAACACTCAACACAGATTAATGATTGCTAGAGAGGTTTTATCCTCCTGATACTTCACTATTATGCTTGTAAAAGCCTCTCCCTATGGGCCACATTTGTATCTCAGCTCTATATCTTTTTCTCTAGCATTTCTTTCCTGACAGAGTAAAATATTGTCCAGCCTTTCCATATCACCCTAGACAAGTTTAGATGGTTCTAACACTGCCTTCAGGGTTTATAAGAATTTAGGCAATTCTCTGGAGAAAGGTGATGTAAATATATGGGAGGAAGAAAAAGGTGGATGCCAAGATGGGGTATGAATATTACAATAAAAGATATCACAGAGCTGAAAATCAAATAGACAGATGGGTAATATTTAATGTTACCGTGGGAACTTTTTGCAGTCAAAGGGTTTTCTTCTCCCAGAAGAAAAATAAAATAAATAAATAAATCTCAAGTACAGTCACTTTCAGTGAGAGTGATCCCCATTACTGATGAATCATTAGGAACCTGCAGCTGTAGCAATCATAACAACTGAGTGCAGGTTTCTTCATGAATCCAAGGGAAATTTTGTGGAGCATCTTCTGGCCACCCTGAGAACACACCTGGGAAATTCAGGTCTGCGGATGGAGACTGAATTCAGTGATGTTGCTGGAGACACTGAAAACTTATTAGTCCAATCTTATTTCTGAAAAAGGGCACCATCATAAGACATTTGGAAACAAGGATGAGTCTAGGTGGGAAAACACTAGTCTATAGGAAAAACACTTTTACCAGCCGGTAGTTGTACTGACAGAGAGCTTTTCAGAACACCAGTTTTCCCTCCATCTTCGCAGGGGTCTCTGTTGTCAGAGAACACAGACTGCAAAGGTTTCTGAATCTGTCAAAATTACAACACTCTTTCATTCACTCACAGTGCTCAACAGATCTGGCAGATGACACAGGCCTTATGTTTATTGCTGCAGTCATACACTGTAAAAGTTATAAGACATGGCTGGAAAATGCATTTTGTCCTTTTCTTCAAGGATCAACACAGAGTCCTAACCAAATTTTTCTCCTTAGAAAAAGAAGACAGAGAGACACAACTTCCAAGCCAGAGAGATTAAAAAACATGGTGAATGATAGAACTGATAGAAATAAAGATGAATATTTTCAGTGAAGTCAACTTTACACAGTAACTGCTCATAAACACTCCAGCCTTGAGATAGTTGTGGCGAACTATAATGTAAAGATATTATTTCCTCTAAATTTAAAGCACAACCTTTCAAACCTGCTAAAATACATCAAAAGTTTATCATCACATCTTTTTAGAGAAACATCAACAGGTTTTATATAGCTTTATAGAAACTTAAACATATTTAGCTTGGAGAAGAGAAGGCTGTGGTCTTCCAGTACTTGAAGGGAGTGTATAAACAGGAGGGGAAACAGCTGTTTATGAGGATGGACACTGATAGGACAAGGGGGAATTGTTTTAAACTAAGATAGGGGAGGTTTAGGTTATTTACTAGGAGGAAGCTTTTCATACATAGGGTGGTAACACACTGGAAAAGGTTGCACGAGGAGGATGTGGATGCCTGGAGGGATTCAAGGCCAGGCTGGATATGGCTCTGGGCAGCCTGGTCTGGTGGTTGGTGACTTTGCACATAGCTGGGGGGTTGAAATTAGATGATCAGTGTGATGCTTTACAACCCAGGCCATTCTATGGTTCTATGATTAATAAATAAATGTCTCTGTAGTTAGAGTTCGTAAGAGTCTCTTCGCACATAGATTTCAAATCTGAGGAGAGATATTAGCTCCTACTTAATAGTACTGGAAATGGGCAGAAATTTTCAGACATAGAATTTAACATAAAAGAGTTATTGTACTATTGTAGACTATAACATTTTTGAAAAGGCCTGCACTCCAGTCTGTCTGTTCCTGTAACAAATCTGTGTCCCAGGATTTTGATATTTATATTGTCTTCCTCCTGCTATATTTAGATTAGTCAGATCCTCTATTATTTAATGTCTGTAAACTGACATTTGTAGCTGATATCCAGTATGGCCTCCTCAGGCTGTCCAGTATCTCCACCGCATTCGACAGCCTGCCACAAGGCAAGGGAATCTGTGTAGGGCCATTTTTTTCCAGAGCTGACCTTCCAAGATGAGGAACACCATAACACTGACCTTTTTCTTTGGACCTTTGCCTACAGCTTTTGCATTTGTTAACACTTCTTTTGAAGAATATTTTGTTTACTGCTGTGTAATTCTTTCCTGTGACACTTTCCAGAAGATATTACTTAAACATTAGATTGGTTTTCTGCTGAGAGCAACTGATGTCTCATAGAAGTTCCTCCAGTACTTATCCACACCCAATTTGAGTTGAAAAGAACTGACTCATTAGCAGGGTCTGTTGTGATAGAACAAGGGGAAATAGTTTCAAACTAAAAGAGGGGAGATGTAGACCAGATATAAGGAAAAAGTTTTTACAATAAAGGTAGTGAGGCACTGGAAAAAGATTTCCAGAGAAGTGGTGAATGCCCCATTCCTGAAGACACTCAAAGCCAGGTTGGACAGGGCTCTGAGCAACGCGATCTGTAGCTGTAGATGTATGTGCTCATTGCAGGGGAGTTGGACTGAACCATTAACTGTACTTTCCACTTCAAACAGTTCTATGTTTCTATGACTCTGTTCTACAAATGTTCATTAAAAATCTTCATAAGAACCGAAATCCATTAAATGTCTTGTCTGTGGCCAACCATTAATGTAGATGCCATTTAGAAAGTGTGCTGATTCCTAAATAATGTATCAGATGCACTGCAATCTCCAGAACTGTTCCCAAATTCACACTTTGAGATGCATGGCAGCATTTAGTCTCATACCTGAAAGATCTTTTGGATCTTTCCAGAGCTGAACTGGAGCTGTTAAAACATGAAGATATTTGTTTTGGTCTTCTTTTTGCTATTTTAAAAGTGATATATACCGTACAAACAGAGCAAAAATTTGTCTGCTTTGACGTACTTTCTCTCTGCTGTGAGATATGAGAGTTTATAGGAAAACAAGCTAAAATCTGCATGTGGTTTAAATGAGGAAAACCAGGGATTTTCCCCTTCACCAGTACTCCCGGGAATGCCCACCACAGGCAGGTTTTTATGAGGCTTTGAATAAGTCAAATCAAAGAACATGACAACTCCCAGTTTGACTACAGGGGTGTTTCTGGCCTTCTAATGAGAAACACTCATGCCTTACACAAAGAGCTACTGAGAACTTCAGCTGCTATCTTCTCTTTTATACCCTATCAGACCCTTGTGGAACATCTTACAGCATGTATCATTTTAAACGACCCATTTCATTTGTTCTTTGCTCTACCTTATGGTCCTACTTTGTCCCATGTTCCTTTATCCTATTGCCTAATACCAAATAAATCCCTTGTGTAAATTTCTCCTTTTTTTTTTTTTTTTTTTTTTTTTCCTAAAGCCCCACCAATGCTTTCTGCAGAGCTCCAGTCTCACAAGTTACCAGCTCCACTTTCCATTTTCCACTAACTTCCTCCCTGGGCTCTAACTACTGAGTCTCCTCATTAATGAGTATTCTACGCAAGCCTTGCCTCTGCAGGGGCAGGCAACTGCAAACCCCAGCAGACTAATGCACAGTATTTCAAGTGAGGGGAACGCACAAAAGCCAATAGCATGGTGCTGTATCTTTTCCTCCTCTTTGCCAGATGTCTTACACTTTGAATGAATATTTAAGTGAGCTTCATGAAGAAGCATGCATTTTCTGTATGAGCTACTTATTGCCTTATATCCTCCTTCATCATGAAAATTAGACTTTAAATCCTCTATATTTTAAACAGAATAATAAATATATCTTTAGACTAAAGCTTTACATGATGACTAGTTCAGATCTATATCTTGTTGCAGAGTGTAGGCAAACAGCATCAACAGGTCAGTCAAGAATGAGCTTCCAGAGGAACAACTGTTTGCTTTCTCTTCTCTCCTTTTCTGTCACATGACTGTTTCAACAAGGAAACAGAGAAAATTACATTACCATTTGGAATAAAAGGTCGTGAAGTTTTTTTAGTTCACGCTGTTGTTGCTTTAAAGTGATCGTGCACACCAAAGCATAAATAATAACTGAGCCAGGAGCTATTAGTTAACATCAGCTTGCATAATGAATAATGGCTAATATGAAAAGTGAAAGGAGCCAACTGGCAAAGATGTAAAATTGGTGCTGACGTAAAAGGAGGCACAGTAAAAGCATGTGCGTAACCAGCACACACATATCTTTCCTCACAATAGCGATGTACCCTTTTTTCTATTAATGCGCTTCTCAATACCAGCAGTTTAACACTTTAAGACTGGGATATACCATACTGCAGGTGTCAAGACTTTGTTTTCATCTTCATACAAAATATGGATTTTGCTTCAGAGCAATTCTAATCTAGTATCAAATCATCCCGATTATTTAATTTAAGGACTGAAACAAGAAAGAAAGAAACTTAAAAACAGATTCAAAGATATCAGCAGTTATTAGAATATCTAGTATAGATATAAATAGTCTAAACACTGTTTATTTTATGATTATATACTCAATAGAGCTTCAGGTGGATTTGCATTTCATTCCTTAAATATTTATTCAAATGTTTCAGACTGTTTAAGGGTATCAGTCTCTTGATATTTCCTTTCAACAAGCATCATTTTTTATCATTATCAATATCATTATTTTTTAGTATTAGATAATATTACTGTGTCACTGCGATAATGTATGTTCAGTCACAAAATGTTGATCTACTACTCTTTGAGCCCCCAGTGCAATGGCGTGGGCAAACATGGACATGAAGACATCTGTACTCCTGTTAGCCTTTAACTGAGAAGCCATCTCCCTTGATGGGATGCGTAGTTTTCTGCTGCACATCCCACATCATCTTACACGATGTATGTGAACAGTCTGCTGACAAATACTTCGCCTATTACTTACTAACAGGACACAGGAAGACTGTACAGGAAAAGTAGGTAGCCTGAGATATGACAAGATATGTTGGAGATCTGCCCAGAGACATGACGTATGCCCCATCCCTGAAGACATTCAAAGTCAGGCTGGAGGAGGTTCTGAGCTTCCTGGTCTAGCTATAGATGTCCCTGTTCATTTCAGGGGAGTTGGACTAGATGACTCTTAAAGATTCCTTCTAACTTAAATGATTCTATTATTTTATGAGCAGGGGTCACAGGGAGAACAGATCTTGAGCAACAAAGGTAGCATGCCTGCACTCATCCCCCGGTCAGTACTCATCTGGACCACCTCTTTGTGGGACTGGAACTAGATGATCTCTGAAGTTCCCTCCAATCCAAACCATTCTATGTTTCCATGATTCTATGATCTCTAGAGGGTCATGATAAAACACTAATAAAGGGAATAATGACTTCCACAGGTATGTTCTAAATGTTTAAGTAGAAAATTAAATGTGAAGATATTCTCCCTCCTTTACAGGATCATAAATTTCTTAAATCTTAACTGAGACATTCTGTAGACTGGTTGGCATATATATGTGTGTACATATATATATGCATATATACACACAAACATATTTTGGCTGAGTGAAATAAGTGACTGAATAGCATATACTTATGTTTGTGAGAACAATTTCTAAATAAATTTACTATTTCAGGAGATCGAGTCTAGAAGATGACTGATTAGGCTGTGGAGTAAATGGACATCATCTCCAATTGAGCTACAGAGTAAAGTTTTATTAAAATAATAATATTAATAATAATTTTCTGAGTTTCCTGAAAAGTAGTTTTTCGTGGAAGTATAAATAATAACTTGTTTCTAACTGTACACCTTGTACTGAGTGGTTATTCACATTCAAAAACAATTTCTTATGTAACAGCTTAGTAAAGCTTTAGTTTCCTAAAGAAACAGTTCATTTCTTTATAATTCTAGTGGCATATTAATATTCAACATCTTTGGGAGACCAAACAGGATTTGCCATTTTGGGATATACTGCAGCTTACTTGTTACCACATCTGCTTTGGACGTGTAGATAAAGTCCTATACAATTGCTCATGCAAATGTGCAGTTATGGGATCCCTTAATTTTCTGAGGACTATATTGCTGAGCAGTTATTTGCAAAAAAAACACAACAAACCAACAACTGAACAACACAGCTTTTTCCTCCTCAAAAGCCAGCTGCACAGTCCCAGTTCTCAAGTTTATGGTTCTAAATTTTTAATTTTACAGGATGCTGTCTTATCCAAGCAGCTAAATGCGTTACTGTTACTACTACCCAGAACCAAAAGAATTAGGTGGCTAAAAGGAGAATGGAAAATAACATTTATTTTCAGTGCATTTCAGGGAAATGGTAATATGGAAATGCGTGCAGTTCTCTTTATTTCTGCTTATTCTGCCCAAAAAGAAATTACTGTGTGATCTGAGAAGGGAGAACAGTGCGTCAAATCATACGCATTGCTCCTTTTGATGCAACAGAGAAAAGTCCTTTGTCCTGAATAAACGTATGCGAATGATCACATCAATGAACATCTTTTTCTGAACAGGTGATAGACAAAGAAAATCCATTGAAATAGCATATCACAATCTGCATTCAGAAAGTCGATATTCAGTGGTAGACAATGTGTTTTTATTATTTGTTCCTCGCTGCTATTGTAGGTGGCAGTGTTCTGCTGTAAACTAATGAGATTTCTTCTCAGCTAGGTGCATTCACCACTCATTCTCATCTGGACCTGAACACAGACCCTCTGGGAATTTTCTCAGGGAACATTTCTTAGGAAGAAACAAAAGCTCTCACCTGAATGTAGGAGCAGATGAAGAACTTAAGAGAGGGAAAGAAAGCACATTTAATTTAATATTCTCTTTTCTCTGTTTCTTTATATTGGAAGTATTTCTCATATGCAGAAGGAAAAAAGTTTTTTGACCTGCGGAAACACAATTCCATTTCTCAGCATTAATGCAGGGACACTTAAAATGATCCCAGAACAACCTGCAGTCTTATAGCCACTCTGTCCCAACGTGTCACATTGCTGCTGCTCATAAAAGAACTTTCAATACATTTATTTGAAAGCCTGATCTTAGAATGTGTGTACTGTCCCTGAAAAGTACGTTTCAATTTCATATATATGCAATAACCAGTAAAAAACCCTCACATAATGACTCTACTGATTACAAATAAATCCAAGAATATAAGATGCATAAGTACATGCTGTGCTATTATCATGACTGATTAGGACAACTGAAACAAATTACTATACATGTTCAAAGAACACTTATAGTTTTCTTGGGTTTTATTTTGGCTTCTGTATTTACTAGATCTCTGGTTTCATATGAAGCTATTCCCAAAGGCAAGCATATTCATTTAATAGGTAAGCAGTTAAGCATTTTCAACAGCTTCAGAGATAGTTCAAAACAATAATAAAAAAAAAAAGAATATACTTAATCTAGATATGCACATTTCATAAATTTCTCCAGGGCAATGCATTCCCACTGCAGTGCTTTGTCAGTTCGAATGTCGGCACAGCTGTCTTTATCTTGCCCTCTGGGTACCACTGTTCTTCCTAATGTTTCAGGGGGGAAATCAAAAGAGGAACTTTGGTGCAAATCATTTTAGGTTTTAAGTGAAAAGAGAAGTCACGTCCAGGACTGGCACTCTGGTAATGAAGATTTTCACTTATTTGTAGGTTACTTGTGGAAGGATTCTTATTCCTCAGGCTTCATCCTCTAGGTATATTAGCAAAATGAAGAGATGACACATATAAAAGTTAAAAAGTTACGTCTTTTCACAGAATCACAGGTTTTCTGTGCCATTCCTAAGATTCTTAAAGCATTTGGTTTGCCTACAGAGATTTAATTGATGCCATCAGATAACTTTTTTGTGCAATCCTTACTATTAAATTCTTGATAATTCTAAGGATTCCTTTTTGAATCGTAGAATCACAGAATGGTTTGGGTTGGAAGGGACCTTTAAGATCATGTAATTTCAACCCCCTGCTACAGGCAGGGGCACCTCCCTCTAGCCCATGTTGCTCAAAGCCCCATCCAGCCTGGCCTTGAGTGCTTCCATGCAGAGAGCATCCACAACCTCACTGGGCAGCCTGCTCCAACGTCTCACCACTCTCACAGTAAAGAATTTCTTCTCAATATCTACTCTAAATCGACCCTCTTCCAGTTTAAAACCATTTCCCTTCATTCTGCCGCTTCATGCCCTTATGAAAATCCCTCCCCAGCTTTCCTGTAGGACCCTTCAAGTACTGGAAGGCCACTATAACGTCTTCTCAGAGCCTTCCTTCTCTTCTCCAGCCTCAAGAGCCCCAGTTCTCTCAGCCTGTCCTTGTTAAGGAGAGCTGCTCCAGCCCTGCTCTGGACCTGCTCCAACAGCTCCATGTCCTTCTTGCGTTGAGGGCTTTGGGCACAAGAATGTTGTACTAGGTGATTTTTTTCTCTGTTACTGATTTCTGCTCAACAGCACTTCTATTCCTGAACTTTTATTATTTTATTATTTTATTATCTGGCCTGGGGATGATTTAGGATACATCAAAACAGTCCCAGCTATTTCAAGTAGAATTATACCCTTCACTCATAAGATAGAAGGAGCAAAATATTCACTGATATAATATAGTGATTTAATAAAATCGTGAATAAGACAGTGACTTAGCAAGATTCAGTACAGGTGAGTACACCTGATTACTGCATAAATAAACAGTCATCCAGGAGACCCTCCCACTGAGTCATGAGGTTCAGAGCTGACCCTTTTACTTCGTAAATTCTTTGAACCAAAGAAGTAAGGATGCTAAGTGCAGCTGAATCTACTCTTAGTCCCAGACTTGGTCACTAGTTTGTGTCTAAAGGATTTTATGTACACAGTCATTTTAAGATAAAACCTTAGAGAAACTCACAAAGCATAGCAAGCTATTAATGACTAACTAAGGATCTGTGGCAGCAAGGAGTCTCTTGATGTCAAGGTGTAAGGGATCTCTGCAGCAGAGGTAACCTTGAGAGGCCTCCTTACTCAAGGGACAATCAGGAAGGAGCTCTCTGAGCTGTTTCATATTTACAGGGCAAGATGATTGATGTATAATCATATTTTCTAGCATATGCTCAACTGATCCTCAACTGTTGAGCAAAGCATCTGTCTGTCAGTTCCTCCATCTGTCTGTCAGTTCCTCCAAGGACCCAGTTTCAGCCTGTGGTTGCTATCTGCTTGAGCAGGATCTCAAGTTTGACTGATACCATAGTCACCAACTGTCTGAGAAAGACCTTGGATTCAATGTCCAGTGTATGAGCAAGACAATAGCCAGACTGAAGGTGTACTGGGAAGCAAACTACCTCAACAGCTCAACCAGAAGGCAATGTCACAGTGAAATAGTGGGATGGAAAAACAACTGTGTGCTTCATTGACATCCCTACTGCAGCCATAAAGGCCGGCATGGAAGAGAAATTGCTTATTGATATCATTTTGTCTTTCTAGGAACCAGTCTAATAAATAGAGATTAAAGTCATTTTGACAATGAGAGATGTCTAAAAATTGACTACTATTATATCACCGCTGCACATCAAGAGAGCCACAGTTACTGTTGAGCATTCCTATCACACGTAGGAGCTTATTTTGGGGACTGTATTATTAAGCCTGAAATTTTAAGTTATTGCACAGCAAGAGAACTGCTGCTGCAAAATTAATATATAGCTAGCTTACAGTTATCACAAACATCTTCAGTAGCACCACTTTATGTCTCCTGAAGTCTATCTCAAGTAAATGAATACAGACAGAGGCATTTTCAGTAAGGCAATACTAAATTAAAGCAAAAAGAATTGGTTCATTTTCAGAATGTGTGCAGCTTTTCTTAATATTTTATAGTATGAAAAGATCAGCTTTGTTTGACTTCATTCTAAATTGCACAGATTGAATGTGATGGGGGATTTTCCAAGAGGAACAAAGGATCAGGGCTAACAGAGCCTTCAAATCTGCACTGATGTACCCTTTTTATGCTCTTGACTCTTGGCAGGAGGATACAGAGTGGAGTTGAATGTGCTGCACAACAGCTCGGCAGCCACAGCACGAGCTTTGGGCTTCTCCAGCAGCAAGGATGATGAGGGTGTGGTGAAGAGCTCTTCTTTTCTTATTATTGTTGGGGTGACTAGATTGAATTGTCATTTACCTGCTGGGAAGCTTTGAGACAACTGTGTTCACAGCCAAGAAAAATACAGGCTGGGCGGAGAATGGCTTGAGAGCAGCCCTAAGGAGAAGGATTTGGGAGTGTTGGTTAATGAAAAGCTCAACATGAGCCAGCAATGTGCACTTGCAGCCCAGAAGGCCCACCATATCCTGGGTTGCTTCCTTTTGATGGTTTTGTTGATGTGCCAACACCTTTTATTTGTCAAGAGGAGTGAGTGGCGATCAGAGGAGAAGTGTGATTCTGGTCTGTAGATGGTACGTGTTCCCTGAAATTTTCATTCTGGGATGAGAAAAACAACCACACAGGATTCAAAGATGTCTTTCTTCAGAGCGAGGTCTGCCACAGGCAACTATAAATCCAATGACAGATAATCAACGGAAAAGAAATCTGAAATATTTGGGGAGAAAACTGTCTGCAGAATGGAGATCATAAGTGTTTTTTACAGCAGAATAAGCAGCCCTTGTTTGTCCTGAACCTAGAGTCTAATAAAATAACAACAGAGGTAACATATATACACATTTATCTGCTGACTGCTTACACAATGACTCATAGTAAAATCAATTACTGAGATCTGGCTACAGTGTTTGCTTAATTGTACATAATCCAGATAGAGACAAATACACTAATAGCATGGTGTAGTATTACTAAGAAAGTATTTTTTCTGCTATTTTCTTAGTAATACTACACTGTGCTATTAGTGTATTTCTGTGAAATTAGTGATGGTTATGAGTATGAGAAGATTTACTATTATGTATTCAGTTAAAATATTTAGAGAATTTTAGATTTCTCTAGGGTAAGTAGACATTTTCAAGAAAGTGAATCAAAATCTTCATCCTTCAGAACTGACACAGCATAGTTAGTAAAACTGCATGATAATTTGACACAAGAAATTTCAGTTATGCTCTTCTAAGATGAAAGGTCATAAAGGTGTGCCGTTTTTTGTTTTCTTTAAGCTCAGTGTTTTACATTGGGTCTGTCTTTAATTAGAGAGAGAATTTTTTTGAGTATAGGTATGATCCACTTCTTTGGTTCTATAGAAACACTAAGGAGGAGAATGAAGTTGTAACTGAAAAAAATTGTTTGAGAACAGTGAGTTTGAAATCTAGACAGTTCAATAAAGAAAGCACAGCTTCTATCACAAAAGTTCTTAAAGTGAAGCACTGAAGAAAAGTTAATTTCAGAGCAATTCTGCTACAATCCTTCAGTCTCATGGAGAGAATACAGCCCTTTTGGGATTCTTCTCTTCTTAAGCATCACTTCTAAATTGAGAGGTATTAATCTGGGTTGTCATTATGTGAGCTATTCAGAATGACAACAATTTAGGAAGAGTCCTCAAGAATCCTTCAGCAAACAGCTTGGTGAAATAATAAGATAGAAGTACATGAAAAAATAAGGAAAAAAAAAAAAAAAAAAAAAAAAAAAAAGGAAATTTTGAGGTTATCTGAATAATTTCTGCCTCTGCCCAAACCAGCAACTAGAAAATTAACAACAAAAACAAGTGATACTGGGTCAGATCCCACTGCAAATCTTAGTACAGGTTAGTTAAATTGTCCAGATCCAAAAAACTGATTTGACTCTAGATTGACCGATATTGTTATGTCCAGAAAGATTTGTTTTGACATTTATCACTGAATTGAAAGTAACCTATGTAATATATCATAAATGATAAACATCACTGAGGCAGCCTGTCTGATCTGGTGACGTACTGCAAGTGTAAATTGATGCAGTGGCAGCTCAGAGCACAAAAGAGATGGAGCAGTGAGCACTGCAGAAAGATGAACAGATTCTCCTAAACTGTTTTGTTTTGGTTTTAATCTGGAACTTCATTTTTCTGCCTGCTTTTCTTCCTTAACTAAAATATCTGTAAGGTGAAGTGAAGATTTACAGGTAAGAAACATAGTAGAACACAACAGAAACTCTGGTAGATTCAAAGTATTTTTTTTCCATCTACCAATAGGACAAGAAGATTATGAATTGTTTGATTACATTCTGGTTATGTTTATACATAGCATGTTCTTTATTTTCTGCATCAGTAATATAAGCTGATTTTATCATTCTTTAGAATATAACTTATCAAATGGATGGCATTGAAGAGTATAGTCTTCTTTAACTAGAAGAAATACTGCTCCATGATTATTTGTTATGTTTCCACTCCTTTTGTATAAGTTAGTCACAATATTTCTATGTTTTAAACATATTTTTAAGAGCAGAGACATGCTTGAAATTTTGTGCTGAACATTACAATGGTACTGATCCTATTAAAATTTTACCTCAGAAAAAAAACACCGGGAAAATATAAAAAACATTTTTTTTAAAGGGTAAGAGTTTTGTTGATGGATTTGTATTGCAACATGGTTAAGCAAACGCTTGTGATTGAACAACATATCCAGGTTTCAGATAGGATGATTCCATCCACCTGAATTTGTCCACTCATGATAAGAACCAGAGTCTTTAATATTTGGCTCAGATGAGAACTCTTGTCTGCCAGCTGTTATATGCATGATCATGTCTCTGCTATATCAGAGATGGAATTTCTAGTATTTCTCGAAATTGGAAGAATTACACGCATTCATTTTTATGCTCTTCTTTAGATTTCTTAATAGATGCATTTATCCTTTCCAGTTTCGGCTAACTGAACCAACCAGCAGCTTTGTTCTTCACCTCTCCTAGAAAACACAAGCACAGTTTAACCACAGAGATGTGAAATAGTAGAGATTCTTTGTCCTCAACCAAGCAATCATATTTTATTCAATGAAATGTAGTAAACATTTCTTTTATCCACCAAGACCCAACACCTTTGCAAAGTTCCGTATTTTTTACTTTCTTAAAAGAATTTTTGTCTTATCATTTTTGATGCCTGAAAGAAGACATAAAAGCAATTAGATATTCTTGAATCTATCCTTACCTACAAGACCTGAATTTGGGGTGATCGGTCAGAAAACATAACCTGCAGGCAAGTAGAGTACCAAATAAGGGGAATGTGGGGGGTTGAGTTGTGGTGCTTCAATATTATCCTCTATGTATTGGTAATTGATTCACCAGAAAATGGCAAGAAAATCTCATGTTGAATTATCTAAGCAGAAATGTTTAATGTGACATTTATTGCTGTGTTTCTTACAAGGATTAGATCTGTCACTTAGTCTCCTCTAAATCCAAATGCCACCATAGATGAAAAACAAAGAATCAATCTGTACTTCAATCAATGTGCAACAAACACAGTCCTAAAGTTCTATGACTGTTTGGTTTAGCTATCAGAGCTCTACAGTATTTCAGTGGGATGTTAGGAACATATTTAGTTGGCTCTGGTGCTTATCACATCTTCCATCCAGTTGTCTACCATCAGGGCTTAATTTTTCAGGTTTTTCATCAAGGGCTACCACTAGCCATATCCAGGTTTGTTCCCAAACACAGAGTTAAGAACATAATGGGCAAAGAAAAAGAGTAAAAAAGAAAAAAAAAATCACACAAAAATATTACAAAAGCACACAATAAAATTGTAGTCTCTGGTGCTCCATAAACACAAAGGTAGGAAGGAAAACTGCAGCTGTGAAAGCAAATATTCTGTTTCTTCTGCATTGGAGATGAGAAAATTAAAGACATGAATTATCCTTCGAAAATAGTTAAGAGGAAGCCTGAAAATCAACATGAGGAAAAGGAAAGGAAAATTCCCGGTGAACTTGTGAGTATATACTATCAGAGCTATAGATCTGAATCTCAGATCTGAAGAAACGTCATAAAGACATTAGAATGAAAGATGTGGAATTCTTTCTGTGTTCATTTCTCAGTTTCCACTTGACAGAGAATCAGTTCAAGGAAAACTTTTTTCTAACTCAAAAGTGACAAGAAATTTTACCTAAAGTTTATGTGTTGCACATTAGTTACTCAAATAAGTTCCACATAGCCATCATTAAAAAAGTAATGCAAAATCACCTTTACTGCCCTCCATCTCTGGAGTTTCAGAACTTGTGCAAAATGTGGGGAAAACATTCCTCAGGAAGTTCCAGTTTCCTTTGGAAATCCACCTGAACATCAAATAGTTCACAAGTTATAAAAGAAACTTTCCTTTCTGATCATTCCTTGTCCTCTAACTGATGGAAAGTAGCTGGAGGAGCTGAAGATGCTGGAGCAAATCCATCTCCTACCAGAGGTCAATGCCTGTCTAAATGAGAACCCTGAGACTGCTTGGAGCCCCTGCCCCTTCTACCATCAGACAACAACCAAATCCTGTCTCCGCAGCTGGATGCTAACAGCTGAGAACAGCTGAATCACTGCAGAAAGTCTCAGATGTTGGTGCCCAAGGACTCGCTCATCTGTGCCACTGTGTGTGGGCATGATAAATCCAATAAGAAAACATTTCCTTTTAGCAAAGCATGAAAGCTGCATATACTCAGATATCCTTTAATTGGAGCAGCTGCCACTAAAATAAGTACTTTGAATAGAAAAATAAAGAGATCTGCTGTGCCTTTTGCTCTGCTCAACCCACTTGAATGTAGCCAAAACATAAGACAAATATATCAATTGAATTCATGTTTTATAGGACCAGATCTGTACAGCTGCTGAGTATCTCAGCCCTGAACAACAGCTCTATTAATTATTACCCAGAATTCTCTATTTACAGCCGCAGCTGTTCCTCCATTTTGCAGACGTTTTTCACAAATTACTAAACTACATAAACTAATCAAAATCCTAAGCTCATGTGACATTAACTGAAACGAGTTTTGTCTCATAAGTTGCGCGATTCCCCTCTTCACTAATTTAAAACATCCAAGCAACTTTACCAATCAGTTTTCATCTCTTGAAAAAATTACCAAAATATTGAAACTCACAGCCTGGATGTCTTGAATGGGGTGGGAGAGATGTCTGGAGAAGCAGCTGCTGTTGCTCAGATCTTTTGGAGAACAAACTGAAGCACACTATAACATTTCATGACATTATTACAAATATCTGTCCAGCAGGATTAGTACCTACCAGGAAGCTCAGATCACAGAAACCTTTCAGTGGGATCAGGGAAGGAGAAGATTTCATTGGGGAAACAACGGACGGTGAAAAATAGATTCATAGACAAATGCAAGGCTTTTCATTTGTGTAAAAAGATGCTGCAGCTGTCTTCATGGTTTTATTTCTCCAGAGAAGGGGGTGATCTGACATGAACAAAACTGAAGACTTGCAACTGTGTTCTTGTGAAACATAAGAGTAATCTTTCAACTTCTGTCTCTGATCACAGAGGAAATGAAACGCATGAACAACACAAGATGCCACATGAAATTTTTCTGGGGAACTCTCACTAAGCCAACTCTGCCTTGCAGCATTTCTGTAAAAAAAAGATGTGCATTTAACTGCAAGGTTTGAAAATATACATAGTTGTCTTAGTGAACACAAATACATTCAATTAACATGAAAAGGCAGCACACCAAAAACAAGAATTTACCCTAAATCACAGGATAGACTGGTTATTTAACTGCATTGATTGTGATTGCAATGAATGTATTTGTCTCTTTTCCTTTTTTTTTTTTTTTTTTTTTTTTTTTTTTTTCCTTTAGGATCCAGGAGGAGAGAAGAAGAGGGAAGGGGAGGGGAGGAGAGGGGACCCACTACCCACCTCTTCATCTTTGGGTAAAGGATAATGAAGGAGAAAAATGCATAACTTAATTCATTTCCACTTGCATCTCTGCCATCTTCCTCTTCCACTTAGTATATCAATAATCAGTAAGCACAGACATGTTCTTAAGTAGAATTTTTATCATTCTCTTATTTTTGTACCGATGAACACTCTTGTAGACTATTTCACTGTTCTTTCTGGGAATTGAAGGTGTTCTTCAAAACTGAAGAACAGTTCAGTTTTTGTTTTTGTTTTTGTTTTGTTTTGTTTTGTAAATCTTTTCCTTAATGAACTCATTTTCTTGATTAGAGTAAATTGGCACTTTCCCTTCAGTATGTTTCCAGAGTGTCATTTTCTGATTAAATTAACTACAGTTTTCTGATGCAGTTTTCATCATGTCAGTTTTATCCTTTGGGATTTTCAGCTGACACAGTGCCCAGAGGGTACTTGTACTTCAAACAGATGCCTGGACCATTCGTTTCTCTCACCTTACGCAGTTGGAAAGGGCAACAAAAATAAGTGAGCCAACTGTGGATCAGCTGTAAACCAGCTATAGTTCAAACTTCTCAGTAATGTCATTTCCAAACTTTCAAGACATCTTCCTGCATTTCTTTTATGTGTGTCTTGTATGATTTTTGTAGATAAGAGTGAAATGCTTGGTTTTGGATGCAACATGGTTTATAGACACAAGACAATATTTCACCACAGAACAAGCATTTGTATGGAATTCATGCCTTTGGCATGCATTTACAGATGGAGTGAACATAACTGTTTGGAAGATTGCTTTGCTTCAGAAAAGAAAAAATACTATCCCAGCAAATAAAATCTACTTAAAATATAATACTGGACATTGCAATAAACTTAGATGAGCTTTCTGGTGTTATTTCATTCCAACAATTCTTTTAGCTATTTATTTCTTCTTCAAATTCAAAGCCATCTGAAAACAGAACCTTGTATTTTAATATGGATTATAGAATAACTAGCGCATTTTGAAGCAATATACTAAGCCACAGATGTGAAGAGAGATGTTTCTTCAAATATACTCCTAATTTGAAAGTCTTTCTCCAATTAGGCAGAACTGACAAAAAGCTCCAAAAAAGTTCCATTATGGCAGTAACGTAGATGTCAGAAATGATAGAACTAATAACTAAAGAATGACAAGTCAGTGAAACAGAAAAAAAATGTAACAAAAAAGATTAAGATGTATTGATGACACTTAAAGGAGAAACATGAAAAGCATACATGCACAATAACTTGCTTATCCTCCCCCCACTTCTATTTTAATTAAACTTTTCCACCAAAAATAAAGAAAAAAAAATTAAAGCTATTATGATGCTGTTCTTTGTTAGGTAGGACAGGATTTGAATGCCCACAGTTTCCCATACCGTTTTACTTCTAGCTTCCCCAGGTACTGCTGGAATATATGAGCTCTCTGTACAAATACTCTGGTTTTATTGAATGCATTCTTTCTAAGTGACAGCCTCAATCATACCAGACAAAAATGGAGTGAAGTTTGCATTAATGAAATATGCTAAACATACCATACTCTTCATTCATGGAAGAAATATTTGCATAATTGCCCTAAATTAGAGGTATTTAAATTTAAATGATTTATTAAAAGTTTAAAAAGATATTTTGTTCTCAATTGTGCACAAGCCTTTATTGTATGTCACACAGGACTCCTCTGTTTCTTGACAATATATTAAAATGACAGCAACTTTTCTACTTGCAAAGTTTTGTGGGGGTTTTTTGATACTGTGGCAGGTGCATTAATCTGGGTACTCTAAACTGAAAGGTTGGTAGAAGAAAGTGCTGGGAACTTCCTGTAGTATTTTAATCATTCTGTATAGCTGTTATGTGCAAATGTTACAAAATGGTATTAATTTTTAGTTATGTCTTCAGTTTGATACACCTTCATCATCTTCTAGCTCAGTGCAATATAGTCCATTTCTATTCTCAACCAAAGAACAGTTCTGATGCTACTAAACAGACCACTGAACCATTCTCTTCATCACAGATTTCTCAATAACATCTAGTCAAAATCACTTTTACCTGGCTTTTGCAGTGGGGTGATTTTAAATCATATACCATAAGCACCAGCAGCTACTGTGAGAAGTGATTAACTGCCATTCAGCTGCTTGGGCATGTAGATGAGTCATTCAGAATCACAGAATCACAGGGGCTGGAAGGAATATTAAGAGATCATTGAGTCCAACCCCCCTGCTAAAGCAGGTTCCCTGGACACACAGGTAGGTGTCCAGACAGGTCTTGACTATCTCCATAGGAGGAGACTCCACAACCTCTCTGGGCAGCCTGTTCCAGTGCTCCACCACCTTTACTGTAAAGTAGTCCGTTCACATATTTGTATGGAACTTCCTATGTTCAAGTTTTTGGGCCATTACTCCTTGTCCTATCACTACACACCACCAAGAAGAGCCTGGCCTCATCCATTTTTCTCCCACCTCCCTTCTTCCCTTTAGACAATTATAAACCTTTATCAGATCCCCCCTTATTCTTCTCTTCCCCGGGCTGAATAGTCCCAGGTTACTCATCCTTACCTTATAAGGGAGATGCTCTAAGCCCTTAATAATCTTTGTGGCCTCTGCCGGACTCCTTCTAAGAGATCCCTGTCTTTTTTTAATTGGAGAACCCAGAGCTGAACATAGTATTTTGAATATGGATTCACCAGGGCAGAGTAAAAGGGGAGGATCACCTCCCTCAACCTGCTGGCCATGCTTTTTCTAATGTACCGCAGGATACACCACCGATGGCTTATGACCAACCATTCAAGCAGATGAACATGCATGATTAGTGAAGATATGGAAGATACTGAGAAATCTTCCCAGTTCGGAAGAGGAAATGTTTTAGCAATGGATGCAGAATATTTTGTTTTATGTCTGCAGTTGAACCAACTGAAGCATCAGCCTATTTCTTCAACATCAACTCGTCAGGTGGAACTACTTGTACTACACTGCCAAGGACATGTCACAACAAAGGTAGGTGCTGCAGCTAAACTGGATCACCAGCCAGTTCATTTGCCTGGATATACGAGCAAGAAGGACCCTATGATATGTTCTGATGTGTACCTACATGCCAGCTTACACACAGCTCTCTCATCTCTTCATTTATAACTCTGTTGTGGTGTCATGGTTTTGCAGTTTTGTAATTTTGCTATCAGTATTCCACATCATAACATCATGATAAAGCATGGATAATTTTGACGAATGTGCTGCTCACAAAAGAAGACAGAATGTCCCAGAGAACATCACGGTCAGTCATATGACACGGACTCTATATAATCTCACTTCGGTGCTGGACTCCTGCTCTTGGATCCTGCCAGCCATGGGGGAGTGTGTGGGAGCGTTCCAGCCATTTCGCCTAGAGTTACAGTAGGCCTCTCGGTTTCGGGACTCACTCTCTCTTATTTTACTTGATTCGTTAGCCTTAATTCCAATTATATTGTATTATATTGTGTTATTCTGTATTCCGATATAGTATTTAGTAAATAAGTGTGCCTCCTTAGATCATTGCCGCTGTATTTATTTTCCTTTTCCCCTGTTTTTCCCTTTTCCTTTTGGGATAGCAGCCCTGCAGGACGTCTATTCCCCTGTCATGGGTGCAGGTAGATTTTAGCTTAACCTATGACACGTGGATAAACAGCATTACTGAAAATGATAATGAACACAACTTTGGCTTCTAGGACCTCTAGGCTCTGTTCATCTATCCCTGTTTTTCCATTAGATAAAGTTACTGGGTTTCACTAAAGATTTCAGAAAGTCTTCAGGGAAACCCAGATTCTTTTATTAAAGGGGAATTATTTTCTTTTAGTTACCATGAGATGCAGCAGAAGTAATGTCACTTGTTTCCACCAAATTTCTCTTGATTTAAAGCAGTGTGTCTGGTACCAGATTATTGGAACAGTTGTAATTAAGTGTGCTTTTTGAGCATCTTCGAATTTGCAGAATGAATTCTGTTTCAAGGTCCTGCTGAAAAATAATGTTCCAACAATGTGCCTAGGTGAAAATGGTGTTCTCTGCTGTTGAAAAAGATCTTCATTGTCTAGTGTGAGTAAATGAATGCTTTCATAACTAATCCATTTGAAATATGTGATTATTTCTGAGGCATATTAACAATGCAACTTTAATTATACTGTATACCAGAAGAGATTGGATGGAGGTAAGAAAACAGTCTTTCAGAGGATTGTTTATTTTCACAGTGCAGAATGAGAAGCTAAGAAAAAAAAAAAATGGTTTCTAGAAAACAAAAATCCTTAATATGTTGGTTGTTATTTGTTGTTGTTTTGTTGAAAGTTCATCTTTTGCTCTTTCTGAGGAGAAAAAGCACATTACAATCCTAGCACATAGTGAAGCACAATTCAGAGAATATTCTTTAACACTCTAGGAACCAGTACAGTGCAAAAAGAAGGTGCTGATGTGAAAAGGGAAATGTTATAGAACTGTTACAGCAATATGGGGAAAAAAGTTATGCTCATGTGATTACATTTTCAAGATTTGCTTCTTTTGTACCACTCTTTAGTAAACATGGTTTATCAAGGACAAGCACAGAGACTTGATCTATTCCCTGGATTTTCCCTGTTAATGTATGAGCAGAAAGGGAGCAGATCTGCTCACTATTAATTTCCAGAAATAATGTTGTTACTTCTGGAGTAATTAATCCATTTGTGAATGTTGTGAGTTTTGTTCCTAAGCAATTGAGAAATGAACACACAGAATTCTTCCTGCTGTACAACGTGAATTGAAGATTGATTACAAACTCAAACCATCTGGGGCAAAGATAAACTAATACATTTGCTTTTAATCTAAGGCAATTAGGTAAATTAAATATCAACACTTTTAAAAGGAAATTTACTGACTTCTATGCCAATACACAGAGTACGGTAATACTGGTGATTTCAGCATGACCCCAGAGCCATAACTTGATTGAGCTGCTCCAGCTTCAGTTCAGCTCTCACAAGTAAGGAAGTACCCTTGAGACAGACTGTCATGGTGCGGGGAACAGATTATTTAGATTTTCATAATCAAATGGAGATTAGTACTTCTGCTATTGTGCTATTTATTTAGTTTTAAATCATCTGTCATTTGCCATTTAGAATGATTTTAGAATGTGATATAAGCTCATAGAGTTATACATTATGAATAGAAATCACAAATTTTCCTCTTCAGTGAGAAGTAACAAAATATTTTAAAAATGATCATTTTGGGGGTTTTCTTTTTTTTTTTTTTTTTTTTTCTGTTTCACTGATCACTTTGAGTTCCACTCATCCTTTATCTTCCTTCACAGGGCTGTCACAACCAGGAATGATGAAAAGAAAGCACAGAGACGGATGTCAACATTAAATACAATTGCCCACATGCTTCCTAACCAGAAGTCTGCATAGCTTCCTAAAAGAGTACTGACCAGTGGGACATGGTTGGTTATGATAATACTTTGAAAGAAACCTATCAAGACTTCTTAGCCCCTAAAAGAATGCAACAGTGACAACAAAGCATATTTTCAACAAAGCAGGCTCTGCTGTGATGAATTCTACATGTAACATGCTCATATTAAATTATACACAGAATCACAAATGATGAAGTTTGGAAGGAACCTTTGAAAGTCATCTCGTCCAAACCCTCCCCAGCCAGAGACAGCTAAAGCAGGTTACCCAAGGCTGTTTCCAAAAATTCTGACTTAATCAGAATGTTCAGTCATACCACAATTCATATCTTGAGAATCAAGAAGTTTAATCACTACTGCATTGGAAATTATATATAAAATCTTAATACAGCAGTCAATGTATCCATTTCTGGAACTTGGTAGAGGTTGATGTGCTTGAGTTATTCATTCCACTTCATCACTCTCTGTCTGATCATTTTGCAAGAATGCATGTCAGTCAAGCCTGCAGCTTTTGATGAGCAGCTCTGTTGGTAAGCTGGGCTACTCTAGGAAATGGAGGAGTGGAAAATCACATGGCTTGTGTCTCATCTCAGAGTTATCTCCATCTCTGACCTTTAGCTTATGGGTCTTCCTTTGCTGAATACTACCTCATTCGGTAACTTTGAATTATAATCTCTTTACTCACGACAACATATTTATATTTCAATGAAATGGGCAATATCTGAGTGATTTACAAATTCTGCTAGATATTGCCAGCACCTGCAAAGGCTAGAAATTGTTGCCTGTTCTGCCGGTGTAGGGAGAAGCAAAACTGAGGGTAAAAGCACTGAAACAACATTGACATTTATTTCACACTTGGCATAGCCATGACATCTTTGTTCTAAAGGCTTTCTCCTGGTGAAGGCAACAGCCATTTGGGCAATCCATGTTTGGTTGAAGTTTTGAACTGTATAAAAACAAACCCAGTAGTCATTAAAGACTGGATATACAGGTACCAAGACGGAGCAAGCCCAGCCTCTCATCATCTGTCACCTTTTTACCTCAGCAGTATTTCTCAGACTGCAACATTCTAACAGAAAGTTCCACACATCTTCACTCAGGCTTCTTCACTGCAAATTCTAGACTGCCGCTCCACATGGAAGTGATAGGTAGACATGAAAAGCAAATGGGCCTACAGAGTATATTTAGTATTAACAGTGAGCTCAAGAGTAGCACCTATACATCCCCCCTACCTCCCAATGCGCTGAGCTGGTGGGGCTTTTGTTATGTCTGAAGCTTCATGATAGAGATTTTTCATTCTGATGATTAGCTAAATGTCACCCTTGCCGTTAACATGTTTTGTCAGTTTCTTGCCGAAAAGGCAGAATACAGTATCACTTTTTAAGACAGCAACACCATTTGTTAACTTTTAATTTGTCATAATTCGTCATTTTTTCTAACACAATCCCATGGAGTCACCTCTGAGATCTTCTCAAGTATGTTTGAAGTCAGTCTCTATATTTTACTTCTACAATATTTGCTTTTAGTCAAGTGTGAGACATTAATCAGAAAGTGTGAGTGACCTCAAAAGAGTAGTTCATTATTAAAGATCAAAAATATCTCTTCAGAATTCTCCAGTTTGAAAGATTTAAAGTTTACCAAGTAATTGATAACACGACTATACCAATATGTACTAACTTGCTACCTACATAAGCATAGCAAAAGCAGAGCATTGTTTAGATCACTAGAAAACACATTAGTAGCAGGAAAAAAATAAAATAAAATAGAACAGAATGCATGGATTCTAACATATACTCCATAATAGGATAGATCCTAATATCATACATTCCTTAGGGTTACCAGATTTAAACAGCATTTCCAAGAGTCCAAGATAATAATATGTGAATGGAAAAGTTAAAATCTGGAATAAATAGTTACAAGTTAGAGGACAAAAGAAAGAGCAAGAATTTCTGACTTACAGCTCAGGTTGCCTTTGGTTAATGAGAGAGATGATGAAAACAAAACTGAAAACAAAAACAACAATGAAAAAAAAACCAACAATATATTAGAAAAGCACCAAGTGAAAATGGAATCAGTGGCCAAGGAATTGATTTAGGTTGGAAAGGACCTCAGGAAGACAGCAACTTTCAAAAGCCTGCTCTAAGCATTTTTGATGCATTTTGATGCTTGACTGCATTGCACAAAGCCTTCTCCTGTCAAATCCTGAATATGGCCAAGAATGGAGATTCAGTAACGCAATGCAATGGACTCTCAGAGACTCGTGCCCTAATCTAGCACACTCACTCTATGTTTAAATCTGAATTTTTAAAAACTCCCGAGCCATTCTTAGATATTTGGAAACATCTTTAAACATGAAATATGAAACCTTGAAGAAATGCAAAAGCATAACATGCATGAATCACACAAAATAATTTATGGATGGTTCAAAAAGGTGTTATTACATCAGTGATTTCACATGATAACCTGTGCCAGTAGGGCGCTCCTACAGAGAGAGGTGAAGCTCATTCTCTGTGTTTAAGAACAATGAACTCTTGCAAGTTACATGAGCAGAAGGCAGAGAAATGTCCTACATACAGCAATTTTCAGAGTAGCATTACCATTAGTTAATTTCTTTCTCTTACCTCTTTATCAGCTGTTAAAAAAATGAAAACAACAAAATTAACAAAAAACAACAGAAACAACATAAACAAGAGAGAAACAGCAACAGAAAACAAAGCAGTTTCAGAGATATTTAAGTCCTGGTTTTGCTGCTGTGAACAGCTCATCAACAACCAGTGGCCTTCCCTGCCAAATAATTTCTGTGGTGGAACGAGTGCAGAAATTGCTTAGCCTACAGCTACATACCTCCTGCAATTAGAGAGATCTTGATGAATAATTGAGAAATCCGATCCTGCTGATCTCATGTGTAATTGAAGTGTAGCCTAACTCAAATAGGAAAAACAGTATTTGTCACATTTTCAGTTTGCCTCAGTGGTTAATTTTCACTAATACTGCACTATGCTATTCTTCTCTTGCTATTTAATTTTTCACTTAGCTATATCTTACACTGACGCAGGCTTGAAAATCATCATATAAAATAGGCAAGCTCACATTGTCTTCTTGTTAGTGGTAGGAACCACATAACAATTTAATTGAGTTGTTACCAAATGTATATGCAGGTACTCATTGCAATATTGATGCCACAGACTCTGCAGCACTCACTAGCAACTGAACAGCACGCATATGTTAAAGCCAAGCGACAAAAGTGTCTCAGTGCAGCAGTGTATATATAGCTGCACTGTATATCCCAGCAATATCTAGTCTGGGAGGTAATGTGGAAGCTTTCTGTTATATAATTTCATTAGGGTTATGGAGTGATCTAAACCAAAGCAGCAATGCAAGAATAGATATTACATTGCTTTTATCAAAAGAGCTGAGACTCTCTGAGCCTGTCACTGTGAAAAATGCTGGCAGTGCTTTCCTAATTGCTCCCAGATGTTTGTCATTAGGAACTGAAGAAAAATAACATTTTCTCATGAAAAAGATTGTCTATAGTACAGCAGGATACCAAGCATGGCTACTGGGATGAGAGCATCCTTGTGTCTTTCAAAATGTAAGGCTCCACATGTAGATAGGTACTGAGACTGACAAGATCTCTGACCAGGGCAAAGTCCAGCTCAGAGAGGATCATCTGTCCCCATATGTCCTGTACAGGGACATATGGGACATATGACTGTCACTCCATCTCTATTCACTTTCACACTGGTAAGAACAATGAGTAAGCACCACGTCTCCCTCCCATTCCCTTTCACCAAGGTTTTCATGGTCATGCGAGTCAAGATATAGTTTAAGAAAGACCTGTGCTATATGTTGTTAACTATGGTTTGTTACCAGGTCAAAATGCCACAATTCAGAGAAAGTTAATAAGTGTTTTATCCAAATAATCTTGTAATTTTTTGATGAGTTATCTTACAAGGAATAGCATATTTTAAAGAGTTATTAAAGAACAATGCAACTGAAAAAAAAAAAAAAAGTGCCTAAAACCAAGAATGTTTAATTGCAGGTTGAATTTAGCCCACCAGGACTCAACACTGTACTGTGGTGTTTTAAGCCGTACCAAATTGTGCTTGAAAGATCTGGTATGTTTGTTTTGTTCCCTTCAAGCTGGAACCCTCATTGTCAATAGCACCTATTGGTTGTGCCAACATAGAGTTCACTGGTAAATTTTCTACTGGCTCCTTGCCGCCTTACAGTACCAGAGTATCCAACCTAAAATAGTGGTAGTAAATTCATTACCATTACCAAGTGGCTAAAATAATTTAAATGTAATTATCTAGTTTTTAAACCCTTCAACCACAACCTTCTCTTTAATTTAAACTTTCTACAAATCTCAAGTTTTCAAGTTCACTTTTAGTGCATAATTTGAAATGAATGGTTTTACATGCAAAGGGTTTTAATAATCTAAGGGAGGCCGTGTCTGCAGGCAGTACTATCTCTTTGTTGAAAAAACAGGGTATCTCAGTACATTTTGTCCTGTCTGAACCAGTATCAGCAAACTTTTAAGAAGTGTTTGGGAACATTTGCTCTTAACTATATTTAGCTTAATTATGTTCATTTGCTAGACAAGTTAAAACACATGATGGAGCCTGCTAGGAAGGAAGAAGTAGTAAGTTAATCAGTCCTTTTGGAGAAAATTTAACAAAGAATTACAGCTGATAACACAAAATTATCATTTCAGTGTAAGGTAAGTTGAGGTAAGAATCAAAGAAAGTGTTTGCGTGTCATCATACCATTATCTGTACTATCCAACCTGGCCTTGAATGCCTCCAGGGATGAGGCAATCCTTTCCACATGGAGGAATTAAGGTCTTCACATTTGTTTTATATGAATTTCCACATCAGACTGTCAGACTGCCCCTCTGCTGCCATTTGTCATATATCAACAACATGTAATAGAATATTAGTGGAAAGGTTCACTACTACTACTACTGCCATAGCACCAAAATCTATGCGAGTAGTGAGGTGCTGGAATAGGCTGCCCAGAGAGGTTGTGGATTCCCAGTCCCGGGAGGTGTTCAAGGCCAGGTTGGATGGGGCCCTGGGCAGCTTGGTCTAGCTAGTATTAAATGTGGAGGTTGGTGGCCCTGCCTATGGCATAGAGGTTGGAGTTTCATGATCCTCGAGGTCCCTTCCAACCCAGGCTATTCTGTGATTCTGTGATTCTGTGATTCTGTGATCCACCTAGAACATTGTGAGACAACATAACACAACAGGAGTCATTATTTTTGGAGCAATCCTTGTAAAATATGTCGTTAATGTGTGTAAAATGTATATTAAATAAATAAATCAAACTTATTTTCATTTTTTTAATGATTTTTTTTTTAAATTAAAACATATGAAACAGCAACAAAACCATAAAACTGGTCGCAATCAAACCAAAATTGGATAATTTTTTCAGCAGTTTTGAAATCTATTCTCAAATTCCTTTATCAAAAAGGAAAGCAGAGTTGCATATTCTTTGCTGTTCACAGGACTGTGTTTAGCCAATGCATAAAAATCCATAAACTTATTTGCCAGAACCTGACCTGATATTGCAGTGTGCTTTCCCCATGCCCTGGTTTCAGCTCTGATGGGGTTCACAGTGCACTGATGTTCGGTTCTTTTCTTTTTTCCAGAAAGATTATTATCTTCTTTAGGTCACAATCACAGGTATCAGCTTAGACCAAAATCAAGTCCTGAACTCAGGGTAGAGGAGTTATACCCTAATTCTGAAATCCAATGACCCAAAACATGCAATTTCCTGCAATGTCAGCTTAGTAAAAAGTGCAATTCATGAAGAATATGTGTGGGAGTGAAGACTTGACACATTAGGATTTCCATCTCAGGAGTCATGCTGAACTAGATAACATAAAACTTGTGTTGGCAGTGTGGAGAAACCACATTGACCAGAAAGTAGAAACATTTATAATATTTTCAAAATTTGCCTTAGCTCTACTAGTATTAGAAAAAATACTAAAATGGGCATGTAAAAAAATCAAAAGGAAAAAAAAGCATGTGGGGAAAGAATAGAGAAGTCCTAAGGGTAGAGAAGAAACAGAAGGGAAGAAGGGAAGCAGGGGAGGAGGAAAGAATGAAAGAAGGAAAAGAAGGGAGAAGGAAAGAAGGAAAGAAAGAAAGGAGGAAAGAAGGAAAGGAGAGAAAGACAAAACGAAGAAAGAAAGACGGAACGAAGAAAGAAAGAAAGAAAGAAAGAAGGAAAGAAAGAAAGAAAGAAAGAAAGAAAGAAAGAAAGAAAGAAAGAAAGAAAGAAAGAAAGAAAGAAAGAAAGAAAGAAAGAAAGAAAGAAAGAAAGAAAGAAAGAAAGAAAGAAAGAAAGAAAGAAAGAAAGAAAGAAAAGAAAATCTCATGAACAATGTTAGAGTTTAACCAGCCCTATTAAAGATAAATAACTCAACCCACTACATCCCAAACATCTTTTCTCCCTTCACAAGACAGCCTTTGTTTCCACTGTAACATCAGCTACCGATAGACTTACCTCTGTGGTTGCTTCTTCCATTCCCCACAGAAAAATATACAGAAGTCAAATTTACTTGCTCCACAAAAGACAAATGTACTGAACGTGCAAGTAATTTCATCAAGTACAATCAGCAAGTGCTTGTTAATATGTAACTACTGCCACAGCTCAAGCGATTATGAAAAGGCAAAGCATAAAAAACAGTATGCTTTTAATAAGCAGGATTATAGTCTTCAGGGCATATTTGATTATCTTTACACAAATGTTAATCAAGCAAATGTTGCAGCATCAGTGATTAATACTGTAGGTGCTAATGAAGTGTGGGCTTCTTTAATACTTATAATTCAACAAGGAGAGGCTCACACTGCACCCTGCTATTACACTTGTGGGTAGGGCAAGCAGCACATGCTAGCTGCTATCATTTGTGCTGCCGGAACATCCAGACTGCCTGGTTCATAAAGGTGTTGCACAAAGTGGGATGTGTGGCTCAGCACCCGGCTTGCAGCATGGTGCTGCTCCCAAGGAGAGGGTCAGGAAGAGTGTGAGATGTTCTTACTGCAGTGTTAAAGCTTCCAAGAGTTCTAACAGCTGCTGCCATTCATGTAAAGCACTGATTAAAAAATATATATAGAATCACAGAGTCATAGAATCCTTAGAGTTGGAATGAACCTTTAAAAGTCATGTAGTCCAACCGCTCTGCAGTGAACAGGGACATCCGCAGCAAGATCAGGTTGCCCAGGACTTGATCCAGCCTCACCCCGAAAGTCTCCAGGGACAGGGCATCAACCACATCACTGGGCAACCTGTTCCAGTGCCTCACCACCCTCACTGTGAAAGACTTTTCCCTTATATCTAAATCTAGCTTCTTTAAGCTTGAAACCATTTCCCCTTGTTTTATCACCACAGATCTGTCCCCTTCTTTCCTGTAGCTCCCCTTTAGATATTGAAAAACTGATATCAGGTCACCTCGGAGCCTTTCTTTTCTCCAGGCTGAACACCCCCAGCTCTCTCAGCCTATCCTTGCAAGGAAGGTGTTCCATTCCTTGGATCATTTTTGTGGCCCTTCTCTGAACACACTCCAAGTCTCTCTTGTACAGAGGACTCTACATCTGGATGCAGTACTCCAGGTGAGGCCTCACCAGCGCAGAGTAAAGGGGCACGATCATTTCCATTGCCCCGCTGGCCACGCTTCTTTCGATGCAGCCCGGGATATGGTTGGCTTTCTGTGCTGCAAGGGCACACCACTGGCTCTCGTCCAGCTTGCCATCTGCCGGTATCCCTAGTCTTTTTCAGCAAAAAAAGACTGTGCTCAGTCCTTTCATCCCCCAGCTTGTATTGGTAGTGGATGCTGCCTTGACCCACGTGCAGGACCTTGCAATTGGATTTGCTGAATTGAGGTCATCCACTCTGCAGGTCCATTTTCAGTTACTCAGCACAAACTGCAGGATAGGGAACTTGATCAAGTGAAGTGTAACCACTGTAATGACAAAAAAGTCTGCAAGGGCCTTAAAAATCTATTAATATATGACAACTCTACAATAAAATAAAATAAAAGCCAGCCATTGAATGTATTTGGCAGGTTATTTTATCACTCAGATTGTCACATGCCTGCCCACCCCGTGTAATCTTCTATTAGCTTATGTACAGGGGGTTGGGATGGTGGCTACAGTCACACAGGGCAGCACATCTCCCATTATGGCTATGATGGTTATTTCTGCTCTTGCATCTCCATCTTTGGCAATGGTCAAAGAGAAAAATGACAATTTCTATGTCTAGACAGGAAGATTTGCTTTAGAAACTGACATCTTATTTTTAAAGTTTGAATTGACCAGTTAATGAACTGAAAATGAAGAAATACCTATTCAACATCATCAGAATAGATAAGGTTATCAAAAGCTGCTCTATTAATACAGAAAATTATAGTATCTCCTGTTCGGTTAATTCACTATGTTGAGTTTCCTTAACACTTGAGTCCAATATACACCATGCAAATATTACTTTTTTTAAATGATTACAGAGCCATAGGAAGTTTTTGCCTTAATATAGGCCATGTGGATTTCTATGTTTTGCTTTAATAGCAAGATTTGTTTTAAAATAAATATTTTTCAGTCTGTTCTAGAAAGCCACTTCTTTTTATTTCCAGAAGCCTAACACATTTCAAGATTTCAGTGTGAGAATTCACACAGAGCAGAATTGCTAGAATTCTCTTTTTTAAGTTTTCCTGAGTTCAGTTAATTCTCAAGAGAATTTTTTAGTCGGCTTCAGCACATCATTTTATCTTAGGTGTTTCGTCTTTGAAGTTAAACTGTTTACCACAATTACACTCTACATTTCCTACCATGATTATTCATGGATCTTTCCTATTATTATTCTGAATCATCAAAGGAGAAGCATTTATATTGATTTCTGAAAAAGATAAGCTATTCTCAATGATAAGTTTCAGAAGTAGAAAGAAAAGTACATTTTTTTCTTTGTAGTAAAGCAGAAGTATCAACAAATACATAGATAATGATGTTCTAACAACAGAGTTCTTTTGTGTGTAAAGAACAGCCTTCTAGAAGCAATGCATAAGGAGCTAAATTCTTAAATCACATCATTATTTTTAATAAGATTTGTCCATGCTTCTCCCTGTGTACTGAAGTGGAAGTTCATTCCTCCAGGACCCAACTCAAGGGCTTTCTTCTAAAGAAAGCTCTGCACCAGGTGGGAAATGCAAAATGTGAGGCTGGCTTCAGCTGCATCAAAGAGAACATAAATTTTCCTCTACTTAATAGAGACAAGATGAAAGGGAGAAGAACTATTGCCACACAACTTTCTGTTCTTTCTAATTACTGTCATAGCTTAGAAATGAAGTGGACTGCCTTGTGCAACCCTTTTTGACATGGAAAAGATCATTTAGATATTCTCTCCATAGTTATACAAGAATTAAAGCAGAACTAGGACTACCAAATTCTGCAGATTTTTTGACAGTTTCTCTGAAACATGTAATGAATGGTAAATTAAAAGCAGAGGATTCATTTTGCACTTTCCAATGAGATTTTCCTCCTAAAAACTGGGGATTGTTGGGTCAACCTATTGGGCCAGGTTAGCCCTACAACTGCAGATGCTATACAGCCCTTAAGATTCAAAACTGTGTTAGGCATTGATGCAGGACTCAAACTTTTTATCAGGCACACTGTCTAAAAGGAGCTTGGGAAAGGGTGTTGGAATTACAATTTTAACTGTGCTGTTATCATTGTTCTTTTGAAATGAGGTAAGAGATGCTTAAAAAGAAAAGCTCATTTTCTCACAGTAAGGTTGTGTGATGCATCTCATTCTGATCTTGCCAAAAGCCTCAACAATTCAAAACATAGAAAACTCAACACTAAGTGTGCCAGAATTTCATAAGCTTATATATTATTTTTCATCACATGGAAATTAATCATCATTTTGCAAATATTACCAAATCTCATTAATTCTAAAATCTCCAAAATTCTTAGAATACAAAGTGTGCCTTAATTAAGTAGAACTCTTCAGTTTCTGCAGAGCACATCTCTATATTCTGAAGGAGATTTCAAGGCCTGGGCACATGACAAGATATTTCTGAAATCTCCAGTGCAAGTAAAAAGAGGCCTGACCTTGTTCTTTATACTTTTTTCCTAACAATAAGGAAAACTTTGGCTGGGGAACAAATAAGAAGAGAGGGCTTAATTCTGGATAGTTAATTATGTTTTCTGCAAAAAGCAATAAACTTTACCCTTCTTCCATTTCAATTCCACTCCCCTTCTGTCGCTGATGGCTATTTAAGAAGAAATAACTCAAGACAAACAATAAAGACAACATCAACAAGGTGGTATTTTGTCATCTCAATTGCTTGTATTTCCTGTGCTCTGACGTATCTGAGACATTCGTCCCAATATCTTCAGAAAACTTTTTTTCATAAGTGTCAGCCTCCCCACAACACTTCCACAAGCAAAATGCTAAGCCATGTGCCAGAAAACAAATAAATAAATAAATAAATGGGTCTTACCCTACAGTACCGAAAGAGCAAAGGAAATCCTTGATGTCTACAACTGTTCAGTGATGCAAAATAAAACAACCTTGTCACATCCCCTCTTCACCTGTTTAGTGAATACTGTTCAACCTACTACAAGAAGGAACCAGAAAATGTACCAGACAAGGTAAAGCTCTAGTTTCTGAAGACAAGAAGGCTCTTCTGAACATGACTGGACAGGGGCTGCATACTAGAGAGCTTGTCGAATCTGCCTCACACTGACAGCAATTCGATTCCATCCATGAGCTGAACATGCTCCTGAGATCATGTCTCATACTTCTCTCAGCTACATGTCTGTTTTCAGGAGGAAGGTTTCCATTTTTAAGTTACTTCATCTATATATTGCAGGATTGTCCATTAAAACCCAGTCTCTTCAGGCACTGAAGATCATATTTAAGCTATTAGATTAATGCTTTTATAATTAGTATGTCCTATAAATCAATTTACTCTCTAAGATCACCTTCCATGACCTAAAGAAACAGATCCCATAACAGCAAGATTATTAAGTGGCAAAACCCATAAATGTCTGAGTGTGGACAGTCACACACCTGGGAAAGAAATAACACAATATAGACTTTGTTTGGGAACTTGTAATGACTTTTATTATCCAAGGTGTTATGATCTAACCATTGACTAATGTAATTTCATTTGGAATCTATTAGATAGGAGATTTGCATACTGTGGTTCAGTGAAAATACTTTCTGAGAACTTCCCTGGCAAATTCTGAAAACTAGATTTGAATACATGATCTCTATTCATTTCTCTTTCTTCAGCTATTCTCACAAATCCAGTGAAATTATGACTGTTCAGCACAGACTTTTCTGTATGCTCTTTTCCAACTTGAACAGTTTGCAATGATTCCTATTTTAATTCAGTGTTTTATTCAAATGAGGAAATAAAGCTTGGGCATACATTTGTTTTACATTCATTTTACTTCTCATTCCATGTGCTTTTCACAGCTGCTCAGTTTATTGCAGTGCTTTTCCAAATGAAAACTCCAGCTGCTCCAGCCTTGAGAGCTGTATAATACATGTTGTATGAGCCTGTTTTCCAGAAACTCAATAGTTATTCCATCTCTAGTCAAGAAATCAAATGTTTAGGATTAACTTGTGAATGCTGTTTTGAATGTCCCAGTAGTTTTTAACTCGGATTCACAAGAAAATGAGTCATGTCCCTCTAGCTTTCTTTCTTTGTTCTCCATGATAACTTTTAGCTTATAAGTCGATATTAAACAAATTTGGCAGACACAGATGTTTCTGTTTGCCTAATGGAAAAAGGTGTCTGGATTGAGAAGAGAAAATCTTAGGCCAAAATATTAATTCAACCCTTTTCAGACATCAAAGAACCCACATTCATGCAGAGCCTTCAAAAACAGTCCTTTAGGAAGTAGGTGTTACTGATCCTGCTGCTGAAGTAATTTTACATATAAGAATCAGAGTCACAGAACTGTAGGGGCTGGAAGGGACCTCTAAAGATCGAGTCCAACCCCCTTGCAAAGCAGACCTGGGCAACCTGTTCCAAAGCTCCATCACTCTTACCGTGAAGAAGTTCCTTCACATACTGGTGTGGAATTTCCTATGCTTCAGTTTATGGCCATTTCCCCTTGTCCTGTCCCCAGAGCTGAGAAGAGGTTGGCTATGTGCCTTTGACTTCGACACCTAAGCTATTTGTAAACATTAATAAAATCACCTCTGAATCTTATTTTCTCTGTGATGAGGAGGTCCAGCTGAAAACCTTGTAACTTACTGGACTGCCTGGCTACTGGCAATTGACAGTCTATGTGTAGTAGGAAGATCAGTTTGTACTTACAAGATCCCCTCAGTTTAACAATACCCACAAAAGCATCCCTTCATTCCAGTGGTTCACTTGCCATGAAGATTCTCTGCTCCATAGTCTATTTACCATCTTCCTTGAATATAGGGAGAGCAATAAATTATCACCTACTGAACAAGATAAGGAGATTGGGCTCATGCCAAAACAGACATAGTAGACTATCTGCAAGAAGACTGAATCCAGTTACATCGCCAGTTAGTATGCACATCTCTCATTCTTGGGAATCTAATAAAAGTAAAATTCTTTTTGTTTTCCTATTTAGTTTGACAGCTGTATCTCGTGGCATGATGATCTGAAAACATTGTACCTGACTTTCATGCAATAATGCATCCCATTGCCACAGACCTCACCAGCAGCATGCCAGTATATATCAGACCAGTCACACTGACTAACTTCTTTGGCTCTGGAATCTCTGGGGAAGATTTTGAAACATTCTGGAATAAAATATTAGTCTTACAGCACTGAAACTTGTTCTGCAGAATCAGCGTCTAAAGAGCACTACTTTGATGGCTTGATCAAGAAAACTGATTTCAACTATCTAAGCAACTATCTGGAGTGATGCTACTGAAATGCCAATGCCCTGAAGGATAAATTTCCACATCTTGTTCTTTGGAGGGCATACCACAGGAGGGCAGACAGCTGGCTCCCTATGGCATAGCATTTGTGTGCTTGCAGGAGCTCAGTTTGTCACAGGTATAGAAAATATCTTTTTTTTTTTTAGCTACAAAGGCCGAGAAAGCTGTCTGGATTCTTTTCAAGTTTTGGTAGTAAGAAGCTGGTTGTGAACAGTAAATGATCCCTAGCACTCTACTTTTGTTTCTAGCCTGGATCAGTATAATATGGGTAATATCAGAATCAGTGATGGCTCGCTGTCAAAATCTTAATACCTTGCACTAGACTTTCCACTGGAGTCTGCTATTTTACCCAGCACAAAGAACAGAATGAAAGAGAAGTTGCCTCTGTTTAAACTTTTATCCCTTTGTTTAATGCCAGCAAGGAATGGTAGCTAAGGATATAGAAAACAGGACAGTTAAACCATGTTGCTCCTTGTTCCCATATATTTGCCTTTTAATTTTACATTTTTTTATCTGTAAAATATTAAAAAAATAATCTTCAACCTTTGTTTTTATTATACAATACTGCACACTTCAATTTAAGCTTTCTATTTACTTTTACACATAAAGAATGTTGTATTTATTGTGATCTTCAGAAGAATTTCTGCTCTGCAGCTGTTGTTCTGTTAAAAAAATAATGCATACAATTAGTGAAAATTAAAATTTACTTTTCATATGCAGGTTCATTATAAAACAATATTAACTATAATACAATTTATTAATCAAATTCATTAGCAACACTAATTGCTGAACACATAATTATTTGATAGGGTTGATTAAATGTTTAAAATTCTTTCCATGCCTATTTATTTTTAACCAGAAGTATACTGCCTCACAGGAGTTTGCATTTACTTTATTGCCATCATCTATGGCTTACTGTCCATTCACTGTGACCTTTCAACACAGACCCGATCTAGTTAAGTTGGATCCTTCAGTTTCTGCTGATTCAGTAAACACCTGCAATCCAGTTAATGCAATTAACTTCTCATGCTGGTAGTGTAATGTATGACATGAGAATTGTTTAATGAGTTACAATGTAGTAAATTTTTTAAATACTCCTAAGCCTCCTTCAAGCTACCTTCTTTCTACTGTGACAGCAGAATAGAATGGAATGGAGTAGAATGGAATGGGTTAGAGTGGAATGGAATGGGTTGGAATGGAATAGAATGGAATGGGTTGGAATAGAATGGAATGGGTTGGTATAGAATGGAATGGGGTGGAATGGAATGGAGTGGAATGGAATGGAATGGAATAGCACAGCATAAAACAGAATAGGTTCATTTCAGTTGTAAGGGGCCTTCAAATATGTAGTTCAACTGCAGCTACACATGGTAACTAGTTGGATATTTACTGACACAATCAACATTAAGATGGGCATATTCTCAACTGAAAATAAATAAATAAATACAAAAGAAAAAGCAGATGTGTACTAGCTACTGCTATAGCTATGAGTGCAAGACTAGTTCCATCTTTATGTTTGAAGATAAGCTCCATACCTTTGGTTATATGTTTTAAAATCTTTATCCATAGTAGCTCAATTTTTGCCTTCAGCCTTTCAAATTCTTGTGCAAACAGTTAAGATATACAATTAAATCTTTAAAGTAATTCCTTCCAGAAATGACAGCTCATGGAGAAAATGAATGTATTTTGAAGTGCCAGATAGCTCAAATAGTGCATCTGCTGAATTGCAAAGCTCAGAAGACATTGCTATAATACAGCTCAAACACCCACCTGCTGAACAAGGTGAGCATTCTATTGTGCTCTTTGCTTATGGATTTGTCTATAATCTGTCATTACTGATGTCTTGAAGTAATTTACCAAGGAAAATGAGAGAAATCATTATGTCACTCATTATGAATAATTACCTGTTTGTAAGAAACATTCATTTGTGACAACCAAAGGTTGTTTCTTGTTGTTTTTTTTTTCTCCCCCCATGCTCTAAACTCAGTAAAATGTTGCTCTCCTTCATTGGTTACCTACTTTACTATGATGGTGATTAAATATGATTATTTACTTGATGTATTTTTTTTTCCTTAGGTAACTAAACTTCAAACTGACAAAATTCAGAAATTATGTACTTGCTGAATTTTGTTTTTAACTAATCTGTAATACCAATTGTATGGTAAAATAAACATAACTCCATACTTCAGTATTATCTGGTGTTTGAAGTTCAGGTCATATTGATGTACCAGCTTTGTGCTGACTTGAAATAACCAGGAACTTAAATGTTGAACATTTTACTGTAATATGGAAATTAAAACTAATTCACACAAGTGGCTGAAATCGTCAAAAGAAGTTTTAAGGAAGAAGGTGACAGCAGTAACATTTTCACTGTTTCTAAGAAATGTTGTTTTGTATTTAGTCAAAACCAAAATGCATTGATTTCCTGTTCTTCTCCATCAGAATGCATTTGTCCTCCCATGCTTTCCCAAAGGTTACCCCACTGACTGCCAACCAGGTCTTTACCAGTATCATGAGCTCACAGGACATCTCCAGGCTGTCCAGACACACCTCAACTACCTTCTGCATTGAGCACCTTGAGGAACAACAATCCTACCAGAGTTTCAGAACCTGCTTTGCTTCCAGTTCCTCTCTGTAATGCATATCCCAGTGATTGAGCATGTGGCCCTACCCTGCAACACATATCAAGGTCTTGGTAGATTGTACTTGCGCTGGCATCTGTTGTAGCCTGCAGAAGGCTTCCAGAGATTTCTGTCAAGAGGGAAACAAACCCACTGCCCCAGCACTTATATCCCCACAGATGGTTCACTCTTCTCCTTGCTCCTTCATCTGTTGCTGATGAGTGAATCACCAAGATGATAACACCGCAGATGCTGCAGGGTTTGTCTATCAGCTGTAGATGGTCTTCCTTTGCAGATCTCTTGTGGCCACGAAAGCTACTTTGGTGCTCCAAGACAACATAGGAATATTCAGAAGGGTCTCCTGTGGTATACTACTTCTGTCTTCTGCATCTGCACTCTAGAGAAAAGTCAAAGTCATTCATAAGGATGAGGACAGTATATCCCACAGTATTTTCCCTCATATTTCTATGTCAGTCAAAATCAATTACATTTCAGTCTGAAAAGGAAGCATTTTACAGACTGGAAAGAAAAATGCTGACTCCTCAAGGTGCTTCTGGCACCACCAGGCTTACTAAAGTATGTAGAAGAGTTGGAGAGTTAACTGAAAAGTGGCCAGTTGTTGAGTACATGTACTTTTGACCTCCAGCTGTGTAAGATAGTCATTAAAGTTCATATATTCTGCCTCCTTCGAAAATGACCCATTCATCCCTATTTCTGCTTGACAAAGAAAAATCTTCTCTGTATGTAATACTTTAATTATGATTCAGATAAGGGAAATAGATTTTTTAGCTATTTTCAGAAAATTTTATTTCATATTTGCTGAAGGGTGTAAGTAGATTGCTCATCACTTCCTTGAAAGTGATGTAAAGTCATTTGAAATCCCAAGCTCATGACATCAGTCTTGGACACTCAATGATATTGGAATCCCTTTACATATAACTAAGCTTGCTAAACTCAAGGATATATCTAAATGACAAAGGTCTCTGCAACCCTATTCACAATGAAAAAGACAGAAGTTGTAGAGCTTTTCTGTTTTCAGAACTCAATTGTAATAATAAAGGTCCTCTGCTTAGAAGTCCTGTTTCATAAGGCTGCCTTTAATTCAGAATTAGATATAAAATAGTAATTCTTTTTAAAAAGATAAGGATCATAGGATCAGTTATTAAAACCACATTTTATGTCCCAGAGGAGAACAATTTCATCTTAAATTTGGACATAAAGGGCAAAAAAAGTTCTGGAGGACATACATTCATATTGCTTGGCTTAGAAGTCCAATGCAATGCATCCAGCTGCTTACAGACCTAAATGAATCCCATATATGACATGTGCATTGCCTCCACACACCTACACAGAACTATCACTGGCCATTTTGTCAGGAGTCTGAAAAACAAAACAGAGAAAAGGCCCGAGTTCTAAAAATTTGGTAGGACAAGATTTCTGGGAGAAGAAAGAGAGGGCATGTAAGGAAACACGAGTAATATAGGCGCAGACCCAAAACATTATGCACTCTACTTCTGTTATGTTGTATTTTCCCTCATTATTTGATCTTCAGTTTTCAAAACCTAGAACTCAGTCTTACCTATGTCAATATGCAAGACAAAACAGCACCATTTGGCCTGAATAATAGGTTTTGTGCAATGTTCTGACAGGAGTTCAGTGTCATGGCAGAGAAAATAGCTACAAAATTTCTCATGCTAGTTTTTCATACAACTCCTCTGAATGTTTCTGGATGCAGAATCCTAACATAATTCAAGTGTATTTTATTATCTTTATTTCCCCATTCTTTTATATAATAAATAAAGAGATGATAATGTGTTGGGAATATCATGACAGCAACGGTGACATTGTTAAGATAAATAAACAACAGAGAAATTAAGGTTGTGTTGGTTTGCTGGGGAAGTGTTGGAAGGATGCATATTTCAACAACACTCCTTTCATTCTGTAAGGACATCATGTTCCTGGTCTGATCTGGTGAAAGAGAAAGAAGCAAGAAAATTTCTTCTTAGATTTTGTTAGATGCTAGTTGCTATGGAGACCAGTCATTTTTATTTGCAGGCATTAATAACGTAGACAATACAGAGCAGCAAGAGTTTAACCCTGGATTGAACCTCATATTGAGCACATTCTGTAGGGAGAAAACTGAATCTCTAAATTAGATACAAGGGCCATTATACCATCTTGTTAACATAAAATCTCGTTAACTGGACTCTAGAAGTGCAAAGTAAAAATCCTGAAGAGCCACATATCTTCATAGATCCCACACTGTCTCCTTATTGTCAAGCTTTGTATGGTGACGTGAGCACCTGTCCTCTGGCTGTCCCCGTACAGCCCATCACATACATTGCTATGGTTAATTGTCCAGTCTCTAGTTGTACAGGTACCCACACAGAGGCTGATATTTCTCAGGTGTAAGGAAGTGAATAGTCATGCCAGGAGAAGTGAAACCAATGAAACACTCTTAACTTTTCTGAGTGAAAGTAATTTGGTGTGAACATGAATATCTTTATTATTGTGTGAATTGGAGCAATCATGAGGGAAAAGACACCAGTTACTTTCAGTCAAATATATCAGAGAGGATTTTTTCAGATATTTCTTTCTCCCCTGCCTACAGATACTTTGATTTCCACTATGTTACTTTAAATTAACAAACAATTTAGAGAGAATATTTATATCTATCACATATAATTCAGATTTATAATGGAATATGTAGATCACTATTAATTCTTCTGAATTTCTTTTGCAAGGAACATGGGGGGGAAGGAGCTGTTTTTGTTTAAACAATAAACTGTTCACTGGCATTCAGCAGCAACAGCAACAGTGATCTTGAGCTTCATTAGTTATATGTTTAATTACATGGAGAAATTGAGCTTGTAATTAATAGAATCTCAAAGAAGTCTGGCAGGAAAGATAAGTTAGGCAAACATTTAAAAACTCTTCCAGAATACACAAATATTGAATATCCTATTCTTACTGTTACCTTTAGATTCATAGAATCAGATAATTGGGTTGGAAGGGTCCTTTAAGGGTCATCTAGTCCAACTCTCCTTCAATGCACAGGGACGCCTACAGCTACATCAGGTTGCTCAGAGAACCATCCAACCCGACCTTCAGTGTCTCCAAGGACCGGAAACCCACCATCTCTCTGGGCAGCCTGTTCCAGTGCCTCACCATGCTAAACATAAAACAAGTTTTCCTTTTACCCAGTTGAAATCTCCCCTCTTTGAATTTAAAACTATTTCCCCTTGTCCTATCACAACAGACCCTGATAAATAGTCTGTCCCTTTCCTTCTTTGTAGCCCTCCTTTAGATACTGAAAGCCTGCATTCAGGTCTCACTGGAGCCTTCTTTTCTCCAGGCAAAACAGCCTCAGATCCCTCAGCCTTTACATTACTAATTTAAATTTAGCACTCTCACATCCATTGCAAATTTTGTAGTCCTATACCATCCCTGAACTGAAGAAGAAAGCAGCAGATTGCTTCACTTTGGCTGGTCCTTTGAATTATACAGAAGCATTCCCTCCTCTGTGACCCTTAAACGCACAGAATTACTCAGAATAATTGCCTGAGATAACACAAAGGCCTGAATTTTCTGATTTTGAATAGTACAGTCAAATCTCCTTGTAATTCACTCTATCTCAGTTCATTTTCCCTCTCAGAGTACTGGCCAAAGGGCTAGCACTACCACTCTCTTCTTACATCTAAGCTCTCCTCTTTCCCTGTATAATATATTAATTCTGGGACAAATGCCTGTTAATGATAGTCATTATCTGTGAGCATCTTGACACTGCTGTTTGGCTTTACTGAAGGGCTGAAATGTAAAAATCTTGTCAGTAGGATGTTCAGAGTGTAGAAAAAAAAAGAGCTAAGTGCTCACAAAACATTTTACTTGCAAAAAAACAATGTTTTGGGGTGAGGATATTCAACAACTTCTATCTGACTTAGCTTTGACATATAGTCCAGTATTTTAAATAAGCAGAAATGCACCTTCTTCTTCCATTTTTCCAAGAACATGACATCATTATGCTGGCCTTGATCTGAAAACACAGAAGAAACTAATAGAGAAATTTGATATTTAGAGTTAAAAGGACTTTATAAAGGTCAGGAAAACACACGTGAGAGCTCTGACATGCCCAGAGCTTTAAACAAGACACAGTTCACACTGTTACAGATACGTGCTTTGAGAGGTATTGTAATCTGTAAGTAGGCAATTTGATGCAAGGCACATCAAGTGAAAGCCGCATTTCTTGTGTCCTCAGGCTGTGTCTTCTGCTGTCCCATAAAGCATGAACCCTCACTGAAATGCTTCCTGAAGTTGGAAAATATGTATGTAATTAACATTTTAGGAGTTAATTCTATTTAACACTGCCTTTGAGGATCTTTGAGAAATTCTTCCTTCACACACAAGCTCTCTGGTAGTCTCCATTTGATCTAACCTATCCAGGTCATTTGCTGCTATATTCTTTTAAAGCGTTTTTTCTTTTTACCTCCAGAATTTCTGCTTACAAACTGTATGAAGAAAATTGTTGTGAGAGAGTCTGAAATGAGACACAGTCCTCTGGAGGCTCTGAACGCATCTAGAAAGAAGTTTGGATTAAGTAAAAAAATAAAATAAAATAAAATAAAATAAAATAAAATAAAATAAAATAAAATAAAATAAAATAAAATAAAATAAAATAAAATAAAATAAAATAAAATATAAAGAGAATACTCACATGTGAATTAAAAGCTTCACAATGGCAATGCAAAACCTAATCATTTACTTCTGGTCATCAAATAAAATTTTCACTGCAAGCAATTTCACTGGAAGCAATTTTCCTGTAGAATCTTCCTTCGAATTACACAAGTTTAGACTTTAAAAACTGCATTTATACAAGTCTGTATTCCCTTCATTAAGACAATGAAATAGATATTCAGGCTTAATCTGGGAGTTAATAGAAATAGTGCCATCAACATGTATTAACAAAAATCTACGAAATGAGAGAGTAAACCGTGCTGTCAGCTTGGGGGATGAGCATCTGTAAGTTGGAGAAGTGGAGATTTTAATGTGGAAAAGACATTGCTAAAACTGCATCAGGACCACACAAAGGCAGAGGGAAGGGAATTGCTGGACGACTGAGGATTTTCAGTATCAGTTGAAACCTTTTCAGAAACTGCTGTAAAATACAGCACACTTTCTGCAGAAAGCCTAGCTACCAGGGGAAAAAGGGAGAATACTCAGTCACGACAGACATCAGTCATCAGTCCTTCTCATTTGGCAACATCTCACCATTAACAAACTGTTGGTTTGATGTGCATGCAACTCGTCTTGAAAATAACATATATCCAGCACATCAGAGCTGTCCAAAACTGGTGGCAAAGCAATTAGAAAGAAAACTGGCATGTTATTGATTGTAAACTTGGCAAGGTTTTATGCAGTTACTTACAATGATTATACTGCACCCTCTCTCAACTAATTTTCCACTTGAGCAATCAAGAAATCAATTTAGATTAAAGACAGAGTGTATTTGACAACTTTGTTACCCAGTTATTTTGCTCTGGAATTCAAATGCGCCTGATGTGTCAGGGAACACTTTTTCTGATGCTTTTTTCCCAACATGCTCACGTTGATTCTTGTGACAGTCTCAGTGCTGGCTCTGCAGGAAATGCTGTGGTCAGCCTGAAAGGCATGACAGTAAGCTGCCTTTTTTCTTTACTTTTTTTGACTGTGTTTCCTCCAACCTTGTTAAAATGGAAAGAATCAGTAAATAATTTCCAGGATGATTTCAGTGCTGGGTGCTGTAAACGAGAACTGAACCAGCAAGGCACATCATAATAGTTACTACCCTTTAATTAAGCTTATTTATTTATTTATTTATTTATTTATTTTGCTGTTGACTGTTTTAACATAAAGTACAAGTTTTATATTATTAGCACAAAAACTGAAAGATGAACAGCACTTCTTCATCTCCAAGTGGGAAAAGAAATGCTGCATGTATTCAAAAAACCTTTAACAAAACTCTACAAAGTTGCTTCAATTTAAAATTTCCTTCTGGACATAATGATCACTACCAGCATTCCTTACAAATGACAGTGCACAAGTACCTACTGACATTTAATTATAAGCCCTAAAGACTGAGCTTCCAGGGCTCTCGGTATGATTAGCAACAACATACAAGCCCTTGTTTTCAGATAGTTTGAGATGTTTCTGAAATGAAAACTAGAACTTGGTTGTTGCTAATTTGCTCATTACGTTTCACCACTCCAAAGAAACCCTGGGATATCTGCCCGCTGGCTCCAACTTTAGGAAATAAGTGCATCAACCTCTACACAAGATACAGGTCACCTGATTTGAAGACATATTTGGAGACAGTAAATATTTAGACACGAACCGCAAAGAATTTCTAAGCAATTGTTCATACTGCTGCCCACAACCAGAAAAAGCTCTGCCAAGAGACGATATTTTTTACACTGACAGACAGGAATACTGCATCTCACATTATCAAGAAATTTTTCAGGAATATTTCATGAGAGCACTGAGTATGTCTTAGGAAACAAAGGTGGCCTATAAAAACATCAAGTTTTTTTTATGACTTGATTTCAGTAGAAATATAACTTGGTCCACTGGCTTCAGCATTAATTCTGAGAGACTTGCAGAAGTCTCAAGAGTGGTATGTTGCAACAGCAGTGCCAGGGTAGAGGGGGTTCATGGAATTGAAAAAGGGGTTCTGTCATGGTTTTGTGGTGTTGCCGTCAATATTCCATATCATAACATCATGTGCAGTATGGATCATTGGAAGGTTCATGCTCCAGTTCCGTGGAATGGCGGCATCCCAAGTACTCAGCTCTCAGAGGAGAACTACATATCCCAGAGGACGTCGTGGCCAGAGATAAGTCACAAGAGGAGGACATATATAATCTCACTCCCAGGCTGGATTTCTCTCTCTTTCAGACCCTCAGAGAGTGGGAAGCATTCCAGCCATGTCGCCTAGAGTTCACAGTAGGCCTCTCAGTTTTCGGGGACTCTCTCTCTCTGTTTTGTTTGATTTATTAGCCTCAATCATACTGTATTACATTGTGTTATCTTGTATTCCAATATCATATTTAGTAAAATAAGTTTTCCTCCTTAGATTGCTGCAGCTGTTCTCTTTTCCCATTCCCCTTTTTCCCTTCCCTTACGGGCTGGGGGCCCTACGGGGTGGCTGCCACTGTCATGGGCACAGGTAAATCTAGGTAACCTGTGACAGGTTCTCTGTTACAATTTTTGCTTTTGGTTGAGCAGAATTGCCTTGTTCTACAGGCACACTCTCCCTAATGTGCATTGCCAGAGAACTAGATGCACCTAAATGCTGCCAGTGCCTGCAGATCTAATGGACAAACCATGTCAGGGAGGGAGAGGATCCTAACTAGTCAACTGCTCTCTAGTATCTATGTCTTCTCAACCAATAATTGTGAAGCACTAAAAACTGATACGTACTGTGGAAAATATAGCAGATAAGGACAGAGGTGGGGATTTCACATGGCTGCTTCACTGGTGTACTTTTTTATTACCTTTACCTTGGAATACTTCAGTTTACTTTCAGCAATGTAAGAAGTATCTATCAACTCAAGTAGAACTGTTGTGTTGGGAGTTACTGCCTCTCCTCAGCTCATCACTGAAAGTCATAACCAATCTCGGTTAGTTCAGGCTATGTGGAAGGTTAAAGCTGAGCAGGGGGAAGTCAAGGTAAGCACATTTACTGCAGACCATAGAATAGGAGCATGGAATTGACAAAGTTGTAAAAGAGCTCCAAGATCATCCAGTTCAACTGTTCACTTATCACCCCACTAAACCATGTCCCTTAGTACAACATCTAAATGTTTCTTGGATACTTCCAGGGTCAACGGCTCAACCACATCCCTGAGAAGCCCATTCCAGCTCTTTCTGAGAATAAGTATTTCCTAATATCCAACCTGAATCTCCCCTGGCACAACTTGACGCCATTCCCTCTAGTCCTATTGCTAGTTACAGGGGAGAAGAGGCAGAATCCCTCCGTGCCACAACCACCTTTCTGGGAGTTGAAGAGAGCAATAAGGTCTCCCCTGAGCCTCTCCAGACTGAACAATCCAAGTTCCCTCAGCTGCCTCCCTTAAGATTTGTGCTCCAGACCCCTCATAGCATTGTTGCCCTTCTCTGGACACACTCCTGGGCCTCAATGTCTTTATTGTAGTGAGCCCAAAACTGAACACAGTACTCAAGGTGCAGCCTCACCAGGGATGAGTACAGAGGGACAATCACTTCCCTTATCCTACAGGCCACACTGTTTCTAACACCCTCATACAGTCTGTTCCACTGCAAAATTCTCCTCAAAATAAACCTGATCTCTATTCTCATTGTACAGATTAATAAAACAGTAGAGTTAGGCTTGTTGTATTGTTCATTCTTCTTTTAGAGCAGTGTCCACAGAAGAGTATGTTTATTCAAGCACTGTAAAAGGAGGGCCTTGTTCTGCTCATAATGCTGCGGTTGAATCCAGTACGTGGGACAGTGGAGCCATATTTGAAGAAGCACGTGTTCACTATTAAATAATAGTTCTAATAGTTTATTCAAGCCAGAATAATCCATAGAGACAGTATCAACAAACAGAAGATGCAAATCCATTATTTCTGTGTTGCAATACAGAATTGTGCTGTGTTCGATTTTATTCACTTTTATGATAGGCATTGTTCTTAGTAAATACTGTAAATATTCTTGGCAAATATTTGTTGCAATATTTACATGTCCCTGAGGAAAAAAAGAAAAAAGATATATATATGTATATATATATTTATTAAAGGACTTAATTTTACTAGTGAAGACTCAAACAGGGAAACAGAGTAATAAGAGTTAGGCATTTCTTAACTTTCTCACAGTTAAGAGATTCTATCCCCTTGACAGCTAGTTAATTCAATTTTTGTTCTAAAAAATAAATCCCAGATATGAATACTTCATTTTTGCATCAGAGATGCTATTTTTAATACTACTTGTGAAGACAATTACTTGCAACTGACTTCTCGCAAGGTGGAGGTATATAGTGGAAGTCAAATATAAACACAAATGTTATGGTCACAGTCATCTCCATACATTCCTTTTAGCAACAATAAGAGGTATTTCCAATGGTATTTTCTTTAGAGAATCATTTTGGTTAATATATTCTTCAACTTCACTGACAAAACAGATGCTTAATTTTCTTTAATTCTACCATTAATCTTTGACTCAGATTCAAAAGAGTAACTGGTCATTTCCTATTTTTCATTTTTGATGTTTTGTTTTGGTGAAACACGAATAAAATGCTTGATTTTGACTAGACTTCAGGATCACTGAAGCGCTACTACTGAAATATTCAAGTTATTGTAGATTGAAATAGTAACTGCTCTGAGAAAGACAATTTTAAAAATCTTATCAGAAGCCATAAATAATTTTGTTATTTATAGTAACTGCCCTTTTCATATCATGAGTAACTTGATGGCTTTGCAATTGGCTCACAGTTGTCAACAGTCATGAATGACTTTATAGCCCTTCTAATTATTTCCAGAAAATGGCAGGTTGTTCATAAGAGTACAAGGAACGTTATTTTGAGATTGAGAGGAAAAAAAAGTCTGTTTTTGTGATGAAGTCACAAAAGTATTACCTTCTTGGAATTCCTGAGAGGGATAAAATGCCAAGTCATCTACACACCACAAGTCCTTAGACGGTATTTACTGTAGTTCGTAACTCATGTGTTCCTGTTGTTATCCTGACATGTACCATTAAAAATTATCACTTTTTTAAAATTTCAGATTTAGTCATGAAAGAAAACAACATGAAGCTGCTAGATGGGATAGAAAAAATAGAGATGTTAAATGGCCTCACTGATTGTGAATAATATTTACATGGCACTGTAACCTGTGCTGTTGAAAAAAATCAGACAAATTTTTGTGTGGGCAGATGGCATCTGATAAGAGGGGGAGATAAAACAAGAAAGTAAGAAGAAAGATCCCAGAAAGACACCAATGCTGATCCTTTTGCATTTGTCCAATACATATTTTGATAGAAAATGATTTCATTCACTGCCAGTTGTGGAAGTTTAAAAAGTGAATCACATTATTGGAAATTTTCTGTAGAAATAAGGTTCATCACCACGTTTATTACTAAAGTTATTAGGTGAGCTGTATAAAATATAGGAGTCAAGGAGAACATTTAGATCTCTCAGGAGCACATGCGAGAGGGTGAAGTCTCTCAGCAATTCAGTAATATGTTTTCTGGAAGGGAAAAAAAAGTGCTCAACTAAAAGATGCACATGTTCCAAGAATTCAGCTCAGCAAATTCTTCACTGTTGCAATGTGTTGAGTACAATGAAGTTTATGTATATAACCTGGATATACAGGTAGTTGGGACATTTAGGACAGGAACACATTGAGTAGATTAAATTTTTAAGAAAATTTTCTGGAAAGTTTCAGTCTTTCTTCTTTCCACAACTGTCAAAAATTGATAAGGTGAAGGTACCACAATGTACTTATGAAACAGGCAAAATTTCTTGTAAATACTTGTCTTAAATTAGTCCTGGTAGTCTGAGAGAAGAAGCTTGACTGACACATCAGAAAGCTAGCTCAAACCTCAGTTCAGATACAAGTTGAGAAATACTGGAAATGAACTGGCTGGGAGCTGTATTGTTCTGGGATTCATTCCTCCTGCTCCTGGGCAACTCAGACCTGTCAGTTTTGAGTAGTGTCCCTACAGACCTTGTCTCTTCAACATTTGGCATCAGGGTAGGCTAGGAGAGATACAGGTACGCTCTGAGGGCTTCCAAGTTTCCTATTCTTGACCCCTAGTTCAATCCAGATCAAGTACTCCCAAACAATCTTTACATCTTTAAATGAATATGCATCCCAAGTGGTCTGTACTGGTAGTCAACGGAGAATGGACTTAGAAAAAAAGCTGAAAAGTGGCTCTTGAGAAGTGCCTCCACAGCTGTGGTAAACTGAAGTAGAGAGGTCAAGCCAGGCAGAGAACAAGGGGTATAGACACAGAGGAAGGCAGCCACACTCCTCCAAAACACTTCCAGGAATCTACAGCAACCAGTTCTTCCTTTTCCTTTTTAATTTATTCTGTACTCAGAGGAGTTTCTTTTAAGCTCAAGAAAATGATTTATTATTTTTTTTTTCTAAATAATTACCTACTTTGGAAAATGCATTCACTTATCACCTAGTTTTTAATTATTGCTGTATCAAGCACTGCAGGTTAAAAGGAGATGAGATTAATCCCTCTTGGTTGAAAAAGCACCATAATTCATGTGTGCTGTAGCTGGAAAACAAGTTCTACTGACTGAAAAAGTTAAATGCAGATTGAAAAGTTAACTGTTTAAAATGTTTTAATGGCTACCTTCTGGGGACCCAATTCTGGGATCTTGATTCATAATTAAGGTACTTCAAAAGTGTTTTAATAGCCTCCAATTTAGCCAAGGTTGATGTATTGCACAGGGTTGTATCATGCTGGTATTCCAGGCAGCCAGCAGCTCACAAAACAGCAAGGATAGAACTGGCTGGGGAGCCCCAGATTTGAGGAGAGTAAAGACAGATTTATAAGAATTATTTCACCCCACCATTTCTGTATTGGATAGTTTAGCCTAATAGTTTTGTACATTTCAGTGAGTGTTATTCCACATACATTTTGCTAGACTTTGCTTACAAACTGTTAAATGTAATTGTAGAAGGCTAGGATTTGATAAAGGGGAAACAGCCAAATAACTGTGTTCATGATATCAAGGCTTCAGATGTAGAGTGAAAACAGAATGTATGAAATTAATGCTCTCCTGTGAATACACAAGCTGCTTGTTATCTAAGGTGCCTGGGTAGCGGACCAGTGGCTTAAAACTGCAAAACATGCTGACCAGCTGGAGCAGGCTGCATTGAAGATAAATGTGTCGTTTTCCAAAGAAGTTTTGGTAGGAACAGAGATACAGTCCAGCTCTGTGGAAGTGATGCACTGCTGAAATAAGAGAATAAAGCTCAGAAGAGAACTACTCTTGGCATTTCAGGTACTGTTTTGAGCATATCGTAGAATCAGAGTCATTTGAGTTGGAAGGAATGCTTAAAGGTCACGAACAAGGCTACCTACAGCTATTGTAGTGTGACTACGAGGCTGCAGGCCCAATACAGAAATCATGCAAGTCCATAGAGGTCTCCTCAGTTATTTAAATGGGTTTGGATCAGGCCCAAGGTCTAAAAGACAGTGTAGAGACAAAGCAAGTATGGGATAACATGATGTGTACATGCGTGTCAGGGCAGTGACACACAGACGCAATTGTAAAATTAACAGGAGATGCAGCTGGCAAGTCAGCCTATATATATTCAAACTCTTCTGGAAATTAAGTCCTGAATAAAATAAAGAGCTAAGAAGAAGGGACAATTGTTACCATAAGAGAGTTATAAGAATCTGCCACATGAACATGAATTTTCTCTTGGGCATAGCAGTACCATATCACAAACTGTGGGTTTAATTTATTACCGCGGTATTTTCCTCCACCTGCTCCTGGAGCAGGCAATGAGTAACAATACAGAGACAAGTCAAAGGCACTCCAACTGTACACAACCTTCACTCTGATAAAATGTTAGAAAATATGCAATAGCATCTCCAAGCCATGTGTGAAGAAAACCAAAGTGCAAATTCAGCTCACAACAAAGTTTAAACGCATGAAACATATTTTCTAAAACAGTATTGCATCTTGGTTCTATGTTGCCCTGTAGTTCAACTGCATAATTTTATTCTATCCATTATTTTACTAAAATAATATTAGATGGACAACAATGTAAAAAACTCATTCATAAATTTGATGAGAGTGTGGCTCAATAGTCCTAGCCGTACCCTAAAAATGTACTCACTGTCAGTTTCCTTTAAAGTACAGACCTGAAAAATTACATTCCCAGAGAAGTTAAACGTGTCACCTCTGGCTACTGCATTTCATAACTTCATTTTGTTCTTCTGTGCTTTTAGAGAAGAAGTGATTTGTCTTACTGAGGCAACAGAAAAGAAGAATAACATTTAGAATAATATTTTCCTTTCTGCTCTGTGCAATATTGGTCAAAGAATATAATTTATTATTTATTCTCAAAACTAATTTTGCCTTTTTAATCTTCTAGCAAGCATATTGGGGTTACTTTCCTTTTCAAAGGCTCCCCGTTTTTCTTTTAAAATTCTTGTTAAAAAAAAAAAAAATACTACTACAGTATCCCAGAATTATAGGTGAGAAAACATCCAATAACATTTTCTGTTGTTAAACTGCTTGTCTGATCTGAATAAAAAGACAACAACAGATCAAATCCAAAGCCAGAGCCGTGGTTGCAAAATCCTTCCTCTGCACTTACCTACACCATATTTCCTAAAAAACACCAAAGACCTTCTGAGAATATTTTGCTGCACATGAGATAACAGATGGGAGCCTAAGAACCACTCTGAAGCACATGACAGTGGATCCAGTGTAACAGAACATAATCTGTGGGGTACAGAAAGATGGCATCTTTCACAAAATTAGGTCAATAGTGTGCCCTATCAACTTTATCTGATGGATGAGATCACATTAATATTTTATCTGCAGTTAATATAAATAAAATACTAATCTCACTTTATCTAAAGGGAAACATATTCAGGAAAGGGAAAAAGGAAGACCCAGGAAACTACCAGACAGCGAACCTCACATCTGTGCCTGGGAAGATCATGGAGTGGATCCTTCTGGAAGAGATGTTGGGGTACATGTAAGATGAGAAGTTAATCCAAGACAGCCAGCACGGCTTCATCAAGGGCAGATCATGACTGACCAATCTGGTGGCCTTCTGTGATTGAGTTACAGCATTGGTGGACAAAGGACTTTTCACACCGCATACCTATCTCTAATTTGGAGAGATATGTATTTGAAGGGTGGACTATTATATGGTTGGATGGTCACAGCCAGAGCGTTGTGGTCCGTGGCTCTATGTCCAGGTGGAGGCCAGTCATGTGCAGTGTCCCCCAGCAGTCTGTCTTGTGACTAGTGCTCTTCAACGTCTTTATCACCGACAGAAACAGTGGGATTGAGTGTGCCCTCAGCAGGTTTTCTAATGGCACCAAGCTGAGTGTTACAGTTGACACAATAAGTCACATAGTAAGGATGTGGTATATTTTATCACTGCTTGATTTCCTAGAATGATTTTGGAATTGGCTTAGGAGAGAAGTGAAGACAAAAGGTTTATGATTAATATTTGCCAGAAACTTTAGGAAGTATTTCTTCAAGTTTTGCATTTTCTTTTCTTCTTTTGGATTTTGACTGTTGGACTTTGTTCCTGACTTTTAATTTGCCTCATAGAGGTTTGACAGCTTGCTGAGAAATTCACTTTTCCTTTTTGTGTACTCAGTGTTAGATTATGCACTAGGTTTTTTTTCAGTCTGAACAACAGCCCAGAAGGATCTATAATTTCAGTGCCAGAGCAGTTGTGACTGAGGCAAAATTTCTTAACCTGCTGTGAAGTGGCATTACCGCTTCCTGACAAATGCTGGATCCATGCACTATCCTGGTGATAACCAGGACACAAATAAATAGTCATGCCAAAGGCCACACGCAAGTTGTCAATCTACGAATAAAAGACAGCTTTGTCATTGGTATGAGTAAATATGAGATGTAAACGAAAGAAACTTCTGCAACCTTAGGCACAGATTTTCTTTGTTTCTTTTCTTTCCTGTCCTTTGGCTAGATTTCAGTATCACACTCTAGCACTAATTACAGATTCACATCTGGGTATATAATGCATACTCTGAGTCCCAGAGCATTTGTGTTAACATTTTATTCTTTGAAATTACTAGCAGATTCAAATCCAATTGTTACAGTGTAATCATTCCTCTTGGACATTCTTGTATGGACAGTCTTTTGTACAGATTAGCTGCAGTAGGCTTTCATTTAAGTTGCACAAGTAGAAATAGTTGAGTAGAATAAAAATAAATGACCAAAGAAGGTACTGGACTGCAGCAAAGCAAATATTGTTAATTAAAATGTATTCCTAAAGTAATAAAGTTGTCTGATTTTAAAGCCATCAAAAGAACAATTTTAACTGTGTATTATGATTCCCTGAGATAGGTCATAAATTTTTGGCCAGTAGTTTCCAAACCTAGTCCAATAACTGCACAATAAGATTCAATTCAAATTGTTGGCGAGCAATCACTGATAATATTCAGGGGCAGCTAATAAACTATGGAAACTGTAGCACAAGGCCTAAAGTTAGAAAAACCTCATTTCTATTTTTTTCACTTAAATATGTATTTGAAGTTAAAGTGTCTTCTGCGGATCTCAGGAAAGTATCTCTGTTCAGAATGACATTTGAGCCTCGATATAGACTCAAATAGTGCCGATTTCTGCTTTGTTGTTATGTTAAAGTGCCTATTTCATCCTGGTTATGTAGGATTCCAGTTGCAGCATCACTATATCCTCATCACACTTGACAAATCACTTATTTTCAACCCATTTTTAGCACCCTGCACCCAAAGGAAAGTCTTCACTCACATCTTTCCTTTGAAATAATGTTTGAAGTTGTGATATGGTCTCAGCAATAAAATTCTCAAAGACATTAGTTGATTGCCACTGGCAGGGAACAGCCATGCTTTGAAAGGCTAAATATATAATAAAAGCAGCTTATTGAAATGCTAGTGAATTTCCTATAACAGCTTACTTTCAGCAATTTAAACAGACCCCGTGGATTTTTCCAGCCATCACGTGAAGGCAGCCCCAGGCCTGAAGCCTGCAGCTTTGCATACTGTCTTGTGCAGAAACCTTCCAGGTCCCTATTGGGTTATAATCAAGTTCTGTGTCTCAACACCAAAGCACCTCTCATCTCTCCAGATACATTTGCTTTCTGTCCCTGAACAACATTGGGAATAATTTATTGCTCCCTTCCCCAGCTCGGTATTTGATCCATGATGCGATCCACGATGCATTACAGGCTGAGTTCAAGTTCAGTGGCTGTTGGAGGACCTGGGCAGAGCACACCAGATCCATTGTCCCTTTGTGAGGGTGGCATGGAGGTTGTTCTGGTTTAAGTTGTACTTGGACTTTTCTCTCAGGATCAGTGTGCCAAACAGGAAGGACAGAAACCCAGTCTTAAAATTAGAGGTAATCTTTGAGCAAGGAGATTATACCAGCATTAGTAGAAAGCAGTAGCAACAGTAGTATGGAAGTCTGATTTTATACGGTAACACACTAATGCAAATTATTCATTATCCTACACATTTATGGCAAGAATCTACTCTTGGCTATAAATTAATGCAGAGCATAACCTACAGAAACCAGAAAAAAAGTGCATTACCTGTTGGTGTGTTGGTGTACCCTTTAACTTCTCACCTGTTCACGTCAATACAGCACAAGCCAGTTGGCAAAATGTTTTGAATTTTTATATGCAGGGAACAAAGAATGTTTTGATTCTATGATTCTACTATAAAGCAAAGAAATATCTACAGACATCTTAAAAGCTGCTATATTGCTGTGCATTCCTGAATTCACATTCCTCTATTTAATATTAATTTATAAGAATAGTAATTTCAAATGTCAACAAGAGCAATGCTAATAATAAGAGAGATTCAACTGTTCTCATAAGAAAATTTAAATATTAATATACATATAAATGAAGAACACTGTTATCCCCGGACCAAGCATTTGCAGAAACAACTGTTGTGCATTGCAGGCTGATCATTTGAATTTCCTCTCGTAAGTCATTACCAATTATCTATATAGTCTTGAAACAGAATTTTCCATTTATCCCTAGTCTCTGAGAACAGGAAAATATAAGTAGACAAATATAATGGTCAAGGAGTGCTTCACTGAATTATTCTTTTTATTGCCATAGGGCTGTATGTGGAAACACAGCTGAAGCTATATTGCTTCCTATTACTATTGCATAATGATGAAGTCCTCTGTATTCATGACTCTTAACAAATGATAAGACAAATAATATTTAATTTCTTTCTCAGCTTGACAGAAAAAATAAGACTGAAAATGAGAATTATTTTATGCAATCCTAATTTTCCTGTTAATTTCTAGCTATACAGATATATAAAGGTTGAGTGTCACTCAAACCCTGCAAACTGTGAGGAAATAACTTGGGAAGAATTTTTTAAATGAAATTGCTGTGCACTATGGCTGTGGTAACAGTAAAAGGAGACTAATGTTTTCCTCAGTAATCTAGCATCAACCACTCCCTCTCAGTAGACTCCTGAATGCCATCTCTGGCCCAACATGAAGGCTGAAAGAGCCCATTATTGCCTACATTTTAAGTCCATCTCAAGTCTCCAGAGTTTCCAGCCACATCTAAGACTGGGACACTTTTCTTCAAGGCACCTAACCCGCAGCACCCACACATGTAGCACACAGACCATTATTTGCCTGTTCTATCCATGTCATTTAATTCTATCACCAAAATAATAGTTACAAGCTGAATAGCAATAAGATCTTAACCAAGGAGTGAAAGGAAACCTTGTCCAGATATCTGAGACTATCAGCTTTGCTCTTTGCTCTGCCAGTTCTCATGCATCTCACCTCACACAAGGACAGTTTTTGGAACAAACACTCATACATAATGCAAGCTGCACTAGGGCAAGCTATTTGAAATACTCTCAGTTCCATCATTGTGTTTTCACTGCCTGCTAGCAATGGAGAAAGCTGGTCTTTTGGGAGGTGTGGAGACATGTGAGAACATGGCCACACAGGCTGTGCTAAATTGTGTTGTCAAACATGAAATTTCCAGCCATCAAATTCATCTTGGGATTGCCTTCTCCTGTTTGCAGGAGCCTCCTTAAATTCACTACAAGGGCTGGATATTCTCAAAATTTCCTGGCAGACTTACCAGCTGAACATTCCTTATACTGCCAGCAGCAGCCCAAACACAAGGTGTGGAAGATGAGGGACTTTGCCAGAGTACCCCCTGCCCATCTTCTCAATGTAGATTGGCACTGCTAATGAACCTACTGTCCATCCTCTACGGTTGCTCTCACAACACAGGTAGCAGATGTATCAAATCCTTTATGTAGAAACCTCATCAAGCATGATGCTTGACTGAGTGAACTTAGCAGGAGCAGTTTAGCCACAGCTGACAGATGTTCTCCTATTTCTTCTCTGGTCCCAGTGGTGTTGGTGTGATAATCAGTAGGATGCAGCAGAAATGTATACGTATGCTTCCAAAAGCTTCATAGGGAATAACTTCTTATAAAAGTTCCTTATAAAGTAGCATTTGCATTAAGAGAAATTTGCAGAAGCCTGGTGTCCTCTGCAATTTGCACTCCAAGGTTTTATAGAACTGCTTTAAAGAAATATGAAAAAACAATCTGTAGGAAGCCAAGTCTTATCATATGATATTTTGTACTTTTGATTTGTCTGTGCTGTCATTTGAGATATTTACATTAGTTACCCTCAAAACCCTGCGCTATTGAGCAGCCTCATTAGAAAAGCAAAATAATCAATGCTCATGTAAAATGATTTAGGCAGAACAGGAGAAGCTGAAAGTTGTTTTGTAAGATATCAGGTGTTCTTTCTTTTCACACCATCTGCAATTCTTTTTACTTTTTAAACAAACAAACCAAAACAACATACTCTTCCATTATTTTTCTTTCAGCCTGCTTCTCAGAGAGCAATGCAATTTGCCTGGTTCCTTCCCCCTGCAGCTACTCCCTGACATCTTCTTTATCAGCTGTACTGTGTACACGGTCCTTCTTGTATTTTACCATTTGCTTTTCTGTAGCTGTACTTCCTTTTATCCAGGCTTCCAACAGCGCTGTCTTCCTGTGGCTGAAATATCTGCTAAGTGAGACATAAGTGAGATTGCTGGGGCTTAAAAAAGAGCAGCTGTTCTAGATCAGCTGAGCTGCTCACAGACCTCAGTGTAGAACACAATTGAAAGGATTCAGCTAAATTATACCCAAGTGTCTTTGCTGAGTATGATGAAGAGTGCAGCATGGCTTCTGCAGCCTGACTGCAAAATGAAAACTTATATGAACTGCTATACTGAATCTGTGTGCTCAAACTTTTAAAGAGCTCTACTATTTATCTTGAAACTCTTGAGTAATGGCTTAATTACTGCATCAGAATAACAGAGAAATCTGATAATAGAGGCATCTATTATCTGGTAGAACAAGAAGTGATGGCTTCCCACTATGCTTTTAGCCTATTATTAGGAATATGGTGAATTGCCAATGGCAATGCAGAGAAAGCAGAAGTATTTGCTGAATGTTTTCAGTGATAGGTGAACTGTAGATCATGAATTCCTCTGTTTAGATTGAGGAGAAATCTTCTTTGATTGATAATGATATCAATCATATGTTAAACTAAATCTAAAACAATACATGCTTAGACAGTATATTAAAAACAATTTGCACTTAGGAGCTTAAAAAATGCTTAATAAGTCCCTATGTCATTGTAATTGAAGTAAAATTTACTTCATAAATTTAAAGTACTATATTGTTACAAAATTTAAAAGTTAATCGACAATCCAGTCACTTCCTGACTTGTCTACCTGACACCTATCTGAAACAGAGAAAGAATAAAAACAGATAAAAAATAAAACAGTATCAAAAAGAAGAGTAGAGCGAATAACAAATCTTACAAAAATCAATCTCATCAGCCTGTGTTGACATCAATTTTATAAGTTTGATGTGATATGACAAGAGAGACTTGCCTCAAGTTGCACAGGGTAGGTTCTGGTTGGATATTAAGAAAAATTTCTACTCAGAAAGAGTGCTAAGGTATTGGAACAGGCTGCCCAGGGAGTGTTGCAGCCACCATCCCTGACGGTGCTCAAGAACCATAGAGATGTGGCACTGAGGGACATGATTAGTGGGCATGCTGGGAATGGCCTGATGGTTGGACTTGGTGATGTTGGTGGTCTTTTCCAACCTTAATGATGCTATGATTCTGCAATTCTGATGGATACAAATGAAAGTGATAAAATATCCCTACTACTGTGAGAGGCATTTTAATAGGTAGAAAAAGATATCTTGATCTGTAGAACAAAAAACTTTTCAGACATAAAACTGAAAGGAAATAATATGGCCACACTTGTACAATAGGGAACAGAATCCCTCAGAGGCAACCTGAAACAAACCTCGAGATCATGACTGATACTCAACCTGAGAAACACAGGTTGGAGCTTCTGTATTTACCATTTTGTCAGCTACTACCAAAATATGTCCAGTTCAAGAAAGACACTGAAAAAGTAGGAAAGGACTGTAGAATAATAAAGAAATAAATGAAGATTTGGGAAGCCTTGGAATAGGAATACTTGAATTGTAAAGCTTATCACAGACAGAGCTTAGAAGGATTTACTCTATAATCCATGTCCAAAGAAACAGGGTGTCACTCAATTATGCTGGCAGAGATTACTCATTCCTCTAGACAGATTTTCCTAGATGACCATAATTGCAAGGAGCTCTGCATAGAACTGCTTAGTCTAAAATCCACTGCAGGCAATGAGTCTTCAGTTCAGATCCCCGTGACAGAAGATAGCCAAAATCACAAGAAAAATACATAGCATCGTATTGATGAAACAAATTCCAAGCCATTCACATTTGTAGTATGTTTAAACTCATACTTCTTTTTTAGGGCATTCAGATAAACACAATTCGGCATTTTCATTTTTCTTTAGGAGTCTCAAATTGCATTGTCTTGATGCAGCTGGATGAAACAACTGACTGTAAAGTTTTATCTGCATACTATCAAAAAGCATTTAAAAGGATGACCTCAGAACTCTTAGTGAGATAAAATAGCACCACTGTTTGTTAACAGGAATATATGTTATGTTTGTCATATTTTGTTTTATGTTATGGAAGAAAGTCAAGGAAGAAGAAGTGATTGTTTTTTTATGAACTAAGATTCTTATTCTGTTTGAAGGAGAGTGTTGTGAGAGTTTTATCTAACTGAAAAGTAAGCAGAGATTTTACTTGGAGTACCGTGTAGACAACCTAGCCTTATCCTTGAATTCATGTGCAGAACCTTCTTAATACTTCTAGCTCCTTTCAAAAGCTTTACTGCTATACCAGTTTTTAGATTCAAAGTGTTAATATGCTAAACAATTACAGTCACATCTTAACTGATAATAGTAAAAGGTAGTATATGCAAGTATCTAAAACATGCGTGGACTAATCACACGAATATAGCAGGCACATATTATTCTGCTCAAGGGAACAGAAAATTTCATTGCTAATTGTTCATAAAATGTTTATCTGGAATTTACAGTTCTTTAAGTGACACTTTCAGACAGAAAATGGCTTAGCTCCCTCTAAGAACCATTGTATTTATAATTAGTTAGCACATATCAATTAATTTGTCAGAGAATTTCTTTCCCTTCACTTTTTTTTCAATTATGTTTTTTGGCATAACAACTTGTCTTCATAAACCTGTTTTCAGTATTCTGTTCTAAAAAGTGGTTCTAAGGAGGTGTGCAAATAAATTATTGAAAAAAAAAAAAACAAAACATACTGTATTCCCTAACACTGAGCCAACCTTGTAAAAGCCAGTCTGAATAGAGAAAATCTAAGGTGAATTCTACTGCCCTGACTCTGTGACCTCTTATTAAAATGCCTGAAGCACAGCTGTACTTCTCACAACACGTAACATTCTGCTGCAATAAGCACTTGTATTGCAAACAAAAACCAGGGCAAAATGACATTTCACCAAAAGCCATTTTATATCATACCATAACTAGTAAAGCCAAGGAGCAAGAAGGAGGCAAAGAGAAATCCACACCAGATTAATGCCACTAAGAAAAACTTCAAACCAGTTTCAGAGAAAGAAATCAGAACTTCCCTGACCACATGCAATCTTCACGTTTTTAACATGTTTCAGTGGATGTATGTAAGCATAGGCTCAGGACACATGCATTGGTAATGGTTTTTCCCCGTTTTTGCACAGCAGAAATCCCCCACACTTCATGTTTTCCACAGTAGCACAGTTTCCGAAGCAATGCAACACAGGAAATTGACAAAATTCAGTGAACTTGGCCTCTTCTCCAGGCAATAGTGATAGGACCAGAATTAATAGCCTTAATTTATGCCAGAGAAGGTTCAGGTTGGATATTAAGAAAACTTTATCCTCAGAAAAAGTGGTGACACACTGGAACAGGCTGCCCAGGGAGTGATGCAGTCATCATCCCTGGAGGTGTTCAAGAACCACAGAGATGTGGCACTGAGGGATATGGGTTGGTGGGTATGGTGGGGAAGGGCTGACAGTTGGACTTGGTGATCATAATGGTCGTTTCCAACCTTAATTATTCTATGATTCCAGGAAAGTGCTGTTTTCCATAAAGAAGATCTTTGAATGAGGTTCCTTTGGGGGACCAATTTAGTGTCTTGTGAAACAGCAATTAAACAGAACAAGCTATGCAAAGATAATGGGGTAATCACTGCCAAACAGGAAAGAATTTGAAGTTATAGGCTTAGCCAGCTCATGCACAGGATGCAACCAGACAGGGCTAGAGCACTGTGGGGCACAGTGGTGCTCAGAGATAGAAGACAGCTTATATAATATCTACATAAATAACCCCAATCTGGCTATCCCATAAGCAGTGATTTGCTAAGACAGGGAGTTCAGTGAAAAGCTGCATTTTCTTCAGGAGAAAGACTCCTTATCCTGAGACAGGAGTGATGGTGCACTATGTTTTTGGACAGAGAGCAAAAAATCTGACTTTCTCAGAAGCACATGTGCTGCTGGTAGCCAGAGGCAAACCCTGGCACCACTAATGTGGTTGGCCTGTTCTTCCAAGATTAGATCACTAACAGATCAACTGAAGCCTATTGGAATTAAGGCACTGCTGGACCTGTTTTGTCTACCTGTCTTGCACCATAAGCTGTGCTAGCATAAGTACACTGTCCTCTGCAGACAGACACTGTTCTAGCATGGATGTAGACCTCTGTCCCACCCCATTCCCTCTCCAATGCAGACAGCAAGTACTGCTGAAAGGGTGGGAAAGGTGGCTGGCATGGCAGTGATCTCATCTATAGCAGAAGGCAGCCTTCTTATTCCCTGTATCCTTCTGGACATTCCAGAGAAGATCAGCTCTTATCAAGGCAGATTACATGTTGAGAACTGCAGGATTTAGAAGGACTGGGAATATGATAAATTTTGTATAAATTGCTTAAAAATTATAATTGTGATGCACGATAGGCTTTGTCTTTCCTTTTCCTATCCTTTCCCACCTATTTTTGTAACACTTGCTAATCATCTAAATGAGGGAAGACAAAGTATTGATTTGTGCTTTTCAATCTGCCAACATATTAAATGTTCACTGGGTTTTATTTTTAAACTTTAACAATAGAAAAACAGATGGTGTGAGTTATTCTGTGCACTATCAGTATTCTCAAATGGCATGCATGCTAGCCTTAACACAATTGCAAAGGATGGCAGGGAGACGAGGGGGGAATATCGTGGCAGCTGTGTTGGTACTTTCATTAATGGTCTAGTGGCCAATGGTCTAGTGCACTCACAGAACCAGAGAGTAATACAAAGAATCTCAGAATTGTGGTGGTTGCTCATAGTCTCATGCAATCAAGTACTGATGGATGAAGATGTCACAGTTTCTCTGGATCACCCATTACAGGGTTTGGCCAAAATTGGTATATTTTCCTAATATCTAATGGTCAGCTCTGTCATTAGAGCCTCTATATGTTTCTTCTTAACCTGCCACCATGCACCTACAACAGCAGTCTAGCTTTGTTCTCTCTACAACCACCCGCTATATAGCAACATAAACCTCAAAAGCATAATGCTAGTGGTTTAATCTTTCTGGACATCAACAAAACAGTGACAGTTCTTGACAAGTGGTGGCTCTGTCTACATGGGCTTTCTGCTACTGAACTTAGTAGGTACAATTCCTTGTTCCATGAGACTAAGTTAATATTTTATGCATTGTGCAGAAGACAACATTAGCTCAACCAGATGGAAGTTCATTCAGTGTGCATTCTCAGTATGGAGAAGAGATTGCTACAATAGCCCACATGAATCAGACTAACAGCCTGAACAAGGGATTTCTTCCATGTACAGTTCAATTCAAATTTGTTTTCCATGCAGATCTGATGTAGACTTGACCATAACCAATGACAGGCTGTATTATCATGGAAAGCATAGAACACATTGCTCCAAGTTTGTAACATTAAGTACAAATTTATTAAAGTAAAAGGGTTAAGATATTAACTTAAAGGGAAGTATGATGTATACTTCGTGACCTCTTTTGTTTTCTTGCCTGTCACTGAACAGCTGCTGTTTGCTCTTCATACTAACACTGTCTCATGACAGTACATTGGTGACCTTAAAATGACTGGGATTTCTGAAGTACTGAACAAAACATTTAAGGATAGAGGTAGATATGTAGCATATTAGTACTGGAAATTTCCATTTAAAAAGAGATTGCCTGTAAAGCTACATTAATTGTCATTCAAAATCCATTACAATAGAACTACATAGTTTGAATTCTTTTAACTCATTAGTACAAATAAGTCATCCTCATATTCTCATAAGGTATCCCTGCCACTCATTTCCTCTGTTTGTATTCAACAATATGTTTTGTATTATCTCTTGCTTCTCCCTAGCAATCTGTTTCATTTATCCTTAAATGCATCCTAATATTTGATCACAAAACTCAAATAGTATCTCTGCCAATTAGAGAAAAACAACTTTGATGTGCTTGATTACAGACTGAACAGTTATAAACTAGAGTATTTACAAGAAGGAATTTCAAGGAGAAACAACTAAGATAATCTTTTGGTTGTGAAGTCAGATAAAAGTAAAGGCAACTGAAATAAAATAAATATATGTGCTGAAATGGAACAAGATTGATAGGCGGGAAAAAGTGCTGAAAGTAATTAGTATCTAATTCAGATAAGTTCTTCCTAATGAATATTTACATAGAAAGCTGAAATATAATTCCAAACAGCAAAATTGCCAGTGACAGTTATCTTGCATTATAATGCTCAGTATGTGTCAAAATAAATGGTTTGGATACTAGGATTTGGAAAGGGAGATTTCAAATGATAATAAAATTAAGCCAGAAACCAATCTATAATATCTATATATAATAATATATAATAATATTGTAATATTATTATGTAATAATATATCTCTATATAATAATATATTTCTATATAGTAATATATAATAATCTATAGTCTATAATTTTTTCAATAAAATTTTGATAAATTCTCAAAATAAAGAAATAAAAAAATGCACTTCTTGAATATTTTAAGAAACAGAGACAGAATAATTTTATATCCTCAGTGTGTTGAGGGAGCTGGGATTATTTAGTCTGGAGATGAGGAGGCTCAGGGGAGATGTTATTGCTCTCTACAACTCCCTGAAGGGAGGTTGTGGTGAGATGGGCTGCAGCCTCTTCTCTGTGTAACTAGCAATAGGACTAGAGGGAATGACCTCAAGTTGCACCCGGGGGACATTCAGATTGGACATTAGGTAATGCTGCTTCTCTGGAAGAGTGGTCAGGCCCTGGAACAGTCAGTCTGCCAAGGACATGAAAGAGTCATCACCCCTGGAGGTGTTTGAGAAACATTTATATGTTGTAGTGGGGGACATGGTTTACTGGGAAATATTGGTGATAGTTGGACAGTTGGACTGGAGAACCTTGTAGAGCTTTGCCAACCTTGATGATTGCATAATCCAAGTATCTTGAGGGTTTTTTTTGCTCAGTTTCTGTACTCTGTTTTTAATCTCTTTTGTCCAAGTGCCCTTACTTAGCTTTCTTTCCTTTTTAACCAAAGCTAACATGACATATACGGTGAATTCAAGGCAAGAAAGAGAAGTCAAAAACTGAGGTGTGAAATAATAAGAGATTTACATATAAATGGGTAGGAAAAGTGGGGAGTGTTTATTCTGTGAAGGAAAAAGAGGGCATCACGGAGAAAAAAAAAAAAAAAAAAAAGAGTCATGGCAAGGAAAAAAGGGCATATCATGAGAAAAAAAAGTCCATGTATTTTTATCCTATTCTCAACACAACCCATTAAAACTCTGTGGAAAAGTACATCATATATAGTGTATTGACACATTATGACTGGAGTCAGAAAGGCTCTTCTTCATTTGTAACAATAAATTGTCCGAATTTTCATTTTATGCCAAGCAAAATTCATCTGATCTTGAAAACCAACAGTTTTGGACCCAGATTTGGACTGGAGATCTCTCAGATACTATAAGCAAAGGTCATTAATTGTGGCTGAATGTTTGGCAAATGCTAAACCACAGAAACCAAATGACCAGAAAGACTTCTGTTGGCCCAATCGCAGCTACTGATTTTGACAGATGATAATACTTTGTTTTTAGTGAAACCTAGTGACATATTCAGTTCTGACAACTGCCAGAGGCAGATCTGAGTGATCTGTCCCAGTCTGTCAACTTACAGCTTTTTGTGACACCATGAGTGAAAAATGCGATGTGCGGGCAAGGTACAAGCACATTCAAAGGAAAAACTAGGAAAATTAATTAGTGTTTTGTTTTGTTTTGTTTAATTTTTATATCTGAAGTATTCTAATTCAGAGTCTACATAATGTTTTTAAAAAATGTCTCATCTCCCAGCCCAAATGATGATATCCTAAGCTGTCAATTTGTCATGTGCTTTGTGGTCACAGTGACATTTCACAGCTTTTGGGCAGAGACTAATTTGATTTGTGTTATAAACTGGGAATAATTTGTGTGATGTCAGCAGAATGACAGTAAGGCAACACAAGTGTTCAGAACCGGGTCCTCCATCTGCAAGGATTGTTTGGCTTAATGATGGTTACTAAATAAGATATACTCAGAGTCCCAGAAGTATTTTTACGAACCACTGTCAAATTAGGTAAAAGGAGAATATAGAAACTAAGATTATCAAATTGTCTTCATCCTCACATTCTTGCTCAGCAAATAAATATTTTAATGACAACCTTCAAAAATGTAAAGCCTTTTGTGTAGTTAGAGAAAATTCACTTTACCCATCATAATGGAGTACATTACAAATTCAATCCATTTGAGATCTAAGTTCTGCCTTCCACAGCTCTTTATTTCTCATAAGTGGTACACAAACACTAGTTGCACAGTCATAGCTCACCACCAGATGACCACTGCAGAAGTGTCTGTGGCTCTTCCTTCCACCATTCCTCCCACTCTCCCTGCTCACTTGGCAGTTGCCACTCCCTTAGTTCACCCCAATTAACACTGTTGTATTGAACAAGATGATGTAAGGAAAGTAGTTGACTCCAGATGGAAGATAAGAAGCACTCACCTCCCTTCTCCTGTTGGCTGGAATGAAGGCAGATACTTGACTGTAAAGAGGGGATGCATTATCTTAAACATGAGCCATTTTCATCTCAGTGATTTTACCAAAAGCCTCAAGAAAGTGTTTCCTCCAGACTGGGATACAGAAACAAATATACATTGCCCAAAATACCATGACAAATTTTAGAAATGCAGCTCTGTACACTACTTCTCCTGCTTCTTATTCTCTCAATGTACGTATCATGTCTTTCACGAAGAGCTGCAGGACATAGGAACAAATCCTTCATGGTGAATTGACACAAATGAAGGCTAAAGGAGAAGTAAGAATCTTTAATTTAGTTATTCAACCAAAGACAGGTTGAAGAACAGCTCTATAGAAAGTCATTTTATACAAATCCACTTGACGCATCCACCTGCCAACCACTCCTTGGTGCAAAGACAAACTTCTCCAGACCTCTTCCTCCTTGCTGTTCGCAGTGTAAATGGTGATTTATCAACATATGTTTTTTGAAGGAATAAAAGTGAATTATGTTGTGATTCTCACTTCTGTGAGCTGATTCTCACATGGCTCCTAAGGAAAGCTAGGGAACTCAGGCACAGAGCTGGGCCAAGAAGTTAAGAATTCAGAAGGTTGTGCAGAAGTTTCAGCAGAGAAGCAACTGAGGCAATTGTGCTTGAAGGTCTTCTTGCATTTTTAAGGGGACACTACACTGATGTTATTTTAATGGCCTAAGGGTAAGATAGGCAGCCGCAACACAACTAAGTAAGAAACTAGGCAGATGTCAGCTCCCCACTATTTTAAAGATCTCATTAATTACCACTGTTTGCTTTCAGTGCAATGGCAAATCTTTGGCACTGCTGTCTCTGCTCTGAGCTGTGTGTATGTGTAGAAGAGACACAGATTCCTTTGTATAATATGTGGTTGCTGTATGGTAACTGCTGAATCACAATCTGAGCCTCTGATTGACCACCTGAGGCAAGTACTGAGTCAGCCCTGGCACACAGGTGAAGGCAATTCAGCTTTGTGACCAGAAGGGGTGGAGCCTGGCTGCACCTCTTCTAGACCCCATTCAAGGGCTGACTGCCACTGGAGAAGGATTTCTTTCTGGAGATCGCTTCTCTTGGAGTTTTCTTTGTAAGCCTACACAGGTGAGCATTTTCCATTTGTTTCCAATTATCCCTTTCTAACCACACCATTCTGTGTAACTGTCAATTATATACTTGTTGATTACACAGTTGCCCATTGCTATTAAGTACATTTGCAATTATGCAGTCTGCTCCAGTCTATCCTGAGTAGTTTTGTAACACTGCAAACTCGGACACCTCACTATTTGTTCCTTTTTCAGCTCGGAATATGATGAAAAATAAATGGATGTATTGGCAGTGTTTAAAAAAACAAACAAACAAAAAGAATAACAATGGAGGCCAATGTGCACATATGGCTGTCTCTACATAGCTGTACTACAGGCGTTATCTAAACAACGGGATGCATAGTTCAGGAAAAGTGAGGAAAAACTGTCAGGCTACAAGAGCTAGAATGAATAGAGAATATTTCAGTTTGTCTTATGATCAAATCAAAGGTCACTAGTAATCTTTGAATGGACACACATTTTTAAAGAGTTCAAGAACATAGAGTGATGAAAAACACCCCAAGTATTGGGTTCTGTTTTGGCCCTCTCACTACAAGAAAGACATTGAGGTCCTGGAACGTGCCCAGGAAAGGGCAGCAAAGCTGATATGGGGTCTGGAGCACAAGTCTTATGGGGAGAAGCTGATGGAACTGGAATTGTTAAGTATGGAGGTAAGGAGGCTCAGGTGAGACCTCATTGCTCTCAACAACTCCCTGAAGGGAGTTTGTAGCAAAATGTAGGTTGGCCTCTTATCCCAGGTAATAATGACAGGACAAGCAAAGCTGGGCTGTGAGCTCCCAAGAGATAAGATTCTGCCCAACGTGTTCCATGGCAGTGCATGGCCCCTGCATCACAAACCCTGAGCTCTGTAGGGTGGGGGCAGGCAAGGCTGGTCTGTGTACTCCATCAAAGAATGCCTTAAAGAAAACAGCTATTATTAGTTAGCCATTCTATGCTATGCTAATGCTGTAGAGCTGAATATGCATATAATCACATATGCAAAACACACAAATAAACATTACAGGAAAAAAAAACCAAAACCAAACAAACAAAAAAAAAAACCAGCAGCTAGATTAATTATATGAGATCTTCATGACTCTCTACTTGTTTTACTGAATTGTTGCTAGAATGTATCGGTGTGTTATTAAATCACATTCTTTTGTCAATACTGATAAACTCATGCCATGTAGTACAGCTACCTTCCACTATTTACCTTTGGTGCTGAATTTAAAATGTTGAGTATCAAAGAGAAGACAGATCAGACTGTGAGGTCAATGAAAAAACTGATAGTAATCAGTATGAAATTTAAGAGTAAATTAATTGGAGAAACAGTTGTAGTTACTGACAAATGCATAGACCATTTAAATTGCCCTACTCAATCATTTTATTGGCTTCTACGAGGCAGAGAAGTCAGAGGCAAAATGAGTTTCTACTGCATTACAAGCAAGCCAAATGCAGCTGGACTTATAAGCAGAGCTGCCAGGAGCTCGGGAGGCCCCATTTTAATTGCACAAATATCCGAATAGTCATGTTTGGCAGAAAGTATTCAAGGAGTATCCTCAAATGTCCACTTCTAGAGAATAGGCACAAATTAAAATTCTGGGCTTTATTCACAACAAATTAGTCATACAAGTGTTGCATAATTTTGCTTGAGACAAAGACAAAAAAAAAAAAAAAACAACAAAAAACACGCAAGTGGGGAGAGAAGCAGATTTACTGGCATTTGGATGAAGCTTGTGTGCATGAAGGGGTGATTTTTCTAAGTGTCAAGAACACAAACTTCAAATAAAAAGACTGGAGTAACTTCAGCAATTCCCTCTCCTGCTCTGAGAGGCTACTGAGCATATATTTGCCATGTAAAAAACAAAATGCACCTAAACAAACTCAAAGCAGAATGTGAAAATGGAACTTTACCCACCCCCCCAAAAGATAACTGTAAAATAAAAGAAAACTGTAGTAAAATGGTCATGTTGTCCAGTTAAAAAAGCAGAAGCACAGTGAAAGTTGTCATTTCCTGAGTACAAGGATATAGTGATTTGTAATACTTTGCACTGCTAGCTGTTTGCATTTTGAACTTCTGTAACAAACGTGTAATAGATGAACAAATTCTATTCACTTCGTATATGGAATTAAGAGGAAGTCTTTTTGCTGGAAGATTTATGTGAAAGAAAGGAAAAAGCCATAGAGTACAGGAGGGCATCTTATAAAAGAATGCTCTGAGGAGTTGGTCAAGCACAAGTTCTCCTGTCTGTATTCACATCTAGCAGAGAAAAGGGATTTATAAAATCATACCAGCCATGAAAAGCCAACAGCTGGTAGAGCCCACATAATGGAAGGTAAAGCCAACAGTAGCTTGAGTGGCAGACATTGTTTATTTGTAATAGAAGAACGTATTCCCTTATGACTCATAGTTGATGTACTGGCACCTAAACAGTATGTCAGGCATCCTCCCCTCCATTTTGTGGAATTCAATTCATTGAAGCTGTAGACTGAAAGTTCTTCAGGTCAGAGGCAGCATTTACCGATGAACATGTTCAGCAAAATGCAATCTAGAATATGACTTTTGAAGGACTACACATACTCTAATAACAAAGCAATGCAGCAAGAGTAAACAGAACTATTATCACTTTTCCCTTGCTTCTGCAAGAATATTTTAATATCTATTTCTATTATCTTCAGGCATTTGTCAACAAAAATTCCTGATGTTTTGATGAGCTGTGAAAAAGTGAATGCCTTTTGCTTCACATGAGCTTTGTGAAAATTTCTCTTGCACTACCGCTTCCAATTTGCTTCAGAACTTTGTTCGTCTCTGTCTGTAGGAGAAAAAAAGTTAATGTGGGTTTATCTTGACCCCAGTTATCACAAATATGCTAATATTTATAAGTAAATTTGTGAAAGTAAGTGTCTGGTTCTGAATTCCTGGAAATTGCTGCCTTTCGCCCTCCAAATACATTACTCCTCCACTTGCCAGTATTTGATAGCACTTAATGTTGGCTGGTATGTTGTGATCTCTTGGTTTAATCATAACAAGACTTCCAGTAAGCTGGTCTACTGTGTATACTTATATGACATGCAATCTTTCTCTGAGACAAGAAAATGTACCAGCCAAAGGCTGTTTTACCAGCCAAAAATATTATGAATACTTAATGCAGTACACATTCTGGACGACGAGGAAGAAGAAAGGTTCATTTCTGACAAAAACTGAACACTGTTATTCTGGGGATTTTTTATTTTAAATTTCTGATTGGCTTTCTCAAATTCAGGGACTCACACACACAAGAGAAGCAAAGCATCATTTGTTGTATCTACAGAACACCCATTAGCTTTTACAATTATTATTTGGCCAATGATGAGTGTTACAAGTTGATGAAGCAGGTAGTCACCAAGAGTCACAGTGAAAAATGTCAGGAGTGTCTCCAAAGTCATAGGTCTTTAGGGTGACTCACACTCCCTCACCACATTCGTTTGCATAGAACTTCAAAAAAGTAGTATTAACAGTAACTGTGAGGAAAGAAGATGCTGGAAGTAACAGGTTGTTCGGTTTGTTTTGTAACTGTACATCTAAGTAACAGTTACATTCTCTACCTGTGGAAATATGAGTACAACAGGAAAAGTAACCCTCTCTACCTCATCTTGGTGAAAGGGGAAAGCTGATTTCATTACTTGCAGAGTTATGGGCACCTAGGAAAACAAATTCGGGGTTCTCCTTAGCTTCCATACTGTGGTGATCTATGGATACCTGAAACCATTCCTTTTCTAATCTTTAATAACAAGGAAGGAAAACAGTTGCTTCTCAAACACACTGGGTTCCTAAGCATCCACAACAATAAGCAGTACTGTTGAAATTCACATTCTGCCTGTAATTCACCCCGTAAACCCCAGCCACAGCTGTGCAATTGAGCAGTTTTATCATGTGCACAAATAGATTGTTTCTTTAGAAAAGTTCTAATAAAGCATATAAAGACAGAATGAAACAGTGGGTTGCAGAAGTGGAAATGATTTTTTTCTTTTTATGAAATCAGTGCTGTGAACCTTTGGAGACCTTTCTTCTTGCACAGGATTTTGTATTTATGTGTTAGAAACAATACATTTTAAAGACCTCAGATGAAATCCTGCCTAATGCTAATCTGAATAATATAAAAGTATTATATGACCGTCTCATGTCTCAATATGAAATAAATGTCTTTTTCTCTTAATTCTTGCTAAGCTGTAAATGTACATTTTGTCTATAATAAAATATTTTCCTACATGAAGTGAAAGTTTCTCTTGATGGTGAATGGAAAGACTTGCTGGAAAATACATTACTCCAGTAGGAAAACCAAAAAAAAAAAAAAAAAAAAAAAAGGGGGGGGTACTATTCAAATCATTGTGTGCTTTATTCTTACATTTGCTCTTAACAGATAGCATAATATTATGAAATACATTATATCGATGTATTAAGCAATGAGTATATTTATACTACTAAATAACTCAACTCCACAATTAATTCCAATATCCCACTACTCTGGATATCTATACCTTAGATAGTCCTGTCATAATGGGTAATTCACTAATTCACATGGATAATTCACCCCCAACTACTCCATGCTGACAAGCAATTCTGTAACAATTCTGCTTTGTTGACAAACACGCAAACTAATTTTTATTTCTGAATACCACAAGGGCAGCTCTCTGTCCTGCTGCAGAGCCACACTGGATGTCAGTAAAAATGGCTAGTACTCTTGAGGCATAGGCATCCTTGATTTGTTCAGGGTTGAATGATTTGTTATCACTTGTTATGTCACCAGGCAATGCTTCCTGGAGCTGAACCCCTTGGTGTGACAAGCAGAGCTAAGGAAACTGTGTACTTTACTTTCAACATTACTTTATTTGAGCTGACAAAAAGCAGTCAGTAATAGTGGTGTAAGCAGCTCTGTGCCTCCTGACATTCAGTGCGTATTGTAAATATCCTTGGAAAGGAGAAACAGAATGTTAGTAGGAGTCAGAAAAGCCATCAAAAAATGCTTGGAGTAGCCAGAATTTTCCAAACAAATAGAGAATCCTGATTTTGCATGTTGACTGCAGTATATCTTAGAGCAAAAGCATTGGGCAGTTCATCCTGCAGCACTGTTTGCCCTTATTTACCACAGAAGGCGTGGCTAAATTATTTCTGTTTTACATTGTGTAAACCATTAATTGTCACAAAATTAGCATTTAATGATGTTAAAAAGAGTCATAGCTGGTCTTTTTCTCTGGACAGCTAAGACAGATGCCTCGACTTTAGAGAAGTCACATGCCGCTTTCAAACACGTCACTTTTCAGTGTCTTTTGCTTGAGTGCTTCCTAAGGCTTTTTTTTAACATTTTCCTCAGATACCTACCACTTCTCATTTTCCAGGCAGACTGCCAATTAAATACCATCGTTCACAAACCTCATCTGCAACATCAGACCTGCAGGCACTGCAGTCATCTACTGGAGCTGATTTGAAAACAGTGTAAATCCAGTTACAACTCTGGCTTCTAATCTGGTCCATTGACTCATCCCTTCTTCTCCACTGTGGATTCATGCATGACATTTTATTTTCAAGTTACAGCTCAAATTAGGAAAGGATCATCAGTGTTTGTCAAAAGAGCAAGCTGATACAGATTCTTTCCTGACCTTTCAAGAAATACATAGAACTTAAATTCAAGCAGTTTTTTGTTGTTGTTTTTTTTTTTTTTTCTAAGAGAACGTTCCCATAAGTTATGCTATTGTCATGTTCACCTTTCTTGATGTAACTTCAGGAGGTTTGAGGGCTGAAGGTTACTTTTGCATTATAAACACTAATTAAAAAGTCTGCTTTTTCCTCAGTCTTTTATGTGTCCCTCTCAAGCTTAATAAAAATATATGGCTTACATGTTTTTCTGTTGAAGAGATTCCTATTAGATAGGTGAAATATATGTAAAAGTTCTACCTTATTTAAAGATTTCAGACCAAGTAAAGAATATGTTGGAGTAATTAAAATGGTGAGAATAGCATTTGAAGCTGAATATCCTTAGAGGAAGTACAAAGAGGAACCCATTTTATAAAATGTCTTTCAAACAAAGAGCAAAATAGTTTTCTGCCCTCAATTAGAGCAGCCAAAAGCCTGAAGAGAAAAGAGAAATATCTTCAGCCTACTTTCCAGCTCACAGTGCGTAGAGGAAATGCTGGCAAAATTAGCAAGCGTGCTCATTTGGTGAGGGGCCGGAAGGTATTGCAGAACCTTGAAAGGTCTTCGTTAAAATTCCGCCTTCAGATTAAAGGAAGAAATGAGGCAATTTCCCTGCCAAGCAGTCCTTTCCAGACATAGCTTCTTTTCCTGAACTGCATTTTCTTTCCATTAAAAATGGAAAAGATTGCACCAAATGGCAGGTATTCTCAAGAGCAGTGTGAAGAAAATCTTGGGAGAGGTTTTTCACTTTGTACCCCTATTATCAAGCCATTCACTGTCTGCATTATTGCCTGCCCTGGAAAGGAACAAGATACAAACCCAGTTGAGCGCAGTGAACATCTATGCATGTTAGATAAGTGGCACTTCTTTCATCCATTATTACAGCTGAGGGTATTTTTATTTGGTCATAGACTCTTTTTCTTCACAGTCTTCCATTCTTTATCTTCAACCACTTACTGTTATCTACAGTTTCAGTATTTATTGTGGCAGGCTTGCCATCTTCCCTTACGTTATATTGTACATGTAATGACTACAAGAAATCTCTTTTTGCCTAACCAGATATCTCCAAAATGCTCTGATCTAAGTGGCTCTTTCTTTTACAGCAGCCGTCAGACACCTTTCATGTCACTTACCTTTGGCCATAGATGGTCTTTTCAGTCTGTTTTTCTCATTTTGTCACATACTTCTATTTAACTTATTCTTCTCTATCATGCAATTGTCCTTAGAGATGCTTGTCTTAGAATTTAAAGAAGCTTAATCTAATTAATGGCTACCAGTTCATTGTGGATTGTGAAAGAATTTCACTATCAAGGTCTATTTAGGCAGTTCTAACATGATGTAGTATATATCATAGCAATGTTCTTTCCAAAGCCATATTGTGTAAACAGCTTTAAGTCCTTGATGTATTTGTTCAACTATAACATCACTACGAAGAATGACTGTTAAAGTTCATAAATAGTCAAAATAAGCAGTAAATAGAGTTATATCTCCTTATTCTTCACACCTCCCTTCAGTAACACAGAAAATACAAAACTTCACAGCCTAAAGAAGGGCCAGATGAGAGGTCATCTAATTTCTAAAGTTACTGTAGAAAACCAATATACTACATAAACATCTGTATGTGTTTTGAAACTGTGTATAAATCTTGATTCGAAAACCAAAAGCTACTCAATGCTTATTTTAATGCTTACATTATGTGATTGTGCAAATAAAAAAAGTTTTTGTAATTTTGAGCAGATCTAGCTGTCCACGTGCTGCCAAATGTTGTAGCTGCAGTGTCACAACGCCTAAGGGAATGCTTGGGTGCACAGCTTTACAGTTATTTTGTCTCCCCTGTGTACCACAAGAGGCAGGGAGAGAGACACATCAAGGGTACTTGTCTCCTGGGATGATCAACCGGGCTGGAGAGCAACCAAAGCTTGCAAAAAGTATCCATGCCAGTAATGAGTTTACCGATATCAATCACCTTAATTAACAGTGTTATCTTAGTCACAGACACTAAATAAGAGTTATATATACTTGGAGAGCAGCTAGTTCCCCAGAGGAGCAACTAATACAGTCATTTCCACTGGATATTTTTAAGACTGTCATCTGAAAATCGATGTTCAAACAACTGCGAAATAACTCACTTTGAATTTTACCTCTGTCACGGTTCATTCTGGCAGTAGGTTTTTGAAAAGCAAATTTTAAAAGCAGTTTTGCATATCGATCAGAATATTTTAATGACACATTTGGGTTTTAATTTAAAACTGTAATTTCATTCTATGAAAATTAAACAAAAACTAGGAGACAGTCTTCTAATCAATATGAAAGTGGAGTTGCCATGCCACTGTAACTAATTTATGAGCACAAAGGCATGCTGGGACAGATGCCTCTTGAATTCTACTACTCTGTTCAGATTTAAATATTAATAACTAAAACCAGAATTTATGATAAAAAGAGATATTTGTCTAATAAACAGATACATTTTTGTTATTTTAGTAATTCCTGAGTTTGTGAATTTATTTCAGTCCAAAGCTGAAGTGCTTTTCTTGTGTAAGGAAGTTTATGGAACCAGAAGGCTCTCATTAGCTTCAAAGAGAAACTTCCACAATATGTCTTTATATATAGCCTTTCACCATATCAAAGACTGATTATAAAAATAAACAGAGTAAATTCTTCTTGTAAGAATGAAACCAGAAAACTCCTGCATAGAACAACAAGAGCTCTACCAATGAGTTCCCAGCTAAGAGTTAACTTAGGCCAAGGCTTATTTCTAAAAAAAGAGTTTGTTTGTCTCCAGCCATTCTATTTTTTAACCTTTAAGAAGCTTAATGGCATGGATGTGTCTAGATGATGGCAGTTGGATAAAAGAATGAAGAAAAAGCCTGCCAGTGCAGGTACTAACACAGGTACAATCTAAGACTCTAGATAAGAATCATCACATACCACATGTGTGCACTCTGATAAGTACAACAAAGTTCAGACTTCAGTTAAGACCTCTTTATGCTGTAAAACACATCACTAAAGCTTATAAAATCACTTTCTCTAATGTGAGGTAAAGAGTGAATCCTATGCCATTGCTACTGATATGAGATGGCTTCCAAGTGGCTCAGTAAAGCACAACTTTGTGACAGTGACTGTTCACAAACTTCATCCCCATGTTTCATAGTTGCCATGCATCGCTAACAAGCTTTGACTAGCAAAGATCAATTTTAGTATTACATTAATTACAAGGAAAACACCTAGATCCTGTGAAACAAATACATGAAGTACATACTCTCTATGCTCAGCCACTGAATCACAACATTTATGGAATTTTCTAACCATAAGGCAATATTGGCTCTGAAATCACTTAAATTTACAGTGCTGTGCTCTACGTTTTTGTCATTTGAGGGAAAGACACTGTACTTCAGGAAATGGTTAAAAACATTGATTCAAGTAGGAGCTAAGCTTGACATTCAGTGTTTTCCTGAATCAGAACTGCAGTCTGTATAGAAAAGGTTTCCCTTGTGAGAAGGGACCACAGAGAAAGCGTCAGCTTTTGGACTCTCAGAGCTTTCCCCCAGCATGACAGAGACACTGCAGTCCCAACATGTGCACACAGCCAATGGAGACCACCTGAACACACTTGAAATCCCAACACAGGTAAATGAAAAATTAACTGAATTAAAAGCATGCTGTGTTACTGACTCACTGGAGAGAAAAGACAAGGGCAAGAAGAGACCTCAGATTCATAATAGAAGCAAAACCATTCTAACAGAAAAGCAGAAAGGCAGAAACATGAAAAGGCTCCTATACTAAAAGCATTAAACCTTATTTTCTTTTCCTCTTTTTGGTTGATTTCATCAAATATGCATTGAGCATTTATAAACTCAGAGATAAGATTTCAGAAGGACACCTGCTTGTTTAAATGGTAGAAAGACCAAGTAATTCAATGGGTTGGAGCACACAACATACTAGAATGTAAAAATACACAAAGAAGTAAATCAGTTTTTTAAGACTTGCAATTTCCAGCACCATTCTCAAAAACTGGAGATCCATAGAAAAACCCATTTGGCCTTCTTACTCTGCTAACTGTAGGCACATATCTACCTCCTTCCTTTCTAGTTGTTGCTTCCTCCCTTCTCTCATTCATTTAATGGCACATACAGGATCTTCTAAGCTCTCCCTCTCTCTCCCAGTAATATATGCAGGTGTTAGTAGCAAATACTAAGGAGACAGCTCTATGTAACTGCACTCCATTCCATGTTTGCATAAACTCTTCTGTACCTAATGAAATAAGCATTTACTAAGGTCTAGCTGGGCAGTGCTTTAAAAATTTATTGATCTTAATAACAAATAATTGTTTAGATATTTTCCTGATTTCAGGGAAGTTCATTCTCAAAGGAATTAAAATGCTGTGGCTTGCCAACCTGGCATCTGGGGTGGGGAGTGAGGGGCCGATCTAACTTTGCCAACAGAAGCATTAACAGGCTGCTGGGCACTGGTAAAAATCCCCAAGCATGAATGGAATGATTATTTCCTCTTGAACTTGCTTACTGTGATAATCTAAGCAGCTGAGTCTCACTGACTAAAAAGTTAATGAATGTCTCCTGTAACTGCTCTCATGCAAAATTCACTTTCAGTGATATTTGCATTTGGCAGGGTTGTTGCTCATAGTAGAGACAGTTCTCAGGAACCTACATGAAAGAGCTCAGCTAGACTGTGCTCAAATCCTATCATTTGTATTATCCTGCTCCATTTATTTGTTTCTCTTTCTTCATCCTTCTGTTAAGCTTTACAGAAGCTTCCATAATCCTTCTTAATTACTTGTCCGTAATGCATTTAATATCAGAGGAATCAGTATTTTTTTGTGTGGTCATACTACTAATTCTATGAATTAGTCTAAAAGTCAGTCTAACCAGAACAGCTTGAATATCAAATATTAATACCTACTGAAAATTACTTCGGTTCATTTTATGGGGAAAATAAAAATATGCAAAGACATTACTGATCTAGCATGAGTACATCTCTGTGTACAGATAGGGGAAGAATAGGTTAAATTACCCAAATGCATTTCTCATAAAAATAATGATTAAGATTTTACTGAGGTCTCATAAGCACATGTAGAAGCACATTACTGTTTCAGAAATGCTGTGATTTCACTTTTTCAGTTCAGCACACTGATCAAACAATAAAAGTGCAAACAGAGCAAAGTAGCTAGAGAGGAGTTGATTAAGAAATGACCGGTGTATAATAGGCCAAGCAATATTCAGATCAAGAGAGACACACATTTCTTCAACCATTCAAAAGAAGGCTGTAATTCCTTAAGTTTCACTCTGGTCCCTGACAAAATAAAGTGCAGACAACACCCAAGTATTATTCTAGAATCCCCACATTATTTACAAATGGCAGAAGTAGGTGTTGAATAGAGAGTTTGCTTTCTCAGTCCTCAGTTTTCATGGTAGTTATTGATCTTGTGTTCTTTTCTGCCCATCAAAATTTTCATTTCTTCTGTAAATCATTTTGAGTAAAAATTCAGTAGTTACTCTTTCAAGCATCCTTGCCAAGCATTTCTCTTCAGTATCTTTTTTCACACTTAGCAATGTGTTTGGTGGTGTATGAAACACAAGAATCTAGACTCTTTAGAGGTGCAGTATCAAAAATGCTGTACATAAAAAGCAAAGGAAAATATGTAATATAACACCTTTAATGCAGTGTTGTCTGTTTACTTATAATTTTCTAGCATGTATTTTCTCTATAGTCTTGAAAATATTGCTTTCAGTTTAAATAAATTCTGTATTCATGGGGTAAAACTGGAATTTCTGTGTCTACTCTTGTATTCTTGTCTCTGTTACCATCATTTGGTTTTTTTTGTTCCTCAGTAGAGGCTGATATAATTCCTATCTAATCAAGAGAAGCTCAGCAGTTTCATAGATCCTTTATTCTTGAGTGTGATACATCCAGTAGTGCTAAATGGATAACTCTTGCTCAATTAGCCAACTTCACACACCCATTTTTCCCCAGTAAATCCACACCTGAGCAACAATCTACCCAAATTACTCGTCTCATTTTCGTTTGTGGGTATGTTTGATAACATACATTATTTCCCTTGATAATTATGTAGTTAACCTGGAGTAGCAAGGCTTTTCAATACGTCCATAATACAGATGCTGGAAGATAACCAATTCTATCCTGCATGCCATTAATATGATTCTTATCAGTCTTGTGGGGAAAACAAAGAAAGGGGGCATAGATGAGTCAGAAAGTGAGGCATACTTAATTTCCTATCTACAAACCATATAGTATTTACCTCAAAATGATTCATAGCAGCTGGTCAATTAGAATGTAGATTTGCAATACATTGTAGAAAACAGGCAGTGAATGCATTTTTTACTGAGTAAAGATGGGATTCTGGTGTCAAATTAGATCCCTTCCAATAGAAATTCGGGGCAGGGAGGGGGGGGGGGGGGGGAGGCTATTTATGTAAGAATTGAAATATCTTTTTCATTATATTCTTAATCTTCAATATATATTCATGCATTGCAGCAGCAAGACATTTCAGTTTCTGACTTGCTACAGTGTGTTAACATTTACCAGTCACTGCCTAGAAAAGCTTAGAAGATTTGAAGGCAGGAAGTGCACTGAAAAGCTGAAGTCTCTCTCAATCCTCCATAGAGGATTAAGAATTTTCACAAGGCCTTTTAGAGTACACCAGACTAGTACAAGTAGAGGTATGACAAAACCAAGAAAAAAAAGATTTAAGTGAGACTCACACCATCCTTGCGGATAGAACTGAAATGGACACTGGAACTATCATTGTGTAGGTCAGAGCTGATCCTCGATATTAACAAAGAGCAAGAGATTCAAATCCTAATGCTTAAAGTTGCTGTTTTGATGGATAAGAAGGAAAACACTAGAAACAAAAAGTATGTGTTAGGAAACCGCTGTCTCCTACATTCTATTTTACTATGTTGCAATACTTTGTGTTAATTTATACCTATTCCTTTGTATCTCTGCTAATAAGTTATACTTCTACTGGACCTGAGGATATAATATATATCCTTTGTCTCTTTGTTAAATAATTTGCCACACCAGTGTTGCTCGTCTACATTGGGCTCTAAGTATACCTTGAAAATGAAAGATATGATATTGGGGATGGAAGAAAAGCAGGGGGAAAGCTCTGTATACTAACAACAATTAACTACAGAGCAACCCAAAGTGACAGTTTATTGACAGATGGACAAACAAAATTGCAGGTCCCAAGGGATGCAATTCAAATCAGATTTAACATTATAGGGGATGACAAGGAATTATTCTTATCAGCACACATGCCTATCCCACATTCACTGTTACATATGCCTCTCTTCGTCTGGCTGGCTTTTAAATATATGCAGTTGCAAGAACAGTACAGCTGGCTGACAGCACCAAAAAATAGTACAGAAATAGGATAGAAAGAAGTAAAATGAATTTCATCTTGTGTATGGAAAAACTTTTCCGGGAACCCAGAGATAAAGTCATCTATTGGTGAATCAGGCAAAAGGTTTCTCTAGGGAGTACCCAGAGTTTAGCAGAAAGCAGGAAACACACTGTGTTTAGCAGTACTCCTTGGTGCTTTCTCAAAGACAGGCAGAACTTCAGTAATGAAACAGAAGGCAATATTTGAGGGCATGTGCTGGGGAGGAGACATGAGAAGCATGCCAGTTGTTCAGAAGGAAGCTGCAGCCACAAGCAAATGGCAGTAAACTCTTGAGTTTTTGTGAGAAGGTCTAACAGACATATTAGCTGGACTGTCAATTCTTTGTGAGACTTGAAATTTCTTCCAGCTTATAATTTTAAACTGGGAGCTTTAGCACTACTGGACTGGGAACACAGGTGGGGAAACAGCCAAAGTGGAAGGAAGAGACCAGACAAGTGTAGTGTATAGACAGCTGGTAAATGGGCCTGCATGAGTAGATGAAGTCATTAAAATACTGTGGAACACTGGAAGGGAAAATGGGTCAAGAGCAACAACCTCAAGTTTGCAACAAGTCATTTTAAAACTGTGAGATGTAAATGTAGAATGTTAATGAACAGAAACACGTTCTATATACAGTAGCATAAATGCATATTAAATATTCATCTTTTTCAAAGAAAATGCCCCCATAATGCTTGAATGGTTCAATAAATATTCTGCAATCAGCATGCATGTTGAGGAACTGCTAATCTGCTGAAAACAGAAAATGGAATTAAAAAATTAATTCAAAAGCTTTCTAGGGTTTTTTAACGTCTATGCACAGAGCTTGTGCATTATCAATTCATGCCATGTAAACATGATTTTGAAATTTAAGCCCAGTTTGTGTTGTGTGTGTTCATTCATCATCTGTCACTGCTTTTATAATGTGTTTCAGAATGAACTAGCAATTGGAGTTATATTAATTTGGGATTCCCAAACTGAGTTATTTAAATGAACAAGAATTGTAGATAATGTTGAGAGAGTGGTTGTCTCTGAAAAGGTACATCAAGCACGGACCTGAGAAAGTTATTTCAGTTCCCAAATACTTTTCCAAGGAACTTCATATGCTTCAAAGCACAGTCTTGAGAAGGGATTCTAAATGAGGGGAGAAAATACAGATCCAAATATCAGTGTTTGTTAGACTGAGGAATTGTTTTCTGTTCTACAAGACAGCTGTGAACCAAAAACAATCCACCAGTAGCTCCACAAATTACTTGTCACTGGTTTCCCGTGCTCCAAGCCATGGATGAGACACTGGACTCCTCTTAGATCCCATGGGCTCGCTTCCTGTTCCTTGCATATTTCATTTTATGTGGTCTCGTTACAAAGGGAGAAGCCTTAACACTTAAACAGCTGCAACATTTTGTTCCAGCTACAGCATGACACTGTACTGAGGAGGTGAGATTTGATGAAGAATGCAATTTACAGAGGCTTGTGAATACCTAAGGGAGATGGCTTACACAGGTATATATACCTTACAACATTACACAAGTTCTGCTGAATGCCCTGAAGATTTTGAAAGGGCTGAGGTGAAGCTTTAAACAACAGACCAGAAAGGTTTTTTTAGTCCCACTCATTTGGCAAAATGTCTTCCAAATACTCCCACATCCTGCCCATCCTCCCTTGATACCCAACAAACAAAGTTTTTTCTAAAAGAACATAGTCTGGGAATCATTTGTGATCTTTTCACATTGATTAAATTCTACGCCCTTACCAAACATGACTTTTTTTGTATTTTTTCCCCCACTGCACATTTCCTATAGGATATTTTTGAAGGAAAAGAAAAACAAAACTGTTTTGTTCAAAGCAAACCACTTCTCTGTTGTTTTGTTCACTTCTAAAACACTTTTTCTTTTGAGAGTAGTGCTTCAGCCCTCAAAAACTTAAGTCAGGCCATTTAATCTGTCTGAAACATCTCTAACACCATGACCCATGATGCATTCGTGTTCCCATTAAATTTCCACTCAGTCAAAACAGGTGTCTGTGCCACACAGGTATAGAGGCAGCCCAGCTAATGGCTAGTAATGCCATCCTGAATAAAGCGCCAAGTTGTACCATCTCCAGTAGCTTTTACAAATCTCTGGCATTAAGAACATATTTCTCCTGAATTTTGTATCAGCCTACAATGTTTTTAAGTACATTACATAAGTAAACCTCTAACTAAGGTCATCCTAATGCAGCCTGCACAGCTGCACTATCCCACAGTCCATGGTTCTGTTATCTAAAGGCAAGAATCTCTGGCAACTGGTTCGACATCTCCTGACACCCACAGCATGGGAGTTTGGTGCACTGTGGTGGAGCATGTATCATTTGTAGCAGTCCTGGGAACAAGCCAACAAAATTTCCCAGATAGCGCCTTTATTCTTTTAGTGTTTTAGCTGAGTTTTCAACTGCTGTAACAAAATGCCTTGATGCAAGCTGTATGTCAGTGTGGGCATAGGAGAAATAAAAATGCATTCCAAAACTGACAATGATTTATCTGAGTTTTCTGTGGGTTTTTTTATTATTTATTTTAAACTCCAAAGTAGATTGTGCTTGTCATTATTTAGAATGATTAATTGTAGAGGTGGAAACCATGACATCTGTATGAAGACAGAAGCCCAGACTTTCACAACACTTAGCAACCACTTAGTATGGACTCCAAGCAACAGATTTCCTGGTTGTCTGCTTTTTATTAGTTTGCTATTGACTTCCAATAAGAAACGGAGCCAAATCTGGCGGCAGTCTATTCCTTCTGATTTATGTAATGCAGAGACTCTTCATTCAGCAAAGGAAGATTTGACAAAAGCACTAATTGAGAATTAGTAAGTTTTGTGCAGTCGCTGAGGCCTGAACAAGTTTATATAGCTGCCTGAAGCTGTTTTTGCTTGAGAAACAAAGAGTTACAAGTATTTCTTCAAGTTTTGAATGACCAAGGATGGTCTGAGCAAGAGAAACTGTGCCAGCATATTGTTCAGTGTTTGTTCTTCCCCAACAGTGACCTGACTTGCAGTCAGCTGGACTCAGCAAGGGGTTCCCACACCATAAAAAAAACACAAATGTTACAGCTCCCCAGCACTGCTTCTTCAAAGATGACATGGGGGAGAGCTGCTCTGATTCCCTGAACAAAAAACAAAACTTGCAGAAACAAAGTCATGAGTGGAGCAAGGAAAAGAAGAAAAATCCAGTCCTCCTCAGGTAGTGCTGCCTACGGGCTCTTTTATAAGTGGAAAGGACAGTAACCTTCAGCTCTTCCTTCTCTCCCTGTGGTGGACAATCTTTTATTTTGCAAATGCTGCCAAAAGAAAAGGATCTCTGAGTATAGATTTTACTCTTCATGCCTTGTTGAAAACTGAAAACATGCAGTGAAAGGGGAGAACAGCTGCAAGAGGAGAAAAAAAGGAGGCAAGATGTGTTTTAAAAGGAAAATAAATAAATAATGAAAATGAAGACAGCAAGACAAAATATGGAAGGTCTATGAAATATAATATTGGAATAAAAAAACAAACTAAAAGCTGTGGGTCAGATTAGCTCAAGACACAGGTTCAAACCAAGACAGAAAGAGCAGACAATGAAAAGAGAGAGCTATCACAAAGCATTGTAAAGATTGGAAGGGACCTCTGGAGATCATCCAGCCCAGTTCCCCCACTAAAGCAAGTTCCCTACAGTTGGTTGGAGTTGAAAAAAAAAGTTTGTGTTTTTTGCCTTTTTTTTTTTTTTTTTTTTTTTTTTTAAATTAAAAAATCCACTTTAATTGTGTGCAATTTGCTTGCAACATATTTGTGGCCATCACCTGCCCTGGTCTTTTCCCACAAGGACTGTGCACATCTCCTGCAGCTGCCTGAGTGTTGAGACTTCAGCTGTACTGGTAGACATTTGGCAGGACTTAAAAATGTTGTGACGCTGTGCTGGGCAAAGGGAATGCAAATAAAATTCAGTAGCAAAAGCAAAAGATGTATTTCGAACTGTGACATCTTTTTCTGACCCCTCCATAAAATTAGCTTCCAGAATGAGCAATGGGAGCAGGTTTTACCCAGAGCTATACCAACAACAACAGTTCATTTCATAAAATAAATCCTTTTTCCCCCGCACCCAAAGTGCTTCTTTCTCACACAAAGGATTACCGGATTTGGAATTTTCTTTAAAATGATTCTTTACAGCTAACAGGAGAATGCGGTATTATTAAAGCTTTTCAGCACCAACTTTTCCCCTTGTTTTGCTGTCTATTTGATTTAAAAACCAGAACACTTAATGCATTCAGTAGTAATTGTCACAGCAGACCAAAGCGATTTGTAGTCTTACTATTAAAATTAACATTTGATGGCCCACTGGTAGGACCTCGTTAACACTTTGATATTGGGCTCCATGTATTTCTCCAAAATCAACACAACGTGACATACAGTCAGCAGGAGCAAGTTGAAAAGTCATCCCTTTTTCTGCCTCACAAAAGATCATGTGCACTTTCACTCCAAAGTGAGCAAGACAGCACCCTGCAGAGGCTGCACGCTGCATTAGGTGGAGCCGTGCCCCCAGTGCCACCATGGCTTCCTCCTGCTCAGCTCTAGCTGTCAGTCCTTTTGCACACACAGCATCCCAAGCACAATCCCCTCCTCTGCTCCAGACTACAGACAAACACATTTCTTCTCTCCCGGGTGTTTTGTTCTAAGTTAACATTGTCCCCAGGGTACTGTAACAGCAACAACAAATCCCCAAACATTGTATTTCGGAAAGGGCATTTGCAGAAATGTGAGATTTAAGCATTCAAAACAATTCAAATCCTGTCATGTGTAGCTGAGGCACAAAACAGCAAAGGAACTTGTCAGCCCATTATTTTTCCAGAAATTCTGAAGACTTCAAGGACCCAAAGTATTTCATTATGGAATCTGCAGAGATGCTTTTAAGATGCACTGATTATCATAAATATATCAAATAAATGAACTAGGCAATTTGCCTGCAATCTAATGAAAACAGGTGGTCTGTGTTGTGAGTGGATGTGCTGATAAGATTTTCCCCCATACATCACTGAGTTGCTATGAAAGGAACTAAAATCTACCATCTCTGTTAAATATTTGCCTCTTTGCCATACAACAGATTTTTCTAAGAGGAACTTTCACAAGAACAGCCATCCAATTACCTGTGCTGTGGGCTTTATGCTGCTCAGCAAAGCTAAACAATAAGGGTTTTCACTCAAAAGCACAGACTGAGTCAATAAGAAAAAAAAACACTCCACAAACAAACAAAAACTGCCCAAGAGTAAATTCTCTTTGGGATTTGAAACAATATGCAAAGAAGAGAACACTTAACTTTGTGTCTTAGCATCCACTTCTCCATATCCAGTTACTCAGGCACTGCTTTAACACACTACAGGTGAGATGGTTGAACCCGAAGCATGTCAAATGCCATCAGATTCTATCGTTTATGTGTTTGTTTGTTTGTTTTGCTAAATGGGTCTGCATGGCTCCTTGGGCTACAGTTATTGTGTATTTTAGGTGGACTTGAATACACGGAGTCAGTAAATCTTAGCTTTGGAGTTCATTTAGTTGAGAAGAAAACGTGACTGAATCACAATAGTCCAAAGTAATTCAATTTTAAAAGGAAAAAGCACTACAGAGTTCTTACAAATGGAACAAAGCTCTGATGTTATGCTCCTATTGCTAAGCTGTCCTTTGCAAGCCTGTAGTCATCAAGTCTCTGCTAACTTACTTGCAGTCTGATGATTCACCTTTCACAGCTGACCCTTTCTGTGTAGGTTTCAATACCTGATTTCCTTCATCACTTTTCAAATAGACGCTGTCCAGCACTGAAAGGAAGACACAAATGTTTATATTAATTTAGAATTAAATTGAATATGTTTTAAATGAAACAACAAAAAATGCAGTTTTGAAAGACAGATAATTCAAACTTGAATTTAAACTTAAACTTGAAAAAAATATATGAAAACTAGGTTTCCATAATAGAGGTAGTTTTATGTTTTTTTTCCCAAATGCTTACCTGCTTACTCCCTGAATTTGCATTTCATTTCATGCCAAATCATTTAGAAAGGCTTCTTTGCTCACTTTTAAATCTTTCCTCAGAAATCTGTGCTATGATCTTAATGTGGAGTAAAACATTCCATTCCGAATGACAATTATACACATTTCCTCTATTAGTGACCCAGGACTCCAGGAGAAATCAGTAAAGCATGACCAGACCTGACTAACAAAAGGATTACTGTGTGCTATCACATGAACTGTAAAACAATTAGGAGATCCCCATTTCTGTGCTTGCACATCATGGCAGCAGCAGGCTTTATAAAGGCTAGTGGAAGTGTATTATGCAAGATACTGTTTGAACACAGAATAAGGACCGCCCTCATCTTGGCAAGCTGGTCATAAACATAAATAGGAAAAAATGCTTTATAAAAAACAATGGTCGTGTAAATTCCACTACATATGGCTCGCTCTGCATATGGTTTGCAGCTCAGTATCGTTTAATGAAGAAGGGGAATTTTCTGAGAAAAATGTGAGCTGAATGAAAGGACTGAGAAAAAGCAGAAGTTACTTTAAAGAATGGGTAATAAGTTGGTTAGGGAGTAAAGAATAGTGCTCAAGAAAGAGAGATGAGAGTTCAGGGACAAGATGACCTGGAAAAGGTGCAGCAGGGCAGACTGTAGGCATGATGAGGAACTCAGTGGGATGATGCTCTGGATAGCTGAGTTCTCTGCTGCAGCAACTTCTGCTGGCTGCTGCTTGCCCTCGTTCACCTCCCTTAGACAATATCTCCAGGAAAAATTAGCACTGCCCTTCTCAAACTGCATCCATGCTCATGCTCCAGTGTGTGAAGGCAAATGTCTATGAAGGACTAGCTACCCCGCAGGCATCTGAGACCAAGATGTCTGGAAAGCAAAGGAATTTTCATTAAACCTTATCATCCTTGCCCTCTGTCATTGGCTGAGAGTTCGTTTTACTACAGGGGAAGGACAAGAGCATATTTCCTTTATTCTTTTTTTATTCTTATTTTCATTCATTTCTCCCAAGAAAAAACCAACACTGATAAGATAAACCAGATTCTCTCCAGATTCCCTATGGGTAATGCCAAGCTATTATTTAATTGGAATAAACCCTATCAGTTTTCAGTTGTCTTTAAGGAGCATCACCCCATACATTGCAGCTGGGTGACCCATTGAGCACACCTACTCTGACAGTGTTTCTTAGCTGACATTTTCATTGCAAGCACTCAGACTCCGATTTCTCCTCATGTGGTTAAAGGAGTCAGACAAGAAAAGTACAGGAAGCAATTTTCCACCTCCCTTACACAAACTACACTCAGAAAACGTCAGAACAAGCACAGTTGATTAATGGTCCAGACTGGAAAAGGTATAGCTAAAAACTTGCTTCTGCTCAGCAGGAGTACAGACTACTTGGGAAAAATAAATAAAAAATAAAATAAAATAAAATAAAATAAAATAAAATAAAATAAAATAAAATAAAATAAAATAAAATAAAATAAAATAAAATAAAATAAAATAAAATAAAATAAAATAAAAATTCTTCATGTAAAGATCACTCAAATGTTTATGAGGTAAAAGGACACAATAATCTCAAATACAAGAGCGCTGATAACATATTTTAAATTACATTGCACAGGAAGCTATGATGCACAGAGAACAGTATAAGCTAATGTTAGAAGGCTGTAAGATACTTCAGATGGCAAGAAGAGGGCAATTCTGCCATGAAAGAGCCGTAGTGTGTTCAGTTGTACAGGGAGCCATGACTCTACATAACATCTACTTCAGACACTAAAATTCACAGATTAATCCCACAGAAAGAAATGCTGTCTGTGTTTCATTATAAAGCATGCCTTGTCACACATGAGCAAGTACTTCGCTATTCTTCATCCAACTCCATGCCAGCAATGACAAAGAAAGACTGTATTTTTATAAAATTCTTTAAATTGGATATTAAACAGCTCAATTAAAAAAATAATAAAAAAAAAATATGCAGTTCTGGGATTCCAAATGTGTTTCCAAATCCTAAATAAGCCTTTTTGTTTCTCCTGTTCAGAAATCTATATCATATTTTAAATTAGTCTTATGAGAAGATAAGCATTTTGACTTATTCTTTCTTCTGTTAATCCTACACCTTCCCTTCAAGATTTCAGGTTGTCCTTAAAGCCTTTCTATGTGACTTTAGGCTTTCCAAACTGCTTGCTGGAAGCTCCTGCCACCTCATAGTTGAAGCAGTGATCCATCAACAGTATAACATTACCAGCATCAATATCATAACTAAAAGACCAGATACCCTACTTATTTATAAATGTGATTGCTTCTGTTATCAGATGAAGCAACACACTAAGTCCAAGGCTTTGACACAGAGGAGTATGTATATACTGCAGACTGATCTTGGGTAGAGCACACTTCTGTGTGGAAAGCATGAAAAACACAACTGGCTGCCTGCTTTTGAGTCTTTAAGGCTCAAAAACTCATCAACTTTCCCAGAGTGCTAGACCATTAGAAAGGTTTTGGTGGTTTTATTTGTACTGTGTTTTGTTTTGTTGGTTTTTTTTTTTTGCTCACCAGCTATGGTAGGAAATAAAAACACCACATAGTTAAGACCATTTTGGAACTGCTCACCACTTTGTCATGAATTCTTCCTACAGTTTTGGTTTCTAAAACCTGAATGTAGAAGTTCTGTAAGACACAGAAGGAAGAGAAGTAATGTGTCTGCCATCATTCATTGTGGGAAGAACCGTTAGAAAACTTACCAAGAGCAGAATGACCCAGTTCCCTAGCTGTCAGAGGGCTGAAGCTATGTGTGCAGAAGTCGCTGTATTTGAGCAGAGATTCCTGGCAGTTCCTGTTATTGAAGCTATTCCTCCCTCTGTAAATCCCTGTATTTTATTTGGACAGAAAAGGGCATGGGCAAACACATTCCCCCAATCAGGGAGCTGCTCTGATGGATTCCCTCTCAAAGAGCAGGATGTAAACAGCAAGGGTAACAGTGTGCCTACATGGCAAGGGGCAGTGCTCCATGAACACTATCTGTAGCACAAGGAGATTAAAGCATTTCCCGGAAGGACCCACAGCTGAGAATGAGGCTTGCAGGGCAGATTTTACTTCCAAAAAGCTCTGCACTAATGGGAAATTACAAACTTTTAGCCCAAAAGAGCAGATTTATCCCAGGCCAGTGTAAAAACTCTCTACCTTTTACAGAAATGTGAAGAGCACCTACATCAGCTGCTTTCAACCTACTGAACCACACCATTAACCATGAACACCAAAGTAGACATAGGGACAGACCTTATTTACAGCTGATTACCTCAGACTAAGAGCAACCTTCTCAGACAGCAGACAGCATTGGCTGGAGAAAGGTTTGAGCCATCAAGTCCTACTTTCTCCTGGCAGCACTTAGCACAGGGCACCTCCAGACCTACCCTAACATAAACCAGTGCTGTAATGTACCCTTCTGTCACACTTCCTTTTTTCAGCCTCAGGTTTTTGTTGTTGCTTAAGCAAGAGAACCCTGCAAGTGTTTCCATTTGTTTAAGATTATACAATCCAAATGGGGCTGGTTTGGTACAGAATAAATAAATAAATAAGGTAATTACTTTAGCTTTTCACCTTATTACCTCATTATGATTGTCATGTCTTTTTGACATAGGACTTGATGTCCTAACCAGTTAAACATCTTTGCCTGATGGCGTCTAATCAGACAACTGAAAGCATCTTTGTAGCTACTGCTAGTCTGCATAAACATTCAATGTTTCTATTGCCTAAGGCACTATTACCTGAATAACTTAATTGAAATTCTAGCCCATTATCATGGCAATGGAAGCATTACCTTTGCTTTCTGGAGGGCAAGGATTTCACTCATGATAGTGAGTTTTTAAAAACATTAAGTTATAATTGCCATTCATAACAAGATAATTTAGATACTTCTCTTGGTGTTTCATTTTGAGTTTAATTAATGCAAACATCTGCATATGTCAGGACAATTTAGATGAACATTTTCTAATTTTATAAATAATTTACCATTATTACTTAGGTAAACTACAAATAAAAGCAGATGATGTGATTGAAATAACAATTAGTTGAAGGAATGTGTTACTGAACCACAGTTATTGGCTGAATACATACTCCCTTCTGCAAAACAGAATGCTGGTGAGGTGAAATGGATGCTGTGTTGCACAGATTCTATCAGGTATAAAATATTAATTTAATCTTTTCCTCATCTATTTTATTATACAGCAAAAATAAAAATAAGTTTTCTGCAGGGTTTAGTGCATTGGCTACATACAGGAAGCTTCTGGTAAGTCCCACTGTTTAACAGATTAAATTAGACTGAAATCTGAATAGATTAAAGGAAGAAATACTGAAAGAGCAGATGTTTAAAAAGATAACATTTGTGTGATAGAATCTGAGAAAAATACATGGAGGGAAAAAAGCCAAACGTTAAACAGGTTTTAGCAAGGAACTGAACTGGGTTGGATTAAGAGAAAGGTCACCTTTGCCCCTGCATCAACACAAGGGAGAATTCACATCTGGCACCTGAATAAAGCAGACAGAAACTGAATGCTAAGAAATAAGTACACTTCAGAAGAATTCCTACTCCTTAAAGGCTTTACCTGGAGAAGCAGATTTATATATGTATTGAAAATAATACCACATGCAAAACAGTACATATGGGTACCTGAACACTTTGGCCCAAATGGCTCTGGTTCACTTATCCTACAGTTTCATCGGTATATTATCATAGAATCATAGAATCACCAGAGTTGGAAAAGACCTCTAAGATCATCCGTTCCAACCATCCACCTATCACCAATATCTCCCACTAAACCCCATCCCTCAGTATATCCAAACATTTCTGAACACCTCCCAGGACAGTGACTACATTGCCTTCCTGGGCAGCCCATTCCAGTACCTGACCACTCAGGCTCCTCTGTTTCTCTAGCAAAGTGCTATTTTCCTTTATCTTTTTGTCTCTGGATTGCAAAACAACTGGAGAGACATTAACAAAGGAGTGAGGGTTTGTTGGTCACGGCTGTGGCAAGTTGTGGTCTGTCCCCTGCATTGTGCAGTAAGTGCCTGTGATCTTGGAGATGCTCAGAGAACTCAAGAGTAGCTATTGAGTGGGTCCATAGCCCTGTGCCCTATTCAGTGAAAATGAAGCCATTTTACTGGCACTCCTCACTCCTAACAAGAAGGGTAACACAAAAGCATGGGCAATCTGCTCTGAAGTGTTTTCTCTGTTACCCTTGACTACGTCCATCATTTTATCAGATTTTAGATTTCTCTCTTTTCTGTTGCATTTAGCCAGCAGCTTTTCTAGTGCTTTACCTGCCACTGTCACAGCTCGCTAGTTATTCTATCACATTTGTGGGAAATATGACTGTATTTATAATTGAATTAATGTTATGTCTCCTCCTGGATCTGGTGAAACAGCATTAGTCTTCTGTACTTTAAATAAGTTATGGCTGGTCAGCCTCCTGGCTTGTTTTGAATCAGCCCACAAGAAGTATCTTATCACTTCTGCAGCCTGAACAATTTAATAGGATTCTCAGTACTTGGTTCTGATCTCCAGATTTGTCCATCTGATTGAAGATAATTAGTACTTCGACATTTTCTGCTTATAATCTCAATCAGCTGGGATTAAAAAGTGGCAGCCTGGGTACTTCACTTTTTGGTTCACAGGCACAAAGATAGAGCACCCAGCTTGTCTGGAGGTTTCTGTCTGGAGAGATTCTTTTGCAAAGTAACTGAAAGCAGAAAATATTAAAGAAAGGAAATATAATTGATGCCAGTCGGTGTGGTCTTAAGGAAAACAGGTTTTGTAAGCTATATCTGCCTCAGTGCCACATACATTTTGATAATGTAGGGTGGTGCCACCAAAGTGTATTTCGGGTACATCAAGAGCCACCTAATAGACCTATTTTTAATTATTGCTTAGACTTCTTTACAGTAGGGTTCTCTTGGGAGTCGTGCTAGTCCCAAGGATACTCAAAATTATCTCTTGAAATCTGGACAGAACTATAATTTACAAAATATAAAATGCTCACTGGGTCTAAAAATTGGCCATGTGAAGGCGAGAAAGATATTCAGAGTAATCTAGATTTCTTTGTAAAATGCAGTCAATTCAAACAGCATTTCTGGAACATTTAAGACAAAATAGCATATCTAGAAATGGTGAATGTAGGGCAGTACTATAAAGTGGGAACTGTGCTTTGGAAACTAGTGATTTCAGGGTAGTAGTAGATGAGCAAATTAAGAGTTGTTCCCTGAATAATAATAAAAAGCCTATCAAGAACCCTACTATGAATTGTCTTATATACATCCAATGTTATCACTTTGCTTTCTCTGACCATTTTCTTCTAGTGCTGTTCCTTATACTTGGATAAGCATAAGGAAGAACTTGGAAGAAGTAACAGCTAAAATAAAAGTCTAGGGACCAGAAAATCTTTCATTTCTAGGATATGAAAGATGATTTCAGCCTGAGCAGCCACACATCCTAAGCAATCTGAGACACGTGGTGGTTTATTTGAAACAAACCACCAATTTATGGTGGGTCCACATTACACTGAAATTACAGACAAAATTGCTAAAGGGATCTCTTTCCATTAGCTGCCCAATGACCTTGAAATGAGCACCTTATACCGATTCTTCTAATTGCTCAAGCCACAAATCATAATTGCATAATTCATTCTGATTACTAAAGAACAATGAACTATTAAAGTCTATGTAAATCGATATAAAAATCTGAATAGGTTAGCCTCTAGGAAATATTAACATCAATTTTCACATGATATTAATTAAAAAATTATTCTAGTAAGCCAGTTCAGATTCTGATTACTGGATAGGCATTATATACTGTCCAGCTAGTTATAGCAGGCAGTGCTGGAGGGAAGGAAGTTTCTGATGAATGTCAGGGAATATAGCCATAAAAGCAACACTGTCACTATCTTAGAGGATCTCAATTTCTAATTCATGCTAAGATGTCAAAACACGTCCACAAACCCAAACCAAATCAAAGCCCTGTTATGTTAAGCTGAATATATACAGATAACCAGAGCAAATTACAGAATCACAGGGGTTGGAAGAGACTTCCAGAGATCATCAATTCCACACACCCCTGCTAAAGCAGGTACCCTACAATAGGTCACGCAGGTCCATACAGGTCTTGAATATCTCCATAGAAGGAGGGTCCACAGCCTCTCTGGGCAGCCTGCTCCAGTGCTCCATCACCCTTGCCACAGAATCACAGAAAATCATTACCCAGAGGTTCTTCTGCCTTAGCACAAGAATGGTTTCATCCTCTGTTTTAAATATAGTGTTTATTTATTTCATGGTCACAATTAAGCAGGTCAGAGGTAGTATACTTCAAAGGTGTGCCTTCTCCCGGTGGGTAATACTGTATGACCTATGACTATGAAGATAATGAGAACATACTTCATATCTCTTGAAAAGTATGACTTCTGTGTAACAGATTTTGCTGCAAAAAGAAAAACTCCAAAAGAATTTCGTAAAACTACACCTATGAATAGTAGCAAACTTAAAAATACACCTACAGATGGAAAATGTAGCTTCACAGTGTGCAGAAAGGGAGCATGTCCCTATGTTTCCTGCTTTTCCTCACAGATTAAAGCATGCCCATAGGCAGGCCTGAGTCACTTCAAAGTGGTAGAACAAATTCAAAATAATGTATCATAATTCACCCTTCATCACTGATGCAAAAAGAGGACTTCTGAGTTCTACACATAGATTGAGGTTGTAAGACAAAAACTGGTCTCTCTAACACATTCATATTCACTCATTTAAACTGTTTCACAACCCTTGAGTTGAAATCTTTATCTCTACTCTAATATTCCTCCCATGTCAAAAGAATCAGCCTGGAGAAAAGAAGGCTGCAGGGTGACCTAATTGCAGCCTTTCAGTACCTGAAGGAAGCCTGTTAACAAGAGGGGAGTCAACGCTTTGAAAGGGTAGATAACAGCAGGACATGGGAAAATGGTTTTAAGCTGAAGGAGGGAAGATTTAGGATGGACTTACTGGGAAGCAATTTAACATGAGAGTGGTGAAGTGTTGAAACAGGCTGCCCAGAGAAGTTGTGTATGCCCCATCCCTGGAGGTGTTCAAGGCCAGGTTGGATGGAGCCGTGGGCAACCTGGTCTAGTAAATGGGGAGGTTGGTGGCCCTGCCAGGCACAGGGGTTGGAGATTCATGATCCTTGAGGCCCTTTCCAACCTGAGGCATTCTGTGTGATTCTGTTGGTACACCTTGAATGCAAGGACATCAAACAGGCAACTCAGCAATAAGAAAATGCTCCTTTCTTATTTCCATAATTTCCATTTGTTCTTTTTATTATCAAAAGTGGTTTGGGGATTTTATTTTTTCAAGATTTTCTTGTTCCTGTTGATCAGTTAATCATAGTCCCTGAGAGTCCTCTCACATTTCCTCTTATCCAAGGAAATGAAAAAAATGCCATCTAATTCATTCCTGTGAACTGCAACAAACATTCAGCTTTGCTCATCCTGATTGGGAGCAATCAACACGAACACTGATGACTAGCAGAAGTTCAACCTAAGCATTTCTGATTATGGCATTTTATACCACGTTACATTTCAAAATGCCAGCAAACACTGCTCTACTATTCTTCATAGGATTACCTGCATCTCAGAAACAACAACAACAAGAAAACAAAAAACAGAGAGACTGTCTGATTAATGTCAATGATCTGAAGACATGATATGATGTGATTTGGCCATTTCCGTTTCTTGCAGTGGAATTAAGAAGACAAAAACGATGCCTTTGTTGAAAACTGCGTATGCTTCTACCATTAACAAAATTTCTTGAGTTCAGAATCCATAGCACGAAATTCTCTCTCTTTCATGCCCCTCAGAAAGTGCTTGATCCCATCCCAAAAATATTTTAGTGTCACTGTGCCTCATCTCAGCCTATGCATCATTCTCATTTGTACAGCTGAAAAAATGCCACTGTTTGTTGATATGTAATATTAAATCCCAGTTGCAGTCTATATCGAACCACAGTCCGTCAGGTGGAAGGGAAACTCACTTAAGGTGTGGATGTGTTCTTTCTTTCCTTACAGTGCACTGCCAGAGCAAATAATAATGTGTTCAGCTCCAGTTGTCAGATCCAGTGGTCACTGGTGTTTCTAATGGAGACAACCCTGATGAAGGTATTGTAGGTCTTAATTGTGTTTTCATTTAGTAGTGAAATTAAAATCACAGCAGAAGTTTTGAAAATTTCAAAATATGTACCAAATCAAGGTATAAAGTTATCAGTGACTCCAAATGGGATTCTCTTGAGCAACATCACTGTTTCAGATTTGACAGAAGGCTTTGTTTAAAGGCTGGATTCTAACCACAAGACTGTGCAAAAGACTTCAGGGATCATTTGCAGAGCAAAACAGACCTAGCGATTGTGAAATAGACAAGCATAAGATCTACATTCTGAAATTCCTCTTTATCTCTCCATCGGCTTTTTACTACATGGTTAGCAGACAGACAACAGTATGTAAACCCTTCCTTCATTTTTAATTTCTGTCAATCATGAAGATTATTTACAGTGAAAGGTAAAACATTCAAGTATTCTATTCCTGTGGACTTAAATTTCCTTAAAACAGAGTGAAAACAGTAATCTCCAAAATCAAATGTCAGTCCTAGAGATTATCTAACACACAGCCAGTGCTCAGCTGCTGAGATGAAGATAATAAGGTGGGAGCATGGTAGAAACAGCAAATGGAATTAGCCAGAAAATCCTTGTAGTCTAGTCAGATGGGAAAATCCTCTGGAGTCTATGCAAGTAAAGGTCTTATGCATATAAGAAGCAGGGCAAAATGTTTTGCATTCAATGCCTCCTGAAAGAAAAAGAACAGCATAAAGCATTGAAAAGGCGGGCAATAAATGTTAGAGCATTCTAATCCTTTGTCTTAATTCCTTCAATTTGAAAAGAGCCTTTTATCATTTGACATAAACCTTCTGGATGCTCTTCCTGACAAATCAATAGAGACGTCATGTTTGAGTGAAATATAAAAGAATTTTTCCACCATTCTAATGTCTTTTTCTCAGCCAGTCTGAAGCTTCATTACTATTCAGTGCAGAAGACAACTATCAGAAAACAGACAGTAATGATGATGATTTTATTGATTTTGACTTGCAAAGAAAGCTCAGATGGGACTAACGAGTAATTTCATCTTCTTCAGCAAAATCTTTGAACCAAATCAGCTGTCAAAAAAATACGTATTATTGTGTCACATCTCATACTTTTTACTAATTACATTTCAGCTACTGTAATCTTTAAGGCCACACATGTACCTCTCTATTTATAAATTTATGCATAGGGGAACCTTCTATCTAAGTCAAATCAATTCAGTTCCTCCAGTTGTAACCAGAATAGAAAAAAATATAGGGATTTTGTTTTCCTCTAAATTAAACTCCTGAGATTTGAAATTTATTCCTCACTTTTTCATATACCTCAGTTTTCCACACAGAAATCCCACTCACAGTACTGCAGAGATGAGAATGATTTGTATAGAATTAATTTCACTGCTCTTAGATAAATGTGCAGATGGGTATTTGGAGAAGACAATTCTTTAATGCGAAATACTGCACAACATAAATATGGCTGTTAAATATTCACACGAGACATTCCACAGTAGGACTTACAGGAACACTAGTATTTCATCAGTATTCTTCCAGACCTGTATGCTGCATTGCTCTTTCTCTGGAACAACACGAAACTGCACACCACCATAATAAAGGTTATGCACTGTGAGATGATCCCTGTGGCTGGGATGAAGTTTTTTCTGCAGTTTGTAGCAAAGAGAAAACAAAGTGCCTTTCCAAAGCTTCCCAAAGCCAAACTCCATTGGCATGGTAAATTATATTTTCTAGGTATTTCTCCTACTTCTTATCTTTACTTCAGCGGGCATTCAAATCAGAACATACACAATATGCAACACTTATAACAATACTCCCTTTTCCTGGAGGTGTTCTCTCAGAATTCATATAATACATATTCATGTTGCTTTGATTGTGTTCTAAATCAAATGCCACTAAAAATGATGTTTTTTTCCAGTTTCATTTTCCATACTCATAATGGCAAGAAAATACTTTCCGTTTAATTTAGTAGTCCACAAAACTGTTAAAGGAGTGAAGAGGGATAAAAAAATCACCAGAAAATCTATGAATAATAAATAAATAAATAGACAACCAAACACAGACCAAGAACAAGCAATAGAACTGTTTGAAGTCTCACAATAACTGGAGAACTTCAACCCACAAATATGTTCAATGTCTTTGATCTCAGCTGAGTAGGAATGCCGTCTCTTTATTAAGTCTCGGATACCGCTTTAGAAAGTGAAATAAAGCTTACATTGATTTTAAGACCTCTGCACTTGCCCACAGGGATAAAATTTACTTACATGTTAAGCCTACCTTGACAAGGTACTGGGATTTATTTTAAACTCTTTCTCAAGAAATGTGTACCGTATACTAACATTTTTCAGTGCACAGTGGGGAGACAAAAAATACAGTTCTACTCCCTTCTAATTCTATGAAATGTACTCAGCCAGCACACTTAAGGGATGTTTCCTAATCAGTAAACCATAAGAGCTATGCATGAGTCTTCAAATTGATTTTGTAACATAAGACTGGAAGCAGTGATCACAACTGCAACTTAATGCATCACTGCATAGACTTTAGTAGTTTATTGAGTATGAACAATGCATTTTACATGCACTTTTAAACATACTTTGGAAAAGGTTTTCATTTATGCAATGAATTACTTCTTCTTTATAAGCAATGGTACCTCTTCTATTAAAGGACAAGGAAAGAACAATTAAGAAAAAGATAATATACCTTTATGTTACTCGGAGATTAGATATAGATTGATATATATGTTTTTCTTGATCTTCTGGAACCTCTACTCATTTCAGATTTCCTGGGGCATTTAATGGACCATTCTGATATTTTTCTTTAGTCTTCTTTCTGTTTCTCAAGAGCTGTTTGCAGCCCAGCAACCAGACAATAATTTTCTTTTAAGCCAATGTAATCGAAAACATTAGAGCTTCTCTCTTCTGCGAGCAAGGGAGTCTCTAAAACAGCAAATGTATTTGAGGTCTACAGATACTTTAATATCATAACTTTTTCCTTCCAAAGCAACACATTCTTCTACTCTATTCCTCATTCTTAACAATTCTCCCATTTACTTCCTCTGTTTCTTTAAAAAATGTGTTTTCCAAGGAGCAATCATCCTCCATGTTTCACTGTCCTCAAGAACCAGTCTGCCAACCTACGTTATGTTTGTACAGAAACTCTTCCCCTGCCAACCTTGACTACCTGCAAAAAAGGCTAACAGAAAAATAAGTGAAGCAAATTCAGCCTGGAAGTCTCTGGAAAAACAGTTCATAAGACACTGACACCACTCTGCTTGCTGTTGTTTCTCCAAGTAAAACTGTACTTGTAAGTAAAAGCTTTTTCTTCCCCAGGAGTAATTGAAGAATACCTCTTCTTCCATATCTTCAGATAAAGCTGTTTCATCACCTTGCTGTATGCCTTTCCTCTACGGTGAGTGGCAAAGCCTGGGAGGCAGGTAGCTCTGCCTTGTGCCTTAGCGGACAAGGCAATTAATGTCATTTATGTGTTCTGAATACATGACCTGAGGACTGACTTTTCTGTCAAAATGACTCCAGATTAAGGTTACCTCCTACATTATCTACGTTTGGAAAAGAAAGCATTAAGCACTCTAATCAGCAGGTACTGTTATTCCAATTAAAAAAAGAAGAAAAAAAACAAAGGACTTTTTAAAAAAAAAATAAAATCCTTCTGATTCTACAACTCATAGAACTGAAAAAAGAAATAAAAAGGTTTCTGTTCTTTTCCTCTCTAAATAAATATGGAAAACAAATATCACATGGCCATGTGCTTAACTAATGGAGGATAGTTTTCTTCCATGGGAATCTATTTACTATGTTAATAGGCATCAGAACTTATTGAAAATGAAGAGTAAGAAATACGAAACACGTATTTAATAAATAAATCATTTTTCATAAAAGATTTTTGAATGTCAAAATTGTAGCTTTTATTATTTTACAATTTTGCAAAATTAAAAATTATCTTTACTAGTTCAAGGATCATTCTAGCAAATGGGTTATGTTTACACCTAAACAAAACATGTCACAGATCACATGTACTTGTGCAGAGAATTACAGTCATAAGCCACTCATATTTTGTATGGACTTCTGATAAATTGACATTAAAACCAGTACATACTTATAAATAGTTTTCATCTCTCAAGATGATAGTCTGAAATAGAACTGTGCTTTCCATTTGCTTCGTCAATTACTGTATCTGCCTTCAGCAAAAGTTTACTTTAAATTGCATCTTTTCTAAAGAAGATTAAACAATAATGAATGACCCTGAAAATCCTAATAAATCATGTGTCACAACAGCAACAAGTGCATAGAGTAGTAAAAGGTAAATCATCACCAATGACTAAGTTTTTTTTAAGCAGTTTGCTATTTTTTGTTCATTTTGTTTATCATGACGGAATGAGTCCTATCTCATGCTGGCTAACATGGTCTTCAAATGAACAATGTCTAAATGTGTGGAGCTGCCTTTGTTTTTGAAGGCAATGATGCAAAAACAAAGTTCACCTGGGTATAATACAGTTCCTGTATGAAGCTAAAAGAACAATCTGATAACATCTTGGAGGGATTTTGTCTTTCCTTTAAAGGACTTCATTGGTTCTCTCTCTTCTGGGAACAGTTCTCTCCTCACCCTTTCTCTACATGGTTTTTTGTCTTCACCAGCAGGCTTTACATAAGGAGGATCTCAGAGATGAGTCCCCTCTTGGGAGAAAAAAAAAAAGGCCAAGTATACTCCCTTTAAGAAAGTTAGAGGCAAACTGAAACTTAAGATGGAAAAAACATGATAGTGGTCCATTTACATGATTTGTTATTTCTTTGGCTTTTTAAATGCTGGAGTTTTTTGTGAAATTATGTTTACTGGAGTGGCATTAAGCAAATTATACTCTGCAAAATACAAAGAATCATTAAGGTTGGGAAAGATCTCTAAGACTGTCTAGTCCAACTGTCCACCCACCATTAGTACTGCCCACTAAACCATGTTCCTTAGTGCTGCATCTCCACACTTATTGAACACCTTCATTGTTCCAATACCTCACTGCTCTGAGAAGTTTTTCCTAACATCCAGTCTGAGAACATCTTAATAGAACTGTAATTCTTAGTAATCAAATTTCCACACCTGGCTACTCATTCCTATGAGGTGTTGTGTCATCAAGCAATACCTTTTCTTGCTTGATGGTACAACACTCAGCTGGAGTGCGTGAGTCCATTTTATCACTGTCTGATGAGGAAGACTAAATACAGGCAGAAAGCGACTTTCCCAGCTGTGCTTAGAATCACATAATCCTTACAGCTGGCAAAGACCTCTAAGATAATCTTGTCTAACCATCATCCCATCACTACTATGTTTACTAAACCATGCCCATATATACTGCAGACTGACTCTGCCTGCTGTCTGCTAGTAAGCTACTTATTTCTGTTTCACTTATTTGTAGTCCAACTGGTTGTTTCTCAGATTTTTCTTTATTCTGTGATTTGATGCTTGATAGAGATTTTCCTTAAACATCATCTACCATTGCTGCCTTTCCTTCCTCTTCATCCCCTTAAAATGGAACAAAGGAAGAAACTGGATTTGTCTGAAAAAAAATTATCTTTGAGACCAATACGAGGCTAAGTCAAGTACAGTGGAATGTAATGTATGTATATTTACTTAAATATTTTTGTTAAACACACTTGAATGAGTATTGCAAATGTGATGCTTTCTTGGGATCACAATCTGCACAGTCACCAAGAAGTTAAATGTAACGGCACTCCTGTTGAAATCTGTCATTCCACAGGAGCCATACTAGCTAGGAAAAACTAAGAAGAATTAGATTTTTCTAGCATCTAATGTGATGAAAATAGCTATGAATAAAGAAGGACATTAATTGTTTCAGCAAGTCCAGGGAAAAGAAAAAAACCAAAAACATTAGCTCGTCGAAACTGCTTTTGCATTTCACAGGAAGCCTTACAATACTTCAAGACATTTCATCTTCAGAACTGCCCTTCTGTGAAGGATAATTTTTTAATGAGAGGCTGGGATATATTACTTCCTCACAGTGTGTGGAAGGTAGATAGACCCTATATAGCAAAAAATAACTTCTGGCTAAAAGATGAATTTGTCTACCTGGTAAATTAGGGAGGAATTTGTGGAATTTGGCTGCCAGTGTTTTCTCACTCTACTGCCTGGTTTACAGCATCATCTTGCAGAGGACTAACAAAACATTTCAGTTTCTTGGAGGCCAGATTTCTCCTGAAGTATCAAAGGAAGAAGGAAAACGCCAGAGCAGTGCATTATTTCAGAAGAGCACATCACTCTGTGTTTCCCCCTCCAGGTGCATGAAGGTAGGGAGTGGCGGCTATTGCTGGTCTTTTTGCTCACATCCAGCTTGGAGGACCTGCTTACTTCCCTACTCTTTCAAAAGAAAAGCTCTTGGAATCCTGATCAGAGAGCCTGTTTCTTCAGGGTTAAAGATCAGACTGCTAACATGAATCTGGGCTTGACATAGAGACCAATCTACTTCAGATCTCCAGCTGCAGCCTTTACCCAGCAATTGTACAGCTGGGGAGAGAAGCTTTCCTGGGCACCATATGTCTTCATGTGAATTATCAGAATGCTCTCTATTCAAAAAAAATTAAAAAAAAATCTCTATCAGCATCTATTTTCTGATGGTTGAAGAAGGATGGTGCCTTCCTTTTGTCCCAGTTCCCTGATTTCTTTATATTACTGTTTCAGACAGTGATGGCAACATAGACTGTTTAGCCTGGTGTTACACAGCAGGTTTTATTTTCTTCCTTTGTAAAGACTAAGGGGCAGAACTGTCAGCAGATAACCCAAATACCTGATAGAGTCAAGCAAAATCATTTTTAGATCTTCTTTAATTCAAGGCCAGGTTGGTTGGGTCCCTGGGCAGACTGATCTGGTGGGAGGCAGCCTTCTTGAACATTTAGTTTCTCTTCATGTGCTGTTGTGCTCCACATGTTCAGATGCCCAGAGCACCTGGCCTGGGTGTAACGAATACTAGAATCAGAATCATAGAATGGCCTGGGTTGAGAAGGACTACAAAAATCATTTCATTTCAACCACCCTGCTATGTGCAGGGTCACCAACCACTAAACCAGGCTGCCCAGAACCACATCCAACCTGGCCATGAATGCCTCCAGGGATGGAGCATCCACAGCCTCCTTGTGCAACCTGTTCCAGTGGGTCACCACACTCTGAGTGAAAAACCTAAACCTCCCCATCTTAGTTTAAAACCATTCCCCCTTGTCTTATCACTATACACCCTCATAAACAGTCTTTCCCTCTCCTGTTTATACACTCCATTCAAGTACTGGTGTACTGGGTGACCTTCCCTGTGCTGACCCTCTGTAGGCTTCAAGACATCCAGAGTTTAGAAGGTCCTGACACATGAAGCAGGCCAACTCTGATGTCTCATTAGCAACTGAAAAAGTGTATTTAATTTGTTTTCTCTCTTCCAGGCTTTCTTTCTTCATTTGTTTGTTTGCCTTTGTGCTAAAATTCTTTTTTTCCCCTGAGATCTAACATGACCACTGGTTTGGCTCCATGAATGACAGCAACAGCATTAAAAAAGGAGACAAGAGACCAGCTCTGGAAGGGATTAAGAAGCATGAAGCCCAAAACAGCTGCTTTTCCATGAGGCCTCCTCTGTGCAAGTGTTCCCCGCTGCCATGCCACCAGTGGTGGTGAAGAAACAAATGTGACAATGGGAAGAAAATGTAAAGAGAGGGGTCTGGGAAGGGGGGATATATGTGCAGCCACAGCCTTTGCAAACATTTCCAGCATGGATCTAGGAGGGCAGGGCAGCCAGAAGAGTCATTGTGGAGTCCTGTTTTAAGTCGCCCTAAATTCTTTGCCAAAAATTACAGTGTCTTGAGTCACAAATGTGGCCCAGTCTCTGTACAAAACACCTTTCTACCTCCATCACCATCTGACTCTGGAATTTATTTGTATATCTTTAAAGAACTTGAAATGGATTTGTCTTTTGTGCGAGCTATATTTACCCTCTCTTAATATCAAGGCTACGAGTTCTTTCAACTTATTGCGTAGTAGCTTATTGCTTATTGTTTATATATGTTGCTTTGTTGTTTTGAGGTAATTTTAGAAAGCAGTATTTCTGACAAAATGGTGGGCACCACAGTGAAAAACTCAGGGAAAGTCTGGATTTTGTTAGACTGGCTTTTATACAGCTATTATTGTGTCTTTTTTCCACCCTGCTTTTCTCAGAAATGCTGAAAGAAATTGAAGAGCTTAATGTAGTGGTCAGTCTAATTTAGAATAGCAGAGCTGATAAAAGAAATTACTACTTTGTTTGCTTAGCATAACCTGTATGTTGAAGAAGAGAAGAAAAAGAAAATTGACACAATAATATGACTCAGAAGAAATAATTTTGCAAATAATAATGCTTTAATACATTATATTCTGTGATTTAATACATTATATTCTGTGATTCTGTGGCAAGTGATAAAGAGGGAGTAGGAGATACAGGTCATTGTCTAACTACTCTGTCTCTGCAGACCTCTGACGGTGCAGAATCCCTCAGGAACTGGGAGCTCCTACCGACTGGGCAGGACCATGTGGTCTTATAGGCCAGCTCCCCCACAACCAGAGGCACAGGGACAAAATGTGAGCAGCTGGTCTTCCTCTTGGGGGTCTCACCAGGTCCCCCCATGTGGGCTGGTGTCCATGGGTTGTGCTGTCTCCTCGCAAGGTGCTGCCTGCTCCATGGTGACCTCAGCAGGGTTGGAATGGAAGTGTCTGGTGCACCCACCATGGCCTTGGCATCACTTTCACTGAAGTTGGAGTGGCTGTTGGAGAGGTCCAGGCCAAGGGCAGGAGCCTCTTTCATAGAGCAGTTGTTCTGGGGTGCATCATGGGGTTGTCTTGCTGTCCTCCAGGAGCATAACAGCCATCAAGGCTCAGCAGGCTGTGAGCCTCCCTTCCAAACCTCTGCACAGCAATATCAATGAACTGGTTCACAGACAGCACCAAAAGTCTCTGGAGGTCAAATTCCAGCAGTTGGATCAGGATCGCTTCCTGCAGACCAAAGAGGCTCAGGGTGCAGTGAAGGAATCCTGCATCAGGAGTACCTCTGGACCCTCAGCTCTAAGGATGTGCCCCATATCCCAGTGCAGGCAGGGCTGAAGCAGGGCTGGTGCTCCCGGAGGAAGGAGGTCCAGGTATCAGTGTGGAGGCTGCCTACAGGAGGTCTGGACACCAGCTCTGCAGCTCTGGGGCCTGGGAGGCTCTGTGCATTGATGGATGCCGCTGCCACTGGTCTGAGAGAGAGATTCTTGAACTTGCCTCCCTGCACACAGTGGATTATGGAACACACCCCCCTGTTTGCAGAGCAGACACAGGGGCCTGATGCTAGTCCACCACTGGATGCAGAGGAAGCAGAAATGGTGGTGCCATGGCAGTGTATGTGGTGCTCACCCAGTTCTCCAGGCATACTGGGCAGTGGCTGTGTAATTCCACATCGCTAAGCCACCTACCTGTGCTGCTGCATCTGTGTTTCCAGGATGTCCCAGCTGCCATCTTCAAGCAAGGTCAGGGTAAACCAGAAGTTGCTCTGAGATGGGTACTGACAGCTGCCACAGCAGCTCCAGGAACTTGTCCCAGAACCAAAGTTCACCTTGTTTGTGCTCTAGTCCTCACACAAATGCAGACAGGGCACAAGCAAATAGGCTGAGCCATTGTACTCATCTTTTAGCAGTCACATTTTCACAGTCCCTGGCCTGTGGATGTTACAGTTCGTTGCTTGGCAACATCACAAATCATTGCTTGGTGATGCTTCTGGGCATCACCTTCAGTCAACCTTTATTCAGGACATCATTACCCATTCCATGGAGATTTCACCATCCATTACTGAGACATCACACTGAGCCATCCTCACCTGCAGCATGTGCACCAGCAGTGCTTCAGCCACAGCACACACTTCTGGAGTGGCACTGCCCAGTGGCACTGCCCACTCCATTCTTCACATTTCATGCGTTGGCATCTGTTTCACATCAGTCACAGGGCACCAGCTGTGTCTTGCCCTGGCCCCATTGTATCACTCCAGCCAGGGCATGTAGCACCAAGCACATATAGAAAGGAGGTTAATAGAATAAAACCTCACGTTTATTTCTGAGGCTGCAGGACAAAGTTCTACTGTCTCTCCCCATGCTCCAGCACTGCTGGCCAGCCCTCTGAATGTACAGGAACCCTGCACTGGATACTCCTAGAAATATACGTAAATAAAATGACACCTCAGTTAGTGTGGATCCCTCAGCTAGATGGTCCTAGACATATTCAGAAATAAAGCAACATCTCAGTTGGTGTTCCTGGTGTGTTGTGGGAAGCTCTCATTATGAACCTATTACTGGAAGTAACATATGGAAGAAGGCCTGGAAGACCCTCATCTAGATATGGCCCAAGAGTGGGTCAGAAGGGAGGCAAGGATCAGATCTATGAAAATAATTTCCTCCTAACATCTAGTCTAAATCTCTCCTTGTTCAGTTTAAAGCCATTTCCCTTGACCTATCACTACCATAATGTGTAAAAAGTCAAGTCTTCCCCCTGTTTATCAGCTCCTTTTAAGTACTGGAATGCTGCAGTGAGGTCTCCCCGGAGCCTTCTCTTCTCCAGGCTGAACAAGCCCAGCTCCCTCAGGCTGTCTGCACAGGGGATGTGCTCCAGCTCTCTGATAATCTTTGTGGCCCTTCTCTGGACTCACTCCATCAGCTCTACGTTTTTCGTTCGCTGAGGGCACTTTCAGCCAATTGAGTGTTGCTATAGAATGATGATTTAAGTTATTTTAAGCATTTCATGGAACGATATCTTACATATTTAATAACTATGATTTTAATTACTTGTTTTACTTTTTCATTATGGACCGGTTTTCTTGTGGTTTTTTGTTTGTTTTTTTTTTCATTAAAAAATTCTAAATTAGGAGAAAGCTTTAAAATGAGAAACTCTTTTTATGTTTGGGTTTGACCCATTAATTTAAACACATACAGGGATCTCTTCAGTAAATCGATGAAAACCTGGAATGATGTTTATTTTACCTTTTATTAAAATTCATAAATCAAGCATAGCCTTATTTCCAAACATCAACACGTTAATTTCTAGAAGATATCATCTGGATACTTGTATGAGCTTCTAGCCTTCAATATGAAAACCAATAGTACTTTAAGCGCATGCAATTATTAGTACTAGGTATACAAGAGCTAAAAATATGTTGCTGGTATTATTAACTTATGTAATGAAAGTTCTTACTGACTCCCACAATAGAGCAGAGAGAGACAGTGGCAAGGGAGAGTCCAAATAATACCCGACTGGGTTACTCCTTTACCTATCACAGGGGCCATGAGGCTGTCTGTCAAGGGCCCATCTCCACAAGCCCTTAGGAGTGCAGGGTTACTGGGGCAGGTGGGAACCCAAATGAAGTACTTAGAGGAAGGGATACTCCCCCAGGGGTGTCCTAGGAGATCTCACCCTCAGTATGCAGACATGAAACCCTTCACCATTAGTCAGTCATTGAATCATGGAAAGGCTTAAGTTGGAGTAGACCCTAAAGGTAGTCCAGTTCCAACACCCCTAACATGGGCAGGGTTGCCACCCATCAAATCAGGCTGCCCAGGGCTCTATCCAGGTTTGCCTTGAATGCCTCCAGAGACAGATCTCCTACAGCTTCTCTGTGCAGCCTGTGCCAGCACCTCTCCAACCTCTGAGTAAAAGATTTATTTATAACATCTAATGTAAAACTCCCCTCTAAAAGAGGGAGTTTAAAGCTAGTCCCTCTTGTCCCATCACTGTCCGGCCATGTGAAAAGTCAGTTCCTGCTTGTTTCCTCAAGTTCTGCAAAGTTGCAGTGAGGTCCCCCAGAGCCTTCTCTAAGCTGAAAAAGCTCAGCTCCCTCAGCCTTTTCTTCACAGGGGAGGTTCTCCAGCCTCTGATCATTGTTGTGGCCCTCCTCTGGACCTGCCTTAACAACTCTGCATCCTTCTTGTACAGGGGGCCCCAGTCCTGGCTGCAGTAGTCCAGATGGGGTCTCACTAGGGCAGAGCACAGGGAGACAATCCTCTCCCTCTCCCTGCTGGCCAACCCTCTTTTAATGCAACCCAGAACATAGCAGGCATTCTGGGCTGCAAGAGCACAGTGCTGGCTGTGTGTGTCCAGCTTCTCCTTCACCAGGACACAGAAGTCCTTCTCTGCATGGCTGTGGCCAATGCCAGAGTATTTTTTGGACTTCTGAACCAGAGAGAGAGCAGGATGAGGTCACTGGTGCTGTCTGTGTTTATGTGAGTGATGTGTCTGTCAGTGTTGATCTGTGTGGCCAACCATTTATATATGGATATATGCAATTCGTATGGAAATATGTATTTGTGTGATATGAGCACATAGGCTTAGTAAGAATACTTGGCCTTGCTACTGGTTTGTCCTGGGAGCGCAGAGCTGTGGCAGTCTTGCCTCTACCACTCAACAAGGTCTGGCCCAGTTTTCCTAACGGAGATAAGTTGGCAAACAGCTGTAATAACAGAATATAACAAACCCTGAACCTTGCTGATATTTTTCCCATATTTTTTAATTCATTTTAAATGCTTTTTATTTGGCAACCATAGATCTCCCACCCCAAAGAGACAAATTCCAGACTCTCAGAGGTAATAATCATCAAACATATATGCTATATAACATTGCAAGGCTATTCCCTGAACTATCATTTTCTTGTAGTATGTTGAGAAATAGACTGTGAAAAACTTCGGCCTGGAATCATGTAGCTTTATTTTGCCTCCTTCCTTTAAATTTTATTCCACTCTGCATGTAAATCTTTTCTCTCCAGTTTGGACAATTACCTACCTAGTTTTTAAAGGTGAAAGTAGCATTCACTTTAAGAACTGGAGGCATCCAGCCCTCTAGCTATTTTACATCATGACTTTTCCCCCCAGGAAAGCCAATTGCTCTGTTTTGTTTTCAAAAATAGAAACTGAGTTCACCTTGTCTTCGTGAAATGTGTTTGGTACTCTTCATCAGCTTAATCCCCACTGGGCTACACTCTATAAGCAACGGCGTTACATGATTGCAGGAAAAAACAGAGCTTTCGGGTCACAGAGAATGTGATGATGTTTCTCCTCTCCAACCAGCTCCTGGAATGCTTATAGAGGAAGCACAAACTTGTGAAGTGTTTGAGCTCTACCCAGGTGACTGATGAACAGACTTCCAACTGCTGCGTTGACATCACTGGGATTTTGTCAGTGCACTTTAAAAGGACAGAGGGAAGAACAAGGAACCAGATATTTTCATCCTTTGCCGGTGAAATTGGCTTGTTTGTATGTGCAGTCCTGGAGCACCATTTTAAGTTCTTAGGACAGAAACAAAATAGTGTTTTTATGTTGGAGAACAGTCAGTACCTGAATTTGCATCACAGGCTTTTCTTAGTTAGGTCTTTTTCATGCGCTATTAAATTCATCCATTTCCCCATGGGAGGAATCTAGAGAGATTTACTCCCTCCCATGCAGTATTCCAGAAAGGAAGATTAATGGTGAAAAATTAGCCAGTAGCATGAAGATGTACAGTTCATCTGTTCTGAAGAAAAAGGAAGTCACTTTCAACTGGCTATATTGTCATTCTGTTTTGTAATTCATCAAACTGATGCACTCACCTACAGTTTCGTTTTTCAGATACAAACACTTCTCCCAAGTATGATTTCCCCAATTACTCAGAAATCAAAATAGAGTACAGTAAACCAAAGTTACCTATGTGGGCTGATGTAACCGAATGATGTGCCTACTTGTTAAGGTAAGGAAGAGCACCAACAGGAAGACTGTATTTTGCTCACAGTATGAAAAGGGGGAATGCTGAAGTCTAGCAGAATCTGATAATTGAAATGAGAGGCTCTCGGCTGTTGTCCGAGGCCCAAACCTCTCATGAGTGATTTGTGCTGACACCGGTACAGTACAGGAGCAGCTCTTCAAGGTCAGAGTCCACAGCATGCCCCCACAATGGCTGATCCCTAGAGCAAGCTGTGAGCCTGCAGTTTTCCGTTAAATTGGTGTAATAACATCCATTATTATACAATATGATGACATCTGAGACTTTGTGTATGTCATCTCTTTTGTGCTTACAGACTTATGGTACAGGGCAGGTTACATCATCCCATGGGATTTTTGAGGCGTTGTTGTTTTCTCCTAGCCCATTTCAGAAGGAAGAACAATTTCATGTAGTTTCATCCACAATCAGTAAAAGGGAAAAAATCTTGGCTTAAATCACCCTTTATTTTATTTTCATTCTACTTTTTAACTTTTCCTTAGTTGGCAGAATGGCAAACATACTGAAATCAAACTGTCTTTAAAAAGAATGCCCTGTGATTCTAAGACATAGATGCTGTAGCAACTACAATTATTATTTTTTATTCAACTAGGAGATTTATTAAGAACAACTTTTTTTAAAGCATTTAATTTTCTTGATGGATATCTGTGTATGTAGATACGTATGCAACTAAGTGGTCAGAAGCACTTGAGTCAAATGTTCTGTAACCAAGGGCTGTTTCTTAATGCTGATAACAGATTTCCATGTGACCCTAGATTCTAGTTTCCATCTTCTCTAATGTGGAAGACAACACTTTGCACAGAGTTCCTCTCACCACTTGTATTTGCTGACTGCTCACTGGCTTCCTGATTACATATACCATTTATGAATGTGAAACCATATACTTCTGGGGATAAAGGCAGTTGGAGACAGGGTGCCAACAGCCTCACAAATAGAAGTCCAGATTGGCCTACTGAAAACCCACTAAACAGTAAACCTCTTGAGATTTCACCTGTGCAACTGCCCCTGCTTCTAAAATTGCCTGACTTTTATGATCCATCTTCTTCAGAGACAATAATCATCTTCTTTGATGCCCAAATTTCAGCCACTTCTACCTGTTCTTTATAAGCTTCAACTAACCACTTATTGAGTCAATGAAGAAAAAGAACCCAGAATCATCTTTCTCCCTCCCTCCAAGTTATTCCTATACTTACATCACTTGATGCGCCTTATTAATTCTTTTCCCCTTTTATCCACTCACAGTGACTTATATGAGAAATTGTTAAACAGAAGCGTCTTTTCTTTCCCTGAGGAAGCTGTGCTAGAAATTCCCATTTAGCAGATCTGAAATGCAAAAGCCTTCATTTTGTGTACATGCCATCCCAAATATCCATGAGATTAAAAACACAAGTGTCACATAAATTGATTGATGTTGTCTCTTCTTTTTTTCTTTCCTTGCATTTTTATTTCAGAACAGGTTAATCTTCTCAGAACTTTTGATATAAACAATTTTTGAGGAATAAAGCCTGTATAAATGAAGCAAGCAATACATTGCAATAAGCCATTATTGTGAGAAAAAAATTTGCTTTGAATAGAGGTGAAAACGGAGTTTTTATATTTCATGGAAACAGTCTGATCTTGAAATGAACACAAAAGGTCCAGCAGCTATCATTTCTTATGACAAAGACGAGTCAGGAAAGAGAAATAATGCTCAGTCCATTTGGTTGTGGATAGTTTAAAAGAGCACACAGTTGTGTTTTCCTCCTGTATCCCTTACTATTGGTAAGGACAGGCAAAACAGTGGAATGAGAGTCCACGCATTGGAAACTCCCTAAAATTACTCTCTCAGAGCAACCAGTGCAGCAGGCTTTCCTGCTCAGCTGTGAATCACTCAGGTCCCACAGCGGCTGTTGCTCTTTGCCTCAGCAGTTCTGATCTCAACCACTGCTGCTGTAGTGCCAAAGACAATGCCCATCTCGATTGCCTCCAGCACCAGTAAGTGGGTCTCAATACAGCTTTTTAAAGGGAGCTTTTTATCAGCATCAACATGGGAAATCCGATTTCAATATGAGACAAAGGACTGACTGAGTCAAAATCTGACTCTTCGGCATCATCTATTTCATCATCTATCTTAAAATGCAGGCAAACACCATCATACATGTCACTGCTGAGTGGCTTAGCATGGTCTCCGGGGAGCCTTTGCATGACACCCACTGATCACTGCTTTATGTTCATTAACTTAATTCTGTACCACAGTTTCTCCTTGGCTAAGATTTGGTCTGTTTGTATCTAAGCTCACTCAGTGGAAAAATTCGTGAAAAAAGAAGTTAAATTTATATCAAAGAATGAAATGTTGAGAATTTTTTAAGATCTTGATAAAAGTTTAACTTTCAGGCTTTGCACCATGTAAATCTTTCCAAAGGGGATCCCAGTGCATCTCTATGTCCATAAACACCAGTATTTTTGTAGTTTTGTATCAATTTGAATGAGCTCTCTGAACTGGTAATCTCGGCTGGGGAGCACGCTAGCCCCCCTGTGATTCTGGAAGGCTGGGTACTGGGGTACTGGTTAGGCTGCGGTTGGACTTGATGATCTTCATGGTCTTTTCCAACCTGGGTAATTCTATGATTCTATGATTCTATGATAGGATAACACCTAGCAACTGCTAATCTTAAGGAATTATGACTTCAATATTGGGAGTACTGAAAGTAATTTAAAGATGCATTCTTTCTAGATCTATTCAACATCTGCACTAATTAAATGTTTTGTATGAGTTTTAAGTAAGTTTATATTTATTTGCAGATAGTCCAAGATGAAGAAACATCTGACTATAGACACATACACTGAGAATCATCTCCATTTGAACACAATGAAGGGCGCTGAAAGAGCTTAGCTTTCATGCTGAAGAAACAGTACTAATTTTCAACAAACTTAATAAGTAGTTGAAATTGAAGAAATTAAAATGCACTGAAGATATATCTTCAATTGGCTACTCCAGCACCTTTGCTGCAGTGCCACTCTCCTGCCATGTCACATTTCAACTACGTATCCAAGTCCTTTTGGGGACCTGTCTTTCATTAGAAGATTATCTAAATTCTAAAGCAGCAATAGAAGAAACAAGCAATCCCCCCGAGGAATACAAAAATAACAGTGCAAGCTGTACACCCCAAGATGCTAGCTGAGCTGTGGAAAGAAGCACAGCCTCCCTCCCTCATCCCCTCCTGTAGCCACGGGAGTAATAAGGAGGCAGCCATTCTCTGTCCCTGGACATCCCACAGTCTATGGCAAGCTGTTCATGGCACAGAACAGCTGCTGAGTCTTGCCTCTGTTAGTACAAGCTGCAGATCAGCTGAAATGAAAAAGTATCTCTGAATGCTGAGTTCCTACCTGGAATAATTCTTTAGTATGAAACCTGTGATGGTATTTCAATTCTTTTATATATATGGAAATGCTATTGACATAATCTTAAATGAAGAGAGATTCTGACTTCATTGAAGCATAATTCACACAGCAGATAGTGGGGAAGAATAAGCCTGATGTTCATAAAAGTAAATGGCTGCTTGGAAGCATTGAATTTAAGAGCTAATTTCAGTCTTCTGGAGGAAAATGATACCAAGAGCTCTCCCAGAAGTTTAATATCTTTAAACAGAGTGGATGACAAAATGGCAGTAGCATTTTTTAGTTTTATACAGTTGATTTAACCAGGAACAAATGGGCAAGTTAATAAATTCTGGGCAACTGAATGAAAATTATCTGCTCAGATCACTGTGGATTTGCTAGATGCAAATGAAGCTTGATGATACTCATGTTTAAACTGATGGAAAAATTAGAAAATGAATTTTTAGGCCTTTTCTTCCATATTTGTCCTGCAGCTAATCAGTGTACTCACTGCAAGAATATAAATGACTGGGCTTCTAATTTAGGTATCAATCTTCCTATTCCCATCTTCTTATCCTTTCAATGATGGAAAAATTCTACAGATTGTAGAAAACTGCTCATTATAAATACACTGTACTGGAAGTGATTACAGATACAGGACTACTTAATCATTTTTATTTTAAAAGGAATTCAATTAAGCTTACCACCTACCGGGGTATGGAGCAGTATCAACCTTCCTTGAGGAATAACCAGCTCCTCTTTTTAACATCATAAATACACCATCTAACATTTGTTAGAAAGACACAAGATTTCTGCTTCAGAAACAGCCAGCTATCTTGTTGCTCACAAGAGAGCTAAAGAGGGGACAAGAAAGAAGTGTGTCCATCCACAGAAAACATCGGGAATAAGGCAATGGGGCTGTAAGCTTTTAGCCAGAGCAAGGATTTAACTGATGTAACAGGATATGGCAGAATAATACACACAACTAATAGACTGGTTTAAATAAATAGAGATTAATGCAAATAGCCTGTTCAGGAAGAAGAGGCAAGAAAATAAAGAGGAAATCCTGGATAAACTGAAAAAGAACATCCCTGCTGCCTTGGTAGGTGTCAGTTATAAACCAGTACACCAGGTAGGACAGAATCCTTCAAAGCACAAAATGTGATCTCCTAGGGGATTCTAGCTGATAAAATGCCAATTTTAAAAGGTATACGGTAGTACAAAGCCTGGCAGGATTCTGTGCCATGTAACCTTTCTCCATGGAACCCAGGTGGAAATCAAACCAGGTCTGAATTCAGATGTATTTCAGAAAATCCATTGTAAACGGATTCTGAGCATGGAAATGTCTGATAGTTCTCTGCACATTCATCCTGACATCCAATATTTTCCATGAAATTCTATCCTTTTGTAAAATCAGTATGTATCAAACTGGAAGGCAAATCAGAACAAAACATGGAGTTTTGCTTAACCGAATGTAAAACTGATAATTATTGCTAATATTCATTTGTGATGTGTATCACACTGAGATGCCAAAGAAAATATTCTTGCTGCCCTGTAATGTTGAAATGCTTTCTGCTGAGTTCTGGGTAATTTTACTTGTCAAGAAAACAGTTGGTGTGCTTTATTCCCTAGACCAGTTCCACCATCATCTCTCATTCTTCTTTAAGGAGCAGAATACACTCTCTGTTTAACTTTCCCTGCTTAACATTTCTTTTTAATAACACACGCTGTCATTGTGTACAATTAACAATCTTTGGCTAGGTTCCTTTGTGCTCGGGAGCCTTATGCACATCTCAGACAGACTGACAGGTGACAGATTTACTTCCTACATTCATACATTAACTGTTACAAAGCGTAATTCCACCGCATAAGAGTGACAGCTGCCTCCATAAAGCCTAAGACCAGCTCAGACTGATTTGTATCAATAGACTAGGCAGGAGCAGGAAAATGTTCCTGTTGACTCTCAGATCCACAGTAGAACTGATAAAACAAGTTATATGTTTGCTTTATCATGCTGTCATAAGTGATTTGCCGAATTTAATATCCAGAGTTCCTAGATCACTGCTATTTCTGTAGGCTGTTTTGTATCTTTTCTAGGAAAAAGTTTAACAAAGTACTGTTGGCTATGCACTGAATTGCTTCACGCTCCTTTCTACCACTTCAGTCCTACAGATTTAAAGGCTCGTCTTCATGTAGAGTAGACTACATCACAAGCATTTATAGTTCAATGGCTAATTCACCAGAGTTCACTTCTTCTGAAAGTCTTGCTGATAAGCTGTGTATTTTGCCTGGTATATGAAAGCTTTCCATGTGATTGAGCTAACTGAACCACAAGACTAGCTGGTGTGATGCGTAGAAGTGCAATTTCATTCAACAGTGGCAGGGGATACAGGAGAAAGGTTTTCTGCATTGAGACCTTTATCAAGGATTTCCAGTTTCTACCTTGCTTCTGATTATGTGGCTCCTTCCATTATGCTGGATGAAATCTTTAAGGGCTTGAGAGAAGATAGACGAGCTTGACAGGGGAATACTGATTTGAGGTTTTTCAGATCAGACTGATAGTGAGAGATTTTTTTAATCGTGAAATGAAGGCTACATTCAAGACACATGATGTATCTGCTTGTCCAGTGCATAGTTCTTGCCCCTGTCTTTCACACTGTTAACCATACTAAGATAAACATGGCTCTGCAAGTAGCCTCCTTCAAGTGAGTGGAAGGATCCCTCAAGGTATTCCTCACTGTCAGTAAGAGCACCAGATTTTGAAGAACATTTCCACATTACTGACTTGTGAAAACATCCTGTTGCCCAAAGGAACTTAGGCAGTTCTCCAGGTAGGAGGGACGGTCAGTCATCTGAGGGAAGCACAATCCAGGTTCATCTAGGCTTTGATCAGCATCCCAGTGGATGCAGGTGAGTGATCCCTTCTAGCTTAAGTAGGTGTTCAAATTGCTTCTCCTTCCAGTGGAGGGAGGATTGTACCTTGGGTAATGTAAATCTGGATTAAGGTTTTCCTTAAAAATTTTGGATTAAGGTTTTCCTTAATCTTCCTTATCTTCACGTAGAGTAGACTACATCACAAGCATTTATAGTTCAGTGGCTAATTCACCAGATCTCATATACCTCTCTTACCTATATGCTGACTGTATAGGTAACCAGTGACTCTTCACGCAGCCACTTCACTTCTGTTTTATTTTAACAAGGAAAACCCTTACTCTGCCTGGGCACCTTGAAAAATTGTTAAGCACTGACTGAAACAGAGCAGAATAATGGCTAGTTAAGAGAATTATAATGGACAGGCACAAGACACTAAGCTGATTGAGCTAAATATAGAAAGACATAGAAGCTTATTTCCGTGGACTGTGGGCTGCTACTGAAAAAGCCTTAGAGAAATGTATGGGGATATCTGCTATCTGGATGCAAATCAGACAGCTTTGCTCCAAGAAATGAAGCTGTGAAGTGGCATGCAGTCTGCCTGTCTGTGCTCATATTTACAGCAGAAACATTTTTGAGGGAAATTCCCAAGAATTACCAATGGGATTTTAAATTTCTTGAGCAAACAGAACAACCATTGAGGAAACAGGCCCACTCAGATTAGCTAATATATGCCCAGAATCTATTAAGCAACATCATTCCTTGTTTTGACAGAATTAGATTTCAGTTAAGTCATGAAATGAATGCAGAGCCCTGTGTTCCATTATCACTGAACAAATCCACAGCAAATATTTTTAATTAAATTATAAATTTAAATTATATAAAATACCTTAGAGTCTGTATAATTGTGCCTGTGTTTGCCATGTACACTTGGGGATTTAAGAAAAAGTTGAAAAAGAGCAGAAAACTTTTTGCTCTGTGATGAAAAAGAATATAAACTCAAAGGTAGAGCTGAAAACTATTCAAAATGTGAGAATTAAAATTTAGATATTCCAGAATAGAGCTGAAAAACAAAATATAATAAAGTGCTTGTGTTCTAGCAACAGATTCCATTGTTAACACCTAACTTATAACATTACATCAAGTTTCTCCTTTTTATGAGGAAAACTAAAAAACTCCTAAGTACAAGCTGCTGATTTTCCAGCTATTTATACAGATCTGTACTGAAAATATGCAGTTATGTATGCTTCACCTCTATCAGATGAGTCTAACCCAGCTCCTGTCAGCATGGAAGGCAAGTGCAGTGGGAGTGGACCCATTTGCTTGAAACAGAGGTCTAGTATCCTGCAAGAGTAGTTATATGGGAAATAGCAATCTACAGCATGCCCAAATATCTGGAATTTGGAAATGTTATGTTTTCTAGTGGGTCACGGAGGAAGACAAAAGATAGGTGATAGGGAACAGGCTGCCCTGCACGAGTTCAGAAAGCTATTATTGGAGAGTCATGCACATCTGATAACCCAGAGACATTTCCTTCACTTACAGGCAATGATGTCCTCCACTTATCTGTTAATATATGATTATAAAAATCAGTGAGTTATCTTAATACAAGGCAGTGTGTCCTGGGTTGGGAAAGAGCAGGGTGTGGGTACAAGTTACCCTGGAGGACTGTTATGAGGAGTGAAATGGAGGGTATCAACCTGTACTGCCATTTTTAAGGTTTCTGCCAACATAACATAATATCACCAGATTGGGGTGGATACTGAGAATTACTCTGAAAACCAAGAATAACAGAAGCGTGTGTATGGTGAGAGGGAGAAAGAGCACAGCTCTGGAGTACCACAAACTATGAGTTCATCCATATGTATGATCACAACAAAACATGAGGAAAATACACTCAGACAGTGGGAAATAACCTCAACAGGATAATATCCCAGGTAAACTCTTAGGACATTTGTATATTGTATAACTAAAACATTATTCATGATCAGCAAGGAGCATTAAAGATATCTGCACACAGCCTGCTGACATACAAGTGCTTTGGTCTCACCAATATTGTACTGTTCATTTCAACGATATTCCCTCTGAAGGTAGAGAAAAACATAATATTCATCAGAGGTTTCTTATCACTAAGGCACAGCCACAGCATCAACTCTGTTCTTGTAAAGCTGAATTTTAACATAAAACGATCATCAGCAATGGCAATAAGTGGTTAATTTACTCAGAACATCTCTCACCAAAACTCCCGTGGTCAAACTTATTATGAAATAAATCCCAAAATCTATTAGTAACGCTTTACAATTATAATCAGTGACTGATGGCACAAAAGATATCATAGATTCTCTCTTTAGAAGAAGTTAGTAGTATATTTTTGTAGGGGGAAAATATTTCATTGTCAGACTATGAAATACAGGAACTAAGAAAGCGTGCTGCATTCATCTTCTTCACTCTGAGAATGTATTTCTGTGCTCGCTTTCCATCTAAAACAGAAATCAATTATCTCAAAACTCATGAAGAGCAAAACCAGATAGCCACTTCTGTTTCCATAGAAATCCAAACATGCAAGTGGTCTAAGCAACAAGGTGTATGCACTCTTTGTGAGTCAATGGTGTTTTGAAAATATCAGCCGTAATAACTGGGACTGTAGATGAGAGGATATCTGGAGAGGTACAAGTTATTGTAAGAGGACCGATCAGTAGAGCGCAGCTAGAAGAGGTTATACGCTGTTCCCAATGAGCCTGGTATGTAGCCTTCAGAAAGCAATATTAGTTTCTAAACATCTTCAGTGGATTTGAGTTCAGACTCCCTCAGGGCTAAGTGCAAGTTTCCTAACATGGTCAAAACGTAGAAAATTAAAGTGCATGGCTAGAAAGCTTGAATCAAATTATCAACAGTTCTTTGATTAGTACTGAAAAGCAGCAGGTCTGTTCACAAGGGAAAAAATATTAGTTTCATTTGCAGAGTTTTGCTGCCCATCAGACATTTATGTATTTATTTATTTTAAATTTTACATGTCTGAGAGTATTATGTGATTCACAATAGTGCATTGTATTCCTCAGGAACAGGAAATCAAAATGGTTTGGATGATTCTGGTGCTGGAAGTTAAAAAGTAGAACGAGATTTTTATTCTTTTTTTTTTTTCATTACAGGGAAAGAAATTAAATGCGTAGGAACGATTTCCATCTTGAAACAGACAAAATTCAAAATCTTGAATTTTTTAAATATAATTAATATTTTCAAAATTCAGATGAAACCAAACAAAATGGTGTGCTTAAAATAACGTTAAGATAGCTCATTTGGAACATGGTGTGTTCTTTAGAAGTTTGTTGTGCTTGGAACTGCAGAGTCAAAAATACAGGCTGAACGAAACACAAAACTTCTCATTTTGAAAATACCTGAGATTATTTTGATAGTATCCACAAGTGTGAACCGTGGGAAAGCTGAGAGTTCTTTATGAAACGTTATGGATTAAATAAAATGATATCTTACAGCAAATGGAAATTTGCTTCAGAAAAATTCCTGAGGGTAGTTCCAAACACAGTAGTGTAGGGCAAGGAGGTTAAGAAGGGGAAGCAAATTCACTTTTCTGGAAAGTTTTTGTTTGAATCTATGTTACAGTTCCCCCACCAATATTTGGTTGCCAATGAATAATACATTTCATCCGTATCCATGATAGTGTTGCCACTTCCGCCCCCATGCTGAATTTAAAGGTGTGTGTCAGAGCTTCTGAGACTCTAATTACAAATGCTAGATGAAAAGTAACTGCAGAAATTGCTGCCTCTGAGCTGGAGACAAACCCATTCTCCAGCAGCAAGAAAGAAACAGACAAGGAAATCAGAATAGTACAACTGCAGTCCAGGCTACAGCACCAGGTGATCAAGTTGACTAGGAAAGCAAGAGGCAGCGAGCATGAAAGCCCCAGATTACCTCAGATCTCTGCTAGATGGGTCTTACGTCACTGTACATGTTTGTGTAGACCTCAGCACAAGTCCCTGACTCCCCAAGTGGAGTCTGGAGAGGTGAGAGAAGGCTTATCTGATATCCTGCCCTACCCTGCCCTGTTCCATACTGACCCCAATATAAAGGCAGACCCACCCAAGAGTGCTTGTTCTCACATCTCTCATCACTCAGTTCAGAAGAAGACACAAATTCATGGCATATTTTGTTGGGGAAAAAAAAAAAAAAAAAAAAAAGTGCATGAAAGTGCATAAATCCCACACTTTCTAGTTATAAAACATAGGAAGAAAAGTACTTCCATGAGCAGCAGGAGCATTCCCATAACCTGGACCAAATGGGCTAGTAGTGGTCTAAAAAGCAGGTTCCCTCAGCTGTTTATTTGCTGCTAATTTAATATTTTTCCTCCCTATTTCAACATCTGCAGAACCACTATCCAGCTGAACAGTACTGAGACAACTGCTGTTTGACAGTTTATCTTCTACAGTCAAACACGGCTTTAATTTTAACCCTGCCCAAGATTAAGCACAATAATCCACATTAGAGATGAAATTCTGACATTAGCAATCAGATCTGATAACTGTTTACAAGTCCAGCTGGGCAATTTAACAGTGATAATTTTTGGAACCCCATTTAATTCAGTAATATAACAGGCACTTTTCTGATTAATAAAGAATTAGACTATCCATAAACTCTCTGCTGGATGCTAAAAGCTTTGTTTTGACAAAAATCTTTCACTGTGTGACAATTAATGCATCTAATTTCCTAGTTTCCAAATCTTCCATGTAATGTTAGGCTCTTTTGTTGTCGTTACGTCCACAGAAAACACATCATGTCTTCTCATAGACATGTGCTCAGTATCTGGCTCAGAAAAAGGCTCCAGGAAAAGTGTGATTACGTAAACTTCTACTGGAAAAAAAGAAAAAAAACAATTTATTTTTTTTTGCAGCAGTGATCACAACACCCTCTCTCTCTTATTAATTAGTCTTAGTTTTACTGTTCTTGGTGTTCATGAATGACTTGACGTTACTCTTAATATGTGTTACTCCTATATGATGTCAATGGTAAACAGCTGCAAAGCAGGTAATTAGGAAGAAGCTATACCCCACTATTTTGCATGCCAAGCCATGGTAAGGCTCAAATCTATTTTGCTCTGTGGAAGTAGAGCTGGTCTGATAAAATAGATAACTATGTCCACAACTTGCTAAGGTAAAAGTTGTTCTACTTTTTTTGTTGTTGTTTGTTTGTTTTCATGAGTGGTCTTGGTTATTTATCTCAGAGCTCTTTCTTATAGCAGTGAAATCTAAAAACATATTTCACTACATTCATGAAGGCTGAGAAAAAAATTTGCACGGAAAAACACTGTACTTTGAAAAGTGTGAGGAAATAAACATGCAGAAACAAATCCTACAAGGTTCATGAGTTAAAATGCCTCTTTTTTTCTTTTTTGTTTTTTTGGCCAAGACAGCATAATATTTTATTCTCACAGTTTCTAGTTTTCACATTTGTAATGGATTAATTAGGATTATTCTAAATTAGTCTGTAAATCTTTCGCCAGTGTGTTACGGAGCCTTGTCACAGGAATCATAGAACCAAAGAATCATAGAAACACAGAATGGTTTGGGTTAGAAGTACTCCTAAAGCCCATCCAGTTCCCACTCCCATTCGTGGGCACAGCTGCCCCTCACCAGCTCAGGCTGCCTGAGGTCCCATCCAACCCTGGACCTCCAGGGATGGAGCATCCACAGCTTCTCTGGGCAGCTTGTGCCAGTGCCTCACCACCATGTAAGTAAAGAATTCCATCATGGCACCCATCTGAAATCTCCCCTCCTTTAGTTTAAAACCACTTCCCCTTGTCCTATGACTATTAGACCAAGAGCACGCACACACTGTTGATTCATGTCGAGCTTATCATCCACCAGAAACACCAAGTCCTTATCTGCAGGGATTCTCTCAATCAGTTCTTCTCCAGTTCTGTAGAAACATCTGGGATTATCCTGATCCAGGAGTCACACTTTCTGCTTGGCCTTGCTGAAGCAAAAATTCAAGCACTCCAAATGTAAAGACCTTGAGATACAAACCCAGATTTTGAAACAAGATCCATAAGTGTAGGCACGTCCCACTTTGCAGCCCATAGGCTGCATGCACCCTGGCCCAGCCCATCCCACACCATCATAGCAGCAGCTCTGCCCCACTGAGTGGCCTGGCCTGGCCCTGGGCATGCACCCATCAGTCACAACAGCTGAACATCAGTGTGCAGTTGGCACTGATTGGCTCAAAATGGGACATGCTGGTGGTATGGCAGTAGGGGTTGAACTTTCCCACCAATATCCCATTACATTTTGTTGCCATGTGACAGATGGCAGCAGAGGGGCAGTCCAACAAAATGGTATCTGACATGGAAGTAGATATGAATCAAAGGTGTGACACTGAATTACTCCATGCAAAAAAAATTTCTCCCATTGACATTTATTTATGCTTGCTGAATAGAGACAGTGTGAGCAGAGCAGAGTGAGGCTGTGGGTGGTGCATTTCAGTAGTGGTGACAGTGATAGTGGGTCACCTCTGCTGATGCTGATTTTTACAAAGTATGGCATGCAGGTTCTTGTTCATCACTGGTGAAAATGCACAGGTAATGGTGGTGGATATGTTGAAAAATGGTGTTTTGTAACCAAGAATTTGCTCTATCAAATAGCCTTATTGTGCTTTTTGGTATCTCTTGTTGTTTCCATGGTAATAAATAGGAGGCATTACTTTTGGTGCAGCCTACCTAGATGTGGACCAAACAGTTCCTCTTAGTTCAGTGCAACCCAGGCATGACAAAAGGTTGGACACCCACAATTAAATGCATCCAGAGGAAGGCACCAAAGCTGATAACAGGGCTGAAGGGATGCTCTGTGGGCAACCTCTGTTGTTACCAAACTAGAATAGCAAAAGGGAAATTAAAATAAAGAACAAAGCAAGTACACTCGTGATAACTTTAATATAGCTTTGTGATGAAATTGGTAGAGAAGAGTCAGTGACGCATACATTAGCACAGGATTGCATCCTCAGTTCTTATTCAGGGTCATCCTTTTTCAAGGGAAAAAAGGCCACTGAGTACAGCCCAACAGAAGGTCTTGTTCAGAGCATGGACTTGAAGTTCCCTGCCATTGCTCCTCTGGGCAGAGGGTCTCTAAAAATGTTTGTCCATTTGTTTTATGACTGTGAAAGAAAAGCTTTTTTTTCTCATAATAGTAGGGTCAAATAATTTGTTTTCTCTCAAGCTACAAGCAGAAACAATAATGGAAGATCATCAAACTGATGTACAAAGGAGAAAAAATGGAGCCAACAGATTACTATCTTTTCAGCGGGGAAGACATTATTACGAGTTGAAACACTTGAAAATCCCTTTTCTTGTGTGATTCATTAACAGTCTTTCAGCCCTCTTTATCCTTGGAAGACAAACATATGTGTTTCTTCAGTGGCCTGTCTTTAGGGAAGTTGGGGCTAACAGTGCAAAACCTATTGTCCAATTATTTGTCTCAAATGTGGCACTTCTGTAAATGTCAGTGCTAGATGGGTATTAAAGCCATCCATCTGTGCGTGGTCTCTGAGCTTTGCTAAACAATAAAAGTAAATTGTATCACTGCACTCTGGGAAAGAAAAAAAAAAAAAAAAAAAAAAAAAAAAAAGGAGGTTTAAAAGTTTTGGTATTTCTTTACTACCCAGAGTATAGTTAATGCAAATTCTGCATATTAACGTGTCCTTTCACATTAAGTTTATAGAAAAATTGCAGATGGGGAGAAAGTTCACCCACCAAAAAATTAGATTAATTTTACAGCATCACTTTATTTCTTATTGTGGGATACCGTTTTGTGACTTTGGATATATTTTATTTTCAAATAGAAATGTGTTTCTATGGTCAAACTTTGAATGTATGTACTCCAAAGCGCTATCTGAATGTGTTTATCATGCACTAATAAGCCTATCATTTTCATCGTCACTTTCATTAACAGCTCTATTTTTTAATCTTGAGTATGCTAAAAAAGGTTTACTCATGAGGGTGTTCGTGGAATTCATTCTCTGAAACAATAAATACCTGCTCAATATCTGTAGCAAGACCCACAGCCATGAAGATTCTTGCTAGCACTTTATTGTGTTACACTAACACAAATATTCATGGCACACAGAGAACAGAGTCATAAATACATTCAAAGGAATCATGATGCTAGTGAAACCACAGAGCTATAGAGATTACAGTCACACAAGTCAATATGGAGACTTGCTGTATTTGCAGTGTACTTAAAGATTGATTATATGCAATACCAAATACCATCCTTTGGAGCTGACTTGATACTGAAATCATTACTGGAGTGTTTGTCTGATGCTATATAAGCGGACTAAGAAAACATTTGAAATGTGTGGATGTCTTACAATAAATAAATGAATGAATAAATCATAGAATCACCAAGGTTGGAGAAGACCTCCAAGATCATCCAGTCCAACCATCCACCTGCCAACACTATTTCCCCACTGTTGTAGATGCTAACGAGGCTGAACCTTGTAGTACAAGCATATAGGCGGTAGCGGGGCTTTTTCGGTATGTGACGGTGATAGTAACCCAGCCTCTTCCTTCCCCTATCTTGTGATGTACTTTGGGCGCACATTTCAAACGTGCACCCTAGGGGGCGTAGACGAAGTAATTAAGGTATATAAGGTGTTGATTACTCCTAATAAACGCCATTTTGCCACCTTTCTTGATGAGTCACGGTGGTCTTTTTGGCCCTAGCGGGGGTTTCGCTAGAAGCTGGGAAAAGGGGGGTTTTTGTGCACAGCAACACCCCACTAAAGCGTGTCCCTTAGTACAACATCTGCATCTCCAGGGATGGTAACTCCACCACCTCACTGGACAGCCCATTCCAGCATCTGACCACTCTTTCAGAGAAGAAATTTTTCCTAAAATAGTAATAATTAAAGCAGCAAATAAGTGAATTTTGAGTGAATGTATGGTACATGTAAATCCTTCCCCCTGCTACCTGGTAAATAATGATAACACAGTCTGTATTGTTCACATATCCTCTGATTTTGTTTCCTATGAAAGCCAATTACTCCTAGGAACCATGCCCAGTACAGAATTTACAGTAATAAAAAAGTAATACTAATTAAATGCGTAGAAGGAAATGGTAGATAAATGCTTTTGATCAGCTCATGCCATGTAATTCAATTTTAAAAATATAATCATTATCCATTTAAACAGTCATTGTTTCCATTTATTAACATTGTAGAACAAGAAATTTGCCAGTCAGTCAGGCTTTGTAGGAATGCTACGTGGCGGAGTGATTTATCTGACATCGAAGGGCCCACAGTAAATCCATTCTGGCTTTTTGACTGTGCTGAACTTCCTCATTTCATGCTCCCATTGTAAACATTTCTGAAAATGTGCGGTTTCCTGGTACAGATGCTTGGGAGAAGACTTCTTTCGTAAAGATTTTGAAATTTCCAAGCGAAAGGTATATCCAAAGCCTTAAATTTTCCCACAGGAAAATTTTAGAGGCAAATGCAAATTTCTGATTAATGGAAATATTTTCATTTAATTTTCTTTTTATTTTGACTAATGAATTTTTATGGGATGTATTTAAATTGACTCAACCTATCATTTCAAAGTCAGAAATTGAAATGTTTTATTCCAAAAATGACTGTATTGGGAGCATTAACATTTTCAAAACTTTTCCATAAGCTTTTCTTTCACACAAACCTTCAATGACATCAAGGCTTTATTAAAATAGGAAGTTTTCAACAACTCTATTCTACCCTAGGAGCCTCTTTTTATTTATGTCCTCTGAGATACTTTTCCCATCTGAGATTAAAGTCATGGAAAGAGCAACAGTTGTCAACAGTTGTGCCATTTATTCTCTTAGCCCAGGATTTCAAGCTTTGTGTTTCAAAACAGACAAGATACAGCCATTGCTTTGTTCCTAAACATGGGACAGAGTTATCAAGTGTCCGGCAGCTGCTGGCTGCATCAGGCACTGGCAGGTGGAGCAATCCCAGGCTGTCAGGCAGTTGTCTTTTGCTCGTTTGCCCACCTGTCCCCGGTTGCCAGCTGGTGCCAGCTGTAACTACACAGAAATCCAGAAGAAAAAATGGACAATGACTTGACATTTGGTTTTCATTCATCTAGGGAAAATGTTTACACGGTCTTGATTTCTAGAAATATGCAGTGAATAGTCCTTTTCCTAAAATGGCTAACCAAATGTTAGTCAGGTGCTCAGAGCACGTGGAACCCCAAGCAGAGCAGTGATGGAGAGGCCCCCACCTGCTCCACACCACAGTCATTTTTTTTCCATGCAATTAAAAGCCAAGTCTGCTATATAAGTCATCCTGAAGGTCTCGTAACATTCTAAAACTACAGATTTTCAGATTCCTCTGGATGTGGGAGGTAAGAGGCCACCACTGGCACCTGTCTCAGGAGTGGATGTGCTCACATTACATGACAGTCTATGTGACTGCTGCTCTCTTCCCTGCCATCAGCCTGGATCTGTATCATACTTGACATCAATAAACAGATGCGAAATAGCAATAGAAAATGGAGGATTTCATTGCAGGGGAGGAAATGGTACAGCCTCAGCACAGTTCAGTGCTTGATCTTGTTGTAGTTTAGAAGGCTTAACAACTTACCATGCCTAGGCCTGAATTCATACTCTCATTAATGTGTTCACACATAAAGTAATTGCTGTTATAGTCAGTTTTCTCATGCCTGCACTAGCAGGACACTGCACAGGGCAATGGCAAAGACACACTGTGAAAGAAGGCTTTCCTAATCACCTCTGGGCTGAGGGATAGAAGCAAACTGGGCCTCCCTGAAGAAGAAGCACATTGGGCAGAGTCATTCAGCAGTATGCATGTAGCTTAGCATCACAGGGAGTGAAAGAGACCCTGGATTAGGTTAAGAAAACAGTCTTAAGAAAAGCAATATAGGAAAATTACATCTCATTCAATACCTACAGCAATTTCACAACCTTCCTTTCTTACAATAACAAAACAGTAAAAGAACCCGCGGCTCTTTCATTTAGAAGTGCTGATGTGCAGCTGAGCCAGAAGGTCTAGATGTCCAAGTGGGCAGGGTGCTGTCCTTGGTCCCCTTGGAGAGCAGCAAACTGGATCCAGCTGAGCTGAACCTGAAAGAAGAGAGAGCTGTGATATGGATGGAGGACCACTGGGCTGTAGCAAAGCAGAGCTGCATCCCTCCAGGTCCCTCTTCTGTTATTGGTATGTCTGGCTGTGACAGCAGTTTCTCTATGCATGCTCCATAGAAACAATTACAAGCAGAGGTGAGGGATACTTACCAGCACAGCCTTTCTCTCATCATAGTGCTCACAGCTGCATAAAGCTGAAGCAGACGCACTGAAACAGATTCAGATTAGGATGCAGCCGATTAATTCTGTAAAGCTTGGGGGAGCTGGCTCTGTGGCATTCTCACATTGTGAAATTTGAAATGGAAGTGCAATGAGTTATGAAGTACTGACATTATGCAAATGACGTGTGACTGTATGTGCGTGAGCATTATCCAAAAATGAAAAAGCAAACAAAGATCTATAAAATAGCAGTTATCATTAGACCGAGAGGCTGTATCTTCATTTGCTTAGAGAAGCTCACAGGAGGAGATAAAATTCACCAACTAATAATTATCACAGCAATAAACAATAATTTCTAGCGATTCTCAAGGCAAACTGAAGCGTGTGTGGGCTTTCCCTAACAAAGAAACTTCAAGGCTACTCACAATAAAAATGCCAGCTTGTGGGCCCTCTTCATATTTGTACTTGTGCTAAGTGTAAAGGAGCAAGTTACTTGCACAAGGCATGAAATCTAGCTGAAATTCAAAGGGATTTAAAAACAGAATGTATGCCTGAAAAAGGTGAAGAATCATCAGGGCAATGCATTTTATTTTAGTAATAATCATAAAGGATGGCTTTAAAAATGTGGAGTAAAATCAATCTTAATGTGACAATAAATGTAAGAGAAAAAAGCTCAAAAAGAGCTTCGAGGTGAAAAAGAGCAAACTACCAGAATTCTGGCAGTTTGATAAACCCCCTCACAGTTCTAATGTCAATACCCATTATTAAAGCTACTGGGCATCAAATCCAGGGATTTAAACTTATGTGATATCCCTGTATTTGTTCAGTCTGTCAGCTCTCTCTGACTGAGACCATTTGTATGGGTTGGCAAAGGATGGAAATTGATAAGAAAGGGTATGCTACACAGCCTGGTGACTCCACTCCCTCCACAGCAGTAACAGTGATGGATGCTGCAGGATGCTGCACAGTGTCTCACAGCCATAGCAAGTCTAGGTAGTTGAGGCTGTGGCTGATGCATCCTACCCTGGAACAGATGAGAGATAAAGAGGCTACTGAAGATTTTAAATAGTCATGAAGAGTCATGAAGTAAACCCTCCATTGTAGAGGGTTCTATCAGCTCCTCTTCTAATCATAAGAATCATTTGAGTTGGAAAGGACCTTTAAAGTCACCTGGTCCAACTCTACTGCACTGAACAGGGACAACTGGATCATGTTGCTCCGAGCCCTCTCCAGCCTGACCTGTGATGTCTCCAAGCGCCTCACCACCCTTACCATAAAAATCTTTTTCTTTATGTCCAATCTACATGTTCCCTCTTTCAGTTTGAAATAGTTTCCCCTTGTCCTGTCACAACAGACCCTGTTAATAAATGATTGCTTATTCTTCCTTCACTTAGGAAACCAAGCCAAGATTGGCAGAACTGAAATACTTTATACCCTTCTCTCTTTGAGAGAGTTCTGATGTTAATTTTTCAAGCTCTTTGTCACTAAGACGGCTAGAACAATACACTTCTTTTTGTAGCATGTAAGCTGGAAGTCTCAACTTTACATGTAAGCACAAACCAGAACTTTACTGAACAACACTGTGAGATTGCTGATAAAATTGCAAATGTTGGCAACATTTCTGTGGAGCAGAACTGGACCATATCTGCTGAAGAACACTAACAGGGGAGTAATACTGTAGTGACGCCAGGTACTATAAAAAGTACAAAATAGAAGTCTTAATACATGAAATGAGTTCAGGAAAGGTTGCATGTGCATTTATATGAGCGTTTCTGCAATAAAGTATTTTATGTAAATATATGCAAACTATGCAGCAGGGGCACAACATAACAGAAATTAAGAAGAAAGTGGAAAGATCTCCAGCTAAAAACTGAGGTCTGCACAACAAAGCACAGAGCTTTCGATCTTCACTACCCATGGCTTAACCTGGAAATGCAGTGAGCGCTCTGTAACAGCAGCTGCACTTGTGAGTGATCAGCTGTCTGTAGGGCGAAAGAAAAAGGGTAAAGAGTGCAATAATCCTTGGTGCTCCATTTTACTTGTTGGAGTGGCCATGAGATTTAGGGGCACCTGTGCAACCTGAAACTACCACTAAGTCATTTTCCAACAGACAAGCAATGCTTCACATGTATCTTTCTAATTGTAAACCATTTACCCTGTGTGTAATAGACTTATATAATATGACCTGCAGCACAAAGATATGCAAGAAGAGAATAGACACAACTGTAGTGCTGACTGTCATTCATGTGGTGCTTCACACTAACATCCCTTGGCTCTTACATCCTGTAATTATCTATCTTGCTGGCAGAACTTAACCAATGCTTGTGTTCCCTTGTGTTTCCTCCTTTTCTAACATTTAATAGCTGAAATAAACAAAGCAATCTAAACAAACTGGAACATTTTCAAGTGCATTTGGACAAAAGCACTGCTGCTGTGGTCTTGTCTGGCTGCTGTATGTGGTAAACAGGCAGCCAGTCTCTTTGTGCTGGTCACTTCTCAGTTCTCTTCTTTCATTTCACGTATTTGGATTATGCTGTGTTAAAGTAATTCCTGGCAGTTTATACAGATCTTGAAATGCTGCGACATAAAAGCTGCATGGTACCACTGCTGTTAGCAGAGCCTCTCATCTCTGTGTATGTACAATTAATAACAGAACCAAAGGTGCAGTTTCATTCAAGATGAGTTTATAAGAAGGATTAAAACACTGTTGGAAACAGTGGAAAGATCGTGGAGCAGCAGCTGCTGGGAATTCCTTCATCACTGTCCTACAAGTAATTCAGATTTGTGTGGGTATTTTATCCACTCCCTCGAGAAAATCCTGTTTTGTGCTGGAACGTTATTGGTAAAAAGATCCAGAGGCAATTCTACAGAGAGAAGGAGATGAGATTAAGCACATAGATGTTTCCTTGCCCTTTCCCCAGTGGACTTATCCCTTGTCACAGTGCAAAATGTGGGCACACACTGGGGTGCCCAAAAAGCTGAGAAAAGAGAAGAGGCAGTTCTGGTCTTGCTGGGGTGAGGAGAGATCAGCAGACTAGCATGGGAGCAGGGCTTGTGTGGGAGGATGGAACTCCATTACCTTCCCCATCAGTGCTGGGCCCTGAAGACATCTCAGCAGCATCTTATTTCAGTTTTTAAAGCAAATCATAACATTAAAAAAAATAAATAAATTATGACTGCTGCAATTATGCCTAGAAAAACTTAGCAATGCTATGAAGAGTAAGTCACTGCAGAGTACAGTGGCCATCTTCTAGAGGTGCATGTAGAAAAGAAGCTGCATAGTGTGCATGGTCAGGAACCAAACTGAGCAGTGATGGCCTGGAGGAACTGTGGGCTGGATGAGACTGCAACCTCAGTTACAACTCGATGGCAACAGACACTGATTTTAATCATCTCTGCAAAGGATGCTACACAATGAGGACACTCAGACCAGGAAATACTGACACTGAAGAGAAGTTTGTGCTGCCCAGTATTAGTCTGATGGTTGAGCACATGAACAAAGCAGTTCACCCATTAGGGAACACAAGTTAGGCACGTTACTACCTGCAGCAATAAACTAGCATGGGATGTGATGTGCCAAGCACAAGGAGAGCAAAGGAGGGCTCTCCATTACAAAATGGTCAGTAGGTCTCCCCAGACTTCAGTCTCTGCACACTCTGTTGCACAGTGCAGCACTGCTAAGCAACCCAAGCAAAGAACTGAGCAGGAGGCAGATCACCAGGATGAGAAGCACAGCATCTGCTCCCAGTAAGGCTGCGGGTTTGGGAAGCCATGTCCAACAGTCACTTCAGGGTCTGCTTGGCAGTGTTACATGCATGACTGAAGAAATGTGGAAGTGTTTGAATCAAGTTGAAATACTTATTTTTTTGTGCTGATGTGTTTGTTTCACAGTACCTTAGGTATTTCACAACACTCTGCATAAGGCAGGTTACTTCTTTCATTCTTCTGCAGAAAAAGTATGAGCTAATACATTTCTGCAATGGAAGGAAAAAGGGTTTATATTATGCTTCACTAGACTTTAAAGTGCTGAGGTATTACAAAGTCTGAATACATCTCAGTAAACAATTATAACATCTCTTGCAGGATGAATAATTCATAATATATTTTACTGAGGATTTAATACAGATCAAAACAAAAAATCATGATTGATATAGAAATGGAACAATTTACTTTAAGTATGAAATACAAACTGTATGTCACTTTTCCGGAGACTTAGAAAGAGAAATTGATGAGCCAAACATGAAAATGGCAATAATACTACTGAACTTCAAGAAAATGTCAGGTCACAGTGGGCCTGGATGTTTTTTACAGGCCATTCACTCTGCAGCTTTTCCCACACTGCAGTGGGGAAGTGTAAAATCCAGTGTTAGATAATACCACATACCCACAAACCCTCAGGGAATAGCTGGTTATAACTGCCAGCGTCCACATCCCAAAACGAAGTAGACCTTTCATTTACACAGACGTGTAGTAAACATGTAATTGTTTTTGCACTGCAATCTAAAAAGCATTTACCCATATTCTGTGGGGATCTGGCTGACCTTCTTTTTCTCCAGCTGTCAAACTGCATGAATGAATTAAAAAATATACAAGAGAGACGTTCCTGACAGTATTTGTCAGTAAACAACAGCAGTCATGCCACAAAGATGTTATGCAACTGAGAGTGCAAGCCATGGTATATTTTTCCGTATTAACAGGGGGCCAATAATATGGAAAGGTTTGTAAGCCCCAGAACCACAGAAGCAAAAAGGGGGAAGGCTTTGTCAGCTAACATGGTTGTCCCTTGTTAATTACCGTTTTTCCTTTTGTTGCCACCATAGTCCAACTGTCATATTTCCTTCTGCCCACACTGGCACAGGACAAACCCCTACTGTAGGATCTCAGCCACCTGTACCTTTTATTTAAGTGTCAATATAAAGCAAGTCCTCTGCTCTATAGGCCATCCATGTACAGCCAGGTATGCTCTGCACTCTGCATTTCTCTATTTAATAATTTCAGCTTCCTTTGGGGAGCAATCACTATGTTTCCCCCCCTCTTTGCAAAGCTATTTCCTGTCTTTTATTAAATCTCTGGGATAAAATTTACAATCAACATATTTTCCTTCCTACTTTTTTTCAATTTAAATTTGAATGAAAAACAACCACAGCCTTTTTTCTCTGCAATGACTCTTGGCCTTGACTGGAGTACACACAGCTTTGACTGGAGGATCTCCCACCTCTGTCCTAAATAGAAGCTAATTTCTGAGATTCTCTCAAGACTTACTCAAGTCCCCATGCAAAATGCCCTAATGTCATCCCTAGCTATTAAAGCTAGTGTGTGTGAGAATTATGCTAAAAGCAAGCTCCTTTGGGGTAGAGTCACAAAAGCCCTGCAGGATTCCAACAGTTTCTAACTGTGCCCAGATCACAAAGGACAGTCCTAGATGCAGCTTCTAAATGGTACCTGTACATTGAAAGAACTGGTAGTATCCGCTTGACTATAGAGATCTCTTGTTCAAACGCTCACATAATTTCCCAGTGAAAATTGATTGCCATAAAAATATAGACAAGTAAGATCAGGAAATGAATATGAATGATTAAGAAAAAAAAAACCTTCAGCACAATGGTGGTAAGCTGCCCATAGAGGTCATGGTACTTCCATGTGGGAAAACTCCTTAACTTGACTGGACAAGGTCCTGAGCAACCTGATACACCTCTGAGCAGGAGTCTGAATTAGATGATATCCAGAGATCTCTTTCAGTCTGCACTTTGCTGCAATTTATTATTCTCAATATGCATTGTTGTTTTTTGAATGGCAACTACCAGCATAAGAGCAAATGTGCCATGGTAAGCCCCAACAGAACTCCCTGTGGCCAGCCAGTAAGGAGCAGCTTCACTCTTTGCATACACAGCAGTATGAGAAGACACATGGCTTTCTAAGAGACTCCTGACTTCTGCCTTGAAATAAAATATATCCTGCTGTGGACTGGGGAAAAAAATTAAAAATCAAAGCTCCTGAATATAATGACTTTTGTGACTTGTTAAAAATCTCTCTAAGAGGGAGAAGCTTTGAAATCAAGTATTTCTGACAACTCTTTTCTTGCAACACAAGGACAGTAATATGCAGACTGTTTTCTGAACTGTTCAAGAGAGATCCAAAGTTGAAATACAGGAAGTATTACCAGTCTGCTAGGCTTAATCAAGAGACATCTGCTTCATACTTATGGTTTTCCTCTTTTACAGCAGTTCTAGGCCTACTGCCAGTTAGGTGTTATTCATTTCTCTTGCCATCTCTTAAATGAGCAGATGTTTTTAGCAGTTACTCTCCATATATTCAAGTCCACCCAACACTTGGTTTTCTCCCTGTAAATGATCACCCCATAAGATAAGACACACTTGTTGAATAAGAATATGCAATGTTTAATTCACAGAAATGAGCAGAGGAGGATGAATGGAAGGTTCAATTCAATGATCTTTTGAAGTCCCTTCCAACCTCTGCAATTCTGTGATTCTGTGAACCCGTCATTTATGTGGGTCTGTAATATTGCATCTAGGTTTGCTGCTCCTCATTGTATTCTCCTCTGAAAGTGCCCTCATAGAGACATGTTGATTTTTCCCTGTGGTTGTCACACAAAGTGGCAGCAGTCAGCATCCTCAAGTCCAACTTCCTTGGTGACCCATTATCACAAATAACTTTTGGAGTTCATTCCAGCCTTGATCCTAATTAACTTCTTCAATACTGACATGAATGTGGCACACATTCTTTCTCATTGTAATCTGGTAATTGTCAGGAGTCACAGTTTTTCCCGTTTGGATGCTGAAAGGAATTCTTGTAACATCTTCTGAATTAACCAAGCTTTGAAGGGCTAACACTGGGAAAGCTTCTAAAAACAAGCAGTTTCATAAGGAGTGAAACTAATGAAACTCAAATTTCAAGTTTATCTGTCTTTGTCTGATGTCTGATAAGACAAGAATGAGCTTCTTAGCTTTTCTATCTACAGGGGTACCTATTTTCTCAATTCTACCTTCTGAAAGGTTTCTATCTTTCTATTAAATGGGGTTGAAATAGAACAAATTCAAAACTTCCTATAAGGAGCCTGACACAATCATATGTACACAGTTATGACTGCAGAAATCTAGGTATAAACAAATAAGAGTTATGAACTGTGGCTGTGAAAGTAAGACATTCTTTCAAGCGAAGGTGGGAAAAGAAAGCATCACAAGGGAGGAAAAAAGAAGCTCAACAGCACAAGCAATGATCCTTCTGCTGAGAATTAACTATGAGAGTGCCTGCTATGGCAAGCCATTTACAGTACCCTCTTGAGGTTACACACCACGACCATGTTATATCCCATTTCCCTTTGCTTACTTTTGTAATAATGTTCTTGAAAGTTACTGAAGTATTTAATGTATTTCACATGTTCCACTGCCGTATGTTTCATGGCAATAAATGTAACTGTAGTGCAAAAAGAAAAGAAAGCAGCAGAATCCTATCAGCAATGACAGGTAAATCTGCCATGTTTCACTATGATACAAAGGGCAAGGAATTGACAGAAATCACAAAAAGCCTTGCTGATTTTGTCAGTTTAGTGGCAGCGGGTAAAGCTGGCATGTAAAATAGTTTTGGATGGAGTTATATACATATTTAAATAAATGCATACAGCAAGTCACATTGAAATGTAATATGCCTTTTTCTCATTGTCTCACTGCTTTCTGAAATAAAATCCTGTTTTTTCACAGAATAATGTGCTTGTGAGCTGCAGACCAAAAGAAGATGCTTATTTGATGAAAGGGAAATTTACAGAATGTGAATCAGGGCAATAATTCATCTTTCTTTCCATTGTTCTTACACATTAGTCACTACCACAAGGTTTTTGTCCCTCCATATTGCATCCTCCCGACTCACTACTCTGAATCACAGACCTTTCTGATTAGCTGCCTTTATTTAGCCACACCAGAATCATTCGACTCTCTCCATGCAAGTCAAAAGCAGAGCTGTGATCCATCTGTTAAGTTATAGACCATAAGCCCCCATCTGTCATCCGTGGGCCAGTGGCAGTCCCTTGAGCACTCTGTGCCTGTCTGCAGAGAGCTGGCTGCTCTCATGGCGCTGCCTCCTCCTCATCTCCAGCTGTTAAATCACATTATAAGATGGGTGAAAAGCAGAAGAGAAAACAATGGGCATAGCATTGATTTTCCATGCAAACAAATGCTTTAGCTGCAAGAGGGATGTTACACAATTGCAGATGCACAGGGAGGAACCTCGCAGCCATGTGCCTTTCAGGGCAGAGCTGTGTGAGCGCTGGGCCCCAGCTCATGGCAGCAGCAAGGCCTCATCAAGGCAGCAGGGTGTTCCTGCAACACCAAAGCCTCAGTTGTCCTACTTTGGCCACACAAACAAGGCAGCACCATCTGGTCCCTATTCCTGTCTGAGCCCATAGTGGGTCAGCAGCAGCAGTTTTCATTCCCTCCTCCCCACCTGCCCCAGGCTACCTACCCACCAGCAGCACATACCCCCTAACACCCACCCAGCATGCAAGAGGAAGTGCCATCAGCTCTCATTTGTTCCAAATGCTGAGCTACTGCCTACAGCTCCTCAGCCCTCTGCATTACCTGTCCCTGCCAAATGGTCTGGTGGGATACATTCAGCCAATACATCATAATCTGACTGGGATCATGAACCCTATACCATCCCAAGCTGACACATACCTGAACCCACCAAACTGCCCTTCAGCCAGCAATCTGCAGGCACTGCACAAGAAATTGCCATTACAGATCAGTCTGAAAACTAAGGATGAAAAAGAGCATAAGCAAACAATATTTAATTTCATAGAAGAGTACCTGAAGGGAGAGGAGGTGCTGCAGTGACTTTTTATTGGATTTTATTCATACTTCAATAACATCTCTCATTTGAATTTATGCGGAACTCTCTAAAATGTTCCTGCACACCACACCAAAGAAACACAAGCAAGAGTGTCATGTAAAGGCAGACTTTTATGGAGAGGGTACATGTTCTTCCCTGAGCAAGAGGGTACATTGTTCTTTCCTGAGCAAGGTAGATACCTCACATATGGGTTACCAACTCACAGCCGTTCACCACCTGAGTTTATTTAGTAAAGCATGTTGATGTCTGAGGCTAGCAGCACGCTGGCAGTAATGTAGCTGAGATCCAGCAAGACCAAACAGCCCAGTACAGTTCACTGCTGGCCCTGCTGGGAGCAGCTGCATGCACAGGGCTGGGACACAGCTTCAGGTCAGATGTGGATTAATACCAACATGCAGCTCTGCAGCCAGTTCTGAGAGCCCAGTTGCGTCTAAAAACAAGCTGATGTGAGAATACTCCCATGCAAATATTATCCTTTACTTCACCATCCTCAAAAGTATCAGTTTAAACCTGAAATCCTCATTCTAGGAGCACACATGAATGCACGTACCACCTGCTTGACCAGGACCATAAGCACAGAATGGCACATTTTTTGCTGCACATAAAGTTTCTTGGAGTCATTTGTTCCAGGCTTAGTGTTCTTCACCGTCTTCAAACTAAATACACAAGGAAGATGTGGAGCTGTTGGAGCAGGTCCAGAGGAGGTCATGAAATGATCAGAGGGCTGGAACACTTCTCCGATGAAGAAAGGTTGAGTGAGTTGAGCTTATTCAGCCAAGAGAAGTCAAGTCTCCAGGGAGCCCCCCTGTGGCCTTACAGTACTTAAGGGGAACTTAGAAGGGGCACTGACATTTTACTTGGTATGATAGTGATAGGGTAATAGAGTGTAATTTAAAAGAGGGGAGATTTAGGTCAGATGTTAGGAGGAATAATTTTTTCACACAGAAAGTGATGAGGCACTGGCACAGCTGCCCAGAGAAGCTGTGGGTGTCCCATCCCCGGAGGCACTCAAGGCCAGGTTGGATGGGGCCCTGGGCAGCCTGAGCTGCTGAGAGACAGCCGTGACCACAGCAGGAGTTTGAAACTGGATGATCTTTAATGTCCCTTCCAAACCAAGCCATTCTACGATTCTGTGATTCTATGTGTTTAGTCCCCTTTTTTGTGCCTAACTCCAGGTTTATGGGGGTACAGAATACCCCACATACTAAACTCATTAAGCAACTGACAATCAGGGCCCTCCATGTCTCAATTATTCATTTGGAACAAAATGAACTTTTCCTGGCTCTTATGCTTTGCTAGTTTGGAAACAGCATTTTTTCAGCCCCCAAAGTCCAAATCTGAGTTCATGCAAACATTGAGAAGTATGGGTCTGGTTCCAAGAGCTGCATTTCAATTCCATCTTTAATCAACAGTGTTAGCGAAGGGGAGTTTTATGCTAATGCCCCAGTTCTCATCAACTAATGTAACAAAAAGTAGAAAAACTATCTCAGTCCTTGGGATATCATCCTCTCTTTCTTTTGGGAATGCATACATGATGAACTAATCAGTCTGTGAATGATAAACAACTGCTTTAAATAGATAGGAAGCAAATAGGCAAAGAGACAATAAGGTTACTGAGGGATAACACTGGGAAACCGAGTGACATGATTATCTGAAATCCATTTAACTTCAAATTTAGCATTTCTTTTTATATCCATTTCTACAGTTTTCCCTCTTGTTTACGTTCCCTTTCAAATATTTGAGTTTTACAAAGTCTTTCTGAAAGAAAAAAAAAAGGGGGAGGGGGGTTATATTCAAAACACAGAATGTGCCATCACCTTAAGAAAAAACTAAACTAGCCAAAAACATTCATCATTTTACTGTATGTCTCCAGGGTCACACATAAAGACTTTCACGCAGGTCACGCCTGATTCTCCACTCTTGCACTTCAGACAGAAGCCAGCATTGGCTACAGTCAGTCGTTCCTGCCCTGTCCTGCAGCATGGGCAGAGAAGCCATGTGGCTTCCCACCTCTGATTATGCAGGTATCACTCCAAAAACTTTTCTTGAAAAATACAAATGTAGAGATCAAAAGTCTTACTTTGATTTTTAGTTTTTCTAACTGATGAAGAAAGGTAAAACTCATTTGTAAGCCATCAGTGAGTTCTGTTGTTCATTTCCATCAAAATAAATAGGAAACTTGATAAACTGAGGTAGTCTGTATAGTCCTGATGAGTGATGTCCTCTTTTTCTCACATACGTGGAAAGGATATTATGCTCTTCCAAGTAGTCTTGCTAGTTTCTGTTGCAAGCAGTGATGGAAGATGGGAATAATTGTGCACCAAAATCATCTCATAGAAGGAACGGCAATGTCTCACTCCTGCTGAAGTTGTCTCACTTTAAACCTGCAGCTCAACAGATCCATAGTAGAGATAGCATCAAACTTTCACCAAAACATACAAAAACCTTCATCAAAACAGAAAGTTTCTTCTTCATTCAGAGAGCTGTCTTCACAGTCTCCAAACATATTCAGTAGCTTCCATCCAATAACACAGTTGTTTCTCTTTCTGCGCTCTATCTCACCCTCTTAATCCTCATTTCTTCTCTATCCTCATCTTCCTCCTCCATGTTTGGCTATTCAGGGATGAATGAATCTTATAACTTCTCTGAAAAAAAGCAGCAGCAATTTTCCTCTGCATACTTTCATTGATTTGGAAATGTTACATTTTTTACCAGTGTGAGTAACATCCTTTTGAATAATGCCTACAAATAATGTAGTTTTACCATGTAAAATAGCTTAGTTATGTGTCTGCATTGGTTTGAACACAAATATGCTATCCTTGAAGCAGAAGGATTCACTAAATTGTTTGGAATGCTTTTTAATCATTGCTAACTTTAAAGTATTAAAAATCCTGCTTTTACACTAACTTAAGGCCAACAGCTCCTGCAATGTATCTCTGACTTTATGTGCATAGGGCATACAACATGATATAATAAGCAGGACTATAGTGGTGATGTTTTTCATCAAAAGAATAATTCAGTATGGAATGACATCAGCATTCTTACTTATATTTCTTCATCGGTTTTAGGCAAAAGATCAAAGAAATGTTGTGAACTGATTTTTCATTATATTTAGTTAAGGTACCCAAGGGACATTTAATGGCTGCTCAGATTAGACACCCGCTAGTGGGAAATGTTGAGTAGAAATTGATAAACTAAAAAGTCATTCCCTAATGCCATGGAAATCAGGTTTTCTTCTGTAAAAAGATACAAAGTACTCAGATTGCTTATAAGGACTCAACCAATTGGGTCCTATAAGCCTTCTGCAGGGTTTTATTTAAACTACAAATTAATACCTTTTTGTTGCAGGGTTCATTGGGAATGGGGTGGGAAGGATGCATCCAGCAGAGATATTTTATTAAACCATACTTGATTTTTTTTTTTAATTTATTTATTTTTTATTAATTTTTTTATCATAGTATCATAGAATCATAGAATCACAAGGTTGGAAAGGACCTACAAGATCATCTAGTCCAACTGTCCTCCCTTTACCATGCCTACAGAAAACCACTAATCCAGATCTCCTAGCTCCCCATCCAGACACTAATGTGAAACAGTTCTCAGATTTGTCCAAATACTTCATTACTGTGCACATATAATCCCTACTGTGAAACTGGAGGACACCAAAAATAACAGAACAGGGAGCCTTGGAGGAGCATTCCCGCAAGTCAGGAGAAAGACTTTATGCTTGTCATGCGTTTTAACTCCATGAGTTTAAATACTAATTAAATTCCAACAAAATCTTAACTGTGCAGAGTTATATACAGAGATAACACAGATCTTTTCTAGTCATACGTTGCTTCATCCTAGCATCCCTTGGGAGTAACACGTCCTCCAGAATTTTACTGGAATCACTTTTTAGATTTTGTTCATAGAAAATACAAAGGAAGCCAAACAAAACATCATTTGCCTTCTAGAAAGTGTGATAGCTGTGGTCCCTGCGGGACCTTCTTCCTTAACACCAAATAATTTGGAAAATCGAATGAGAGAAAGACAGTTTCCACATTCTCAAGGTGGGAGAATAGAAATGAATTTGGATCTGAGCCTGTGTATTCTACAGTGAAGAAAAGAAATGGACTACTGCCACAGCAAGTGAGATGAGACACCAAAATGGAGCAGAACAGCAGCTTCAGCAGCAGTGAGGTAAAACAAATAAAATCTGTTGTGAATACAGAAAACTTTTAAAAAAGAAAGAAAAAAAAACAAACTGACAAGAACAGCTTACCATTCATTATCCTCTTGAGAAATGTGCTGAGCACATCATACAGACAGTGATACTGAAGAATAAGTAATGGTTTGACGTTCTTCTGCAGCATACTGCTTAGGAAACAAGCACTGTTCTGCCATCCAGTGAAGCCTAGAATTACATGTCCAATTATTCATTTTGTCTACCAATGAGGAAAACAAGGCGAAAGCTTATTAGTATAAAGCTTGCATGGAATTAAATCTAGTGTAAAATTAAATCATATAACTGTATAACGTAGATTACATTACTATCTGCTCTACACTGAGCTAATTAAGGAAAGAAAAGAAGTTTGCATTAATTTGTATTTGATATCTGTGTTCCCAAGAAAAGAACTGCAGTATGGAAGAGGAGCAGTGCACATACATGATCTTACACATCTTTATGTAGCTGGAAAGCAATAGAGTTGATAGCAACAATAGCATACAGCAGAAGAAATATTAATGAGGCTGAATGGTGTTTTCACATGTACATAAAATGTGTTTGTTTGTCTTTAAAAATATCTCATCTCAAAACAAAGATCTCTTCAGCTCCTGATCTTATCTGTAGCAGGTATTTCAGAGAACAAAGCAGATAAAAGAAAGTAGATAAAAGTTGCTTCTTGCATATTGTAAAATATGCAAGACTTTGTGCAATTGCCCCCTGCACCCCCCCCCAAAAAAAAAAAAAAAACAAACAAAAAAAAAAAAAAAACAGTTATTGTACTTCCTATCAATATTCATTCCTGTTCTTTATCTAAAGGCCAGTAAACTAAAAACCGAATGAAAATGCCCTCGTAAATAAGATGACAATAAGTAAATAAGATGACGATTTCACTACATGAAGCCAATTGGAAGCCAATATAAATTTCACTATATGGTTCACCAGCATTATTAACATGACGTACACTTCTTATCTTTTCATTTTTAAAGTATACATATAGGAGAACTTCCAGAGAAGGTCAGGAATTGGAATCAAGTCATAGACAAGCTTCTGTCTGCAGAACCACTTCATGATCCAGCGTGTTTCAATCTGAGAAAAAGAAGTCTCATGGAGTATACAACAGAGCTGCAAAGTCATGAATGATATGGAAAAGACATATAGGAATCAACAGCTCAGTGTCTCTGAGCTACAAATGAAACTATACAGAGGCAGCTTGAAAAAAGCACTAGGAGGATGTTAGTCTCATACCTATGGAGCAGATCTGCAGAGCTCCACAAGAGATGCCCATACAGATGCTGAAAATGGACAAGGTTTCCAAGGGTACCCGTTCATGTGAAAGACATCCTCTGAAGTGGTGCACTCAACAAAAACAAATCCAACTCATGAGGTACCTGTGCTGAAAATAACAGAGATAAGAAAATTGAGGGAAGTATTTCTTACAAATTCTTGGTCTGTTCTTGTGTTTTCCTAGGCTGCGATGTACCAAGGAACTTACGGACAGCATGGGACTCTGGATGTTGAACTGATAGCTGTTTTGAGCCTGGATGTCTCCATGAAAAAAAGAAAGAGACAGTCTCTCCAGCAAACAAAAAATCACAAACATAAGTAGTTTTATGATCATGAATTCTTGCACTTCACCTTACCAATGACAAAATGCACTTACCTCCAGTCAGGCTTCTGCTTTTTTTACCACTAAAATATCACCAGCATTCACAATAAAGACAGTAATCATTTCATGACAACATCTTACCTTCAACTCCCACTGACTTCAAGGGATCCTCAGTCATGAAAATCTGCCCGCAGGTCTATAGAAGAAGGAAGGCAATCAAGTTATTTTCTACAAATGTATTAGGAAAAAAAATGATAATTATTTTTTCAATATATAAATCATCACAAAGTAGGAAGCTCAAAATACTTCACATGCTTTTTGGATACTCTTTCAAAGTGCATGTGATACTGCAATCCTCTAAAGGATTTATAAAACTCATTCTCCAAGACTAATTCCTTTCAGTCAAAGAGGAGGTTAATAAGCACATGGGTCTCTGCACGTCCCAGGCTATGAGACAGCTATAACATTCAGATCAGATCAATGAAGATTATATCCTGCAGAAGTGTTTTTCAATACAATGAAGTATTTATAAGCTTTCTGCTTTCAGTAAAAACTATAAAATTATTTTGCTTAATATATTAATTAATTAATTAACTAAAATAGCAAAACTTTATGTAAGTTCTTTTAATTTGAGTATTGCATCTGAGAGTTGTGGGGAGTAACAACTACTTGGAAGAAAAACATAAATCCTCTTGTTAACAAGATAGCTATCAGCTATGGTGGTGCCCGTAGGTTGGTAAAGCTCTTGGGGGCTGGGGAGAAAGAAACCTGAGAAATAGTCAGGCTTGTTTCTAATTACTTCATTATTAAAATATCTGCGAAGGAAGACTAGCATGAGTCATTTTCTTTGGGGACAATTTTTTCTTATTCTCAGTCATGCTGAGCAACACCTTGCTGCATGCGTGGTTCTGCAGAAACCAATGCGACTCTCATGAAATATTATTCAGTGTTAGTCAGAATAGCTGCAGGTCATTTCTAGAGCTTGGGAATTTTGTAAGAGCAATTCTTCCTTCTGCCCTGAAAAAAAATCGATTCTGATACACCTGATTTTAAGAAACTGGCGGAAGAAGGAGGAGATTAATCAGTTTTTTAAGGAAAACTTGAAATCTGCAAATTGTTAAGCACTTTTAACTACATGGTGGGGGGGGAGGGGAAGTAAAATGCTAGTTATTTGGCTTCATATCATATTTTCTTGAAGTTCATTTTTATTAGCAATAGACTATTTCTCCAGGTATGAGCCTAAGTAATTTCACAGTATTTAAAAAGGAAAATGCATATATAATCACACGGCATTTAAAAAGGAAAAGTCAATTAACATTTGTCAGTACGGCAAAGAGGTCTCGTTTCCTTCTTTTATATTATCATATTTATAAAGATCTGTGCTGGATCATCCACTTTTGGATTCAATATTTTTTAAAGGCACCGGGAAAATAGAGACTACACAAGTTCTTGGAAAGCTGAATAAACTTCTTCTCAGTGAGAGACAAAGCAAAACAGATCTTGGTAGTTCATTTGAAAAAGTACATTTAGGAAGAAATCTGATTCCAGTACATAAATACTGCCCTGCAAAGAAAACATCAGATAGAAAAGGTTGTGTAATCATGCAGGATTACAACAATCGAGAGCTGAATCCTAAGCAAAACCAGTTCCAATTAAAAAATAGAGATCAGTGCCTAATTATGGGAAATAAGCTAATTACTGGGGAAAAAAATAAAAGCTATATGCAGAAGCTCAGCATTCTCCATCTCTGAATATCCACAGAGGAACATGCGCCTTCTAAAGCCAAGACATTGGCTTTGTAACAGTAACTAGATGAAGTGACCTATGATAACAAGAGGATAAGGCTAGCCTTAATAGTCAATTCTGGTCTTAAAAACAATGGAAAGTAACACAATTCAAAATTTAGAAAGCTGAAAAATGTAGCAAATATTTATTCTGCAGACTCAATAAAACCCAGCCTAAGCTAAGTCAAGCACAACAGGAACATAACAGAACTAAGGAGTAAAGTCATTGCCTGAGGAGCTATCTTCTACAGTAATACCACTTGGAAAAAAAATAAGCAAAAATGGTTTGTTATCTTGGTACCTGAAGAAAAGGTAAACAACATCCCAAATATTTTGCTGTACTACCCTGCTAAATAGCAAATATAAAATGAAACATCTTTTATCTTAAATTGCTTTCGATGGATTAATGTATCTGAGCTGGTAGATCATGATGGAATGATGCATGCGAGAATGAAGCAGAATTTTAAATGGAATCTGAATCTTTCAAAAACTCTAGGAACTGGAGGAGGAAGTTTAAGCAGACATTTTGTCCACAAGTGACAAGATGCATGATAGAAACTCATTTCATGAACCCCCGCTTTAACATTTGAGGTTCTTAATGAGAAATAAAGAATGGTAGGAAATGGCAAATGTAATGCTGGAAATGTATGTTGATATTTATGGCATTTGACATTTAATGACAGATACTCTCCATTGTATTCTGCCTTCTACATTTAACTCTACTGTCTTAAACTCTGAAATATGGAAACTAACACCTTCACTTTAAATGTGAAGTTCTAAGAGGCTTTACTTGTGAAGTGTCAACCATATGGCAGAACAGTTTAATCAAATATAACCGGTTTTAGTCTTTACACATCCATAATCATATCAAAAGTGCTAATCTTTTTAGTTTTAATGTTAAATTGCATACTTTTTTCAGGTTGCTAAAGTGGTTCATTAAGGCAAAACAGAAAGAGAGCTAAAGTAACAGATGAATTCTAACATGACTTTTCTCCCTATGTAAAACTTAATGAGTTTGCGTCCAACTCAATTTTAGCACATTATATATGCAGTATTTTCATGAAAAATACTGAAGGAAAATGTCTCTAAAGACTTTTTAAAACTTAGCATTAATTTATATTTATAATTTATATTTAGATTATGTGAAATTTTTTTCTATGCTAGTGAAAGGTTGGAATGTCATAAATGTGACTTTCTTATTGTTCTTTAGATGCATATTTCCTGATATCAGTGGTAAATTACATTAGATGGTGAATTTCTTCTTCATTTATTAATATTATTTCTCATTAAAGTCTTATTTTCACTCTTCAGCTTTAAACAAAAACAGGGATACTTTTGCTTTTCAGAGCATCGAGAGCTAGACTTGAAGGAAAAACTGACAATATCATTTTGCAATGATAAGGACATACTAAGCAGAGCTTTAGCCTTTTTTTATTTGCCAACTGCAAATGCTCTACCTCTTTAAAAGCCATTTAGTCTGAGGTCATTCTTGAGTACATAGCGTTCAAATAGAAGCATAAGAACTTACTGTGTATTTTATTTCTCATTATAAAATATGAAATATCTTTATGAATATTGAACAAAGATAATGATTGTAAAAAAGCATTAGCTGAACCTGGGGACACATGCACTGTTTCTTCAGGGAGCAGTATACTACATACAGCAACAGATTAAATGCACACACAGCCACACCATCTCACCTGTGTACCTCATTTCTGCAGGAAGGAGTAGAAAGAGATGCTTCTGAGCTGTGGGACTCCTTGCAAGAACAAAAATAAACATTACAAATGCCTTAACCTATTGCTGTACCCATATTTCCTTGGTGTCTGCAAGCTGCTGTGTGCAGGTCAGCATCACTTGGCAGACATCTCCTTCATAGCTAATTTTTTTTCCGTTATCCTCTGCCATTTCAGCACTGCAGGTTGGCCAGAAGGTTCATTGGTATTGGCTTGTTACTGTTGTGAAACACATAGCAGCCCTAGTGAGATGTAACCACTATTCCTCCTGCCAGTGCCCCATTACTCCAGCGCTCTATATGCCACGAGGATGAGCAACTGGTTTATTCCCCTGAGTTTTAGATGTGACAGGCAGGGTTATGTTGAAGACTTCCAGTACTATGTTTTATTTAAAAACCTACAGATGTTGAATAAACATAGGTAGCTACCCCTTGAAAATCTCTGATGAAATAAGGACTATAAACATCACTCTGCTGCCAGCACCTTCATGGGATGCTAATTTTTTAGCATGAGCCAGATATTTGTGACATACAACCCAAAGACACTCAAAAAAGAATCCAACACTGCTCCTCTGTGACTTTGTTCATGAGAGGCAAACCACCCCTAGCTGCTTCTTAATCACCAGAGGAGTGGATTATATTTTATATCTAAAGTGGTAGGATGGAAGTAGTGGGATGCAGACTCCTTTCTAAACTCTGCAAAATAAACGGTAGCAGTGGTTTCTTACAGGTGAGATTTCAATTATTAGGCAAAGCTTACCAAGATTTCCCAGCTAGGAAAAACTCCTTTTCAGTATTAGGGGTTGCATGTAACAGACTTTGATATGCGAACTGAAATGAAAGAAAACTATTCTTTGTGCAAGTAACCCTATCGTACCAAATCTGTCTTGCAATAAATCAAGATGGAAGGTGTGATGGATGAGAATTTACTGCTAACACAATCATATTCTGAAGGAGCCTCAGCAAGTGCAGCTCCAAACTATTTATCCGAGTTTACAGAGTTCATGTTGAACTTGACAAATGTAGATAAGGCTCAGATTGTTCTAACTATAATCCATAATCGCATACCTTTATTCTTTACTTCGTCTCTGTTTTGCATCCTGCTTCCTCTCTGCAGCGCCTACTGAAATGGAAAAGGCAAATTTCTTCCATTTAAGATGTATTTTATGAAAAGTTGATATTTTCTGTCTCCTGTCCTTGAATAGTAAAAGACATCATTGTCAAATCAATGGAAACAAAATTTCATATCCATGGCGCTACCAACAGCTTCTTAGACAAAGCTCTCTTGTTTTCATAAACAATTCCTATGACAGGCAGTTAACATTTTCTGATCATTAGCTGTTCCTTCCTACATTTTAAAAACTTGTTTACAGCATTGATTTGAAAACTTCAAGAAATTGAACTAGTGGTTTTTTTCCCCTATCAACATCAAGCATGAGAAGATATCTGCAGTAGAATCAGTAAAGCTATCGAATGATCGAGAATTGTTTTACTTGTTTACAAGTGTGCATTTACATGATAAACAGGTAACTGCAATTCAGATGAGTTATAATTACTAACTAGAACCTATAGTTACATCAATGTTGTGGGTGAGACAAAAAGAAATCCTGGATAAATTGGTGAAACAAAACCAGAAAAGTTCAAAGCACAAAGAATCATAAAGAAGTGAATGACATACATGAAAAATGAATAAAGGTTGATTGAGGAGGGAGAAATTCAGCATACTTGGGATCCTTCGAAAATTGCATGGGCAAATGCTTTCTTCCCTAAAGCTCGCAGAAAGTATGTCCTTGCAGGGATGAGACTGACTGGCATAAACAGTGCAAGTGCTTTGAGATGCTCAAAGTGCTAAAATATTGATTAAAAAAAAGAAAAAAGTATCAAAAATTTAAAAGAAATCTAATTTCTCTTGATTCTTTTGAGATAAGCTTGGCATTGCCAATAGTAATAGAGTTACCAAAGACTGCAAGGCCTATCTTGAGTATATAGATACCTATGGGCTTATAGGTGCATTCTCACTGAAATATGCTGTTCATAAAAGCACTGAAATAGGAGATGGAGTGACCTTTCCTAAACATCATTGCTGTACCGATATAGTTTCCCTATCCTACCGCATAACTACATCAACCTGCTGCAACTAAATCAACCAATAGGGGAACCGCCACTTCCCATGCTGCTTAATTTGGAGAAGTCCAAGCACTTCATTGTGTTTAGAGGCTTGCCTCAAAAGTGCATGGAATGTTAGTCCAGTTTAATGGCACTGCTCACAATCATGTATCCGTCTTCTTCCATTTTGATTGTACTTCTTAATAATGAAGCAGTTATAAATCACTGCCTGTAGTGGTATTAAATCAAATGATGCATTGCAACTAAAAAGATCAGTGCCATAAAAACTGGCAGACTGGAAAAATATTAACATGAGTACATGACATGCAGACAAGGAAAAGCAGTTTCGAACTTCATCAGAATACATAATGTGGCATCAGTGTAGCGACACGAATTTGGAGTGGCAAGATACTGGCACTAAATTTCCAAAGGGTGACACTTTGTACTCCCCAGCCACTGAACTATTCCTCATGTGACTGAGACATGGGATTTTAATTTTCAGTTAGATTAGGTAAGATTAGGCAAAAACACTGCTCTGAATAAGCAGGGAAAGGTGGAGCACTGAAAATCTCTCCTGATTTCATGGTCTGTTTTACCAAAGAGACAGGTAAATGCTGCTATTTCCAAGCTACTCAACCAGACCGGATTACTCAGCCCAGTAAGCTGCACGCAGTCCTTCCCTCTATCTCAGAAAAGGTGGAACAAAAAGGAAGAGTTACTCGGAGGGTAAATATTAGCATGAGTACTAATGCCATGATCTTCTCTGTAAAATATTGCAGTTGCTTTCTATCTGTAGTTGATGTTAAAGAAGCAATGAGCCATAAAAGCATCAATTATTTCACTCTTAGATCAGTGCATTTCAAATACTGCTCCCCCACAACTTTCTATTTTCTAATGTGTAACTCAGCTAACTGATCAGTAGCTACAAATCACAATTCAAACCAGGGGAAGAGTTGTGTCTTCACGCAGTCAAAGAGGGAGTACATGATTAAAACCGAAACTCTGCTTTAAGTCGTCCTCTAGAATGGAATATCACACAGCCACAGAGAAATCAGCCACAAACTTCTGCAAAATTAAGTGACATTTTACAGAATTGCATTATTTCTCTCTCCTAGTGTCTGTAAACGCTGTTAAAAAAATAGCAGATTTGATTACATTGAGATAAAAAGGATAACAAGAAGGTTCTCACCCCGCAAAAACATATTGACTGCTGACTTCTGCACATGAACTGCTGGACATTACTGGATTTTGCACACTCACAGCAGCACGATTGTGCAGATGAATCAAATAAAAATGTAAACAAACTTCAAACTTCAGGTATTCTTAAGAGGTAAAGCAAGCACTTTCCTTTGAAATTCATATTGCTCCAGACTACTTATACTCGATTTAGTACTTTTATTGCAATATATAATAATGGAAATCAATTTAATCTATATCTGATAAATTAAACATGTATTCATGCTTTAAAAATAAATAAAACTTTGATCTTTCTTCATTACATTCAACCCATTTTTTCTGAAAAAAAAAAACAAAACAAAACAAAACAAATAAATATCAGCCTATTTGTAATGTCCCATATTACAGTTGCCTTTCTTTGAGAGGTTATGAAACAATACAATTAGTGTATTGTACTACAAAGTATTCTCATAAATACCTAAGTCATGTATGTCAAAGAAATTCAAACTGCATTGCCCTTTCTTTTGCTTTAGTTTTTTTCTCCTTGTTAGCCTACTGTGATAACCCAGTAAGGGTCTCCCAGTCATTAGTCAGCACCCTGTTGTCTAACTTCTGATGGAAAATCCTGTAGGTATAAGATGGAAACTATACCTTCCCCACAAACATTAGCAAAGAATGCAGATAACATATAGCAGAAAGCAAGATGAGATTTCAACTCCATCGCTGAGGTTCAGAAGGAGTGGGTGGGGTTCACCACAGTTAAGCAGCCAAACCAGGCCCAAAGCCCTAACCCTGAATTTCAAACACTGAGTTATCTCTTCATGTAACACACTGTTATTAAAACAGACTGATATTTAGACTCAGTTGCACATTTGGAATGTGCAAAAAAGAAAGCAACCATTTCTCCCCTCCAACGCAACCTCCAGCTGCCCACAACAAACGGTAACACAAACAGGGGTATCAGATAAGACCTGACCACAGATGGGAGAGTTTCACCGTAAAATAAAACAACTGACAAAACTGAAACACATGGTGTGCCTTATGCTTTCTCCAGTCTCTGCTTTCAGTTGTCACATCTCCATCCTTTGTAAGAGCTAAGAAGAGAAGATGTGCTTTAGACCACAGCCCACTGCACACAAAGAAAGGGAGCTCCAGCACAGACACAGAGAGCCCAGAGGCCAACAAACAGCCAGGAGAAATTGTGTCTGCAGGCATGATAGAGCAGCACAATATGGGAATTGTATCAAATAATCTATCTACAAATGATAAAATCATCAAATAATCACCGAATTGCTTGAGTTGGAAGGGGCGTTTAAAGTCCATCTAGGCCAAGCTACCTCCATAGACCTCATTGTGAAAAACTTGGAAATGACATGAACATTTTTGTCTGATGTTTTTCCTCATGAAAGCTTTGAACTTTACAACTTCAGTTAACTGATGCATAGCTATGCTTATGTATTTACTCATATCTAGTTAGTTTACCTTACAGACCCTCTGTTCTTGAGTTTATATATAGTTTTATCAGAGAGAGAACCAGAAGCTCAGCTGCGAAGTGCACTGAGAGAACCCATCTTTGTCACGTCAAAAACAGAAATCTATCATGGAAAAGAAACTTGACATCTCAAAGATACTCAGAAGGCAACCAGCCTGCCCAGTCTGTCAGTGAAGAAACCTGGCACAGGCCCCCTGGGAATCCCTACACCTACAGCAGGTGTTCCTGTACGCTCCTGTTCTGCCCAAACAGGGGTAACAACAACAGCTAAGGCATAAAATGATAGTCAGGTCCCACAGTTGGGAATTCCTTGGTACACCCCACCTTTGATGGGAAGAAAACTTCTGGCATCACTCCACTGGCACACACATTACAACCAATCTTAGTACTTAGTACTAGGCTGATACCAAACATTCTGGAAATGGCAGCGTAGTTTGATTATAAAAAACAAGATGGTTAGACAAATGAGTCATTTATATATTGCCCTGAGAAAACAGCAGAGCACTCTGGCCAATTTCTCAGCACAGAAAGTTCGCTGCAGCACTTTCTTAAAAGAGCAGTCCTCATTTCAGTGAATAATTTAACTCTACACATTCTGTCAATCATAAAGTCAACTCATCCTGAAAATCTAGGCAAGGTGACAAGGCAGTTAGAGGAATGCCTTCACCACTGCTGCCTGTAGGGCAGGGAGGAATATGTGCCAGACAGCAGCTGAAAAGACAGAGGAAGACAACTTGAGGAATGTTTGAAGACATAAAATATCTTAATCTCATAAAAACTTCTAATCTGTGACTTTCTCCCATTTGGTCTTACTCTAGATACAGTTTTCTTCTCTCTTCTGACCAGATGTAAGCTGCTTGCTTACAGTACTTGTTCTCTGTATCAAAAGTGCTAATGCATTCCAGTAAAAGTTATTTTTGCTTAAAATACATATTGTCAGTTTTGTTTTTTCTGAAATCTTTGCAAACTTTAGGCTGCTTATCTTCAATGTGTCTATCCACATCAGCTGATAAAATCCTAGGATATCAGTGTAGATAATAGAACATCCATAATAGATCATGGAACCATAGAATGGTTTGGGTTGTAAGGGACCTTAAAGCCCACCCAGTTCCAACCCCCTGCTGCGGGCAGGGCTGCTCCCCAGCAGCTCAGCTGCACAGGGCCCCAACCAACCTGGCCCCCATCTCCAGGGATGGGGCACCCACAGCTTCTCTGGGCAGCCTGCGTCAGTGCCTCACCACCCCCTCAGTGAAAATTTTCTCTTAGTATCTGACCTAAAACTCCCATCTTTTAGTTTAAAGCCATTCCCCCTTGCCCTCTCATCCAGTATCCTACCTGATACTTTGATTAAGCTTGATGGAAGGCCATGAAGTTTTCTTATAAGCATCACAACTTTGTCTAGAACAATGCTGCCAAGCAAGGTATTATCCAATGGCAACTGACAACATACATTGTGTTAGAAGGAAATGGTTAATTCAGAGTATCGTGTGAGGTAACACAGAAAGGTGTTGTCAGAACCACTGCTGGGCTGCTGTGTTACAATGACATTCTGACCCCTTTCATATTGTAAACAACCTTTGACATGCATGCACACTAGCAGTGGCTACCACTGTGATTTTATCCACCTACAAACTGATGAAGAAAAAAGACAGGTATTTTCATATAGCAATCAAACTGTGAGATGCATCTTTGGGACAGTGGAAGGAGTCAGGCAGGAAGCAATCTTGTGTGACCAATGTATGCCCTCCCAAAATAATCAGACCATCTTACCACATCTCTCATTTTCCTTTACCATGTATTGTCACTACACAGCATTTTCACTCAACGTGGTAATTCTTTTCCCTCCAAAATCATGCAGAATATGCTCAGCTTTTGCATAAATTCAGTCCTCAGGTTAAACCTTGGCCTTAGGCAGATCCACAGCTTTCCTGAAATATTTTTGGTAGTTCTTTACAGGAAAAGCAATAAAGGCGCAGCTGGCTGAGGTGGCTTGTTAGTTTTTGGAGTGTTCAATTATGCAGCAGGAGAAATGAAATGGTTTTCAAGCATAAATCAAGCAGCTTCAAAGAAAAGGCGTGTAGACTGGTAAGCTGAAAAGGGGAAGGTCAGAGTTCCAGGTTTTTTTAATAGCAATACAGAGAGCAAAGAGGTACAAACAATGGGCAATGGAACAGTTCAAATACATGTAAAACAAAAAATGTGATGGTGAGATTGTTCCTTATTTCCTTTTCTAATGTCGGCATCTTCTTCCCTGTCCTAGCCAAATACATTAATTAAACATCCATCCTTCCTTCTTGAGACAATGCCTGTTGAAACATAATTGAAGGCCCAATCCCTGCAAAGCAAATGAAACAGTTTACCTCAAAAGAAAAATGGTGCAACTTCAATGTGGTGCTTCTGAGAACTCCATGCTTTATGCAACTTTCCCGCTTTAGTTTTTTGCAAGGACATCACCTGCTTAGCATTTTCAGTTCTGCGGGGATTACAGCTGTGGCTGCAGCTGTTCTAGGGCAAGCTCCACTGTAAATGAACAAAGTTGGTTTTGCATCAGGGGAGTTGAGTTTAGCCAACCATTAGATCAAGGGATGTGCGCTTGGTGCTGCATGGAAGACAGATTCCCGGTGTGGGTGAGGGAATTTCAAGCAGAGGTGTAACAAAATAAAGTATAAACCTCTTTGCTATCAGCATCATCTTTGGGGAACCCTGTCAATGCAGAAGCAGACAACGGAGAGCACACATGGCCCTCACTGCTCCCTTTGTAGCCCCTGGCAAGGTGCAGCAGGCAGGCCACAGCTGAAGCAGGACAGCACTCGCTGCCCTGTTTTAAGATGCTCCCCATTGGGCTGCTAGCAATCAGAGCAACCACTGACATCATTGTAAATGGCATTTGTGAGCCGCCCAGAATGCTGGAATTCCAAGCCAGCTTTGCCTTCCCTGCAGGACCAAGTGAGGAGGAATCCAGCCAGCACTCAGCCAGTTTGCATGCAAAGCATCGGGCTCTCGTTACAGCATGAGTCTACAAAAGAGACTTGTTTGGAACACTGTTCGAAAGTGTGAACACAACACGCCCCAGCTGGGCAATGAAATACTAGCAATGAGAATATGAGACTGGGAATGGGGGAAAAGCTCCGAAAATCTACTCTCTGAATGAGAATGATAGGAAAAATAGTTCAAGCTCACACTCCTAATACATTATTTAGAATCTGTTTTTCTTAATATTACCAAAGTGATCAAAATCTCTTTTACAGTTCCACCTAATCCTTCCTCATCTGCATTAGGCACCGTAATTCTTTCCATGGATGGAATCTAATCCTTCCTCCATAATTCAGGGATGTGTTTTCTTAATTTAAAAAGAATGAGGATATATCATTCCACTCATGAGGAGTACTTATTGTTTTAAGTAATAATCACTGTGCCTGGATTCCATCATGATGCATTTTGCTGCTGAGCACACCCTTCCTTCTTTATTGCAAATCTCCCTCCCGTGATCCCTGTGGAAATGAGCAGCATAATGCCTTTCTAACAATGCAGACTTCGCACAGTTTGTTCTGCTCACCCTGCAGCACACGCATCTTACTGCAGTTCAGGCCAAATTCAGGAATCTGTGAGTGCACATACTCATTGTGCCCATGAGAAACATTATAAAGCAAACCTCTGAATGCCTCCACTGAACAGTATGAAAGTCTCTGCTTTGTTCTTTTCTTGTCTTGTACCACTGCAGGTAAACAAATGCAGCAGAAGTTGTATTTGCTGGATGCTTACAATGAATGCATGTCATCCTCCTCATTTCACTCTGATAGAAGTAGCATGAAACCTCCTTCCCCCTTAGAAGGCTGAGTATCATCAGCCAGGAGAAAGGGCCAGAAACTGTCCACACTACTCCAGTAAAAGCATCTCATTGCAAATAGACCAGTGCATGTATTTGCCTTCTAAATAAAGGTGTCATTTTTAAAGTGGTAAAAATATTACTAAGAAGATCCAGCCCTCTCCAAGGTAAAACAGCAAGCCGGTTCTTCATAGAAGATTAATAGCTATGAGCAGAATTGGTTTAGTGGGTATGGTGGTGATGGGTTGGTAGTTGGACCAGATTGTCTTCATGGTCTTTTCCAACCTTAATGATTCCATGATTCTGTTCTATGATTCTGTCTGCATCACTGATATCTTCATTTCTGCATATCTCACATGATACACATACTTGTCAATTAAGTTATATGGAGAGGTATGGAAAGTGCTGGATCATCTCAGTCTTATAAGGGTGCATTTTGGGCAACGCCATTCTGGCTGTAAATTATCACTGCATTACAATTCCTCTCTTCTTAACTTAGATGTGCTTTAATAATGATATTGCAAAAGTATCAGCGCATGCCTTATGTCTACATACTAATAACTCTGCTCTGCAAACTACTTTGGTGATGTTTGTTTGGTATAGGAGAGTTGACCTGCAATGCCTTTCTCAACTCTGATATCAGTTACCCATATTCCCATTAAAAATAAAGTTAATTTAAAAGAACTAAATGGAACCTGACTGTTTGGTCTTAAGAAACACTGTGACCTTTTGCACTGAGCTGAAGAAATTAATCAACATAGCCCGCTGGTTTATGTTCCCCAGTTCTCATTTTGATTCTATCAGAAAGGCTCTGCATTACATGGAGGGCTGCTTGGGGTGCTAGCATTGTGCTTAGCTGCTATCGTCTCCTTAAATCTATCTTCATTCAGTGATTTTGAAGCAGCTCGATTAGCACAATGAATGCAGTTTGGGAAGGAAAGCTGTTCCCACAGTAAAGATACCAATGTGAAATTCAACCAGCTTCTAACTTTGCTGCTCACTTTTGGCATAGTTTTGTAAAGTCATTCAAATTATTTTCCTCAGTTCTCTTCCACTAAGATTAGGATTTCATCTTCCTAGCTGAAGTCTGGCTGTCTGAACAAGCCTTAGGACGACAGGGCCCTTGGGGCCTCAAGAACTATTGCAGCACAAACAGTTTGCCTTTGCGTGGTATATTTAGATGACAGACAAAAAGCAGTTGGTGTCTGAGGCAGTTCTGGATGTTATAAACGCCAAAGCTTTTATCAGCACCAGGACTCTGTTATTACCCAGTTAGTAGGGAGCAACAAGTTATCATCGTTACTGCTGTGAAAAGTGTTCTCTTTCTCTTTATGCCTTTTTATTTCTTTGTTCCTCAGACCTCCGTTGCTGAGGAAATATTATTCCCCACTCCTACAGTAAGTAATTTTTATGGAGCTTTTGCTGTTTTCTTTTGCCCAAACAGTCCAAATTCTCTCCTGCTTTCATCCTCGCTCTGCAAAGAGGACTCATGCAAAACTGCACCTATAAGGACTCAGCAGCAGACTCCACCAGCAGAGTACAGAGAGAAGCAGATGAACCAAAGAGCACTGGGTACAGAATTAAAGAATAATAGAACCGTTTGAGTTGGAAGGGACCTTTAGAGATCTTCTACCCAACTCCCCTTCAATGAACAGGATGAACAAGGACATCTATCTGTCTTTTTCTTGGACCAGGTATATGCTTTACTCCTTCCTCACCACGTCTCTTCTGCTCTTGAGGTCTGCACACTACCTGCAGGGCTTACTTGCCCCTCTGCACACAATAAGATGCCAGCCCTGGCTGGCTTTTGTCACAACCAGACTGCACACATCAGTGTCATTAAAACTGTAGCGAATGAGGATGTAGATGGAGCAGCTGAGCGGGCAGCCTGAGCACAGATGCCTGCTTGCAGAACTGTGGCAGCAGGAGCCAGTCAGACCCAGAATGTGGGTAGGGGAATAACAATGACCCTAGTGCTTTATCTGTCCCACCACAGCATGCTGTTAGAGCAGGAGCCAATAAATGATGACAGGACTGAGGGTCAGAAAGGGAGGGTCAGTACTTGACCCAGAGGATTCATCTGATGTTGTCCAAAAGAATGGGGGGGGGAAAAAAAGTCTATTTTTTAAAGAGCATCCTAACAGCAAAAGAGGCACTGAATGTGTCACCTCTGCAGTTAGTCAGAGCCTCCCCAGCCACCCTACCCGGGCAGAGCCAGGAGGCCACAGTGTGCCTGCCCAAAGCCCTGCAGCACACATGCTGACTCAGTGGCACAGCAATTAGACTGTTACTCCAAGTGCTGAAACAAGTACGCCCACGGGTGTGTAAAAGGCTACCCCATCTTCTGAGGGTTCACTAACTAAGTTTGGATGATACTACTGGGGAACAAAGGGCCTGGTTCCCTTTTCACATACACTGATTTTATACAAGAACTGTCTTTGATACACTTCTGCCACTCCCAGAATCCATTTGAGTCTCCTTAATTTGAGTATCTGATGCTCAGGCCAACAGGTGGCAGAAGGCACCACATCCACACAGTGACAGCACTGGGGTCCATGCCGGTCCTGTCTTCCTCTTACTGAGTTGGAGAGAACCCTTACAGATCACCTGGTCCAACTCCCTGCAATGAGCAGGGACACCAATAGCTACAACAAGTTGCTCAGAGCGCCATCCAGCCTAGCCTTGAATCTCTCCAGGGATGGGTCATCCACCACATCTCTGTGAAACCCGTTCCAGTGCCTCACTAACCTTAGCATAAATAACAGCCTGAATCTCTCCTATAGCCATTCTAAATCTCCCTCTTTCCCTGCGGATAACTATGCACTCATACCCTTAAGGAATTTTGTTCAGCGCACTGTGTTAAGTCCCTTCACTCAAGCCCAGAAATGATGAACCCAGAGGACAGCAAATGAAGAGAACATTTCCACTGTGCGGGTCTACCTCGAGGCACAGAGCTGCAGAACAGCGCTTGTTTGCTCTGGCAGAAAGAGGGCTGGGAAGGGAAACGGTCACACACAGAAACACTAAGAGAAGGGGGGGGAAAAGAAGAAGAAAAGCTTTTCAAACTGCTCCGCACGGCCACGCTGCCCCTGACTCACGCCGATGCCGCACGCTTCCCCCTACGGAGCCCGCTCTCCCGACGGCCGGGGCACTCGCCCACCCCTCCGAAGCCACCCGTAGAGGGGAGCAGCGGTGCCGGGGGGGTCGGAGGGGGATGTCGTAGGTGCTGCGTCAGCGGGAGCCCGGCGGCGATTGGGGGAGGCCGCGTTCTGCCCGCGTTCCCTAATTATAAAGTGCCCGCTCCTCACACATCGCACCCGCTCCGCTCGGCTCGGCGCGGCTCGGTTCGGCCGGTAGCAGCCGCGGGCTGTCCGACCTTCCCCCCCCCTCGCCTCTGGAGTTGCTCCGGAGGCTCTGGCTGCTCAGCCCCGCTACAAATACCCGCGGCTCGACGCCGAGGCTCCAGCATCGAGGCGCTGCCCAGCGACCGCCGCGAGTCCCGAGGGGAGCGCCGTGTGAGTGCCCCGCGGCGTCGGGGCGGCTCCGCCGGGGGTTCAGCGCCGGGCTCAGGCGGGAGCCGAGGCTCGGGCTGCGGGGGGGTGCGGTGCGGGGTTGGGACGAGCGCTTTCCTGGACAGCAGCCGTTGGTTGCATTTGCTCGAAGCGCTGTTGCCGAGAGTTGCACGCGGAACGCGGTTGAAACAGCGTCGGTCGAGCTTTTTCCAGCCCCGGGGCGAGGGGGTGTCGGGGTGCCGCGGCCACCGTCTGACCTCTCCTTCTTGCAGCCCCATGGCGTTGCTGCTGCGGCTCGGCTGCTCGCTGCTGGCTCTCAGCACCTGCCTGCTGCCGCGGGCGCGGGCGGACTGCGGGCGGGACTGCGCGGCCTGCGCCTACCGCCTGGGGCCCCGCGCCGACATCCACCCGCTGGTAAGCGGCCGGGCGGGGACGGGGAGGGTACGGGGCTGGGGTAGGGAACGGAGCGGGACGGGGCGAGGGGGGCAGCGGAGATGGGTTGGAGGGAAACAGCGCCGGGTCTCCTCGCCGGGCAGCCTCGGGCTGCGGGGGAAGAGCCGAGTTGGGGCTGAAGGGAACGGGATGTCGCGGCGTACTCCGAGTCCGCCCGCAGCATCGCTGTCTCCTATTGCGCTGGTGTTGGAACTATCAGCGTGCCTGTGACCATCCCTCTGACGTTTCAGCTTCTCTCGAAGTAAATCACGTTACAAAGCTCCAGCATGGCTTTTTATTATTATTATTTCATTCTGTAGTGACATTGAAATTATTCAATAGTGCAGTCAAAGAGACAGCGCAACTTGCAGTGTAATCACAGGTGGGCCGGGGTCCGGTACTGGTACCGCAGCTCTCGGCCCCAGATAGCCGCACTCAGCACCTCTCAGCGCTCAGGAAAGGAAGGACTGGAGTTGTTCTATGCAGAGTTCAGAGCACTGAGCGCTTCTGCAGCGCTTGCTCTGAAAGGAAGGACTTGCCGGTAACCACAACGGGTTTATTGTATTCTTAGGATGGTTCTGAAGAAGTTCAGTTTACACTGTATATATATCGCTCTGCATACATTCAAATGTTCAAGGTTGCAATGAAGCTCTGGCTTTAATGCTAACCAGGAAGAAGAGGCAGCTTGCCCTTTTGGAAGGAGGGCTGTGTGTTTGTTGTGGGTGTCTATATGGACATTCTCCTTTGGATACTTTCAGCAGTTATACAAGAATTAAATTTCCACCCATTAGTAACATTTCTTTGTTTAAGTGGGAAAAGAAGCCACATGCCATAACGTGTATTTCTTATCCAGGTACAGTTTCCAGAGACAAATGTTTCTGGATACTGGTGCTTGGTAGCATCAGAACTGATCTTATGTTGTGTCTGTAAGAGATGTAACCTGGTCATTCATATACTTGAGATTGCATACGTTCATTTGGCAATAGGCTGTTTAAACTAATCGAGAAGGGAAGAACAGATTTATTCTTTATTCTTTGATTTAAATCAATTTCAAAGCCAGGCTGAAGCTGAGATCACATTTGCTTCATTGCACAAATACAGTATATAGAAGTAAGAATGTAGTGTGTGATCAAATAAATCATTGTGTTGCAAAGTACAGAAACCCATTTCATTTTCTTGTGTTCATATCGAAAACTGTGTGCCAGTTTCTTAGGATAAAACAGAGCTGAGCAGACAGGTAAGACCAGAGGTAGTGAGTTGGTCAGATAGATGTTAAGAGAAAACTGTGCTGAGGTTTAGTTTCACACTTTTCAAGCAGTTTGAGATCCTTAGAGAACATCATCCAAACAAAATAACTGTTTCCACTACTGAAAAACCTGATGATTTCTTCTTTTTGCAGCTGAAGAGTTTGGTTTAAACTGCCCATCATAACAGAGATGGGAGCTAATGTGACTGTTACTATTAACTGGTTACCTGATATGAGTGCAAGTGCTGAAAACTTTGTAACTCTTACCCTGAAAAATTTTCTTCACAGTCAAATGCAGCTCAGAATGTTTTTCCTCTATCTGATGATCACTGCTTTCTAAGCCAAGCCAGCAAAACCAGACGTTTGATTATGCCTAAGAAAGTCTGTACTTCGTCATTGGAATTGGTACACATTTGAAAGATCTGCTCTAGAAATTAAAACAAATAGTATTATACAAAAAATACAGCCTTTAGAGCCATGCAGAACAGTCTGATACAGCTGGTGTCTTTGCAACAGCAATGCCATTTTATTTGTTCCAAGTATCATAGAATCAGAGAATGGTTTGGGTTGGAAGGGACCTTTAAGATCATGTAGTTCCAACCCCCTGCTATAGGTAGGGACAACTCCCTCTAGACCAGGTTGCTCACAGCCCCATCCATCCTGGAGTGCTTCCAGGGAGGGGGCATCCACAACCTCAAAGCATCAGAGAATCATTTGAGTTGGAAAGGTCCTTTAAAGATCATCTAGTCCCACCCTCCAGCTTCTTTTGTAACATTTCTGAGTGTTCCTTTTAATGATGCACAATCATTTTACAGTGAACTACAACTGGTTTATAAAATCCCACTGTTAAACACAGAAGCACATAAGAATTCACCTTGGTGTACTGGAGAGGCTGTACTGTATGAGAGCTGTTTGCTCTCTTTGAAACAAAATCCTAGGGATAGCCTGTTGGCATGTGGGAGCAAGAACCCAGCTTGTACAACATGCCCATCCTTAGAGGGGGTACTGCAAAGTCCTTCATGAAAGCATATGAAAAACTTCAGACAGTGACACAGAGTAGTTCTTCCAAGGAACTCATAAAGAAAAGCTCCCTCATGGCCTTTTAAAAAGAAGAGAAGCTAAGGCAAGGTGTTTGTTACTATTGAATCACTCTTAGTAAACTACATCCATTTTTCAGGCATGTACACTAGAATGTGAAGGAAAGCTGCCTTCTGCCAAGGCCTGGGAGACCTGCAAGGAGCTGCTGCAGCTGACAAAGCTGGACCTGTCTGAGGATGGAAACGCTGCTCCAGGAGACAAAAAGGAGTTGGATGAGAACCATCTGCTTGCCAAGAAATATGGGGGCTTCATGAAGAGATATGGAGGATTCATGAAGAAAATGGATGAGCTGTACCACCCAGAGGCAGAGGATGAAGCTAACGGAGGAGAGATCCTGGCTAAGAGGTACGGAGGGTTCATGAAGAAGGACTCAGATGACGATGCCCTGGCTAATTCCTCTGATCTGCTGAAGGAGCTTTTAGGAGCAGGGGATAACCCCGAAGCGGCGCATTACCGAGGAATAAATGAAAATGATGGAGACGTCAGCAAAAGATACGGCGGTTTCATGAGAAGCATAAAGCGCAGTCCAGAACTGGAAGATGAAGCCAAAGAGCTGCAAAAGAGATACGGTGGTTTCATGAGAAGAGTGGGCAGGCCAGAGTGGTGGCTGGATTACCAGAAACGGTACGGCGGGTTTCTCAAGCGCTTCGCCAATTCCATTCTCCCTTCAGAAGAAGATGGGGAAACTTATTCCAAAGAGGTCCCAGAGATGGAAAAGAGATACGGTGGATTTATGAGATTTTAATACCTTTCCCTTTGTCCCTTTTGTCCTAAATGAGAGAGACTGCCTTATTGGTCATAACTTATTGTAATGTGTTGCTTGTACTGTACAGTTTTTTTACCGTCCTGGTTAATGATGCAACCTGTGATCTGTTGTTCCAGGTCCTGTGTTCTTTCAAGTCAAATAACTAATTTCTGGTTTAGTCAAGTTTCAGTCTGTGCTGTAGTTTCCATGCTAAAACGATTTTGATTACTGTATTCATTTTCTTTAAACAGGAAGTACATCTACAGTAGAATTGCTTTACTGTATATACAATAAATTCTTCATCCTAACTGCATCAATCCTGAAATGCTTTTTTTCTCTGTTATTTAATCAAACATAGCATTTTTTTCTAAACACCGAGCGTAGTAATGCTAACCTCTGTTCTGTAATTACAGGATTTGTACTGCACACACAACACCTGAAATAAATTTCTGTCTTTAGTTTCCTCAACGACTTACTATACCAGAATAATAAATATGTGCTCTAAAGAGGATATTATTGTATTTGCTCTATCTGCTCTCATGTTAACCAGTTAGCTGAATTCACTGTCCTTAACCAGTTCACCTGAAAACAGTTCATAAACATCTTTACTTAAAGCTCTAAAAACATTTCTCTAGTTCACAACACAGTGCCACAATTGTTTAGTGACAGCTGTTGCCTTCATCCCATGTAGGACCTTATGTTTGGCCTTGAAGTTACATTGACTCCAAGAAGCGGTAAGTGAATTGGTGAATTGGTGCACAATAAACGTGACCAAAAACTTCATTAAAAAAATCAAAATGCTGAATTTACAGAGCACCTGAGAAATGATTTCCCATGGAGCAGCTTTCTCTTTGATTCCTCAACTGGTATAAAGCATTTCTACATTACTGAGATATAGGAAATTGCTGGTCAGTCTTGTCTATTTCAAATGAAGGCAGTGTAAGTATATATGAGAATAAATGGGAAATGCATCACCAGTCTATCAGCATTCACACTGAAGGACAGCTCCCATCCCCATTTATGCTTCCTTGTATAATTCTGCCTGACTATTCCCTTAGCTTCCTAGACCGGGTATCAGCACTTTTCCCCCACCTATAGCTGCTCGTGACCTCGCACACACATTAATGTGATAAAAATCTCCTTGTCCCCTCACACTGACACACCATAGAGTCAAGATATTTAAAACCACAGGTCTTACACTTAACATTTATACAGACAAAATTCTCAAATCTGCTTAAATATCTGATTATTATTGAAATAGTTTATGGGAAGTCTAAAACCACCCTTGGCTCTGGGCTCGATATTTGTACCTTAGACTTGTGCATTAATTCCTACTGACATAGAGAGCAGCTTAAGGGTCTGATTTTAACTTCAGAACAGCAGGGTTTTCTGGGTACTCAGTACTTTTAAACACTAGTCTGTAGTGAAGTGCCCAAATACACACTTACAAGCCTAATCACATACAACTAATTGCAATCATTTTTGTCTTGTCCTTCAGAGGATTCTCTGAAGTGGCCAAAATCCCACTGAAGAGTTGATAAACCACAGAGTGTTCCATTTCCTTCACTGTTTTGCTGTCCTGCTGTACAGCACCAATGGTATCATATTTTAGAAGGCAAAAAGGTGCCTGTGTTAAAGCTCTGTGGCCTCCTGAGGTTTCAGCTAAACTCCACACCACTCTTCTGGATTGTTGCTCAAGGTGCCACATGGAAACTCTGCTCTCCATTCATTCCCCCAAAAGCACCTGTCCACTCAAAGAAGGAGAATGTGGAATGGGCTCCTGGAACACATCGCCTTGTAGGGTTTCATCCAGAAGGACTTCAGGCTGTGCCACAGTGCAAGCCAGGGTATGGGAGGCATGCATCAGCAGGTGTGCTTGAAAATCACACTCCATAAAGAACTAAAATCACAGTGCAGTTGTTCTCTTATCTATCAGCATTTACTTACTTCCCCCTAAATCTCACTCCCAATTTAGTCAAAGTGAGGCCCATGCCAGTCTTCTAACTGAAATGAGCACTGTTGTTCATTCAGCAGTGGCAAAAGGTTTACCAGCTCTTGTCACCCATCACTCACAGTTAATGATTTTATGATTTAAGAAGGAATGAAACTCCCAAAAATGATCTAGCATGTACCTTGCAGAATGAAGTATTTTAATCTAAACCTTCCCATTCTCTTATTTTACGTAGTAAAAAAGTACTTGACATTAAGTACATCTAACTGGATGCAGCCCAAAGGAGGAGACAGCTTTGGTGAGCAATAAGTCTCATCCAAGTTTTGAACTGGTAGATGGCAATGCTCATGGAAGGGAGGCCAGCCTCTTAATTCTCCTAGTAAAACAACAAGGCTGAATAGTCCTCATTCCTTCCATTATAATTTAAACCCCTCCCATTCAGATGATGTATTTCTTTAATAATTATAATTAAAAAGATACAAAATTAGAATAAGGTCTAAATTGCCGTGGACTTTCCTATCTTACAACTTCCAGTTAGGCCACCACTTAGGGGTTCTCAGCAATTAGCATTTCAGACAAAATCATCTCAAAATGCTTTGATGAATCAAGGAAGGTTTCCTAAAGTCTGCTTTACTAAATTATGAGGCTAAATAAAGTCCAAAGATAGGGTCTACAGGGCTGGGAGATGAAAAAGGGCTTCTCACTCTCGGTCCCTCTTCTGTAAGGATCTCATAATTTTCCTCTTGTAGAACATCCCCAGGACTGTCACTTCTCCAGATGATTATTGAGACAGCTAAACTGAAATGAAAGTAGAAAAGAGGAAAGAAAGCCTGGTATCTGGAAAGAACAGTAATTACAAGGATATTCTCATGGAAGAAATGTCACCCTGAGACCAAAAACCAGATTCTACATTTCCTTTCCCTGGCTTTCATCGTTGTTCTTGGCATTTGTACACGGCAGTCAGTATTCCAGAGTTAAGCCACATATGATATCACTGGTTTGAATACTAAGTATAAGAATAACTGAACATGAACAACAATATGTGGAAGGATGCAGTCCTGCCAAAGGGCTTAATGCTTCTGCATTAGGAATAAAAAAAACAAACTGAAAGAAAAAGATAGTCTAGTTGAGGCTGGGCAAGGATGAGATGGGCTTTTTAATAGGAACTAACTAAAGCAAGGATGCGAAGAAAGGATTTCCTGAACCAAATGGTTTCTGAATGCTACACTGCATGCAGCTGGAGCTGTGCCTTAAAGCTTAAGCTGAAATCTCGAGATAATGAGGAAAGGTCAGTGTGTTATTCCCACATCTTTCTTTGTGCATTCTCAGAGGAGCCTGGCAGATTCTATTAGATGAAACATGCAGAGCACAGCTTTGAATTTCTGATATTTTTACTGTTAAATGATATTTAATATGAAGTACAATATACAATAAATATAAATAACAACTATAAAAATGTTATTACAAAAATTACTTCATAGTTATTCGTGGGTATAATACTTTATAATTGTTTATAAGCATTTCAGAAATACAAGAAATTATAACATAAATGTTCACTGTTTCAGATAATGCTTCCCCAGACAGAATATTTGTAAGAACACAAATATGTTCTAATTCAGTGTGCTGAAATAATTATTATTGAACTATTAAGTATTTTCCAAAAAGACAGGGATCTCCTAGAATGAGTCCAGTGGAGGGACACAAAGATGAAAAGAGGCCTGGACCATCTCCTGTATGAGGAAAGGCTGGGTAACCTGGGTCTGCTCAGCCTGGGGAAAAAAAGATTGTATCACAAGTGTATTGCAGTTATAGCCCACTACTCCCCCTGCCTGCTCAGGCTGGGGAGCTATCCTGAACCCCGCCGTAAACAACGAACAGGGTAGCAAAGCCAGATGTAAGTCATTAATCCAAGCATTCAATTACTAATCCCATCAGCCTCATTTAAAGCACACTGACAGTTACATATCCAATTAACTGTTGCTATAGAAAACAAAATTGCTTAGAGATATTTGACAGACAAATCTTAAACAGCCCAGCAGGGATACAGAGTGAATTTGTTTAATTAGATTGTGACTTTACCTAAATTGAGCATTTACTGTAAGCCCTGCTGAAACCACACAATGAAATCTCTCAGAGTTAACAGGTCATCGCAAAAGCACATCACTGTGCTAAATGTTTTGTTAAAAGCACTGCACTATACTGCTTCCCCAGGGAGAAGTCTGGCATACCCTTGTATGAGGATTGTCAGTGCTAAATATTCTCATAGAAATCCATGTTTTTTGTGTATGAATCATAGAATGGCCTGGGTTGAAAAAGACCACAATGACCATCTGGTTTCAACCCCCCTGCTATGTGCAAGGTTGCCAACTACCAGACCAGGCTGCCCAGAGCCACATCCAGCCTGGCCTGGAATGCCTCCAGGGATGGAGCATCCACAGCCTCCTTGGGCAACATGTTCCAGTGAATCAGAACCTTCTAAGTGAAAGGATTCCTCCTGATATTTAATCTAAACTTTCCCTGTCTTAGTTTAAAACCATTCCCCCTTGTCCTATCACTATCTATCCTCATAAACATTTATTCCCCTTGTGTTTATATGCTCCCTTCAAGTACTGGAAGGCCACAATGAGGTCTCCCAGAGCCTTCTCTTCTCCAAGCTAAACAAGCCCAGTTCCCTCAACCTTTCTTCATAGGCAAAGTTCCTATGCGTGTATGAACATACGTGATCTTTGCTTCTCGCCTTTCTGCCATTCCTTTTTCTTGTCACAGTCTTCTCCAGACCCTCATTGAGTGTTTCTATAAGACTGTGCAACAGTTTATTTTCCTGGTACATTACAATGTCTGCATTGTTGTGCACCCAGGCTTGCAGTGGGGTCTACATGCCAACCTCTGACCAGAAATCATCGTGATTGCAATCTATCGAAAATTATGGCATACTGAATGATGAAAGCTGTTCCTACACTCCGATGGGGATCTTTGATTTAACACCTCTGAAAACATTCTAAAACAATTATTTAGGTAATGTTTTTTTTCTCTCTAATGAAAAGAAGACAATGGCAACAGAAGCCTAAATGACAGGTGAATCTCATAAAAGCAGTTGAGTCAGATAAGTCACATAAGCATTTCTTACAATATAGATAGATGCATTTTTCTGTCATGATCTGCAGTATAAGTAGGTTTTCCAGTGGGCCTTGCACGTTTCTCCAGATTTCCGTTTTCATCTCTGCGAATAACTAGCTGAGAAGTGTGCAAAATGGGGCTGAAATTTCCACTGCATTGCATTTCCTCATCTAGAAAAATACTCAGAAGAGAAATGCGGTTTTATTGTACTTTTTGTTAATACAGTATGCTGTGACAGCTAATGACACAGTTAATGTGACAAAGTCATTCTCAGAAGGCAATTAACTCATTCTTTTCCCGTCAGTCAGAAAAAACTGTCAGCCTCCATTTGAACTGAAGCAGTGGAAACTAGCCAAAGTAAAGAACCATTATGGGAACTCACACATAACTTAAAATTTGGATCAGCAGGTCCAGGACACAGGAGATATTTTGCTCACAGATATCTACCATACTGAGTTTTTCCATAGCAGAAGAGAGCAGAATTCCTTGAATGGGGCTCTTGGACTAGATGAGGAATAGTGCCAGTTTCTCCCTCTGAATTACCCAGTAATCCCTTAGACATAAGGAATTTCACCGGTACTATGTAATGAAGTCTGCTCATTGCATCATGACTGTTCACAGCATGTAGATCCCTCCAACACCTTTTAAACATACAGCTCCAACTTTTGCTGTTCTAGCACCAGCTCTTGTCTGTCCTCAAGCAGTTAAATTCACTGGTGAGGCCTGGCCAAGAAAGACAGGTCATGCTGTTGTAGCTGCTCTTCTGCTTTATTCAAGGAAACCTGAACACCATCATCAGTTTTCTCGATGTCTTAATGAAAAGAGCAATTAAATTACTGATGTTAATCTGAGGCAAAATAGGTAAGCACAGCAGTAGGTTTGCCTTCTGTTCTGTGCTATCTCACTGTTGTTTGAGTCCAGAACCCGGCTCAGGTTCTCAAAACTGAAGTCCTTCCTGAGCAGCAATACTGACTTTCCCTTCCTTCTGCCCATCACTGTTCTACAGAAGAACAGATCCACTGGGTGCCTTTCAATCACACTCAAAAATAAATAAATAGATAAATAAAAATCAACAAACGCACTTCTGTAGTCCTCAACCAGAGTGTCACTAACATAAGAACTACTTTTTCAGTATACAAAAGGAAAGACAAATTTTTCAGGAGTACATTCAAGTGCCCATTGTACTCATACGCAAAGAAACAAGCGATATTGAAATAATCCAGTCAGTTACTATTCAAGATACAAAGAATTAAAGAAAAAAGATCATCCCACAGACATAAATAATACCAGTCTTTTCACTTAATCAGGAGGCAGGGAATACTATTTGAAAGAGTTATTGAATCACTGAATCATAGAATGGCCTGGGTTGAAAAGGACCACAATGATCACCTGGTTTCAACACCCTGCTATGTGCAGGGTTGCCAACCACCAGACCAGGCTGCCCAGAGCCACATCCAGCCTGGCCTGGAATGTCTCCATGCACAGCCTCCTTGGGCAACCTGCATCCACAGCCTCCTTGGGCAACCTGTTCCCGTGTGACACCACCCTCTGTGTGAAAAACTGCCTCCTAATATCTAACTTATACCTCCCCTGTTTTAGTTTAAAACCCTAAATCTGTCCCCTAAATCTCCCATCTTAGTTTAAAACCATTCCCCCTTGTCCTATCTCTATCCACCCTCAGAAACACACGTATCCTCTCCTGCTTATACACTCCCTTCAAATACTGGAAGGCCACAATGAGGTCTCCCTAGAGCCTTCTCTTTTTCAAGGCAAACAAACCCAGTTCCCTCAACCTTTTACTAGCCAGAGCTAGCCAGACTGTATGAGAAAGGAATTTGTATGTCTGACTAACTTATAAAAGACACCATTCTCCTCCCCAGCTACTACTTCTGGAGAATGTAATCATTTCAACCTGGAAAGTAAAGCCACCTTTCTTTTTGACCTGCCAATATACATGAGAAAACGTTATAATTTTGTCCTCTGCTCAATCCTGTCGGAAAGGTTTCTGTTCATTTTTTCTTGTGAAGCACAGTGAACAGAAGCATCTTTCAGATGGTACACATTTCCAGGGATTTGGGGTTCTGTAGCTTAAAACCTTTAAGAGCCTTCAGGGACAACACTGACGAGCTCTATGCTTTGTGCCCTCTTCTTCAGGAAGAGTACTATCAGCTAGATATTTTCCTTGAGGATAAGTGGCTGACAAGCCTTGGTACCCAGGGTAACTTGTGCCAGATACAATTATACTATCATAGATATCACATCTTGGTAGCACCACATCATGAAGAGCACAGCCTAGGTGCTGGGTAGGGATATACTGCAGCAGTTTGGAAGATGCATGTGGCATACATGGGTCTGCCAAGGAGTGCCTACACTGCTGTAGATGTCTGAGAAACAAAGTCTCTGTAGGCTCATAGTAGAATGGCTGAAAATCATCTTTACAATAGTAAAAGCCTTGTTTTGTTGCCTAGGAGAAATATAAATCTTTCCATAACCACAGTAGCTCGTAATTAACCCATCTTCTGGATCATGCCCCAGCAGTACTGCAACAGCAAGTTCATACAGCAACTCATGGTTTTCACTTCAACATATGGATTAGAAATTAAATCAGTTTGGTTATCTGTGTGATGAAGTATATTGAAACTATTAGCAGAAAAAAAAAAAAAAAAAAGGTAGGAAAGGAGATCCTGATCCAGTAGTTTCCTATTTCTGTTGGAAGGATCATGCTTAGATCCAGGACCGTGTTTTACATTGTATGCCATTCTGAGTTACTCTTAAATCAGTCACAGATCAATGTTATATACTTTTTATCCAAGTCCTCACAAACATGGACTTACTTGAACTTCGTTTCACAAACATAACTGAACACTAGTAGCTTGCTGAAAGTTCCTTTTTCTTTTCCCATAAGGCCAACTGTGTTCTGGGGTGCATTAAAAAAGAGGTGGCCAGCAGGGAGAGGGAGGTGATTGTCCCCCTCTACTCAGCTCTTGGGAGGCCCCATCTGCAGTACAGGAAGGACTGCAGGGGAATGGCTGTTTATGAAGGTGTATATTGATAGGACAAGGGGGAGTGGTTTTAAACTGAGATGGGGGAGGTTTAGGTTAGATATTAGGATGAATTTTTTCACATAGAGGGTGGTGTCACACGGGAGCAGGTTGCCCAAGGAGGCTGTGGATGCCCCATCCTTGGAGGCATTCAAGGCCAGGCTGGATGTGGCTCTGGGCAGCCTGGTCCGGTGGTTGGCGACCCTGCACACAGCAGAGGGGGCTGAAACCAGGTGATCATTGTGGTAATTTTCAACCCAGGCCATTCTATGATTCAGTGATTCTTACCAGCCCTTACTAATGCTAAATAGCTCACTTTACTCATATTTGTTTGGTTAGGTATATGTTGTTTTTTTCTCCAAATATATGAACACATATTACTTTATGTTGTGATCTGCACAACATTAATTGTTGTTACTGACAGAAAAATTATTTTGACTGTCTGAAATAATATCTTTCCATTCAGCAGAGATCTAAGGCACTATTTGAGTTTGCAAAAATTAGGGTTTTTATTTTGTTTGTCTATATTTATCAAAGCATGTGTTGGGCACAGCTCTTTGCAGCACATGAATGGCTTATGTTACGTTCTAAAAAGACAAATGCAAGTCATCCAGCTGCCCAGTAAAATAACTATTCATCAACCACTTTAATAAAGTCATTTCATCCTACTCAATCCTTTTCTTTTAGAATTTATTTTTGGCAGTACACTTTAAAGTTTTAAATACTGATAATGTATGAATGCTTTATTAATATGCTCATACATCGTTAATAGCCAGGAGGTGAGCAGACTGCAACCTATTCTAAGAATGCAGGTTATCCTCAAACTTCCTTGTCACTTGTTTAACCTTCCCTAACTGCACTTAAGCCTCTAATTTCGATATTAAGTTATTAATCATCAAATGACAGAGTGACAGAGCACTAGAACAGGCTGCCCAGAGAGTCTGTGGAGTCTCCTTCTATGGAGATATTCAAGACCCTTCTAGACTCCTATCTGCGTGGCCTACTGTAGGGTACCTTCTTTAGTAGGGGTTTGGGCTCAATGACCTCTTGGGGTCCCTTCCAACCCCTGCAGTTCTCTGATTTTGTGATCATTCTAGTCTTGACTATGTATGGAATGACAGCTGGATGGTCAGTGTTAAGAGCAGGAAAGCTATGTTTGCATACTTGTGTGAGCACATGCTTTCTAAAAGGTATGCTGCAGTTACCTTAAGGCTTGCAAAGCTCTGGTTGAAACACAATTACTTAATGACACAGTTTGCTTTGAAACCTTGTTCTAGTAAACAAGTGTCTCCACTGGTTTATTTCATAACCAGGAGTTCAGCTCTGAATCATTTCACCTTCCTGCCCTGTAACCAGTTGCATTTCTTATGTAATTGCTGGTTACAGCAGAACATGTGCTCCAAATTAGCTTAGCCACTTACGCTGCACTCATCTTCTCGCTGGAAACTATGCTGCACTGAGCCTTTGAGATTCTGTCTCCAGTGATGAAGACTGTACATCAGTTTCACCTTTTGGGGGGATCTAAACAGAATATGCAGCAACTAATTGTGCATTTAAGTACAAAACTCCTATACAAATTGTGTTAGAAATGGCAGTGTAGATTTTCTGCTTTACTTACAAGCATGACTTCAAATTACATTAATTTACGTTACCCTTAGTGGCAGAAATGAAGAATGTCCACTGACTACCCATGAACTGTAATCCAAGACCTCAATTGCTTTTGCAACAGAAGTATCTGAATGAGAGCACGCTGTGACTCCCTTCAAATCCATTTGATCCATTTCCCTGTGAGCAAGACCTGTAGTATCACTTACTCAAAATGCAAAGTGCAAAGAGCACTGCCCTCTTTATTTGCTTTTTTATATAACCAGTGTGTGGAAAATGTCACGGCGGTCATGACAAACTGAGAAGATAACAGAAAAAAGCATGAGTGTGAAAGCTCAGTAGAAATGCCGATTTTTATTCAGTCTTTCTTTTCTTGCAAAAATAAGAAACAATATATATATGTGTGTGTGTGTGTATGCATATATACTGACGTGACAGCAGTGCAGGCTTGTGGGCTTAAAGCTGGCTAACATCTGTGTGAAAAACTAAGGAACCACAACTCTCATCTTGAAAGTGTGAAGCAATGGCAGTCAGTTTTACTGTTTTATATGGAGACATTTATGATTAGTGTCTCCCTTTTTATTCCCATTCCAGCAAATGAGCAAGCTGGAGTTGTTTGTGTTACAAATGAAGCAGCATTTCATTTCATGCCTATAGCCAGTCCACAGCAGAGGGAGGAAAGGCAGCACATGGAGAGGAATCTCCAAGCTCTTGGCCAGGAACTGTCCTAAGCCCTGAGCAGGATGCCATGACTCAGGGCCATCCATTGCATTTTGGGCCAGGAAGGCTGTGTGACAGCATGCTTGTGTATCATTAGGACAGGATGAGAGATATTCATCCTCACTGTGAGCACCAGACCAGACTGCCCCGGGCTCATCCATCCCCTCCCAACACACCAAGCCAAGCCCAGGAAGGCAGGCAAGACTTGACTGAGCCGTGGGTCTGAGGGCACACCAGACAGAGGGTGTAAGCAAGGCAGCTGGGCAGCAACGGTGAGCATGGGGCATGGGGATGGGGCCTGGCAAGCAGAGGGGTGTGGGGTACATGGGGCTACAACCCAGCAGACAGGGCCACTCTGGGATGGTGGAGGGCAGGTGGGAGGCTGGTGGAGGGCCTAGGGATAAGCTTTGTTGTTCCAATTGAAAATACAGCGTACTGTCTAAGGCAGCTGTCGTCTTAATAAGTTGAGTATCAGTAGTGCTGGCACACTGAGTATCTGTCACTCAGCAGGCCACTGGTTGTGGGAGGTGGCATGGTGTGTGCCTGGGGAAAGGCCCCAGCCATCCAGCCTTCCTGATCCTGGATGATTCTGAGAAGTGACTCTCTGGGGAGACAAGGGCTTTTGTTTTTCTTGGTTGTTGTGCTGCGCACTCTGGAAACCCCTTTTTGTTTTCACTGTTTTGAGAAATACCTGCGTAAAAACAAAATTCAGCATGGATCTTTGACCTTTTTTGCCTATTTGACTGCATGCAACCAATATGTGTCAGTAAATCAAACATTACCATGAAAAAGCTACTGCACAGGTCTGGTCAAAATATGAGATAAAATACCAAGATTCTAACCTGTAGGGTCATGCTTTTCAGCATATTGGTCATTTGCTCACAAATAAAAATATGCTATGTCATTTGGAAATTATATGCCTCATGGATACATTTTATTGCCTGATTTCTGAAACAGCAAATCTCATTTTATGTTGAAGAGCAAAATTATACTTTCTAAGGCTGATATCATCCCAGTATTTTCAGTCCTTTTTTCTTCAGTTAAATCAACTCACTGTGAAAGCAAACTACTCTAGAGCTGCTGCCACAGCATACATGTATAAGATGCATGCTCATAAGCCTAAAAATCTGAAATAATATTGAGGACTCTGGAATGAAGCATCTGGATTGTAGGACGTAGCAGATGATACTTGCCTTAATCCTACAGGTAAGAAGCTGCCAGCTTTCATAAAACAAGTCTTTAGATATATTTTGTATTTATGCAGAAGAACTATGTAAATGAAATAGCTCTTTGAAACTCAGTCTCTTTTCCTAGGTGATATCTCAGTGCTTTTAAGTGCCGATGTGATGTTGTATTTCTAGGTTTTTAAAACAGAAGAGCAATCTCTGTGCCTGAACAATCATGTTCAGCTGCATCCTGAAGACTCTGAAGTTCCTGACATTATCCGTGCTTATACTCTTCAAAAGTTTCATCCAATTCATATTTCCTCCATGCAAAAAATCTTTTGCTGGGGAAATAGTGCTTATTACTGGATCTGCAAATGGGATTGGAAGGCAGATTGCCCTACATTTTGCTCCTTTGGAAGCAACCTTGGTTCTCTGGGACATTGATGAAGAAGGTAACAAAGAAACAGTCAGATTAGCCAAAGAAAATGGAGCTAAACGAGTGTTTGCCTACTACTGTGACTGCAGTAATAGGGAGGAGGTCTATGAACAGGCAGACAAGGTAAGTTACAGCTTCTGGAAGCTGATTTTCCTTCTTGCTTGTGATTTTCTGCTTTTTTTAGACCTGGAATCTTAGAAACTATTCATTCAGTAAAGGGATGTAATCATGTAGGGTGATGACCATTCTCTTATTGACAAGTAACTTCTAGATGGAGCTTAAACTATTTCTGTTGTAAAGTAACTGGGTTTAATCCGTTCTACTGAGACTTCCACATCTCCCATATTCCCTTTGAGGTGTCAACTTCTTTTATATTAGAAGTGTGGTATATGGAAGAGATTGACCCAATGAATGAATTTGCTGGGCTTCTAAATTTCTGTAAGATATCAAGAAACAACAACAAAAAAAGCAATGGAACATTGTAAGGCAGGAGGTCCCTTTGTAGCAGACTACAAACACCTTGCCCCATTCAACCTCTTCTGTCTCTTCCCCTGAGCAGCAGAGGGGAAGATGGAATGTGAGCTGTGGTCAGTCCCTAATGCTATGTTTCCACTATTCCTTCATGGTCACTCCCTCCCCCTGCCCTGTATGTATCCGGAACTGCAGTTCTCATGCTCAAGGTATTCTTCTACTCGTACTTGCTAACAGCACCTGGGGGCACATCCAGCCAGCTTTACATGGAAAAATAATTTCTGTTGGAGCTGATGGTGGTAGAGGTTAAGAACCACAAGTGGTTTAATAATACTACTTGCACAGTGTGACCAAGGATGTATCTATCATAATAACACATCTGCGGAGATGAGCACATTCTGGCCTCTGTTGACCCACATTGCTCAAGGAAGAAGATCTTTGCCAATTATTTGAGTATTACAGGTCACGTTATCCTCACTGTGTATGTCTCTTATTATTACTCCTGCCACTGCAGTCCATAAAAAGAATTCCAATTGTTTCAACATTCTTAAGATCTTAATATGTTCCCACCTCCCAGCAAGTTGCAGGATCAGTCGAGCAACTTGGGATCAGCACTTCAAATGTGATCCTTAATCCTTATTCAGAATGATACCACAGATCAAACTGCCATTCTTCCAGAATGTTCTTCTTGCAAGAAAAAAGAAAAACACCACAAAAAAAAAGAATTAAGAATTTACCAAGATGAAATATCTTTTTAAAAATAACATTTTAAATTGGCTTTAATTCCCCGTTCCCATAAATGCTGACTGCTTCCTGGAAAGACGTGCATCACAATGATCAGTTTAAGATCGTGTAAGTAATATCTCCGTTAGAATTTTCCATTGATGGTGATATTTTGAAAGAAGTGATCTTTGTTCCGAGTTTAACAGAGACTCAAACTGTTTTGTGCACTCAGATAATTCTCAGCCTCCAGATACATTAACCAGGGCTCACCCTGCAGAACTTGATAGGCACAGACTGACCTACAAGTAGAGACTTAAAGAGCTTGTTCAGATTCCTGAACTGGTGTTAAGGTGTTGAATTGTTGCTAATTCTACCAATATCTTTTCAGGTATGTCCATGAATTGAACAGTCATGTAGGGGCCAGAATTTTATTTTCTTTAAGTAAGATCTTTTCAGCCAGGAGCATCTTCTACCATTGGAAATACATGTAACCTTTCATTAGTAATATGAAAAGTCTTCAGCTTGGACAAACCAATAGCAGAAAAGTCATTTGGTTTTGTTAGAGATATTCACTGCAGAATAGCTTAGATTTGTTCCCATAATGGAAGCTTTATTTCTAGCAAGCAAATCAGTGTACTGAAGGAAGAGTTCTTCGAATAAACTGATGAAGAAAATATCAGCAGATTTTTGAGTCAGAAGTGTCCACCTGGGAACTCTGAGGGAAATCTGATTGTCACGGGTTAACCGAAAACATTTCATGAGCTACAAATGCACAGGTGATGTATTGCTTATGACAGACTTCAAACCCAAGAGCGAAAAATAGCAAATACGCCAATTTTAAGTGAGAGGACAGCAAGAATCTACAAACCTGTCATACAGAAAATGGATGGAAATGATCATGATAATTAAAACAAAGAAATAACTAAATGAGAATAGACACCTGAATAAATACATCATGAAGAATAATCAGCTTGAGTTTTGTTCCTGCAGGTTCCTGTGGAAACCAGGAATATGTTGGAGTTCGGAAAGCAATCAGATAAATTCAGGGGGAAGGGGAAGGGGAGGAAATAATCATCAGGTTATATTTAATAGAAAGATAAAGACACCATATCTGGCTCAGGAGGATCCTAAGCTGCAGAATGCAAAGAGCTGCGGAGTGCACTGGAGGAGACTATTGTGTTCTTGTCCTTTCTTATTGCTTTCCCCCATAAGCCAAGGACTGAGAGCCTTACAAAGACCTCTGATGTGGCACACTAAAACAGTTCCTATGTACCTAAGTTTCCAGGTATAAACAATTGTAACTGTCACTAAACGTTTTTCATAAATGAAGCACAGAACACAAGGATGCTTTCTAATACTTTTGTTCATCTTTGTTTGTTTTTAATTCATTCATTCATTCATTTGTTTATTTGTTTTTACTCCAGGTTAGAAGAGAAGTCGGGGATGTTACAATTCTAATCAACGATGCTGGCATACTGCATTCCACAAAGTTTCTTGACATTCCAGATGATGAATTTGAAAAAACCTTGAAAGTCAACTTCCTGTCTCAAGCTTGGGTAACGTATATTTTCCTTCCCTGAAGGCCTGAAATGCACAGTCAAGTATTTCAGCAAACTGGAACACCCAGTTTGGGGAACGGAGGGAAGGGAAGGGAAGGGAAGGGAAGGGAAGGGAAGGGAAGGGAAGGGAAGGGAAGGGAAGGGAAGGGAAGGGAAGGGAAGGGAAGGGAAGGGAAGGGAAGGGAAGGGAAGGGAAGGGAAGGGAAGGGAAGGGAAGGGAAGGGAAGGGAAGGGAAGGGAAGGGAAGGGAAGGGAAGGGAAGGGAAGGGAAGGGAAGGGAAGGGAGAATTCCTGTTTTTAGTCATCCTGTAGTTGGACACACATCACACTGACACTTTGCCCCACTGTCTCTCAGTAACATCCACAAAAACCTGCCTGAGCAACCTGCTAAATGCAGTCTTTGTGCACCTGTACTGTGAAATGTGTTTTTTCTGTCACAGCTGTAGCTGAAGCTACTGCTGACTCTGTGGCTGCTAACTCCTCTACTCCTGATGCTTGTAGGCACAAGAGAGCGTTGTCTAGCACTGAAGGAGACATAAGCATGCTGCTTGTGTTGGTGTCAGACTTCAGGTTGTGCTTTTATTCCTAGTCAGTGTCTTCTTGATGTACGCAGAAAACTGATCTAAATAGTATGGGTTATCTTTGCTTTGTTCTCTCTGAGGGAATTTGCTGCTATCTGGAGTCTCAATTCCTTAGGTTTCTCTGTGCTACCCTTGCCCCTCTTGCAGTTGTAGTTCATTTGCCTGAGCAGGCAGCTTTCATCTAATAACACAGTGCCACAAATCCCTCGCTAAATGGCATTTATTTAGTGCAAATAAGAAAAATCATCGGTGCAAAATCATTGCAGGCAAAATCATCTAATCATTTTCCAGTCCACAGTGCCTCATTCTTCCAGATACCCAAGGTGAAGGTGCTGGGGGAGATGTTATTAGCAGGTCTGAGGAGACATAGAGCAAGAGGACAGTGATTGCGGGCCCCCTCAACCAGAAAAGCACATCACATCCCAGGCACATATCTGGAGCGGTGCACACACTGCAGTACAACTCAGCCACTGAAAAAAAATCCGTAACTACTCCTATCCTTTTTCATCTCATCTGTCTCATAAAACACTCGTGTCATCCTTACATAATTAGTACTAACCAGCACGGCAGTTTGAGGCCCAGAGTTGCCAGGAAGTAGTTTAGAAGCGGGGCCTGTAGCCAGCTGAAGTCCCTACTGATGTGTTGGCTTCTAGCTCCCTCTTGTGTACCAAATCCTTACTAATAGACTGCTCGAACTGCGAGGAACCCGCGCGCAGAGAAAACAACAACTTCACCGATCTAAATAATACAGTAAAGTAAATCAAACTGTAAAATCTAATTTGGAATGCAATATTTTTAACACATCTATCCGTAATGGTGTTTTTTATATGTCTCTTAGACTTGCAAAGCCTTTCTTCCTGCCATGATGGCCTGCAATCATGGGCACCTGGTCAGCATGGCCAGTGCAGCAGGACTCTCTGGAACCTACAGATTGACAGGTTAGTGTCAACAAATGCTATTAATAATTATGCCTTCGTGACATTACCTTCTCCTAAAGATCTCAGAGATGCTTGGCTTAAGCTGTTTGCACTGACATATTTAAAACTCAGGAAGAGCGTGCAGATATAAAAGGTATATCTGCAGGCAGTGGGATATCAAAGAGGAAGATGGTGGTATGTTGCCCGTACGGCACAGGAAGCTCACTGCTGGTTTTACTAGCTAGCTGCAGCCTGTCTTATCTCTGCAGAAGAAGCTTGTACATGTGCAGCAGAAGCCAGACCTATGTATTTACCACCTATGATCATTGGGTTAGATATCATTTAACTGTAAGGCCAATGACTTGGGTCTATGACTTGTCTATCCAAGTGTTATGACATTCTATGCAGTAGCTGTGCATGTTTAGATTGTTTGTTTCCATCTTCTATAGGTAAGTTCTGAAGAACAAGCAGCCTCTGACACCAGCTTTTGAACTTCTAGCTGAACTGAATTTGATCTGTTTTCATATTCATTTGAAAAACTACATGTATATATTTTATGTTATATTAAAACGAAGTTCTTACCTCTGAAAATATATATACATATTGTTGAATAGTTTATGTTGGAGGAAATCTTTGAGGATCATTTGGTCCAAACCCCCAATAAAATCAGGCCCAGTTTTTATTGTCTCAAAAGAGATTCCATGCGTTCATCAAGTAATAAAAATTAGACAGGATTCAGTCTTCCCAGGCAAACAAAATAGTTGCAAGGCAATATCAGAAGAAGTAATGTGTTGAAGTAGTATTTCTAAGTAAGGTATTTAGGTTGTACCACTAGAAATGATTCTTACTAACACATAGACTGTGGTATCAACAAGTGAAGACCATTCTGAACTAAAACAATGCCTGGCTTGCATATGAGTATCTGGAAGTGCATCTAAAGCTTAAACTAAGCTCATCTTATTTCCCTGTGCAGTTCACTGGAAAAGTCTTCGGGAAATTATTAATCATATCCTTAGACACATCTACACCATAGGTTATGCCATTGATATAAAGAGTTAGTATCATCAACATGATGATACTCAATGATAAAATACTGATTCAGATCTTCTGATTCATAACGAATTAGTACAAGGTTGTAAGTAGTATTACAAAACTTTAAGTTCAGTATGTAATACTGTGGTGGTTTTGAGATATTTTGTATGTTTCTCTGTTTCTCTGTTTCAGATTATTCTGCTAGTAAATTTGCAATCATTGGAATGATGGAAGCCATTGATTCAGAACTGAACGAGGCAGGAAAAAATGGCATTAAAACCACAATCGTTTGCCCTTTTTTTGTGAATACTGAATTAATCAGAGGTGTTGAAACCGAGTAAGTAGAACTTACATTATATATTGTTTCATAAGTAAAAAGTCGTCACTAGTCACTAGATATGCCATATACAGTCTCATAAGGTTGACTTGTTTTTAATTTAGTATTTGGCACACACACAACTGTGTCTCTTTGCTAAGAAATTCGAAGTTTGCACACAGTTAATAGCTGACGTGCATCAGAGTCTGTGCAATGACCTTGAAATCAGGGAACGGTTAGGGATATGTGGCAGTATTTTAGGCAAACTCACTCTTCAGTAGAATGGGCACTGCTGATGTTCTTTGCCCCATGTAATTTTGGTACTGTCGTTACAGTTATAGCTGCCAGGATATTTATCACCTGTCATTAACAGTGCCCCAGTGTTAGCAGATACTGCACTTCTCTGAGAACAGCTGTGTATCTATGTTGCTATGCTGTAGTGACAGGAGAGGCTGCAGGCACTGATTCAGCCATTGCAGCAGTGAAGAGCAAGCAGTCTTGGTTTCTCAGCACTCTGTTCCTGCACCCACCACTCATCATCCTGTAGAGGCATGTATTATGCAGAGCTCCTGGCAGTAAACAGGCCCAGTCCTGTTTATTTAGCTGCCAACCCACCATCTACAATAGGAAAGAAAGAGTTGACAGAACATCATAAATCACAGATGAGCTGGAATTTTTCAGTGCCACAGTCAGTGTGGGCATTAACTTCAGTAGGGTCTGAGCTGGGCTTGCATAAAAGTTATTCATCTGTCATTAAAAATCTCAACATCACCAAATTTTTATCATAGAAGGAACAAGCAGTAATGGAGACTGCTTTCCAGGGCTATTTAATGGGGAGGAGAGAAATTCTTGCATGAAATGATTTCTGTGTTAGAATACATCTCAAAGGTAAAATGTTGCAATTCCGTAATGCTTTGCTTCTTGTTTCACTAGACACCCAATCTTACTTCCTATTTTCGAGCCAGAGTATGTAGCCTGCAGAATTGTGGATGCAATTCGAAAGGAAAAGATGTATCTGCTTATGCCTCCAACTTTACACCTCTGTGGTTTCAAAACGTAAGCACATATCTCCTGTCTTCCATGATATCCTTCTTTCCTTTCCCATTTGCCTGCCAAATCAGCAAGGAGGTTTAGTTAAAATCTTCCTTTACTTAGCATCCCTGCAGTCAAACCAGCTGTACGTGATCAGTTATGAAGAAGCAGTTTTGATAGCAGTTTTGATATTATACTTAAGCTACAGTTCAGTATAGAAAGATTTCCATGGGATGGTACACTGGGAGCATTGCCTGGACTAGAACTGTCTGCTTCCAGTAACCACCTCCACCAATGCTGAGCTTTCCATGAAGCTGCTTGCTTTGTCTTCATTTTCCCCACTTCAAATATGGGAGTACCAAACGTGTTATTGACAAACGTTAGAAGGAATGTGCATGTCTTATGAATTTCTATTAGTACAGTGCCTTTTTATTTCACTTCACTTTTGTTAAGGGAGGCTGACTTGGTGTTTGTCTCATCAGTTTGATTCCTAGAAAAATCACACTGCTCCTGCAGTCTTACCTGGGGATCTACAGGACCTGGGACAAGATCGTAGGTCGGAAGAAGAAAGATTGAAACCATGGTACTTTCAAAGCCTCAAGTGCCATCAAACTGGGTTTTTTTGGTAAAATCAATTTTTAAGCACGTTCGTTCTTTGACAGAAGAATTGCTTCTTGTATAATCCTTGACAACGCTCAGCATACAGTATAATTCTAAATAATTGCTTTTTAATCACTGATTCTCAGCTACAACCCTCTCTCTCGTTTTGTGACAGCATGTTTCTTACATCCTTACCTGAGCTCTCAAAAATAGTCACTAAAACCAGGCATAGATGCTTGACTTCATTTCTTACTCACTCTGAATTCTCAGTTTCTGAGCAATCAAGGCCAGGCCGGATGGGGCTGTGAGCAGCCTGGTCTAGAGGGAGATGTCCCTGCCTATAGCAGGGGGTTGGAACTACATGATCTTAAAGGTCCCTTCCAACCCAAATCATTCTATGATTCTATGATTCTGTATCCTCACTTGGAATAAAGAAACAAACCACACAGAATTGTTCTCAGTAGCCCCAGAGCGCTTTGCCTTACATTAAGCAACCAAGCCACTTTTCATGGCCTATATTGCTTTCAGAGACTGAAACTTCAATGAGATAACCTGTTTGTTAGTGTGAAATCTGTGAATCCTAAAAGAGAAAGAGTTCAGGTAAAAGGATTGGTGCAGTTATGGGCTGCCTCTTGAGCAAAATCTCTTCTTGCAAGTGAATGGAAGTCACATCTGTCTCCTTCAGCCATCTCTCCATGTAAATGAAGCCAGAACAGAACAGTCACAGGGAGAAAAACATTTAAGGAGAAAAAGATTATAGAATTAGTTATGCCAGAGTATGTGCTGGTACTTAATAGATAAAAATCAGTTCGTACACACTCTTTTGGAAAATGCTAACAGAGTTTATGTGATAGAAAATAAATTTCCTGCCCCAAAGAAGGAGTCTACAAAGCACAGTTATAGAATTCCACAATGAGGAGCTAAAGACCCCTTTAATTAGCTATCTACTGTCTACGTTTGTCACCATATTTGTACTTATCTAATCCCATGCTCAAGTGCTTCCTTTCAGCTGCAGGTTTCTATTAAAGGCCACTCTCCCACTAAAACCCTACTCTGTGAAATCTAACCTTTTTTCCTATCACGGATCCACTCAATACATCCTTTAAAACACCCTGTGGCTATTTCCTCTATGAACATCTTGTCTGAGAGAAGCGGAAAGCTACCTCGCATTTGGCTCTTTGAAACACTGCAGTCATTGATTTGTGTTTTGCGAAACTCCCTATTGTTACAATTAAATGTCCTTTTCTTCTGACTAATGAGACAGGAACAGCACCTAAATTGCTGCCTGCAAATAATGATCCTGTTTCCTCAGCTGAAAATAAGTACGTGGATATTGAGATTCCTTCAATCTGGATGAGTGTTGTAATTTAGTTCTCAGTCTCTGACCTTGTTTAAGAAACTGTGTGAAGTGGCATCATGTGTTACTCGTGAATTTATTGTGGGCCTGCATATGCTTAATATATAACTGCATTTCTCGTGTGGAGGGCATGAACAGGGTTTGCAAGGTGAGAGGCACACAAATGATAACCTTCTGTGAAATGAGGCTCCCATTTGAAGCAGTGTTCTGTTAGCGACATTGAGATTTGGTGGACTGAAGCTCATTAAAAACCTGGTGTGTCAGGATTAAATACTTGCAGCCAAAGAGCACATTGGAAATGATAAGAATTAAGAATAATGTAGAGGAAACAATGCTTTATTTTCTAAGCTGTATTCCACCCACTCTGCACAGCCACCCTGCAGAGCCCTATCCTGCATGGCTGCACTCTGAGCCAAGAGCTCTCTTTGGCTCCATTTCTCCTGGCTAATCAGCTTGGCTCAAGCAGGAATTTATAAAGCTTATGCTTTCTAAGGCTCACAGTGATTTGTTAGATCTTCTTATCGGCCTTAGAAATCAGTAACTCGTTCTTTTCTGTGAGAATATTTCCTTACATATTTGTACAGAAAAGAGATGTGATAGATGATGTCATACAACCATAAAACTGCAAGCCAAAACCTTTCTATTAATGTTCAGAAGACACAACGGGACGCTGCTCCAGGCTTTTAATAACAAATTATCAGTTTGTGGTTTGAAACACAGTGTTGTGCTTGAGAAGCATCGCTGAGAAACTGGCAGCTCCTCAGAAATGGATGCTTTCCCCTTCGAGGCTTTTGCCTAAGTTCACTCCATGCACAAGGACCGTCTCCAGGGAAATGCTGCTGTGACTGAAGCTGCAGCTGGGACTGGAAGGTGGCTTATCTTCATCTTTTTCTCCTTGGGTGAAGGACCCAATCCTGGTGAAACTGTGGAAGAAGAAACAAAAGCAGTTACCCATAGCAGCCCTAGACTGAATCAACCTACGGAGCTGCATCAACAGAGAGGTGATTTGTGATATATGTCAGATAAAATACGGCTTTTCTCTCTTACTTCATACCCCTTAGTGAAATATTCTTTCTTAGAGCATATTTTGTGTATAGAGGAAGTTGTAGAATCATGTTCCTTACAAAGAATGTCGGCCATGTTCCAATTACAAACTTTTCGAGCAAAGTAAAGTTTGAATAATTCTAAGTCATCGTGTAACATTAAAAACCCTTCAATAAACCTTAGTAGCAACCACACACCAATGTAATTTCTCTGTAATTCTTGTGGTCTTTTGGACGTTTTACTGTCACCAAAACATCTGACACTGCCTGAGCACCTCAGACGGGGCCCAGCTGTCCTGGCCATACACAGCCTGCTATCAGGAGCTTGCAGTCACTTCAAGAGGCCTTCTTAGAAAGGCCTCGGGTGACACCGTACCCCTAAACAACATAATGCTGGACGGAAAGATTCTGCAGAGTGATTATATCAATTTCTGTTTAAGCTCAAAGGTTCCCCACAGTTCTGACACATTCCCAACCTCCTGCTGATCCCCAGCTGACTTTTCCTGTCGTGATCCTGAGGAAAAGGGACCAAGGGATCCAATAAAAAGAGGAGTCTGTCTGAAGTTGGCTGCTGCCATCCTTAGCACAACTAAGTCAAAGCTGTTGCTTTTGTTCAGAAGCAAAGACCCCTTCCCTGAAAAAATGCTGCTTAGTGAGCTGCTCTATCACATTAAAAGGCAGCCTCAACTCACTGTGAGATTCCCTGAATGGACCTGAGGTGGGAGAAATGCAGGGAGTTCTGTTGCAGTTTCTACACATTTTAATAAGTCATAAAAGTCTATGAGTGTATGGCATTTATTTCTAGGTATCACAGGATCACAAACTCATAGGGGTTAGAATGGACCTTGGTTGGACTGGATGATGTTGGAGCTCTTGTCCAACCTTGGTGATTCTATGATTCTGTGATCTCTGGGGATCACCTGCTTCCCTGCAGTCAATTCCTCACAGAATCACAGACTGAAGACTACTTAAAACCAAACAGAGCCTTGCCCAGTTTTCACTTCTAAATATTACAAGGCCGTGTGTTTATTGACACACAAACATCCTCCTTTTCACCACCAGCTACAACCAAAGTGCTCTCCACCCAGCCTTCTCAGCACTGCGAATTCATGACACAGACTGATAGCAGGGATGAGCAGCCGGTTTCCCAAGCAGAGGCTTTGCGCCGGGGCCTGATCCATTCGCTGCTGCTCTGTAACAGAGGGTGGGCAGTGATCGTCCGATAACACCGAAGGGTTGAAAGATACTTCTGGACCTTTTCAGCTCCACAGCCCTAAACCGAAGCCCTGCCGAAGCCGTTCCTTGAGCCGCTCCGGCGGGGCCTTATGACTGCGGAGCCCGCGGCCGCCTGCAGATGGCAGCCCCGTCCGCCGCGGGGCTCGGCGCACCGCAGGTGGCTGCAGCAGCCGTGCCAGGGGGTTGAATCCGCGCTAATGCTGCATTAACGGCATCGGCTTTCTATTCATTACAAATGCACCAGTCGCATATATGATTCTATTAAACCGGTATTTTCCACTAACGTAATCTCTTCACGCAACATCAGACAGGCACGTACTCCTTTTCTCCCATCTGTGCAGCACATCACCGCCGGGATGCACGCACGGCCCCACGGACACAGGGGAGAGAGAGCCGCCCGCGGCCGCCTCCCTCGCTTCATTTCGGGCAACCGGCGTTCCCTACAGGGGAGGGAGGGGAGGGGGGGAGGCAGAGAATTTCCACCCCCCGGACGCGGCGGGGCTTACGGCAGCCAGCGCGGAGAAGCTTTTTTCCTTTTTTACTCTTTTCTACTTTTTTCCCTCTCCATCTTTTCCCCCTTTTTCTTCTCTTCATTTCATCTTCCCCTTTTCTCCTCTTTTTCTCTTTCCCTCTTTTTTTCTTTTTGCATTTTCCCTTTTGCCTCTCTTTTCCCTTCTACTTTTTTCTCTTTTTCCACTTGTTTTCATTTTTCCTTTTCCCTTTTTCTTTTCTCTTTTCCTCTTCTCTTCTCTTCTCTTCTCTTCTCTTCTCTTCTCTTCTCTTCACTTCTCTTCTTCTCTCCTCTTCTCTCCTCTTCTTTTCTCTCCTCTCCTCACTTCTTCTCCCCTCCATCTCCTTCCTCTCTCTTCCCCTCCTCTCCCCTCCTCTTCCCTTTCTTTCCCTTCCCTTCCCTTCCCTTCCCTCCCCTTCCCTTCCCTTCCCTTCCCTTCCCTTCCCTTCCCTTCCCTTCCCTAAACTTCCCTAAACTTCCCTAAACTTCCCTTCCCTAAACTTCCCTTCCCTCCCTTTCCCTTCCCTTCCCTTCTCCATTCCTCTCCTCTTTTCCAGCTGTCAGTGGTTTCTATTTCCCTTTCCAAATGAGGCACTCAGTTTTACCACTGGAAAACACCGAGGGGTCAGTTATAAAGCACAGGACAGATCTGTACAACAAGAAAGCAATTTAAAGGAAACAGACTTCTCTCAGCCTGTTATAAACCTGTCAGGTCACAAATGGCTTCAAACATGTTGCCTGAGTGTCACTACTGTGCCATAGAAACAGTGTGCAGAAGAAAGCTGCCCTCTACTGAATGAAAACATCCTCACCTTGTAAGCAACACCTGTTTGTGAATATTTCAGAGTTTCAATGAAATTTTCATGCTTGTGGGCCTAAAGAATTTGGAAAACTCTTCTGTGTGTCAGGAAACTCATGCAGACCTTATAAAGTAACTCATAGCCATTCTTGTTCCTGGCTCTGTTCTTGTATTCCCTGCCTGATCTGTTTGAGGACAGCCTTAATAATACCCCAATAAACTGCCAGCCTGGCAGAAAGAAAAGGCTGAGCACAAGAGTGGAATCAGGAGGGCAAATTGTCACAAAAGGCACATTTGAAGTGCAGCAGGACATTTTAAAAGGTACGCCCAGAATGCTATGGAATCTGCAAGGTTAAATACAGTTCAGAGCCAGGTTTGGAATCCCTCAGTGACATGAAATACCAGAAGCAGATGAGGCTGTTTGGCATGTGCAGAGGGAAGAGAAGGATGAACACAGAAGAATATAAAGGAAACAAGGAAGGAGAGCTCTGAGCATCAACTCCGCTAACAGTGGAGATATAGACACAAACACATTGTGTCCTCTAAAGCAGTAATGTCATGTGTGCAGGCTCTATTGCAAAAGACAGCTCCTATCATTCTTATTCCAATGCAAGTACTCAATGGCTTCCACACTGAGATGTCCTGATGTTAGATTTTCATCTGCTATAAACACAAGGAGATCCAGGACACAGAACAGTGCTGCAAGACAGCAATGTCCCTGTGGTCCATGACAGGAAAGCTTTGTGCTTGCTTCTGTTGATGTAGATAAAGCTTCTTGTGGAGAAGAGTTACTTTATAAAATCCTCAGAAACAAAAGGAAAATTCATCCTCATGCAGATAACAGTGCTTTTGTGCACCTGCCTGAGATGGTCAGACACTGAGACATGTGCAGTCATCTGTAGGCTCTGACACTCTCTGTACAGCATGTGGATATACTTTAATCCAAGCCACAAAGACCATGCAGATAGCCTGGAACTAATGTGCTGCTCTCCAGGGCAGAGACACCCACTATGTGGCTGTGGCCGTAGGCAATGAAATCTTTGTACACTACCTGTCTACTCCAGTCTTGGAGAATAAGCACTTTCTCCCAATCAAATTAGATCCAGTTTGAACGCCCCATCAAATAGCTTTGCAATTCTTCATGCTTTTACTTCAATTTCCAGTTGAAAGCATGAGGATTTCACAGCGTGTTACAGCTCCTGATGCGCACCATGTAGCACAACAAAGAGAAAGGGCTTTCCCAGGAAGTCTGGCATCCTTTGCAATTGCCTAGTCAGGTAATGTTGATATGTACCAGGTGCTGTCAGGCTGTCCCAGCAGTACTACTCATCAGCCAGAAGGCTTTAGCATATTGGATTTAATGAATTTGCTCAACACTGTCAATCATAGTTGGAGGAATGCATACCCCGCGCAGCCAGAGAACAGCCCAGAGTAAAAGAGCTGGAAGAAGGCAGACAGACCGAATTGAGATTGCTGAGACTTTGAGCCCTCCCTGTGTATGTGAGCGCACGAACCGTCTGCCTTCCCAGCACAGCGTCTGTATCGCTGCAGGAAACATCACGGAGAGACGCCTTCAGCTGGCGCGTATTAGGCATGCACTTACCAAAGCAGAAGTCGGAATATTTATACATAGCATGGGTTAGTAAACTCCTGAACAAGTCGGTTACTGTGGGAAAAAGTCGTATAAATTTCATCGGGCTCTGGGAGCAGCACTGCAGAAGTGTTATTTATTCATTGTTAAAGTCTCGCAATGTCTGCAGCTGTTCTGACATATTTCATTGAGAGGAAACTGCGAGACTGGAGAATCGATACGGAAACAACTTCATTTAAAGGAACGAGCTCGAAGGACAAACTTTGCGCTCGTTTGAGATCAGCATCTCTTGTTTTATCAGCTGCTCCTTTTCATTTGCTATTTCAGACACAGAGCACACCACCAGAAAGATCACAGTGGAGGTTTAAGTGGAAAAACGCATGCACATTTTTACTTAAACACTTAAGAATGTGTCCTTTCTCTTCATGGTCTCTTTCTTCTCTCTGCCAAGCATCAACCAGCAGATATCGATTGCTACAAATCTAGTAAAAATGTGCAAGAAGACAGGCTGCGAAGCCCACGGTCATTTTCAATCTGATTCACAAGAAGTGTTTTTAAATCTTGATGCGTTTTAGGTGAATAGGATTCTTATAGAAACACACGCTTCGTGTATATATTTTTCCAGTCCCATGCATGCATATATTTAGTCCAAGAATTTCCATGAGTCTCAAGCAGAATTCTCTGGCAAAATGCCCTCAGAGTGAGAAAATAACAATTCCCTGTTTCTGAAGCCTCTATTGCTGCCTGCTCTGCCGACTCAACGCCTCACTTTAAGCAAAGGCTTCTTCATTTGCTGCATGAGATTGTGAAATACGTCACGAAGAACTGTGTCGAAAATACAAAAGCATCATTAAATCTATTGCTCAACAGCAAGTATTAGGGAACTATCTAAAGAGAATGTTGTGATAACTTTGTATTAATAAAGGTATTGTCAAATAAAGTTTGTTTTGGTTTGGGTTTTTAGAAACAATGAAGTTTTTCTTAGATAATGTCAGTGATGGGAACATTACATACTCAGGGCTGTGTAACAATGGCTCCTAATTTTGGCACCTCCAGAAGCAGCACCAGTCTTCCATTTATCTTGCAATCTTCCCCTGAGTGAATTTAATCAGTTCGCTGAAGATTCATTCAATGAATGAGAAAAGACTGAATGCAAATAGCTCTGCAGATCTTCAACGCCAACAATTTATCAGTTTCTATGACTTTGTCAGCTTGTTTTCTTGGTCATATGATTCCATATGATAACCTTCGTTGCTTCCTCTGCCACCCTGCAAGTATAAAATGAAAACAAATTCGGAGGTATGAAGAAGCACTCGTGAGGTATGACTTAACCATTTTGATTTTAAATTGAATTGCAGGGGATAAGGAAGGATTCAGTGACCCCTACAAGTTTATGAGCTAACAGAAATTCTCTACTTATCTCTGCAGTTTTGCACCTAGGAAAACTTATGCTTATTCTGACTTACTTTGGGATCTTCAACCAGCTGAACAACAGTGTTCAGGAAGGAAAGGTCTGAAACTGCATAGAAAGCTGCATACCAGGAATCTGATCTTCCCAAGTTACTATCAGAATTAGTGAATTATGTAGGTTTACTCATTCGTTAGGTAATATTCTGTGTATGATATTCAACATTTTCTAGCTGCTATCCTCGATATCTGTTAAACAAAAAAGTTCCTGGGAGAGTTGTTCTTTATTCTTTCACACATGCAGTTCTGTTCATTCTTTTTCAAAAGCACATAATTCACGTTATGCCCAGCATCAAAACTGGGCTTTTAGCTCATCCTTACAAAACAGTAAAGGAAAAGAAATGATTTTAGAACATATTTACATGTTGTGTGCAGAACAGTCAAAAATACTTTCAGACAAGGTTATATTCAATGAAACACAGTGCAAAGTGTGCAAAATGTGTACTCTGATTGTCAGTGGATAATACAGAATTTCTCCCATTCCTAATGGCTTGACTTCTGTTTGATGAGGTATGAAGCTGTGTACTTTGTTAGATAATTGCCTTCACACAATGTGCTATGACAATATTTGAGTGCAACTAAATAAAGAGTGAAATAAGACAATAAATATGTTACTTGGAAGTAATTGTGACTTCTTTCTTCTCTTAAAGCTAGTTTTCTTGTTTAATTATAAATAACAAATAAAACACATTCTCAGAAAGGATTTGTTGCTTTAAAACTCCCCCTCTATAATCCGTTATCTTTTTTTAATGTCTTTTCAAGTATCCTAAACATTGGTGTTTTTCCAGTGACTTGTAACTTCTAGGGTGTGATGGAAAGAAATCACAAGGAGAATTCCTTGAGTTATGGCATTCAGCTGTAAATTCCATGTCATCGTGTGCAGATATGCACACAGTTATGCAAAGGGTCAAATAACATGCATGTTAATTTCACATTTGAATACAAAGAATGTTAGTTCTGTTCACACATTATTCTAGACGCAGAATATCAACACAAGACAACCCCAATATGACTTATTTTTCATCCCAGAATAGAGAAACCTTACTCTGGCCAACTTCTGGAATGGATTTCCATTGTCTCAGTCTTTTATTGATCTCCAAAAAGTGTAGCAGATGGATGCCTGCCTCTTGCAAAAGCAACATCTTGCCTCTAGGAAGGACAACAGACAACAGATGAGCCGCATTTACCTCCTGCCAGCATACCTCTCTGCTTCATCATTCCAAACTGTTGCACACATGAAGAATCTGGAGAGTCAAGATGGCATCCAAATGTGATGGAGTGGCTCCTAGAACATCAAGCAGCTGTAGGCTTCATAGTACAGAGCTCTGTGGTAGAGAAAGAACATGCAAAGAACAAGAAGTGTGACAGGAAATATGCTGTGCTGACTCTGGAATTTAGAGTCTAAATAAAGAAAACAAGCTGCAATTAACGGTGGCCACACTTGTTACCTTCTATACTGCCTTCTATAAGGCTCCAGTACTGTGATCTTCTGTCTGGTTTCTATTGCTCCATGAAATTCCATGCGGGTTAAAATAATTAAGCAAATGAAGCTGTGAAGCTATCAGCCAAAGTATGAATGTTACAAAGGAAAGCACAATTATACTTTGATTGAGAAAGAAAGTATATTTTTGTACAGAAAGCATGTCAAATGTCAGTTCTGCCTCATGTTTGCATGGCAATGTCTGAAGTGGACAAAATCACAGAATCACAGACTCACAGAACTGTAGGGGTTGGAGAGGACCTTTAGAAATCATCAAGTTAAACACCCCTGCAAAGCAGGCCCCCTTCACAGGCTGCATAGGAAGGCATCCAGGTGGGTCTTGAATATCTCCAGAGAAGGAGAATCCACAACCTCCCTGGGCAGCTGGTTCCAGTGCTCCATCACCCTTACTGTGAAGAAATTCCTTCTCATACTAGTGCAGAACTTCTTACACTCCAGTTTATGGCTGTATCATGACATACGATCACTTTTAAAAAGTGCTTCTGTAGAGAGACAGATCTCTTACTCCCTTTTACCAGAGAAAGAATGAACCAACTTTACTCTCACGAGTCCTTCATGAAATTGTCAGCAGCTTTCTGAGACTGGTTCCACTGCACACTTTTCTTTTAAGTGTAAACAACTTTATTTGTCACTGAAACACCTTGCAATTGGCACGATAAACATTTTGAGGTTTCTATTGACTTCTTAAGGAGTAGAAATTGTAAGAAGATGAATTCTTGTAAAAGGCAAAAAGTGAAACACAGGCACCATCTTCAATTATTTGTATTATTACTGTTGGGTTTTACAATTGATGTGACATTTACTTTTCTAGTTTGTATGCTGATGTCTTTGTTGAATCTGCCTCAGAGTTCCTGCCACTGATAAGAAAACTGTAAGTTTGACCAAAAAAAGACAAGCAAAAAACCCAACCAAAAAACAAAGGCATCTGATGGAGTGGAGTCCAGAGTTCATTCAGTATGGATATTGGGTCTGAAACAGCAGAAAAAAGTGGTTTTTTTCAAGGCCATAAGCCTCAATCATAAAACCTTCAACAAGAAGAAACAATGAGAATTCACAGTTTGTGTGTCCTACCCTATAACAAGTAAGCAAGTGTTCAAATGACCAAATGTGTTTTAAGGAAAGCTGGTGCGTACCTCCTCAACTCCATGAATATATTGCTTAAAGAAGCACCTTTCTGCTCAGCTTTGTCATTAGCATGGCATTAGAGAATCATTCCGAAGTGCATTGAACAGCATGGCTTCTTGCTTGCTGCACTGCTGTTTGTTTTCTCATCTTCTCCCCAAAGGAAGATGCTTAGGCAGCGAAGTGTCATCTTTTGTTAGAATCAGTTTGATTATAAATATTTATGTTTCCCCTGTGCTTTTGCTCGAGCAGGTCTGGTAGATGTGTCTTGTACTTTGCATGGAAGGTCAGCTTTGTGACTGCTGTTATATACCAAGGTATTTACCACATTTCACAATCCCAGAGTGGTCTCCAAGAACATTCTGTTTCCTGAGCAGACAACTTTTATGACAGTATTTACCCCTACTGAGGTGGAGATGGAGAGCAAAGGGAATGATCTGCAGGGACAGATGAGTGTAGCTGTCAGCACAAAGCTCAAGATGCTCTTTGGCCGTTGGGGGAAGCCCTGCTGTGATGAGAAGAATCAAATCTTACTTTCTACTTTTTTTCTGGAAGGGATTGTAGACAGCTGAGGACAGGTCTGATACACTTAAAATAAACAGCATGGCTGAGGGCTTTTTATTCTAGGTGAATTGTTCTGAGTGCTGAAAAGTCTGGTGACCAAATATATCAGACTCTTGTAGTCCAGCCAGGAAGCAAGTGAAGCATGAATAACTGAGTAACGTGTCACTGTCTGCCAGCATGGGATGGGGTCTTCTAGCCAATGAAAGCTCATAGAAAGTATTACTCATGGGTAATGCTATGTCCGAACTTAGCACCATCAAGGAATGCACAATCAAGGAATGTAAAAGGACTTCTAAATTATAGATTTGGTTGATCAATTACAGATGTGGATTGACTAACTCCAAAGTAGACCGCATTTTGCACTCTTCAGAAAGGCTTTCCTCACTTCATGATTCTCGCATGGGTTCTGTTTCACACAGCTGTTTTTCATCCTTGGGTTAACTTTGTCCAAGTACAGAGCCAACAAGACAGAAACAGCAGCAATGTTGTATGGAGCAACTAGCAGATAGAGCAGTGTAATATCTACCTTTTTCTAGGTCTGAAGCGTATGCCACCTGATCAGTTTAGCCTGATGGTTAAGATATCCAAGAGAGATTGCTCTTGCACTCCACATGTGAGCAGTCTGATAGCATCTGGCAATCACTCATCACCACAAACCTGCAGAATGGACTCAAAGCAGCTCAGCATGTTCTCCAGCATCCTGCCTACTTCTTTCAGAGGAAGCATGATGTTTTTATGGTGAGCCATCACAAGCGCTGTGGAAAGATGCTGGAGAATGCTAGTTCTTTACACCAACTCATTTCTATTAATGGAAGTGGCATTCAGCCAGTCAGGATAAAGGCTGTGTAGGTCAGTGGCCAGGCCTGAGTCAAGTAGTCCTACATACTTCTTCCATAGAGTAGATGCTGGCTTGTTGGAACACACAGGGGACTGTCATGCAGCCCAGATGGGAGCTTTGTATTGTCTACCATATCATTTTCTACAGCTAGCTGATCATAACTAACACTGAAGATTTAGTGACTCAAACTGTAAAACACAATGAGCCTCTTGAGATTTATTTTTCCATTTTTTTTTCAGCCACAAGTGGTGTCCTTAACTTTCTTATTCACAGCTTTCGTGAGGCCGAAACAGATATTCTTTAGCATTGCTCTACATTTTGTGTATCTTCATTGCAAAGGAACAGGAAAAAGTACTATCATCTGTTTACTAGTGAGTAGTTGCCTCTGTGTAACTATTCAGGAATTTTTTGATGAGAAAATGTTACTTACATCAGTAATATTTCCTGACTGAGGAAACTGTGAATTATAGCTGTCCAATGTATACATTGTTGTAATTCTGTCATAGGATTATTGAAGCAAACAAAGGAGAAGAAAAAAAAAAAGCAACAACATTATATATTCCAGAAACATTTTAAATACATTTCCAAGTGTCCTGCTCGTATCAATTAATGTATCTCTGCATATAATAAACTACAGCAATATCCTGTAAACGACTGACAACAGCAATACAGAATAAAGGTAGAAATTCCTGTAGTTTAGGAAAACTCCCACACTGCTTCAGAGACAGATCATTTTTCTTTGATGAAATGAAGTATCAAATGGACAAGGGAGAAAAATTTAACCTTATCCAGATTTAAAGAAGACATCCAACAGGATCAAAGAAAAGGCTCGAAAATGCTCTGACAAAGGCAAAGAGAAAAAGCCCTTGTGTCATTAAGGAGTGTTTAAGAAAATAGGAGACATAGGAACAAATGCCAACAGTCACAGACTACAAGGAGCATCTCCAGGACCTGTGCTCTTATCCAAGGTGTTCATCGTATCCAGAATGAGTACAACACTGTGACTCAGAAGGTGTTCTGATTCGCTGCGGATGCTTCTGTAAAAGTAAGAATGAGGACTGGAAATGAAACACAGAAGAGCCTCAGGAGATTGAATGACTAAGTACTAAAGCAGCAGAGGAAACTGCAGTTAAGTAAACAATCGTAGAATGATACATTAAAAAAAAAAAAAAAAAAGAATCCTAACTTTGCATAGAATTCTATTGGTGGCTTCACATAAGCTATTACTACCAGGGAGGGAGGTGTAAAAGATGTAATAGATAGTTATATGATAATAACAACTCAGTGTTGAATAATGAACAAAAAATGAAAGGAAATGCTATGACTTATGAGGAAATGAATACCAGACAAGACAAAAAAATGTCACTGTGCCGCTGTGTAAAATCATCATGTGTGCTATGAATAACGAGGGTATGAATGAAAGGGTATGGCAGGAGTGAAAATGTACAGACAAGCCAAGAAACAATCATTTTACTTCACAGAGTGGCCTTTCTATAAAGTGGTATAGTAGTTTAAGATGACTAAACCTGGTGAGGAGTAGTGAGCTGGGAATATGGTAAGGAAATCTAAGGTGGCAGGAAGAAGGTGAATAGAGAATCCTTGCTGTTTCACACAATAAAACATCTGGGAGACATTGAATGGTACTAGAAATGCAATGCACAGTATATACAAACGTGTATCAGTCTGCTTTGTTTTTAATCGAAGGGACAGCTGCAAGCTTTTGGTCTCATCTCAGACACTGAATGAGTGGCTTTTATGATAATTCAATCTGTTAACAATAGTTCGATGTTTGCTGCTGACTGAGTAATTTTATGTTCAGTGACTTACCTAAGAAACAAGATTCTTTTGCTTGGCACGCACTACTTTGGACATTCTTGTGTTGTTACAATCACACAAATTACAAGTGTATCCAGCGGCTCAAATCTATAAAGTTAGAGCATCTTTCTCAGTAACGGGGTGGCCACAAGGAATTATTCCAACTCTGCACCGTCCTCAAAACTATGGCCACACGTTCTTTGGGAAAGTACTGACAGGTGAAGATAAAAACCACATCAGGCAGTATACAAATACCTCCACATCAGAGATGGCTGTGGAAGAGTCCTCAGACTCTGATATAGTTTTTTTTTTACTAGCATAGATGCAAACACTGATGGTTGAAGAGGAAAATCAAGGTATGATGCATCTTTGCACAGTGCCAGGGAGCTGGAGAAAGCAGCGGTGACTGATCACTTCCTTCTTGTGACTCACGGGATGTTTACTGTGGATTCATTTAAAAAAAAACAGGGCAGAGAATTTTCTGTTCTTCTTTATGGAGCGTGTATCAGCAAGTAATCTGGGAAGAGGACTGTAAGAGCTCCATAGACATTTCTGTTTTAAATTTGTGCCCTGTAGACATCCATCGACAGCCAGTGATAGCAGTAATTTTTTGCAACCACTATGCGGTCCAGAGTTGTGTGAGTGATGTCACTGTATTTGGAACAATTCCCAAAGCACATGAAAAATACTCACGGGCTGTACTAAGTGCAGCTGAACTTTGCCAGCTTTCTTTTCAGGCAGGCGGAGTTCTCTTTTCTTTTTCACAGAACCTATCCCTGACTCACAAACATGTTGGCTGGAAGGTAATTCTGGAAGTGGAGGTCTGTAACCAAACTTCTACCCCAAACTGGGGCTACGTTCAACACTACCTGATCAGCCAGGGCTTTGGTTACTTATTGGCCTTAAAAATCAAGATATCATAGCCTCCCTGGAATCACTTCACAGTGCTGCACTATCAAGTCTAATAACTAAGCTTTTCCTAATGCCCATCCTAGGCCACAGTCCACGGTTACCTTATGAATGGGTCAAGAACACATCTTTCCACACCTTGCTGACCATGCTCCTTCTTACTGTAGCCCACTATGTTGTTTCCTTTAATCAGCCAGAACCCAGTCCTGGCTCATATTTAACTCACATTTGTCTGACCTGACTTCCAGTTCTTTTCCAGCAGGGCTGCTGCTCAGCCTGTACCTAAGCATCCATCTACTGAAACAGAACCACATCTTTGGGTCCATAAATATGGACAAGTTACATTTTCCACCACAAATTCAAACACAGAGTGGAATTTGTTGACAGAGTTCAGATGAAAAGAATGTGAATTAACAGTCTGCAAATATGATTTGATTTAGACAGGATATACATCAGGAAACCAGCCAGGAATAACTTATTGCAAACCTCATATGTCCCTGCTTTTAACTAACAACTGTACAGAAAATGGTTCAGAATAAGAAACAAACAAGATTTTCTTACATCTCCTGTGCAAAAAAAAAAACAAAACTATCTAGCTTTCTGACAATCAGATTCCTAACAATCTGATTAAGCTCATCCAAGCTACAACCATCTTTTTAAATAAAGAATGGATTTGCCACATTAATTGCGTGAAGTCAAACATGGTATGAATTGCCAGTCTCATGATGAGACACCAGACAGTTGTTAACCATCACTACAAACTGTTATTGCCTGATCCAGAATGAGAAAATCCTCTAGGTGAACTTGTGGCTGCATTTGGTTACACTTTATGAGAGTATAGCTATGTAATATCTGACAGTTGGTTTCAGTATGTACCATATACCAAATACCATATATATATAGTACCATATATCAAAAGTTAGATTTGCTTTTGCAAACCAGTCCAAAAACAGTGTAGGGAAGAACATAGAAAAAAAATATATAAATGAATCCCCAATACAGAAGATCAGCAACATTTTGAAGCCATAACTAACTAACTAACTAAATAAATCCCTGTAATTCTGAAGCCAAGATTACTGACTATAAATCTGCTGCAAAGAGCCTGGAAAACCATACAGCAGCCTTGATAGTGCTTTTATCCACTCCTGAAGTATCAGCATGAGCAAGCCCAGGGCACTGTCCAGATGCTCTCAGTGACAAATCATGCTTCTCCCCCATCATTTGTCCAGGCACTATGCGTTTCACACAGATTTCTCTCCATTAGTGTAGCCATTTCTATCCCATGCCTACACTGTAATTTCTGATTATGGAATAAGCTTTTGAAGTCTGTATTCTCCATTTCTGTTCATTTACAAAACAACCAGAAAGAGACCTGCCAGGCTTTACACTGTTGTCTCCTTCACCCTCTGACACACCTAAGTCTATTCCTCATGCAATTACAACAGAGCACCAGATCTCTTCCATGCCATGAAGTCCCGCATCAAACAAAGTCCTCACCCTACCATCCTGCTGCACCAGAACTGGGAGAGAATTGGGGCCATATCACTGCTCTTGCCAGCAGTGGGGGACATCAGCAGGACCAAGAGCTGAGCCAGGCTGAGCCTTCAAAATCCAGTGCTACCATAAGAACCAGGAACAGTTATATTTTAAAACTGAAGAATAAACACTAAATGTGCCAATAAAAACAAAAACAAAAAAACCAACAACAAACAACTGAATTTTTACAGAACAAAACAAATACCAACACCTTTTTATGAAGTTGAAGAAGCTTACTCATTTTACCTATAGGTGCTTCTCATAGCATTTTTATCTTAAATTGACAATAACAAACTCACAAGAGTAAATTCATTTTAATGATAAAGTTAACAGAAATCACTCGGGTACATAATTAGATATTATTTCTAATATTCTGACCAGATTTTGTGAAATATAAAATGCACTTTTCTTGCCACACCATCATAAATAAGCTCTAACTGTCAGTGTGGCTTGGAGCGCTTTAAAGCTTCTGAATGGGTTGCTTTAAAGTTGGTCAGTTTGTTTGTATTTAAACAAATCTCCATGACAAGTCGTTTCTTTTGACTGGTTCAGATAGAAAATTCTGAGTCTCCATAGCTCAGACTTAATATCTGTTTTCCTTTCTTCTTTCTACAGAGTAAAACAGCGCTCTTATTTTGTTTTGCACTTTGGCCGACCGGTTATTTAATTTTTGCAACCATTTTCTCTGCTAATTGAAGAATCCCCAGTAGGTGGCCTCAGTGCATAATGCAGCTCTTCTATTAATTCCGCTTCGCTGTTTCCAACACAGCTATTCTATTTTAGCTGAAATCTCCCCTTTCTAACAAGTTACTCCCAATATTTCAGTGTCGGCTATTTGTTGAGGAACTATCCCTTTAAGTATTAGAGGGAAAAGGTTCTGTTTCTAGAGCAGAGGTAATAATTTGGGAAAAGAACAATCAAAATCCATAAAGTTCTGCTCTGATTTACAGGTATCAACCATATATTTATTGATTCCCTCTCTACCTCTCATTTTACATTCTTTGAGGGTTAGAGGAACATTTTCTTTAAGGAATAAAATGTATAATCCAGGTCCAGACAGGCATAACTCTCATGAGTTTTAACAGATCCCAGGAATCATGAAATCACAGGATGGTTTGGGGTGGAAGGGACCTTAAAGTCCATCCAGTTTCAAACCCCTGCCATAGGCAGTGTTTGCCCCCACCAGCTCAGGATGGCCAGGGTCTCACCTAACCTGGCCTTGAGTGCCTCCAGGGATGGGGCACCACAGCTTCTCTGGGCAGCTGTGCCAGTGCTTCACTCACCCTGAGTAAAAACTTCTTCCTAACATGTAACCTACATCTCCCTTCCTAGTTTAAAGCCATTCCCCCTTGTCCTATCACTAATAGATCATGTTAAAAGTCAATCTCCATCCTGCCTGTAAGGTTCCTTCAAGTACTGGAAGGCTGCAATGAGGTTTCCCCAGAGCTTTCTCTTTGCTACCTCTTGTTCTCCCTCCAATTTCAGAACTCATTTAACTTTTGGAATACAATCAGCCCTCGCTTGCAAACAAAGGTGTTATCTATCATTGCCATCCTGTAGGCGTGCTCCTTTCAATGAAGACAGGTAGGTTCTTTAGATATGAAAAGCGTGAAAAGCGTTAACTGACTGAAGATATCAATGTCTCCATTTCTTGTTCTTGTGGGAAACAAGTTTCTTTTTAATTCCTAAGATGGAGCTGAGATCACTAGCAAAACATCTTCACAGCTTTTCGTATTTTCAAATACACATCCAAATGAAATGCAAGTATTTAAGACACTCAAAATCATGTATTACACCTATTATAATAAAATAGGAAACGATGAGCTCCACCAATTAGTGAAGTCATTTCTATTACATTGTCTTGATGAGACTCCATATGCATTCTACCTCGTCACTCATCATACAAGAAATCCTGTAACATGAGATCAGCGGTCATTTTCACCATAACCTTTCATACTGAAAGAAGGGCCAGTATATTTGTGAAGCATAAGTGCCAATGAAGTATATTTGTCTACCATGGATGTCCCAAAAATCCACTACTCCATTTTTTGAAGATAACTGATGTATAAACTCAGTCTTCAGCTATTGCCAGTAAGCTAATAAGACAGACGGTCTTATAGTTTCCGTACCATAATGAGGCCTGAAACCAATTTGGCTGGGATCAAGGAAATATGAAGCCTCCAAATATTTCTGGAATTGCCTCACTATAAACTTTTTCAAAAAGGCAGATTGAAATGTCTTATAATAGATCTGACTGTTTGCATCAAGAAGAAGATATTTTTAGGTTTGTGTTAACAAGGGCTTCCTAAAGAGAATTTGGTGCCTGGTTCTATCATATCCTAACAACATTCTCAGCTAAGTTTGGGATCTTCGTTGCCCAACAATGTGGTCTCAGTACAGTCTTCACTTAATGCTTCATTTACGTGGGGATACTAAGGAAAATGTCTAGTCAAGATAAATTAACTAGCCAGTGTACATAAGTGAGGCTTTATTATATTCAAAAGAAAGGCAGTTTCATTGCACAGCAGGCTAAGACGTAGTTACAATGTTACAGTGAATGACAGCATCCATATAGAAGTTTAATGCAGCCAAGCATATGTGCATTAGTTTATTTCATTTAACATTCCTAAGTATCTCACTGAAGGCAAGTCCTAAGAAAACAGAGTTAGATGAAGTAAAAACTTGGGTTTGCATTTGTCCCCTCCATAGCCTGCTCTGCTACCATGGAGACAAACAGCTCTGACAGAACCTAGTAATCTCATCTTCAAAGAAATAAAAACATTCTTGGTGAAAGTGCCTGCAAAGCTCTATTGGCCCTGAATGTGATCTTGTGCCTTTCATTGAAATCCCACTTTAGCATGAAAAGAAACAAAACTATTCCCTGCCATCCCCTTTTTCCTCACTCCTCTTTCTAGGAATGGTAATAAGAGCTCTTACTGTATAGATTCTCCCATGGACAGCAGAACCAGTGGGCCCCGCACCACACCTTATGCTTCCCTAGCAGCACCATCCCTGTACCTTCTGTCCCACATCCCCTCTGTTCCACAGAGCAACTCTCCCAACACCTCCTGTCAACACAGGGCCCTTCAGTCAGGGATCTTCAGTCCACTGCTGCATTCTTAGCTCTGGATGCTTAGTTATTGCTTTGATTGTCTCCAGGTCCGTCTCCTCTCCATACCTCCTGCCTTCACTTCATCTCACTCCCAGTTTGTCTGTGTAACAGAAATGTGAAATAACCCATCTAAAGCTCAGAAAGGTATTTGAGGTTTAAGACACTGGCTGCATAGTGGGAGACTGCTGTTCTTCAACACTGAAGAAAGAACAGAGTAGGTCTTTTAACTCAAGAACTATGCTATGAAGAAATTAAAACAACATTCAAGAGTTTTGGGACATTTTTGGGGTATACTCTGAATACTGAACATAATTTAGAAGAAACTCAAAGTATTTTTAAAGAAAAAAAAATGACACATGGAAGTCATTTGCATGTTAGCTGAAAAGACGTTAAGAGAAATGCAAATTTAACCCTCAGAATGGGAAGGACAAATCTAGAGCACATTCCACTTTCATGAGATTTAAAAAAGCCTCTCTCCTCTCCTCTCCTCTCCTCTCCTCTCCTCTCCTCTCCTCTCCTCTCCTCTCCTCTCCTCTCCTCTCCTCTCCTCTCCTCTCCTCTCCTCTCCTCTCCTCTCCTCTCCTCTCCTCTCCTCTCCTCTCCTCTCCCCTTCCTTCCTGTCCTCTCCCCTCCTCCCATTTTTCTTTCTTTCTTTCCTGGAGCACTTTAAAACCACATGGTTATAAACTATTTAGGTGACCATAGTGATCACAATCTCTTTGTTAACACACCTCTGTCATACATAAATAAGTTGTCACTGGCCTGGGCTCATGTTCCACTCAACGCACGGATCTAACCTGACAGAGGAAGTGGTTTAACCACTGGAATGCAATCTCTGTTTCTTCATTCATGTCTCAGTACAAATGCAATAAGCTTAACTCAAGAAGAATCTCATCCTTTACTATTCAAACACAAACAAGCTAATTACACCTTCATAAAAATATATGATCCTGAGGAATGCCTGAGGGCAGCTGGGCCCAGCTACAACCCATTGGTACTGAAGGTAGCCAGCAACTACTGTACTCAAAGCCAAACTGATATCAGCGGTAGAAGTTCAATGCTTATTCAGTGGGAATTCATGTTCAATTGGTACAGTTTAATGGGAACTGAAGAGAGCTATTTGTGAATGCTACCAGGCATTGTGCACAATGCATCTCAGACAAACATGAACATGCAAGTGAAAAGGAAAGGGACACCCCCAGTATACGGTCAGGATTTGGCAGAAATAGATCAAGTTTTTTTAACTTCTCTCACTGAACCTAAAATATTGTAGCTATTTCAAAGCATGACCATTGTCCCAGTTCCACTATAGTAAAGCCTACAGGGAGGGGAAGGATCAGACAGGATCATTTACCAACTATACACTGTGTCGCTCACACTTCCGCAGTCAGGCAATACTTTGCGAAGATACTCACCAAAATCACCTTAGCTCTGCTCTCTTTGAGCATTTGTACTTTAATTCACATACATATATTTTGACTTTAAAGATTATGCATACAGTTCTAAAATTAAGTCTCTGAGTCTGATTCTATCTCATTTCTACATCTATACACACGTTTACATAAGAAATATCAAACCAAAGTGTCCCACATGGTTGCACACTCAAACATTCAAGCTGGTGCCCAGAAGTAACCCTAGCTCTGCTAGATTTTACAACCAGATATTTCATTCTCAGCCACGTTACTCTTACACAAAGCTACACTTTCACAGGCCCACTAGGAACCCCCACAGCCCACTCTTCACTGTAGAACAGCAGCTCCTACAAGACCACAAGAGTCCACAGACATACAGCATAATACTTGGCTGTGGCAATTCTGGATTCCTCAGGGAATCATCTCATTCCCCAATAACAGCTCTCTCAGGCTGCCTCAACTAATCCCTCAACCCCTCAAATTAGCATTACCTAACACAAGGGACACAGCTGGATACCAGCAGATAATTCCAAGTGATTATTACCAGTTTCAGGAAGCAGAGCTAAGGTTGCATTAGAAAGTACCTTAATTCCTCACTCTCTGGTTCTCAGAGTGTTTCTTAACTGCACATCCTGAAAGAGTATGAGACATCACAAAGCAATCTTGACAATCTGTTAACACATTTTTCTGCAGTGAAACCAGTAGGATTATAGAGCTAATGGTCAAGCTTTTGAAATCACGAGATCACCTGCTTCCTCTTCACCCTTCTGCATGCAAGCCTCTCTTCCTTTGTGTAGCCATAACATTCAGAAAAAAAAATAAGGCAGTTTATCTCTCATAAGACTTTAATGCACTGCTGACCCTGTTTTTCTGGTTTAAGAGCTTACGCACAGTATTCTTGTTGGCTATAAAGGCAGTATGCGTAACAAGTTTACATTTTCCCTATGTGAACTATTCTGAAGAGAGTAAAATATGTATATTTTTCCCCTAAAGAAGCAATATGAATGTATTAGAAATGGATGTGATCAGAAAATAACCTCCCACATAAAACTTCAGGCACCTTCAGTTTGACCTGCAATAATTCTCAGTACTGTGAAATAGATAAAGTTAAACTTGAGCAGAAAGACAGGCAGAAATGGGAGAGGTTGTAATGTATACCTCTGTTATTCATTTTGTATAAAGTACTTGTGCTCAGCACACGTACAAGGGTCTTGAATCTTCACAAGGAACACCTTGTAGTGCTTCCTCATGCTTAACAAATTGTCTGCTCCACTTTACACACATTTACTCATGGTAACCCTGTTTACTACCTGTCCTAAACAAATGAAAGAATGTGTCATTACATCTATGCAGGAGGTGGCAGAGCACACAAGAAGAAGTTCACAGGATACATCAATGAAGAAGAAACAGGAGGAACCAAAGTAGGAGGAAATTTCTACAATGAAGTGCCAGTGATAAAATGTTGAGAACATATTGGCAATTAATGGCTCTGTTGGAAAGACTATGTTAGAACTGAAAACTAGACAGCATGGGTTCAGTTATTGACGATAGGCAACTTCTGGCTCAGCTGCTCCAGCAGTACTATGCCCTTCAGTGTGTCAGTTTTCTACATGTGATTTCATAGTCATAAGAGATTGAATTATAATATTAAAGTGCAGAGGAAATAGCTCGATGCTCCTACAAACAAAACGTTACAATTAGATTGTTTTGTGAATCATATTACCATGAAATCTGAAGCCTGTGTAATGCATTGACCTTCAACTGTTTCCAGGTTTAGACCTATTATGGTCCATTCGTACAACAAGACAGTAAGTCTAAATATATAGGCATGAGATCAAAACTGGATTTTTTCAATATAATCCTCATTCTCTGACTTTCACTGTTTGCTGAAGTGTTGTTAATGTGCACTAAATGTGATTCATCTGCTGTTTTCTGTGCCTCCATCCAGCACGTGCCATTCAAAGACAGTCATTTGTGACTATCACCTCTTCAAACAGCCACTACATCTGAGTCACAGCACTCAGAAAACCATGATTTCTTTTTTCCACTATGGTGCCATCAGGAAATAACATTCAGTATTATAAATGTCACTAGGGAATGTGCTAAAGGCTTCAGAGGAATGTTTAAAAAGACAAGAGCTAGTTTCAAAGTATTTACAGTTCAGTTTTCCACACAGCAAAGCAAGACTGCCAAACATACAGGTGGTTTTCAGGGGAGCGCATGAAATAAAACCTAATGGATTTCCTTTCCTATCACACATGAGCATCATGATGGTCCAACAAATATGTGGCAGATGAAGAAACACAGGTCTGTTTTCTCTAAAAGCACAAAGCAAGGAAAGCACTGGGTGAATTCCTCTGCAGCACTTTGCCTCCTACACAACTTTCATTCACTTCTTTTTACACACAGAAACAATGCTATGGAAGTGAAATAGAACAAAAACGGGAATAATGAAGACTTGGACAAAACCAACCAGCAAATTGAGGAGACATTTCAATATTTGAATGTTTGGCAAGATGCGTGGAGAGTAGCGTCAGTCCTTAATTGTATGGGTTTAGAAAGAATTCAGCCTGTGGGCAAGGTGCTCCCATAATTTGTTACTAGAGGAGTTCCCCACTTAACAGTAATCTTTCAGCAAGTTACAGTAACTTAACTAAATGGCTGGCATCTTTCAGGCCCTTTTCCAGTTCCAGTGATAAGAAATCAAGGACCAGTGCCAGTAAAATGTTGCTGCTACCGCTTTTCTCCTCCCTAGATCCTGTTCGGGCCCACGCAGCAAAAAGTTCTCTTGTACTGCAGTCCTGACCTGCGTAACACAGGTTGGCAAAGCAGGTTTTCATTGTGCTTTGTTCTTCCTGCTTTAACTACGGCTGTTTCCCTTCCTTGCTGAGATTTGAGGGGGCTGCACGTGTTTGCAGCACAAGTCCTTCTGCCTGTTTTCCAGTTCTAACAGAAGGAACAGAGGAAGAAGCAGGCCCTGAGGGTCATTCACAATGGACTCTGGCATATTTTATACCTCTGACATGTAAGAGGTTCTCTGGCTTTGCCCTGCTGGAAACTGATCTGCCACCAGCCTTTTATAATCTCCTACACATTTCCTTCACCTGACACTGAAACGTCTGTGCAACCTTCTCAATAGGAAGTACTTCCTTACATTTCTGATGTTTCAGATGATTTTTTAGCAAAGCAACTGGCAAGGAAAGTACTGATGTTGAGATTTAAAAGAGGTGAAATCAGAAAGTTGAAGAGAATAGTAAGATAAGAAATAGCGAAGCAACAGTGAAGTCAGCCAAACAGAAAGCGCTGTTACGCTTCAGGAATGCTGGCGGTGGTCATTCACAACGCAGGAATGGTCAGGAAAGCTGACTTTATCTCTAGCACTACAAGCTGCCTTCCCCTGCTCACTTCAGCAGCTCCTGGCTAACGGGAGCTACAGCCGAGGAGTGAACAAACGCGCACCGTGAACACCACCGTCCACCCGCCGCCATGTCCGGGCGCCCCGCTCGCACTACACTTCCCAGCAGCGCCGGGCCTGAAAGGCTCCGTGTCCGCCGCGGAGGCCGCTGGGAGAGCCGTTAGCGGGGCGCGTCACGGCGGTTGCCTGTGAGGCGGGGAGGGGAGTTGGGGGCTGCGTTGCCGGGCTGTGCGGGGCTCGGTGTACGTTGGCATGTTTTGTAAAGCGTGAAGGTTCTGATATACACCAGAGAAAGGGAGGAGAATGAGTTTCGTAAGGGTGTAACTTAAAGTCCAAGAGTGCTTCCTCACTCCCCCCATTCCCAACGAGGGCTGTGCCATGCAGTAGCTCTAATGAGGTGATTCTCCACAGCTGTGCCCCAGCGGAGGAAGCTCTGGTTCTAAAGAGATCGATTTTTAGAATCATTTCTTAAATTTAGGATGTCTGTAAGCTCTTTACAAGGATTTGGTAAGTTCTCTATAAGAGCTGCTAGAGAAGTAGTAGTGTGCCCGCATCCCATGGCCACATTTTTTGGGCATTTGCTCACAACAGGTTCAAAGTTCAGCCCTGGGGAGGCAGGCATTATGGCAGTGCACTATCATCACCATATATCCTTATGCAAACCACCTCCTACATGACCTGAGATCTACAGAACATCACCCGGTTTTTTGCTTCTTGGGGCTCTTCAGTCTTCCATAGGTTGAGGCACAGAACGTGAGAGCGGTAACTGGGCCATCTATTTGGCTACACCTTGATTGCTGTTTTGTCACTCTACAGTTGTGCCAAACAAAAAGGCAGGCCACCAAACCTCTGTAAACAAGCAAAACCACACCCAGAAAGTGTTTGGGAATGCAAATAAACAAATGCACGTGGCATGAAAATAAGAACTGAATCTAAAGAACTCAGGTTCGGTTTTGGTTGCTTCCAACTGAAGAGTGTTGGAACAAAACTGCACAAGCTGCCCTGTAGAATTTCTTCTCTCAAGATGACTGTTTTCCTTAAATGACCTCTTTATTTAAAAATAACGATAATAAAGAGGTGGATGTCTCTACTAAGTACTGTGTGGGAAGCTTGTCCCACCTTCCTCACTGATCTTGTATTCTCTATGCATATTTTTTTCCATCTCAGCTTCAGATGCTTATAAACTTCCCACTGAAGCTACATGTGCTACATTTGCTGTAGCAAATTTAAGTTCAGTGAGGTTTACCATTTTAGTTACCTCTGTCACGCTTACACATAATCCACAGATTACACCATCTGTGGATCACAGTTTGAAATACAGCAAGTATGTTAATCTAAATTGCTCTCCACTTCAGTGGTAGTTGCAACAATTAGTCACTTCCTTTGGTTGCCACAGTATAAATATGATGTCTCTATACTCTCATACCTTTAAAGGAGCTAAATTAGATAAACTCTGAGACCAATATAGACAAACTTTACATACAAAAGGTCTTCCCCCCCCCAGAAATTTGTAGTTTATCCAGAACTCAAAAAACAGAAAACCAGTGTTTCAGTAGTTATCCAGAAGATGCTGTAATAGGTGAGCATGTCAGCTGACTTTTCTCTGTTTAACCACCAGGACCATTAAGTACAAAACTATTTTCTGTGGCTTCTGAACTCCCTGAATTGAATGTGTCTGTGTGCACTGGGGAAATATCCCTTATAGGTTTTGCCTGTTCTTATGCTATTTTTCAAAGTACATGCTGCAGATTACCAAAGAAGTAAAATACTAAATTAATTAAATATTTGACTAACACAGTGTGGCTGGTCTTCCACGAAGAAGTGATTTGCAGACAGTACAGTACAGAATCTGCCATGTCAAATCAACTGTGCAACTTAGCTTTTTTGGAAGGACATACTTCTTTCTTTAAATGGCTGCTTTGAAGAAGAATGTTCTTCACAGTCACTTTATCAAATGACAAATATCCATCAAGTAGCTAATTGCTCAGTTTCTGAAAAGAGGTTTCTAGGACTAAGCTGCTAAGTGAAGTCTCATTTGAAATGAGAGGATGATGATCACTTGTGAAAACCTACATATTTATTGTAATTTGTGTCATCCACATCATTAGAGATTCTGTAGTCCTCTGTCACAACCATCGCTTCTCAGCTCTCATCTGAGCTGTTAAAATGTCTCTTAAGTAAAAGCTATGGCATACTTTAACCATCCTTATCAGTCTTCTGCATAGCTTTCAAGTTTTTACTAGGTCCTTCCCAAAATGCAGGGTTAGAGAAATTAGTATTCTCTTGGACTTCAAGGCATGCAATCACTATGGATTTAAGACATGGCCTGCTTATTGTTTTCTGTTTTGATACCCATTTCTCCCTTGAAAACACTGTTACCTCTCACATTTTTCTTACGTTCTTCACAGTGCTCCCAGAGCCACTTCCCTAATGCAGACACTGTCGCTTTGGGTTTCAAAAGTAGGCGATTCATGTCAGCCTGACAGATTTTGAAACAAAGTCCAAAGATGTGCTGTAAACCAACAGCACTAACCAAAATCCTGATCTTTTAGAAGGAATCTATAAACAGAGTCGGCGGTCGTGTTTTGTCCAATCACACTTTTCAAGGAAAGGGAAGCAGGGTGAGGAAAATAACGTTAGTGGAACTACCCTTCAGCTACAGGAAGTTAAGTGGGCAACAGTAAAGCTTTTTAAAAGCCGTTTAGTTTGGCTTTGAGGTATGGAATTAACACATTATAGATTTCAACTCTAGTGCAGAAAAAATATGTCAGAAATTAAATGAGCAATCAGCCATTTTAGAAAATATAAGGAGCGGACTTCATATACCGATAGATAAAAAATGCTAGAGTTTGTACTAAGATCATATCCTGAATTCAAAAGTAACTAAAAGGGCAAAAATTCCTGCCTCTACTATTGAGCTCACGTAGCAGGATTCTCTGTGGGTGATGTTTCACACTTAGACAAGTAATGTCTGAAAAGCTGATCACAAAAATCAAAATCTCCCAGGTCTATTCAAAATCAGCTGTGGAAAAACCTTTTCATTTAGCACTGTTTTTTAAGGTTTTCTAGTATAAAATACAATGCAGAGAAAGGACTACCAAAGAAGCGATGAGTTATTTTCCATAGGGCTACTGGGCAGTAAAGATCTGGACAAGCTTCATTTCTTCACAGGCTTCATTGGTGTAGATGTATTTTAAAACGTGAGATTCTATATAATGCCTCTCTTTGTTGCTGCAATACCACAGTCATCTTTGTCATCTAATGACATGGCATTCAGTTGCAAGCATAAAAACTGGGCATAGGCACTAAAGCCAGAAATGAAGCGCAAAAACAGTGATTTTTTAAAATATGAAAGTTAAGTATAATACATGTGAATACACCAAATGCCCCATCCCTGGAGGTGTTCATGGCCAGGTTGGATGGGGCCATGTGCAGGCTGATCTAGTGGGTGGCTGCCCTGCCCATGGCAGAGGTTAGAACTGGGTGGGTTTTAAGGTCCCTTCCAACCCAAACCATTCTGTGATTCTATGACTATAATTGCAACTGCTGACTAAGTATCAAATTCTGGACCTAGAAGTCAATGTTAAAGTATGAACGATTTTTCCCTTCTTAGTATTTTTCTTCAGTTTACAGGTCACCAATTAAGGCAGTGCCTTTTATTCCTCTCACAACCTTTTGCAGCATTATCTCAACCTCTGGGATACACGCAATCCAATCTTGACCATCAAGATGCACAAGCATGTTCTTATTTTCACAACATTTCTTTGAGAGAATGAGAGGGTACTTACTGAGAGGCAAAAAGAAAACCTGATGCTTGGTTACCACTTCAGCTGATATCTAAGAGAATACTGTGTAGAAATTTTTTCCTCGAAGTCAATAGAAAACAAAGTAATGAAAGGATGGAGCGGCAAAAGGGCAAGTTACCTTTTTTACAGTGACTTACAATGGCACAAATATGGAGTGAGACTGAACACTCAGAGAACTGGTGGCCACCTGTTACAGAGTGTATTAGAATACGTTAAAAGTTCTGTTCCTCACTGCCTCCAGAGCTTTGAAAATTCGGAAAAGCAGAGGAGTAAAGGCTAGGTTTCACCCAGAATCATTATGACTGTATCATCCTTCATGTTTTCTCCTCCCCTACCATTCATAGCCCCTACATCCCTGACTTCCTGAAAAAAAAGCCCAGCTGAGGATCTCATCACAGCCTCACCTGGAGTTTTCCTTACACTATGTGGAGTTTTAAATTAGCTCTCTGAGGGGTGATAGCCTGCTGTTCCCGTTCCAATTTCTCCTCCAGTCCCTGCTTATTCCCTTATTAGAACAAACTCTCCCACCCACTGCTTTCGTATACACTCAATTAAAAACTTGATAACTTTTCTTCTTGTTAGCTGGCCATCAACAGTGCGCTCCATTTCCCAGCATCACTGCAGACCTGATCTCTTTTGCTAATTCTGCTTCCCTGCTGAGCCTCTTGTATTTTCATGTCAGAAACCCTGTGTTTCTCTTCTCTAAGAAAAACGTTTTCCAAGTCCCAGATGGTAGAAAGGTGCCTCGTTCTGTTTACCACTCAAAATTAGATTATAATGAATTACCATTATTCTTCTTTTCTTGTCATCAACTCCCTTTAAATCCATTCTTACAGCGTATATGATAGATGACGTTTGGCCCAGACTTCCTAACTAACCACTTAGGATCTTTGCAGAGAGGAGAGAGAGAAGCCCTTTGTGGGATGCTTCCACTTGGAGTGCGGGAAGGTTCTCTTAGAAGCAGAGGTACTATGAGGAATATCTAGTGCAGGTACATAGGGGAATATGAAAAAGCAGTGAGCAGAGGGCGACACAGCAGCAGTTTCTTTGCACCTGACTACAGTATGCTACTGGTACCTCTGTTCTTTGTGTATCAGCACGATAGCTTGTGTATTACCAACTAAAATCCCAGTGGAAGGATCAGAAAACATGAAGGTGCTAAACGAAGGCCTGCTTTACAACACTTGGACACATACCTAATATTTGAACTCATGCTTTAATACTTCTGTATCACAGTAGAATTTCTCACACCTTCTCTTTCTTTCATTTCACAGTTCCAATTAAAGCGAGCCAGTTCTGGAGGCAGAGGGAAGCTCAGCCAGTGCTGCTTGCTTAACCAACAGAGCCTTCAGCTGCCACTCCCAGCAATTGCATGCAATAACCTCTTTGGCACCAATAATCCAAACACTTGAGTAGTCAGAGAGAGGGCTGCAGTGTGCCAATTCCTTCCCCAGAGCAGCGAGTTAAGTAAAGCACAGCAGCCTTGGCAAATGTCACTTGAAAGAGGTGATGCTACTGTTACTCATTTCTATAACGTGGAGTAAGGGTGGGCACCAGCAGGGCTAGGTACATAGGACAAGAGGAACCCTCTTATCCCACATCATTCAAGGCTCTGCAGATTTGACAAAGGAATTTAGAAAGGTATTTGGAGCATCATTCCGAGAAGGTGAGAAATGTGGTTTTAAGCCCTTTGCACCATCATTGTCATAACTCTGCGTAACAGAAACTAGCACACTTTTCTGTGACTGAGGGGCATAAGGCACTTCAACCACTCACAGACATCAGCTACTCACAAGAGCTGATTTAGTCACCTACATCCACAGTCAGCAGCTGAACTTTGGCATTGCAGACACACACAGCAGGTATTCTTGCCTGGGTGAAGGTCACGCCACTAGCATATTACACTACTTCACTTAAACAGCTGCAGTGGGTGGGGAATAATCAGTGGTCTAACATCAAACATTTAACACGTTTTGAGTGCTCCTATAAAACAAATCAATAAGAAGAGTGCTTTTGAAAGAACGTGGCTTGAGCAAGGCAGGTTGTTGTTGTAGTTCAGTGCTGAGGCGAGGCTGGGTGTCCTAGTCACTGTGCAGCTGCATTTATCTAGCTTAGGCCAAACCTTAGTCTGTTTACTTAACCCTCGTTTATTGTGACATATCGATAATCAAGATTAAAAGGTAAAGTCAATATTAACGTAATAAAGACTATCACAGCTTCGCATGAGGCTTATAAAACAATTAATTGTGCACCTGATTACATGGCTCCACTAACAGCACCACTATCTACTCTACAGAAAATGCCAAGAGCTTTATGGGAATTCATGTCGGCCAAAATAAAGAGAAGTCCTTGGAAACAGTTGACAGTTGCAGGACACTTAAGTGGGAAGAATATAGGCAAGGCAAAGCTCTTACCAAGTCACTCCAGCTTATTCCTGTGACCTCGGAATGAATTTGGGTTCCTTTGAACATGCACAGCACGGTGTAACACACCCTGCACCAACCACACCAGGTCCAGTACGGCCCTGAAGTTTTGCCAGCACTCACCGGTCCAGAAATGATGTGTGGCATAAAGGAGGCATCTTCATCTGACACAGATGAAAGTAGTTCAGTGTCTGGATTTGAATCAAGATGGACAATTCTACTTGGGTCTGCTCCAACCCCAAACCATGGAAACCAGTAATTTGACAGCAATGAAGAAAGTCTCTTAGAGACTAAACCGTAACTTTCCGCCATGTAGATAAGCAATCTGGAGACATTCTGACATTTCAGTGACTTTTATTATTTACTTTATGAAACCCAGCAGAGGCAGCAAGGATCCATATTGGTAGCTTCCTACTCCTGTCGTGAGGTCGGGCTCAGTGTTAAACATTTCTAATTTGCAAGTATTACTACAAAGCACATATTTTTATTTAAACATTTCTGAAAATTAAATGAATGGTTTTCCACACTTCCTTGTTTCAAATGAACCACTGCAAACAATACAATCCACAAAAGAAAGTCGCAGCCAAAACCAAATTTCATCGATGTTACTGTTTGGCTATCATCAGCCTCCTGGATTTACTTTATTATTACAATAAAACATTAACTCAGTGGAATATTTTAATTCAGCAGATACTTTCCCTTCTGTGAGCTGATCCTGAGTGTTCAGCACTGCCTGTATTGTCAAGAGGCTGGACTCTGACCCAGCACTGCATACCTGAAAGAACAGAACTTGTGAGCCCTTTCAACAGTCCTTCAAGGAGGTTGTGAAAGCAGGAAATGTATTCATTTGAACAGCACAGCAGCTTTCAAACCCTGGCTCTTTGTGACCATAGGGTGCCATTTGTTCCTGAGCTGGCAAGCAAGGCGACCTGTTCATGTCAGTGTGTATCACAGCGCTCCCTCCAACCCCACTTGAAAACGGACCTTCAAGCTCTGAACGTTTATTTGGAGATGATGGGTCACACCTCAGATTTTCAAAGTTGCCCAGAGATGTGTTATTAACAGTAAATACGGCATAGCAATTACACTGTACAATGAACCCAGCGCTTCATAAGCACTGACTACCTAACGGAGCAGGTAAAAAGTGAAGACTCAGAAAGTTGCATGCTCTGCATTTCACAGCAGTGTAACAGCAGCCTAGATGTACCATTCGGGAAGGAGGGACACGAAAGATCCGAGTGCCGTGGAAATGCTTTCAGGGCTATTGATTTCCGGCGGCATTAAGTACCCATGTCTCACGGACCTTCTCTGAAGTTACTAACATTCAGAGTTCTCCTGCGTAAGGGCGAGCCTAAGGTGAAAGGAAGAGCCGCCCCAAAGCGCTGCTGCTCTGAGGGAAGAGCCCATCCAGAGCAGGAAACACAGGGCACCGAGTCAGCAAGCTCAGGCCCTCCTTCACGTTTTAACGAGACAAGTACAGCACATTTGGGAAACTCAGGCATTCTCTATTCACTCGAACCCGCCCGGGGAGCGCTCACCCCGGCGCAGCCGGCTCTCCGCGGCACGGCTCTCGGGTGGCTCCATCTCCTCACGCTCCCCGGCGCCGTCCCCGTGCACCAGCTGCCGTCACACAGAATACCGTCCCTTCCTCATGCAAACTCCGCCCGGTGAGCTCCCGCAAATCCCACACGGCCCGGCAGCTCCGGACCAGGCACGAAAGACCACCCTTGCCCGGCCTCCCACGAGCTCCGACCCGGTCTGACCCTCTCCCCCACCGCCGACCCGCGGCCCTTCCGGCCCGCCCCCGGGTATCCGGTCAGCCCCGCTCCGGGGCGGGCTGCTGCATAAAGGCCGGGCTCGGCCCGCCGCCCCGCTCCCTATGCTGCGCTTCTTCCGCGGGGTGCGGCCTCTGTGTTCCCTCAGGCGGAGTTACCTTCGTTTTTCAGCCCGGCAAGCAGAGGTACCCGGGGTGCTGAGGGGGGACGTTGCCGGGTGAGCCCTGTGGGTGCCGGGCACCCGGGGGCTGACGGTGTTCAGCGCGGGGAGGGGTTGGCGAGCCGCTCCCTGCTGCTCCGAGCCGTCTGTGGGCTGGCTTCTAGCGTTACACAGCGGGGTGAGGTGGGCCAGGACGGGCGGGTGGGTCTGGGTAGTGCGGCATCTTCCAGGGAAGGCATTGCGTGCCCGACTCCTTGTCTAGGCTCACGGCACCGGCCTCTGCTCAGGTGGTTGTACCATCATCTTCTTAACGCTTTCTTTATCAGTGGTGTATTGGATCAACATACTGAAAAGGCAGCTTTTTTTTTTTTTTAAAAAAAAAAAAAAAAGGAAGTTTTTTTTTTTGTTTTTGTTTTTGTTTTTTTTTAAATTGTTTACATATATACATATGTATATATTAACACACTCTGACAGTGATAGGGCAGGGGGGAATGGCTTTTAATTCCAAGAGGGGAAACTTAGTTTAGATAGTAGGAAGAAATCCTTTACACAATGGGGACCTGGCACAGCTGCCCAGACAGACTGTGATGCCCCATCTCTGGAAGCAATCAAGGCCAGGCTGGACCTGGGCAGCTGAACGGGTGGGAGTCTGCAGGGGCTGCTCAGCTGACAGCACCAGCACCCACACGTACAAGTGTGTTTTGGAAACTGTGGCTGGAAAGCAATCTGACTGATAAGTTGTTGTGAAACCTCCTGAAACTTTGCTACTGCATAGAAGCCCTTTGTACTGATGTCAGGAGGGGGAGGGTATTAAAAGCAACGTGTGTCACCAGAATGACTGGTGAGGAGATGCAGAGCTCTGCTTTTTCTATGTGTGTCAAAGGTATCTGTGGCTCATTCACCTGTAGATCCATTCCTGCTTGTGTGTTCCTAGTTAGTGTGGCTGCTGTCAGATAAGCCCTGTGTTGTGAGTTGGCAGAACAAGGTTGTGGGCTAGGTGCAGGTGGGCTATGGGAGGCACGGCAGTGGGAAGGGACAAGCATCTCGGTGAGGGTGTGGAGTTCGACAGCCCCTATGCCTAAACCAATACTGCTTCCCCAGGAGAAAACAAGTTCTCTGAGCTCTAGTGTGTCTCTACCCTGTATAATCCTGAAAGTTGATTATATTGCTTACTAAATTGCTGACACACTCGGAACTGGTTTTAGATCAAACAGTGTATTATACTCAGAAGGCTGTTACCTCTCTTGTGTTTTCTGTAGGGATTAAGGACTCTGTTGCAGTTCTCTGCAATTCTCATATTTGCTCTGGAGATACTAATCTTCTTTCGTGCAAATAAAGTATGTTACTTCTCCCTTCTAAGTTAACTCGGTGAAGTTAAACTTAGTAACTGCATCAGCTTTGAAGACTTCCTACTTCTATTTTAGACACAACAAAGAAATTGTAACAACAACAAAAAAAAGTTTTTGATACAAGTGAAGCTTAGTAACACTTCTCCCATATAATTCTACCTCCGCTTAGATCTGATGTAGCTCTGCAGCTGTAAGTCCACTGCAGGCGAAATCACTATAGTACCTATGGAAACTTTGTGCTGTAAGAAACACCTAAATCAGTTTCACTACCTTTTTTGTGCAAGAACTTCTGTGTATACTTTGCACCATTCGAAAGGGAATTGGGAAAATATTTGCTGTATGACACATCCTTGCTTTTTGACAAATGTTTTTCTGTTACCAGAATAGCTCTAAGATGTCCTAATGCTTGTACTGTATAGCTTTCTGAACACACTCTCTCTAATCCTGCAGTTGTCCATTCCTTCACAGGTGTTGAGCTGTTTGCCATGTACCAAAACCTGATGTTCCTGGCAGCATGTAAATCAAAATGTTACACTTTGTGAACTTTGCTCAAAGCTGCAGCGATATAAGTAACTTATCTTTAGGCAATTGTCAAACATGGCTATGTACCTAGATACCAGCATAGATGAAGTGATTGAATCAGGCATGTAGTGCAAAAAGTTGATGTGTAAGCACTGGTAAGCTGTGCCTTTAGCTCCAAAGGAAAGTATTAATCTTTTGAACCATAATTAAGTCAAAGATAAAAACTTGCCTTGACCAAGGGCATGATTCTTGCATAGCACTCATATGCTGGGAGATGGACTTAAATGCCTGCTCAGAGTTACTGTGATGAGTATGGACTGTAGGTAAACACATACTTGTGATTCAAGCCTGTGACATCTTGCTTAACACAAAGAGGTGAGGAGAAGAAAGTCATTCCTAAGTGAATGCTCTGAGGAGAGCCTGCTCTTGAAGTTGAAGTGAAATGGTAGTACTTGTAATTGGAAGGCTTGTAGTGACAACTAGTAACTTATTGAAGACTTAAATCTACCATATGCTGATACAGCTTTTCAATGGAGTTGAGACTGTGCCGCCTTCTTGACAGTAAGGAGTGCATGCAAACACAAACAACCATGGTCCTAAAAGAAAAATACTGCCTGACCTAAAGTGGCAGCTTGAGAACTGAAGTGCTGAAGCCGTAAGTGTTGATTTGTAATTGCCATCCATTTTGGCTTCAGATGTTGAAAGGGCAAATGTTGCCTTTCTTAAGGTGTCTGTATTCTATTGGAGTGGAGGTGGAGAACCATGTTGTGAGGGGTGGAGAATATCCAAAGCAAGTATTTCTTCCCTCTCCCAGATGACAAATCTCTTCTTGTATTTCTGGAAGAGAATAGGAACACCCTCGAGGCAATATAGAAACAGAGTAGGTGAGTCAGACATGCAGATGTAAGCCCACGTATTCTCTAGGCTGCTTCTGTGTTCAAAATACTTAGAATAGACTGGAAAATGCTTTTCTGTTTGGAAATGTTAATGTTTGCGTTCTCTTCAATCAGATATCAGAAGAAATAGCCTCAAGATGAACTTCTTCCTGGAGCTGCTCAAAGTCATTGGACTTTCAACATATTACATGCTGGAATCACTGGTGTTTTTGTTTGTGCCTAAACGTAAGAAGAACGTGAGTGGTGAAATAGTATTAATAACGGGAGCAGGAAGTGGAATCGGAAGACTCTTATCCTTAAAATTTGCCAAACTTGGAGCCACGCTCGTTCTTTGGGACATTAACCAAGATGGACTCCAGGAGACGCTTAGACTTGCCAAAGAAAATGGAGCAGTAAGGATACATTCTTACATCTGTGACTGCAGCAAAAGGCAGGAAGTCTACAGAGTAGCAGATCAGGTAAAGTATCTCAGTTGCGGCTTTGACACCATTTTGACACGTCGGGTATGTTATGATTCACTTTATCCGTGTCAGCTCAAGGAAAGATTTCATTTGATTTGTTGCATATACTACATACTAGAGTTAGGGTACGATGGTTAGGCTGTGGTTGGAGTTGATGATCTTTGAGGTCTTTTCCAGCCTGGGTAGTTCTATGATTCTATGATTCTACCTGTTTTTAAGAGTAGCGATTTTTAGAGCTGGCTTTTGTACCTTTATCCTTTACAAATAAAAAGAGCTGGTTCTCTTTCAATGACAAATCTCAGCTGAGCAGCTTCATATTTGTGCAGCACTTGCTGGTGAAGTACACCAAGAGAGCTTATTGAAATTAAAGCAGTATTTCAAGTTCTGGAAACACCTGTTTATTTAGTACTGCATAGTAGATCCTGGCTCAGTGTGCTGCCTCAGTCTTTGCAACATGAGGTAGAACTGTTCCAGGGTTTCTTTTTATTCCTGTGGTTCAGCTGTACACGCAGTAACTTGGAGTGGTGCAAGACAATACTGAACTCCATTCACGCAGGCAGCATGGAACATTGTTTTGCATGGTATATTTTCTGTAATCTCAGTGTCAAAATGTAAATGCAAGTGATCCTTAACTACCTGCTTTGGGTACTTCATCAGCCACAGAGAAATCAAAAAGTATTTTAGTAGGAAGAAAAACAAAAAGTGCAGGGTGTGTGGTGTCCTTATGGATTTCCTGTACCAACAGTACAAAGGCAGCTTTTGGCTGCTGAGAGCTATGGCTTAAGATGTGTTCAAAGTGTCCCCATTGCACCACCACCCCTCAAAAGGAATGTGACCTTCTCTGACTTAACTTCCTTACTTAGAGTTTAGCTTAACATTAGGCATTTGGGGCTTTGAAAGAGAGAATATTTATGGGTTTTTGATCTCTTATTTGGGAGGAAACAGCCTTTTCCCCATTGTAATATTACAAATTGCATATGGGCTCACACTTGTTTCAAGATCCTCTTGCATCTTACTGCTTTGCCTATGTTCTGTTTTGATTTTTGTTGTTACTGATTGCTTGTCAACTTGAGGGTTTGCAGAGAGTTTCTACTTCTGTATGAACTTTCTTTACTTTTGCTCCCCTGTGCAGCAGAAGTGTGTTTTTCAGTGATATTTTGTGCTGCCAAATACACGTCTAGTGCTGCCCTCCCCACCTTGTAGGAAGTTATGGGAAATGGTCTTTGTCCATGGAAAGCAGGCACTTTGGGATGCTTTCTGCGATGCATGGAACTACAGCCAAACTTCTATATATAGTCGAAGTGCAGCAACAAACAGGAAACAGTGCTTATGCTTTGAAAAAAGATGTTTAACTAAGTCAGCTGTTTGCATAATGCTCAGCTTACCTAAGAGTAAAGCAAACACCTGGAGCATCCTTTCCTGCTCTGCGTAGTGGAGAGGCTTATAAATCTGGAAAGATGACATTCCCTGCGCCATTAGAATACTCAGTAAAGGTGTTCTGTTCTGAGAGCAGAATGTGGAAGCCTGGTCTGAGTATCTTGGCTCTCTGTCTTAGGGTAGCTGTGAGGAGGGAACTAGAACAGCCAGGTTTGTGAACAAGGAGCTGCTACATCTAGTTATCAGGGATGCAGCATGGCCAGCCATCCTACTGCATCATTTACCAATGATCCCAGGTCTCTCTGAGTTCCCTCAGTTGTTAACTTGTGATGCAGCTGTGTGCTCCTATTAGTGACTGGACCAACCTGTCCGAGGCTGCATGCAGAGATCATTTGGCACTGCTTCAGAAATACTTGAATTGTTACCTGATGACTCCTGGGAGGGGTATGACTGATGTAGAAGGGGGACTTTGGCTTACAGAGTGAAATAAAAGCTATTCTGTATAATCCTACCAAGGCTGATTCCTATTTATTTTATTTTTTTTAAACCCATACCTTATAACAAACATGGAGAATACTGGAATCAGTTCAGAGACAATGAGAAAGTTAAGGGGATAAGCATTACATTTAAACCCTTACTCTTACACAAGCTATCCAGTGCGGTCGCCTCATGCTCTGTTCAGTTGTATAGGACATCTCACTGAGAAATGAGTTTCCTGTGATCTGGAACTAGATGGCTGTGGGGCATAAGAAGGTGCTTTCCCTAAGCTACTCACCAGCAGTGTTTTAGCACTTGATCTGGAAGCTACAAATTAAACAAAAATAGGGAACTTGTCTCCTGTTTCCTGGATAGAGGAGATGAAAGACCTATACTTGAAATACCGCACTAAATACTTTAATTCTGCTTTCATGAAAACTGGTATGATATCTTGATGATATCAGCTGGCCTGTAGCTGTACTGTCAGCTTAGTCTATTCTCATTGTGGAGCTAAAATGAGAACTATGCTTCTACTTACTGAGCTAAATTATTTTTTAGCCAACTAATTTTCTGGAACCATTTCAAAAGGTTTCTGGCTCACTGTTACAATCAAAGCAAATATACTAGAAACAAATTGCTTGTCGTGTGCTGCCCTGGAAGGATCCTGAGGTGTTTTTTTTTTTTTTGCATTCTGTGAAAGCAGGTGTTTTTCAGTCCCCCACCTAAACTGTAGATACACAAAACAAAATAAATAAACACCTTCATCTGGTAAGAGAAACTGTTACATTCCTGATCTGTGGAGCTGCTTGAGGCAGTCAAGAATAAAGGAAACGGCTGTAAGATGGAAAATAATTTTTATAAGCCGTCTTTCACACTGCTTATGCACATATGGAATATTTCTAATGAAAAGCGATCGTTTGCTCATTCTAATGCACTGAGGTAGAGAACTCTGCTCTTCAGGAAGGGTGCAAGGAGGTTTGGTTTAACAGGAAAGCTCTTGTGACCTATAAGTGGAAATACTGCTAGGGAGAAGCTGCAGTGAAATACATACAAGTGTGTAATGGTGGCAGTCAGAAGAAATGGAGTCTGTGGAAAACAGCACAAAGAGTCTTGAAATATCTGAAATGCCATGATGCTGTTAAGTAGCTGCTGTCCTGTGCAATGGTAGATAGATACCTGGATTGTTTGGGCAAAGGCAACTTATGTTACCAGCAGGTAACACCCTTTTCCTTCTCTTCATTAGAAGACCAGCGGTATAAAAGCTACCTTCAATTCTGAAGCTGTATGGCAGCACTGCTTCTGAATACAAGTAGCTCAGGAATATGTAAGAGGATTGAGTACAGAGCAAATATCCTCACAAGTGAAAGTTTAGCTATTATGGCCCTCATGTAGATTTTGGTGTACCTGGTTCCATTTACTGGGTATGAGGGTTTATATATACTGTGCCTTTCAGCATGGCGTAGAAATGGTGCTGAATACAGAATTGCCCATTGGTTTTGAGATGGAGTTAACGTAGGAAAGTACTTATATTAGTAAAGGCCTCTGCAGTAGGGATTTATCTGGAACAGTCATAGTGAGAACCATAGTTCTCTGAAAGGAGACTCCTACTTGGAGCTGTGAGCTGCTGGGCTCCAAAGTCCTAAATAGACATCAAGTGGGAAAGTGCAAGAGCCTGTAGTATTGGTTCTGTAACAAGCACAATGCATTCTTGGTTGAGATGTGCGACACTTCTGTTTCTTATATTCTTATGTATAACATTTGGAAAGCATGTTTTCTATTTATTGCAGAATAATCTCAAGATTTGTTGTTGCAGGTTAAAAAAGAAGTTGGCGATGTCAGCATCCTGGTCAACAACGCTGGTATTGTAACAGGAAAGAGCTTTATCGAATCTCCAGATTCGCTTGTGGAAAAAACTATGGAAGTGAACACAATGGCACACTTTTGGGTAATGCTGTCCTTGTATATACATAGAGAAACATCCTTCTAACATGTTTCAGTCTTTATTTTTGCCATTTGGAGTTGAGTAAAATATGGAGAAGCTGAGTCAGAAATGATACGAGATGTTGTTTTCTATGCCTTGGAGTATGTGAAATAAAAAAGGGTGAAGAATGGATCCTTTAGGAACTTCTAGGTAGGTAAATGGGAGCAAAACTGCTTAGTGTTTAGGAATGCTTCTAAGAACCGAAGTTTGTCATTCTACTAAATTCTTAAGCTAGTCAGATGCGATATCCCTCCATATTCATTGATGTGAAACAGGTCTAGCTTAGAAGTTGCTGCTCTAGCAACAGAAGTGTTGGATTGTTATTGTTTTAGTTACTTTGTGGTTATGATAGTTATAGTAAGGAATACCACATGTCCAGACAATGTTCTTATACTACTAAGTAAGTGGGACTTTTGTCCAAAATGAGTAACTTAACGTGCTTTTCCTCCGTTCAGGGGAGAAGGGCCATCTATGCTGTGTTCTTACCATAGAGAATTATAAATGAGATATTAAAACACGCTTCAGTTTCTTCATAAATAAATTTAACCACAAACATTAAGTAAACTTAGAGAGAAGGAAGACGTGAAATTCAAAGTTTTGCCATTTTACTAAACTTGTAGTAAGTCTTCAGTTTCCATTTGGGTGACAGCAGCTGAACAGCGAGCTGAAGCTGTGGTTTCTGCTTTGAGTAACTTGGTATCTGTCTGTAGTGTTGAGAAAATGGTACTGATGGGAACATGGAACATCCTGGATTAGTTTAGTGTTCAAATAACAAACTACTTTTTTTTCTCCTCTCTTGTATAACAGTTGGGAAGTTCTCACTTAAAATGCAGGCAGAATTTTTCTACAAATAACACCTTTGGAATATTATAGCAAATACTTCACTTACTAAAACGTTTCATTGCAACTCTGACTTACATTGCAGACTTATAAAGCCTTCCTTCCAGCAATGATAGCCTCTAACCATGGACACTTGGTTAGCATTGCAAGCTCAGCAGGACTGATTGGAGTCAATCGTCTTGCAGGTAGGGTATTAAAGCTGATGTTTGTTTAGTTAAATCAATTAGCTTGATGTAAACTCAGCAATCTACGCTCTGTTGTATATAAGTAAAGCAAATGGTGATACTTTCAAACCAGCTGACCTTAAATAGACATTTTGTTCAAAAAGCTTTCCAGATGCTCAGCAGTGCTGTGAAACAGGCTTTTCTGGCAAGGAAGTAAGAGGATCCAGGAGCTTCATATGGAACTTTAGAAACTGAGAACTTCTGTACTATTAAAGTTGACCTACAGATGTTCGGTGGCTTAGAGACAACTTTCCTTGCAGATACATTCTCAAGCTATGCAGCATCCTGTATGGACTTCCCTAACTCAAACTGTTACTAAAATCCAACGTGGTGCTGTGGTAGATAGGCAGCATCTCATTTTGCATTCCCTTTGCCATTCATTCAGGAGAACCCACTCAGTGTTGAGATTACGGCAAACTCAGATAGAATTCCTGCAAAGTGCATGCAAATGAGGGGGAGAAAATTGAAATAAGTGGCATAACAGTGCAAGAAATCTAGCTTAGAGATAGTGATAATGAATACAAAAACAATTGCAAGCTGAAAACACTTTAGAGGGTCTTGAAGTCCTAAGTTTGAGGCTTAAGAATCTAATAAATGGATTTGATGAAATTATCTTTTCATGCCAGTCTTTATCATCTGCTGTTAGCAGATTAGTGTCCAGGGAGGTTATAGCAGAGATGTGATGAGAAACCCTCTTGCTGCCAGTGTACACCAACAGCTCATTTAGAAGCGGAAGAGTCGCATCAAAAGCAAGTTTTATTAGCGGCCTATGAAATTGCTTCTTACTCTTGTTGTAAAGAGTTTTATTACAGGACAGTAATTTCCTGGGGTACTGCATGCATATCGTGTGTATACCATTCTGTAGTGCTGCTGTTTGTCTCCTAAAGCACAGCCATTGTCCCTGTTCTCTGTCAAAAACCGGGACTCACTTTTTTAAAGTAAGGCTTAGTAAATTAAAATGTTTAACTGCAATTGCGATTCTATTTGTTTTACAGATTACTGTGCAAGTAAGTTTGCAGCCGTTGGTTTTGCAGAGTCGATTAGTTTAGAGATGAGAGCTCTGGGAAAGACTGGTGTTAAAACCACAACCGTGTGTCCTTACTTCATAAACACGGGGATGTTTGATGGCTGCAGGACCAAGTGAGTAAGCTTCTGTGATGTTGTTATGCAATTTGAACGCGTGGTCTCGTTTCTTTTATGACACTTACAAGCTAGACTTTGCCCTGCTTGCGTTATGTTTTAGGGCCTCACATGGATGATACGCTATCCAGTCACCAGGCAATGTACATGGCAAAGCCTTCAGTATTTCAGTATTCATTTAAGCTGAAGCATGAAATGTAATTGCTGTCCTTTCCCCTATTCCAATCCTCTGTGGAAATGCTCCAGTTGTCCCATCTGGTTTCCTTCATTCACCTCCTGCAGTCACTGGCATAGCTTTGCTCAGTGCACTTCTATAATTGCAAAACTCAGGAGCGGAGTAAAAGCCTCGTGTGTCTTAATACATGGATCTCTCTTGTGAGGGATCACACAGAGGAAAAATAACAACAACCCCTTCCTTTCTTTAGGCTAACATAACAAAGGTTTGCTTGTTCATGTGATTTATGGTATTTCTCTTTTAATTATCTTCAAAAATTGATATCTGCTTGAATAAAATGTGAATCTAAAGGAATTTGTATTGAAATAAACATTTTCCTTTCTAGGTGGCCACTTCTGCTCCCCATTTTAGACCCAGATTATGTGGCTGAAAAGATAATGACCGCTATTCGCCGAGACCAAGCAATTTTGTTACTACCACGCATTTTGTATCTCTTCTTTGCTTTGAAAAAGTAAGTTGTGTTCTTCCTTCTTTACCTTGCTCTTTTTCCTTCCTAAGCTGAACATTTTTGACTAGAAATGCAAACTAGAGTACTCCTGTATGGTGTGAATGCTCATTCAGTTCTCCACATTTCTGGAGCTTTCTCAGTTTCTAGGGCTTGGTTCTACCTTGGGGCCACAAAACAATGTCCGAAATGCGTGACTGGCTTGCTGCCTCTGCTGGGGTGCAGTGTTACTGTGGGCTGTAGAAACTGGGCCTGCTCCTTAGGAAATGCACCACTGGAATCTTTGCCCCCCTGCATTAGGGTACATCTGGCTCTTGCAAGCCATGCTGGTGAACTGATCTAAGGTAGCAACTAAGGCAGCAAAATGAGTGTAACCAGTACTTTGTGAGTGCTGTTGGGACTACATAAGAGATTATAATTTCCTTGCAAGTAATAGCCATGTGAAATGATTTCTTTGATTTCCGTGTAAACTACAAAAATCTTTTGAGATCTGTTTCTTCTACCTTGCAGTATCCTACCAGTGAAAGTGGGCATTCTCCTTGTGGACTTTGTTGGAGCCCTCCATTTCATGGATAGCTTCAAAGGTCGAGCGAAGAAGGACTGAAAATTGCACTAACTCAGCAACTGCAAAGCAGACCTTGTTAATGGAGGTGGTGGGAAAGGTCTGCTTCTCCAGCAGCTGTGAACTTAAGGTGCCTCGCTTCTGCTTCATGTTTTTAAGGAAACTGATTTTTAATTAGATCTTAATCAACAGCTTTCATGTAAGCTTTGTTTTTTTTTTATTCAACGAACTGTTTTCTTCTCCCCTCATTATGGAAATAGGAACATTGAAATACGTTCCTTTGGCAATATAATGAGGTGATCTCAGGACTCACGGGTGTGACTATGGATCTTTTGGGGAACAAAAGAATGTAAATGACATTTGTGCTGCTAATTGACTTCTTGTCTAATTTATTTTAAAAGCTAATACTATGCCCGCAACTTTGCAATGGAAATCTTTGTATCTCATGAGTGCAATATTTTAGGAACAATTTTAACTTTTCATGGCCTTCGCAGAGTTTGTAGTTACAAAGCATGCTACTACCAGTCGAGATGGGCTGTCAAACATTGTGCCAAGTAAGACAATAGAAATACCTTTGCTACTAAAACTGAATGTATTATGTGGTGTAACTGGGGTTTCTTCTGGGACTGTTTCAGAAAGGAATGATGCTGTGTGAATGGGATCACTAGAACTATAGCTTGAGTAACTGCACAACGTTTTGCTCCTGAACAGGGCAGCAGGCTATCTTCCATCTACAGAGACTTGTTTGATTTGCCTTTACTCTTAGGACTATCCTCAGGTATGCTGAGGAGGCCTTGTCCTTTTTGACAGTGACCACTTAGAGCCCCCCCTCCCCTCGTTTGTCTTTCATTAAACCCAAAACAAGAAAAAGGAAGATGATATATTATGCTATTTACATATATATGCTGGTTAAACCAGTCTCTCATGTACTCCACTGGCAATTGGTAATGCCTACAAACTAAGACTATATCATGCTTTAGCATGAAATTAATTGCAGACAGTATGGAGAAAAGGGTGATTGGGGGTTGGATTCGATGATCTCTAGAGGTTCCTTCCAACCCCTACAGTTCTGTGATTCTGAGATTCAAAAAAAAACAAAAATAGAATAAATTGTTTTTCCATGATGGCCTAGAAACTAGCATCATTTTCCTTGCCTATACAATTAATGATGCTTTGACTGATTGAGAAGAAGTTGAACTGTTTTGCTAATGATGAGCAAGAAACACCGAGTCAAACAATGTTAGAAGTAGCTTTACAGTTAGGATGGGTTGCTGGGAGGTAGAATTCAGGCTGATGAAGAAAAAATGTGTCTCAGCTGATCTCTCAGACCTGCAGTTCTTCTGTTTCAGGGATTTTGCTCACTTTGCAGCACAACTCAGGAAGTTGTTAATGAGAAAATATATGCCTATAAATTCTGTCATACGTACACAGCACTATTTGCTAGTAATAAAGTCAATCACTAGTTTAACCACATGGTGTATGCGTGTCTTGCAGTTCTTCACCTCCTTATGTTAACAGGGTGCATTTTCCCTCTTGATGTGGAGGATCTTCCCTGGGAATGTGCTGGAGAAATACGTCTCCATAGGGATCTTGCAGAATCACTGAGTCTGCAATATTGAGGTAGCAACTCAGAGCAAGGTCGGTCAGTACTGTCTCCATACTCCAATAGACTCTACAAGCACTGTGGGATGGCCTGTTCCAGTGTGTGTGACTACATACAGTTTGAGACAAAGAAATGCTAATGTGGAATGTTTGGGGTTGGTTTGTTTTTTCCAGTTAGTGTTCATTGCTTCTTGTCCTCTCATTGGATGCCATTAAGAAAAGTCTGCTGTAGCTATTTAAAAATTGTGAAGAGCCATGTGGCGTGAAGCTGAGGCAGCAGTAAAAATTGTATTGATCACATAAGCAAGTTTCATGTCCAGAAACGAAACTACTTCAGCTGTGTGACAGCAATTAACATCAATTTAGCTATCAAAAAAATCCATTTTTTTTTCTTTTTTTTTTTTTCCCCATACCCTTGGTCTCTTTAACAAGCAATTTCATTAAGCAGGATTATTCCTGAGAGCAAACAGACTGAGACAGCATCTTTGATCTGTAGGTGTAGGTGTAAATTGCTTCTCAAGCCACCTCATAGTCCAGGTTTGCAATTTAGAGATGGGGATCTGACGAATCAATTCAATCTGCTTGCTGACATAAAGCTAAGTTCCTGTTCTGTATTTGTTTTAAAATAGAAAACGATGGCTGTTACCTGCTTGTGCAGCTGGGAGAAATGGATGTTGTCATAATGAGCTAGACAGCTGGAGTTCACCTGTTACTTTTCTGAAGAGACTTTCTTCATCATAGGCTTGAACAGCAGCAAGAAGCAAACAAGCTTTATTGCCAAACAATACAAGATCTTTATTGCTCAAGTGTTTAGAGTACTTAGCACAGGTTGCTTTGTGTAACTGGAATGTAACACCTTATCCTGTTGGTGATTTGACCTCCATAAATACCAAGCACATCTAATGAGATAGCATGACAGGTATGTAAAGATGTGTCTTGGTGGTCAAGAGAGACTTCTTCCTTGTTCAGGAGGAGCTATGAGGTATATGCTTGGGTCTTCAGCTACCATATGAACTTAAGATCACAGATGGCTCTCTTCTGGCAAGACGATGGTTTTGATTAGGTTCCTGATGCCAAGAAGTGCATTTTCCTCCTGCACCCAGCAAGGAAAGTCCTCACAGAAAGATCTCTGTGAGAGCCAAGCAGGAAGGTAGAACACAGAATAGAAAAGCATCTTAGTTGTGATAGTGTCATAGCTGACAATGGCACAGAGCTGTCTTCTGAGACGCATCAGGCAACCCCCACAAAGAGGTTACTGTTTTTATGACCACTGTTTGAAACTCTTAATGCTGAGACCCAGTCATTGTATTAAAACAATGTTGACTTGGATGGCAAAGTTGGCTTGACAGTCATTGATACAGCAACTCAAAGACAGTCATGGATGCGGTGTTGTGTTGCTTGCTGTTAATTGTAATGTGCAAGTTCATATTCTTGTGGTAGCAAAGATCTTACTATTCCCTAATGCTCCAAAATATGGAGAACACCATTTTCCTTGGTGCTGACTTGGTGAGTGAGACTGAAGAGAAAATAAAACAAAAAAAGCTAACAGCTGAGAACCAAAGTTCTTGCAGAGCAAATTTTGGGTGTTGGCACTATAAATGTCAGTGCTGTTATATGGGTGGTGAAACCTTGCTGATGGTGCAGCCCCATTGAGGTGAGTTTGCACTAAGCGCCAACTCAAAGAAGCTCGCTCAGAAATTAACACGGTGAGATGTGGTAACTGTGTAGATGGTCTGTTGTGCGTGCAGTCTTCAAAGAGCATTGCCTGGAAGTGGGAAATCCTGGTGGAGAGCTAACAAGGTGGGTCTTCCTTAGATTAATTTTAACCAATACTCTTTGCATTACTTACTGATCTGTCTGTATATTTCTGGCATGTTAATGGTTGTCCCTGAGGCAATGCATCACATACAGTTAAACTGCACATCTGATTCCAGTTATGCTACGGTTATTGTAAAACAGCATACCTGTGTTTTGGGAAGCTCCTAACTAACAATTTGGGCGAGAGCCGACAGTTCCAAGTAAAGGCTGTGTGTCCAGAAGGAACAAATCTCAACAGAATTGCCAGGCGAGGTGCTTGAATTATTTCCTTCAGGATATAATGTGATTGCTCCGCTCTGGCATTGAGTCAGACTGTAACGGGATGAGAGTAAGGCATCAAGTTGAAATCTTTTGTGTTACAACTCCCTATAAAGTGAACACCAAGTTAATTTCACACGCACAAAAAATTACGTACGAAAAAAAAAACATACTGAGCTTCAGGTAATGCATTGTTTTTCAGCCTGAAGCTGTATCTGTTTTTCTTTGGTACAGATAACACTGTACAGTTAAGGATTTGCTCTACATAAATGTAAATATAATTGCACCTGAGCTTAAGGCTAAGATTACCTGCATCTGATCCAGGGCTATTCGTGTGATTCTGTAGTGACAAGAATAGCAACTGCAACACATGGGGAAAAAAAATAGTTGGTTTGTATGATGTGTTGAGTGTTAATTCATCCTCAGGTGCCATTCAGCTGGAGATTTCTGAGTAAATTCCTTCTTAAACAATTAAGATAAGCACTTGTTGGAATAAAGGCGGGCAAGATTAACGTAGCTGACTGGAAATTGTGATGTCCTGCGTTTTCAGTATGGCTTGCATCTCCGAAGACAGAAACAGTCACTACATGAGCATGGTACTCTCTAATACAGAGTGAATGTAGCACAAGTATTACACTGTAGTGCAAGTATAGCGTAATACTTGTGGCATGTAATACAGGTGGGAGTGTGAAGGGAGTACTTGAAGCAGGTAGAGCTTGTGTAGAAGTGATCACTGTCTGCAGCAACAGCCCCGTCCCACACTCTCCTGTATGCACACTTTTTCTCTCACTGTATTCCAGAAGACAAAACACAAGCCTTACCATGAACACTTACACGTTCTCCACCTTAGATGGATCTCTGTATTTTTCTCCTTTTGATAGTGTTCTCTTAATAACAAAAAGGAGCACTAAAATTACACGTAGATCAAGGGAAGAAACAAGGAGAGGTGTTCAGGAATCACATCATTTGTTGGCTGAGGATTTTGAAGGAGATGAAAGAGAACAACAAGCCGTGCTTTTATCAACCAAATACGAGCTTTCTTCACAATTCTGAAGTATCTGATTCAGCCACTTCTAAATGCAGGAAATAATCCTGAAGAACCCTATGCTTACGTTCCCAAATGTGAACCGTTAGAGCTTCTGAGTGGGCTGACTGAAGATCTGCAGCCATAGGGGCTTCGTATTCATACTTTCCACATAATCTGCCTTGTAAGTTACCCTTTGCCACGGGATCAGTCTCTAGATGGTAAACATGTATGAATATTTTTAGATATTGATGAGAAAACATTAAGATCACAATCACTAAACTGTAAAACAAATGTAACCTAAACCAATGACTTGAGGTAGCAAAGAGTCTCAGAATGGGCAGTAGCTTAAATGGTTCCATGCAGAGCCCATTTTGAGGGCAGAGGTTAAGGTTGTTCGTAACTGTGGAAGTAGCTACCCTTCTTTCCCCACTACGTAAGGAAGCTTTTACTTCTGGTAGGATACATTGATAACAACTGCTAATCAGAGGCAGAGTTATCCTCTTTAATTTATCCTGCATCTAACTTACTCTATCCCACATCTACGTTCCTTCAACCAACTGTTCGTGGCACTGTGTCAGTAATGACTTACTAGCACTTCAAGATTTCTGGAAATTCCTTGGCTCTCCTCCTATTACCACTCCCAAGTTGGAATACAAGGAAACTTGGCTGGAAAATATTAACAACCTTTGTGTTTTGTCTGCGTAGGGAAAAGAATTGCTATAAATTGACTGCTGCTAGCTTGGATATCTTAAAGGAGATTAGCAGAATGGATTGATTTTAAATGGACTATCAGCCCATAAAGAATAAGATCGTTCCACAAAAGAAATTTTCTTGAAGCAACAAAAACTTGTAAATCTACATACGTGCACGTTGTGCCTAATTTTAGGATGAAGTTAATAGGATGGTAAGTAGTTAACTTCATCAGTCTGGAGGCTCCTGGCACTCGTGACTGATGCTTTGAAAATGAGTAGAGGTAGAAATACTAATAATAAAGGCAAGTCACAGTCAGTACAGCGTTGATAATACTTGCTTGGCTCTTAAGATTTGTATCTGCCGTGATCCAAGGAAGATCACAACTTAGCAGTGGCTTCCCACTGAGTGACTTAAAAGTATACAGGATTATGTACCGCTTAGACACATACGTATGCCCTTGTGTTCTTCTCTCAGTATCTGGATATCTGCATTTTGCATGAGGTGATGTTCTGAACATTACCTCTGCAGGTAAGAATTCCAAGAATCATCAAGTCCAACATCTACTAAAGCAGACAAATATAGTTTAGTGTTGAAGATATTGGGTTGTTCATGGAAAAATACGTGAAAGAATGTCTTTGAATACATCTCAGATCTGTTCTGCAAACAATGTGCTGATCACAAGATGACTCTGACGGCTTATGAGAGACAGCAAGCATGGCTAGATGAGCAAACCTGGCTTGGAATTCAGCCACGTCCTTGGACCTTCCTACACAAAAATGTTAATAACAATCACACTTGTTCCAAAAACAAGAGCAAAGCGAATTGCACATTTGTTCGTTTGGATTGACCCTGCCAGGTGATGAACCTTTGCTGCAACAGCATTGCTACAATGAGAAGTTACACAGACCGGTAACTTTGAATAATCCTTTTTGGCACTGTTTCTCTCTGCTCTCCAGGACTGAGTTGAACCAGCAAAGTGCAGCCAGGGGCTTGCTGGAGGATTTTGTCTCAGAAGACCCTGACAACGAGGATGAGAAAAATCTACTGGGTAAGGGTGAAGAGAGGCTGAGATACTGCTGCTATCCATGCAGGATGGAGGAGAGCTGAAAATGGGCTTGAGCACAGAGCCAGTACCCCAGAATATACAAAACTATACAGCAGAGGCCAAAGTACATCCAGTGAAGTATTTGCAATTGAAGATAAAGCTTAGTTTTCCCCCTTTGCACTTAGTAGATTCTGTCCTCTAGTCAGCAATCCACTGAGGTAACTGTGATGATGTTTTCTTCAGGCAATGAAGAAAGCTGGTTGGGCTAAGCAGTACAGATCTGCAGCACAGCAGGTGGAGAATGAAACACATGCTGCCAACTTTGGCAAGATACAACAATGGTTTGGAGATGATCTTCTCACAGCGTTTGCTTGCTTGTCAGCAGGGCAGCTGCTGTTACTGCTGCTGAGAACAGGCTTATGCTTTTTGTCTGGCATCTGGAAGAAGTAGTTCCCAACACTGAAAGAGTCTACAAGGCACTTGGATTGCAGTAGTTAAAACTTACGCTGGTAAAATGGGGTTGGTCTGCATCTCTCACAAAGTCTTTTTGTTTACAAAGGACACTAAGACTTGTCACATCACAGCAATAGGTTCTCCATGCTTTTTTCCTGACAGCTGACTGGACATGCGCAGTCCCTACGGGGGGCAGAGGTTGGTAAGGTTTTCCACAAGCCTTGTAGTTGTTTTTCTCCTGTCTTTCTCTACCATCAGCAACCTGGAAAACAGCCATTTGAAACTTCAAGATTACAGAACATCCTTCTAGATGCGATTTCTTTTGGGGAATGGTCTCTCTGGTTAGAAATATTCCCTTACTTTCCACATCACCAACTGGAAAACAGTGGAACATCCTTGACCAGTATTTCTCAGACATGCTGGTGAGCAGTGCCCTGTATGGGCAATTTGTGCACAAGGAACTGTTTGTTAAACAAGATCTCAACATGGACTGCTGGGCCACAGCAAAATCTGTGCAGATGAAAGCAGCGAGTCTTAATTGCAATGACTCCAAATGGGATGGCAGGAGAATTCTCCTAGCTGCAGAACGCTTTCTTGCTGGTCAGCCTTGACAGCTCACCGTTGCTTGAGGAAACAGAGCCAAGCTATCACTTTTAGCACTTCAGCAGGTGATTAACCAGCAGCTGAGTCATCCCTGTCCAGGGCTACCACATCCCAAACCAGGGGAGGGGTGGATTGCTGGGGAAAGGAAGCACAACAAATCTTCCTCTGCTAATTCATGCCATCTGGAAGCAACAGCCTGTGGGCCTGCAGCTTTATTTGCAAAATATTGTTTACAATTTTTATTACAAAGACTATAGGGAATAAGACTTAATTATATTTTAACAGTTCATCATCATTACACAAACTGTTGTTCAGCATTCAGCTTCAGAAAACAGGAAGCAATACTCATAAGATTGGTTTCTCGGGCTTTTTTTTTTTTTCCAGACTATTGTTGGTAAGATGTCAAACAATTAGATGGGAAAACTGGAATGGAACCCAGTGTCATGCAGTTGGAGTCTTTCGGTGTGAGAGGGCTCTTCGGTGAGCCACAAAGGATATGAGCTGTCGCAGCCTTGACTCATCAATTTTGCTGGTGGTAATCCAAGCTTGTATGGGAGGTCTCTTGGCCTAAGAGCTTGTAATAGAAAGGCAACAAACACAGATGATCCACTGCAAGCAGACACTGAGCAGTGCCTGCAGCTCACGTGTTCCAGCACTTGCACAATCGCTTTAAGTGCAAAATTACATAAAACCAGCATTAACCCTACCAAAACTTCTCCTTAAGCTGCAGGGTTAGCAGTTCTAAGCAAGTGAAGGAACCCACAGGTGTGAGAACTAGCAGATGGCTTTAGGCACATCTAGGCAAGGGCAAAAGGATCAGTGAAAGGGGCAGGGTCTCTACCATACGGCAACACGAAGCTGTTCAATAGCTCAGCCCTCCAATTTCACTCACACAACACTTTGCAGATCTCAGTAAAAAATAAGTTTCTTTTCTTCGAGTACAACCAATAATCAAACAAAATGCTGCAAGATAAATGTACACGGTGGATTACTCATTAACCCATAGTGCAGGAAAGCCAAATTTACAAACAAAGTAACGCTTTAGAACACTTGGTTACAGTCAAAACATGCCTTGAAAAATCACTTTGATCTGTTGTTTCCATCATAAGGGACCATCCATTGCAGTTCCACCCTGACATGTGGAGGACTGAATTTCTGCCATAAAGACTGGGTGAGGGCATGGCAAAGTTTGTTTTCTCTAAGGAAAGATGCACTGCAGTCTACTCTGAGGACAAGGGGACTGGATGAGAATGAGGCTCCTGGATTCTGTAAGGGTACATGAATAGAGGCAAGGTAGTCCCATAGTCTTTGCTTTCTGCCTCCACTTCCCCAGACAAGAAGAAGAGCTGAGAACTTAGTATGTGCTGCAGGTTCTGGAGGAAGCTACATGAAAGCATACAAACATCAGGAGTGTGATATCAACAGGTGAATAACAGGATACAAGGCATATCAAGCAGCTGTGCACCTCCATACTACAACCACAGTCTGAGACATATGCTAAGAGTCTGACACTCATAGGGAAGAAACACTGCCCACAGCATTCCATTCTGAGAACCTCATCTGAAATGTGTGTGCCTGAAGCTACACATTCAAAAGTCAGTGGCAGCACTGGGGATGCCCCAGGCCTACAAAGAACAGGGCACAGACTGCATCTTCCCTGCCCACATGCAACAGTTGTGACTGAGGCAGACTTCATCCTCTGACTTGGGAGCTCTGATATTATAGGGGCAAGAGAAGTTCTAAGTGCTATTCAAAAATATCAAGTGCTTTGGCCAAGATGTATGCTTTTCTTTATTCGTAAATGAAGTCTCATTGGCAATAACATTGTTTTCTGAAAGATCTTTTTTAAAGATAAAAACAAAACTTATTAAATATTAAAACAAGATATACTGTCTTAAAGTCTGCAAATGCTCTCAAAGCTATTCTATTTTTCCATTCAGTCTCCTATTGGCTTGAATTATCCTTATAAATGATACTAAGCTTAACAACATCCAAATAGTTTAACCAGGTCTCAAAGAAGAAGGGGAAAAAATGCTTCATCTTGAGAACTAAAATGTGATTGCCTTGACAGAGAGGAAACCAGCACACAATCATATGCATGCACTGAATGCTGACAAGTAAGTGCCTGGTTTTTATAGTACCTGAGAAAGAAGAGTAACGGTTGTGTGAACTGCCTCCTCAGGAATAGAAGTACTTCTTTAGTTTGCTCTTAGCATCTCTGCTGAATCAAAAGATACTGCGGCTGTGCTGGGGGGGGTCAGAGGTGGATATTGTCATTTAATAGTAAAGGTGATTGTTAGAGGTAGAGTCATTACGGCTGGAAAAGACCTCTAAAGATGATCCAGTCTGCTAGCACAATACATTAGAATAGGTTACAAGAACATGGATGCCTTCCAATAAACCCATTATAGATATGATTGAGATGTCTCTTTCGGGATACAGCAGAGGTAATATTGCTAAACAAAACGACAATTAAAATACAAACATAATTTAAAGGACAGTGAGATGACACTTTAATTTATTCTGAAGTGCCCAGTTCCACACCAAGCCCAGTGCAGGAAGCCTAGAGCCACCTCCCCCACCTCCTCTCTCTGGATGGGAAACCCCAAGGCCGCAGCTCTGCTCCCTGCCCCCAGCACACACTGTGAACACAGGTTGCTTAATAAGCAACCAATTGTACCACGCTAATAAAAATACAGTTCTTGGCAAAGCACTTGATTTGGCTCCACCTCACTTGATGAAAAGTGGTTTATTAAATTAGGTCAATTTGCTTACCTAAAGTTTGACGAAACAGTTCTTACAACGCCACGTGCTGAGTGTCCTAAAGGCTCACAGAAGAACACCTGCAAGCCACCCTGTCAGAGGCATCAATCCCTGACTGAACAGCAGGTTCTCTTTCTCTCTCCCAGCAGCATGAATGCTGAGCTGCAGATACATCGTGAGGAAATACATGCGCAAAAAAACATTCTCTGCAGGTGAACACTGGATCTATACCTAATAGAGGATTGCAAACAAAATCATAAATTACAACTTCATAACATTTTCAGTTAGCAAATTACTCTGATTTTAGAAACCAATGTCTGTTTACCACTGTTATACATATGCTAAGTTCAAAGAATCATTGAATCACAAGGTCGAAAAGGACCTACGAGATCATCTATAGTCCAACTGCCCTCCTATTAGCACTGCTACCACAAGCCACTAAACCATTTCTCAATAGCTTCTATCCAGACACCTCTTGAATGCTGCCAGGGGCAGCGTCTCCATCACCAACCTGGGCAGCCATTCCAGTGCCTGACCACTCCCTGAGAGAATAAGTTTTTCCTTATATCTAATCTAAATCTCTGGTTCAACTTGTGGCCATTTCCTCAGGTCCTGTTTGTTGTCTGTGAGAAGAGGTCAAACCCCTCATCACAACCTCCCTTCAGGTAGTTGTAGAGAGCAATGAGGTCTCCCCTGAGTCTCCTCTTCTCCAGGCTGAACAATCCCAGCTCACTCAGCTGCTCCTCATAAGACTTGTGCTCCAGACCCCTCACTAGGGAGGTGCTCAAGAAGTGTGTAGATGTGACGCTGAGGGACATGGTTAGCAGGCATGGTAGCAGCAGCAAGTTGATGGTTGGACTAGATATCCTTAGACATCTTTTCCAACCTTAATGATTATGATTCAAAGCATTGGGCACTCACAGAATCCAGCTGTCTACAGATGGCCTCAAAAGGATGCACGCCCTTAAGAATCTACAGTTTAAGAATCAAAATACCTCTTCAATCCTGTACAGGAGTAGCCAGCCCAGAATTTTACACTAACCATCATTAACCTATTGAAGGAGCCGCTTCTGCCTGTCAACTAGAAGAGAACTAAAACACAAAGCTGCTCAGCAATCCACACTGCAAGGAATTCTTTCACATTTTGATTTACATTTCACTGATATAACGTGGCTAACTATTACTTATTCATGTAACACTGATATCTCATAGATAACTCTATGATGATCTCTAAGGTCCCTTCCAACTCGCACGATACTGTGATACTGTGTGTGATACTGTAATAGTTCAATTTTAAGTACTAGCAACAAAAATCTGACCCTTAACCCATAGGGTTCTGAACTGCACAGTTTGGAGGGTTTCTACTTCTTGAATATGAATGTTGGGGGGGACGTTTAACTGCTTCTAATGAAAAGCAGTTCAAATGTTCTGTATTCTTTACTTCTAGTAAGAATAAATAGAGCATTGAAATTTGTTATTGATTGTTTGGTTACTTTCTACTTTAAACTGCTGATCCATAGCATGCACAGAATGGTGTTTCGCAATATCTGAGGGCCATTAATCTTATTTTACAGGACAATGGATGACATCAATATTCCCTGGCACACAGGGCGAGGTATTGTGCCAAGAACGTGTCATGCGAAGCATTAAGAAAATAGAATGCCACCATCATCCTTAAAGGTAGTGAAGTAAAAGAATTTAACAGCGCTTTCCAAAAGGAAAGGCTGAATTTAATAGCCCTCAAGAAAAAAAATAAATACAAAATACAGTGTAGAAGGTGTAAGAACATTAAGTGTTGAGATACAAGGCACTGATAGTAAAAGATGCATACATTACTGTGCCACGAGGCTGTTAGAAACAAGTGTCTCTACACTACAAGAGAAGAAGTGACATTGTACAGTAAAGAGCTCCAACAGAAGGAACTGTCTGTGGTAGCGCTCGTAAAATGGTAAAAACATTTCCCAGGTAAAACACAAGTTTGGCACTAAGTGAAAGCACTAGTTATAGTAGCAGCTTCAGGAGGTGGACCACAGCTTGTGTCCACTGAAGTAACTCAAATGAAGCAAGAGGAGGCAACATGTTTCTCAAACTGAAACAGAAACTAACTGCTTGAAAAGTAGCAACGATTGAGCAATTACATTTTCATTCTCGTTACTAGTCCGCATATTGCCAAGGCACTTAACTGTCAGGAAATGTTTCCAGTGTACAGCTGCTTACCAAAGCAAAACAAGTAAAGCAGTAATCCAAGGGTAGCAGCACTTCAACATGCATAGCAAAAATTAACTCATCGACTAGGTCTGAGTTTCAAATAAATAGCAAGTTGCAGAACAACTCCTGAAATAGACTGAATAGGTTGGGATGGTTAGGATTGGGCTTCACATGGACTTTGCTCAAACTGAACGCTACGTAACTCCCACAGCCCTGAAATAGGCAGTGAATACGAGTAATCCTTTATAAGAAGTAAGGACCTAGGAGTAAATTGGAAGCTTTGCATCAACTTGGCAGAAGTGAAAAAGCGTATGTAAATAAAGAAAGAAACCTATTCTAAAAACTGATTTTAAAAGAATGTTTTTAGAACACAATAGCTGTATGCCTGATTCCAGTTACTATGAAAGATTTTATTCGCCCTTAAAACCACCACCAAAAGAAACCCATCTTATTTACAGAAGATTCATGCTACTCCAACTACTTTGGTTTTGTAAAATAATACGTAATAAATCGCAATGACTCCCACAGACAGCATAAGGAGAAAGTGTTCAGACTATGATCCTTGCGAGTCCCTCCCAGCTCAGGATAGCCTATGATTCTATGACTGAATGGCCTCATGTCTCTTCAGAAGACATTTTCTAGGGAAGGAACTGTTAATTATTAAGTCAGCCACCATAGTACTTCAGGATCTAAAAGACACAAATATCTGTTGTGGTTCTCAGCCTCTGAAGTTTCAGTATTATTTGTTTCTGCAGTGCCACAGCTGCACGCAGCATTCTGCAGACTGCTGCTGAAGGAGCCGACAGCCCAAATTAAACACAACACACCACCATAAAACAAATCAGTCCCAAAAAGCACTTAAAGAGCTACTAGAGCTTCTAAAAAACCTGACATCTTCACTAGCTGTTCAGTTGCACTTCATATAGATAGATATCCCATCTTGGTGTCTGCTGCTGGAGGAAGACTTTCTTTTCAATCCCTGGACACGAGCTATGGAACTACATTTTGGGGCTGAGGAGGAAGCCAGTGTTGTAAGAAACAGGTAAGCAGGAAAGATGTTCAAAAACAACAGTACAGAAACTGCTGTAGAATGAAAGCCTCTGCAAAGTCAGTACCACATACACAGATGTTGATCCTGAAGTCACAAGACAAACTAAGAAGCAAATCAATTAATAAAAAGCAAAAAAGCAAGATGTAAGTCAGGAGACGAAATAATATTCCATGTGAGGAAAAACCCACACAAATGAAGTCATAGGAAAATGGGAGTCTGAGGGCAGGATTGGCATTAGTGCAAGGTAAGAGGCTGACATTATTCAGTAGAACGCTGAAAGGAAGGCAGGCCAATTTTAAGAGAGTGTCAGCTGCATTTAGTTCAGCATCTTGAGCATCAAGTGGGAAGTAAGGATGTGATTGAAAGACTTCAACTGTATTAATGTGTTAGAACTGCAGTCACTCACAACAGGACTTGGACAAAGAAGACATCAAGACAGAGCTCCAAAGGACAGAGAATTTATTCAAGATCTGATGAGTCTTAGTTATGTATAGAGACAGAAAAACATACTGAAGCCTTACTAGTCCACTGCATTTAGTGGGTATAAATGTAGTAATTCTACAGTTTGCTATCCGATAGGTAGCAATAACAATTTAAGATACATATATATATTTGAAGTAGTCAGATCTATTTCTTTCCATACTTAAGGAACTAGTCAGAGAAGACCAAGAACACCCAGAGCTGCAGCACATGCAATTCCCTGCCTGTCAAAACTTCACCTACTAAACGTGAAGAGGTTTCCAGGACACTGGAGCTAAATGACTAACACCTACAGGAGCACTAAGCCATACCCACCATGGGAACAGAAAGCATCACAGCAGTCTTGCACTGTAGGATCACAGGAACCACAAGACAGTAAAACAAAGACATCTGGACATTCACCTGGGCCTGGCAGAGAGCCCAGAGCTACTGCTGGTTCAGTGCTCAGCTCTAAGCAAGAAACTTCAGTGGGAGAAAGAAAATACTCTGGAGGACCATACTTGAAGGCTTCTGAGGCTACACAAACTTCTTATCTCCAGCATTCTAGACTCTCATTTTCCTCTTCTCTTAATAGTATAGATGCAACATCCAGCCTTCCTTTCTCCTGAATGAATTTCTTGTTTTACATCCGTGGAAGAGGCTTAAAAAAAACCCTAGAAAGACAGCAGTGGTTAACGATGTTGTTTTCACACAGTCTCTGTTGTACAACAGCACCATCCAGCTGTCAAACAAAAAAATGAAACAATTCACCAGCGCGATCCAGATTTAGTTTCGTACCACCAAAAATTAAGACTTAAAGCTAGTAAACAAAACCCACAAGAAGTCTTCCCCCTTCCACATGAATTGCATTGGTCCTTTACGTTTTGTTCCTGTGTTAATGCATAAGACTGTGTACTTGCTTTAGTGAAGCAAGGAGTCCAACCCAATTTGTTTCTGCCCTCTAAGTCTGGTGGTCTACTACTTACCTCAGTGCTTGATGTGTAGAATATCAGCTCTCAGACATGAAGAAGAGACCATTACCTTCGGCTCACAACCAAAGACAGCTAACCACACCACAAAAACTAACCAAAAAAACCTGTTTCGTAAATAACAGCTTACGCTTTTGCTGTCGTAATTTACCACTCCTCTGCCTCAGAAGTGAAACTAGGAATGATAACCTGAAGTGAATGGAAGAAAATAAAGACTCAGACTTAATTAATGGATTACAATGAGAGGCATTATGACAAAACTTCTTGCTTCCCCAGATTTCTTCCAAAAAATATAAGGCACATGAATACACATAACTGAATAAGCAACATCCCCCACAACAGATGAATGTTATTTGAATGAAATGCTTAAAGTCGCTGCTTACACCGTCATTGCTTCTTCATCAAAAAAGATCAGGCTTGCCATAAAACCTAAAAGGAACTTACCTTGTATGTCCACCGATGCCTTTAGTTTGCCCTGCAATCCCATATTTTTGCACTGTGAAATAGTTCCAGCAGGGAATACATCTCTTCCTCCAACTCCCTGAATTCAAGTCCTAGTTCTCCAGACGCAGGATAGCAGATACCCTGAACTGCCACACGCCAACCACCCTTTCAGAGAAGGAAAGGAGCAGAAACTTCCCCAGGAAACATTAGCAGGAAAAGAGTGGAAATGTAAAAAACCCACTAGGAATATGGCTATTCTTACACTCGCATCTGAAAGAAAAGCTCAGGATACGTGAGACAGCTTTAAGAAACTTGAACTCATGAAAGAAAACATATTTAAGTACAAGTCCAGTACCGGAGTGCAGCACAAACAGCAAGCACTAGAATAGTAAGTAAAGCCATAAAAGCAAAGACACCATGCCTAAAGATGTAGCAAAGGTGCCAAATGACAAACTTGTGCCAAGTGGGAGAGAAGGTAAGCTCACACAAGCAAAGCAGCAAGACCAGAAAAGTCCAGATATAATCAAAGAAGACAGCCAGCTACCCAAAACTCAGAGAGCAGGAGGATTAAATAGAGACATGGCCAATGAAGAAGTAGTACCATTAAGCCTAACTAATGAAAGCAAGGAATTCTCCACTCAGACGGAGAACACGGGATCTTCAGGAAGAGCTGTATTAGAAAGTCATTGCAGAACTAGATCATTAGGGCAGAGAAAGAACAAAGTTACTAGAAAAATGTTGGAACTGGAACAGACTAAAAACGTTCAAACTACTAAACAGAAGAATTCGTGCCAAACTGGAAAAAGCTGCTAAATGGGGGACAGTATTGAAACAATTTAGAAGTGGTGGGCAAGGTAAAGCCTTTGAATCTAGTATGGAAGCTTCTCCTCAGCACCAAACAAAAACACAATCACTGACTGCAAAGTCTGAATTTTAAGTAGAGTCAAAATAATCCAAAATAAAGAATCTCATGATCTTCCCTGAAGAAGGTCTACTTCGCTTGCCAGGAACACACAAGAGAACTTATGACATGGTTTGGAGGCCAGACAGCTATTCTCAGAGAACTGCGCGCTCAAGAGGCATAGAGTTACACTCTTTCCAGTAACAAAAAGGGCACGATCAACTCGCTTCAAAACTCAGGTATAAAAGGAGAGCAGCCAGAAAGACAGGAGTAAAAGTAGATCCCATTAGTTACTAGCTGGTCAGATGGCGAGGGGGAAGGTGAAAATAGCATAAAACTGCTGCTAACATAGAAATAGGCCTTGAGTGGAAAGCAATGAGACAAGCCAGACAGAGAGAAAAACAGGAAGCTATGAAGTCTTTCCAAAACAGTCTAAATAGAGAGACAACACTTTTACACCATCTTCCAAGAGGTCAGCCAGAGTTCTGCCAACTTAATCGCAGTATGTCTTAAAAGGTTTTCACATGGAACTTGAGCTCACGATAGTCGTTTTTCCATCTTACCAAAGGGTGTCATTTCAAATATTGAAGGTAAAGAAAACAAGCGTTTCTAGACAGCAATCTGATTACACTTAATGGCTGCCCAGTTTAGATAAGGAATCAGTCTTAAGACTGGAGTAGCCTATTCGAACTGAGCTTTGTAGTCTTGTATGAGTAAGCATTTCCAAACCCAGGGCTTCAGCTGTCCAGAGTTGGATAGCTGTACTATAGTTAAACCTGCTATGTCACTCCAAGTGCATGTTTACATGCCTACAAAGTCCCCAACCTCCTCCAACAGCCAAGTATCTATTTACTATCCACCAAAGGTACAATTCAGCGGAGACAAGTTCAGTTCCATCTTCACCAACCTCTCTAACCTTGTACCAAGCAAAGCCTGCACATCTGATTTATAGCAACCTTCTGCTATACACCGATGAAGAGCTGTAAGCTTAATGACAGCCTGTTGGATTTGGGATTTTAGTTCGTGAATAGTGTTATTTAAAGAAGGGACACTGCAAACAACTCGTGAAAATAGTGATAGGACTACCCACGATAAGCTTAGAATATTAGTCAGAATAGCTATATACAAGAGATTCTCCACATACTAGTCCTTTACTAGTCTTTCTAAATTTACTCAGCCCTTAAAACTTACAACTGTCAGAAAAGTTAGAATTGCAAATCTTAGGAGCCGTTAGTATTTCACAGCATGTTAGCTTCTACTTCCAAGGACCCTGGACGAGTTGTGTTGGTGCCCATGTCTTTTAGTGAGACACTAAACGCCAATGAGGAAGAATACAAACAGAACCCAGTCCTATCTTAGAAAGCTCACACACTTCAAAACTTAAGAGCTTACTTTAATCCAAGATATGGCAACATTGAAGTCCAGTTTACAAGAGGGCAACCAGATGCTGACAAGTCTTCGTATGTACAGTGAACACAGTAAAACAATGCCAGTTTGTAGTCAGTACGGCTTCTCTACAGATTCCAAGATTTTCTTTCTCTCCTCTGCTGAGGGCATCTCCGGTTTCACACCACTTCTTTTCCTTTGCATCATAATGTCATGCTGAAAATAGAAGAAAGTAAGCATGAGAAGACATTTCTCAAAAGTCTCTGCCCCTGAGCTCCCACTGAAAAAGATCCTTCAACAGACGTCCTCTTATATACAAGGAGCCTGATATTCTAGATCTGATTAGCCGACAACTAAACGTACTAGTATTTAACTGAAGCTATCTGATAACTCACCTTGCAGCTTCACATTACAGCATTCCCATGACACAGACTACTATGCAATTGTCTGTAAACAGGTGGGATCTTTTTTTTTTTTAGGTTTATACAAGTATTTAAAGGCATAAGCTAAAAGACTATTACGGTGGCATAAGGACTAAAGATAGCAGAGAACAGCTGAATTGCATGGGATCGTGTCACCTGTATCCATGTGCACCAGAAGTGCCCAGTTCCCCATAATCCTTTCCCACTGAAATACAGGACAAAAAAACCACTAAGATCACCGCCAAGTATCAAACTTGCTTAAGGTTAATCTTGCTTAAGGGTTATCTTAGGTTGAAACAAACACGAGCCAAAATAACAAAACCAGATCAGCTTGGCTTGCCTAACTTTCTTCACACAAATTTAAAACAACTTACTGACAAAAAGTATCTGACTAAGTTAGAAGGGAATACACTGCAAGAACACTGACTCACAATTTTTGGAGGGTAAGCTTAAGTCTTCCGGCAGCACATACTAAGTATTTAGGAATCTAGCATCTCCACGTGAGCATAAGAACAACAGTAGAAAGCGCCACAGTCCCAAGAGTTCAGAAAGCACTGTCAGAAATAACGTACTTAAAATAAGGAGTAAAAATTAGGAAAAAATTGTATCTATGGTGCTTAAGAAAACCTGCTTACCCAGAATTTCCTGCAGTTTTTGTACTTCAAAAAATAATCAGTACACATATCCTTTTTATAGTTGTTGTCATCCATACATTTTCTAGAGGCGTCTGTTTCCTTTAATAGGAAAAACAAGCTTCAGAGCTGAGAGAATTGACTGTACGTGGGGTCTACAAATTCTAGTGAGTCTCAGAATATCTATGAAGATAGCGGACGGCTTCTCAGATGAAAGGACTGTATCAAAGGGAACATCTACCAAAACAGATAATCAGTAATCCTCGAGAAATTGGAGATTGCAGCAAACATTAGTACTCCTTAAATAGTAAGGAGAGCATCCACAAAGTACTTCTTTACAGAAATCCACTGTATAACCCATAAAAGAATATTAAGATTATCCATCGACTTGGTCTAACCGGGATTTCAGACTGGTTTTACAGACGGAACAATAAAGCAGTAAGTTGTATTACACCCATTTGTAAGTAACTACTGGTCATTACTTCATACATATTTTACAATGCATGTTTACAATGTCTTCTCCCATTTTCAGGCTCTAAGAAACAATTCAATGCATGCTACCGATGGAGGAGTGCTACCAATAACGCAATTTCTAGAGGAATTCCTTTTGCATTTTGACCTAAAAACATACAAACAGAAATCCCAATTTGATGATCTTACCGCTATGCAAGGATTTCTGTCATGATCTCTAAGCTGCTGTGCATACTTGGGCATTCTAGACACTCGCACCTTGGCTAGAAACAGAAGAGAAACGAGTTAAGTATCAGCTTTTAATAGTGACAGAATATTCAGTTTGAGCTTCAGCATCTAATAAAAGACTTCAGCACTGCACGCAAACAGGTTTTGTGGGTTGGTTTCTTACAAGATTTTTTTGTTTGTTTTTCTTTAAGTGAGCTGCTTTTGTGAAATTCCAAAGCTCCAACAACAAGACGGCTCAGACAAGTTTAGCCTATCACCAAGACTGCTTGCTCCTAGATAAGTTCCTTCAGAGAATGGAGCCACTCTTTTACTGGATTATCACACTGAGAAAGCAAACGTCTGGGAGAAACATTTTTGTGGAAGCTCTTCAAACCAATACACTTGAGAAACCTCAATGAATACAGCAGGGGAACAGATCTGTGCCTACTCCTTAGCTGGATCCCATCACACATATCCACATGCACAGAAGCGCCCAGCCTTCCTGCTGCACCAGGCAAACTAACAAAGAGAAATTACTTCATTGTAAAGAGGACCAGATTTCCCTATGCCAGCCAGATCAGCTCGGATCACATTTTTCACCAATCCACTGCTTTGACACAAGCTCTAGGAACTGTAAGCTGAAGAGATTCCAGCACAAGTAACCTACACTGATCCGAGATGAGGGTGTCAATAAGAGCAGCAGACCCTCCTTACTGCTCCCCATGCGTTGCCTCCAGCACAGATGTGACCATGCAGGTATTTGTTCCAGATAGAACAGTTCGAAGCAGAAATACAAACTAACTTGATCAAATGCTTACTTCAGCCAATGCGAGCAGAAATACAGGACTGAGGAATAAACACCTTTGCGAACAAAGTGAATTACAGATATCCTTGCTCAACCTTATTTAGCTTAGAGATACAGCTGCAGTTTGAGCTCAAGCTTCTTTCTGTTCACGTTGGAGACTAAGAACCACACAGCAACGGAGAAAATCCACCTTTGCTTGATATCACTTCCAAAAAATAAGCCTAACAAACTAACTACTCTCATGAACTCACACAGTACTTTAAAGGAAGGTTCTTACTTGGTGAAGAAGGAAGCTATTCCACAGGAGCAAGCCTTAGAGTTTTATCTCCTGTGAAACTGCATTCACGAGGCACTTGAACTATTTTCTGCACTCCACAGCAAACAGCATCAGGAGCACCTCTGGCATTCCCTAAAGAACTGCCCAGGGTCTGAGGTGCCTTAACAAGCCAGGCAAACGCTAACTTCCGTGAGCGCAAAATGATCTGGATGAGAAACCTCTGTCTGAAATGGAACTGCACACATGCAGCACAGCAGCAGCATCCCACCGTGAACGCTACCAAAGCTTCTGAAAGCGTTCGGAGACAGACCGACTTCAGCCCAGCACACCTCACCGACCTCACCGCTCGCTACCCAGACTGCTGTCGCCACGTTCAGTTTAACCACACCGCCAGAGTCCATCCCCGCACGGGGCAGCGGAGCGCAGCGGACCCACTTCACAAGCACTCAGGTCAGGTTCCCCCGCACGCACGCCTCTCCCCCTCTCTAAAGCGTTTTCAGCCGGGTAAGGGCAGGCGGGTCACACCGGAAAGCCGCCTTCGCCCGAAGCGGCAGCCGGGCAGGAAGCTGTCCCCCACCGCCATCCCCTGCTATATGCGGGCTGCGGCTCCGAGCACAGCCACCGTCAGCGGCCCCTGTTTGAGCACACCGGCAGCCGCGAGCCACGCCAGGCAGAAAGTTACTCGTCGCCGGCGCTCTTTAACCCTACGGCTCCGTCAGTCCACCGGGATCCGCGCTATTTCCTTAAACACGCGCATCGCAGTTATTAAGCAGCAAGCCGCGGAGCGAAGCTCGCACGCGAAGCCCGCAGCCCTTTATCGCTGTAACACCGGGCGGGAGGCTCCAGCCGCGCCGGCCGTAACGGAGGGCCGCGGGCCTGGACGGCGCTGAGGGCGCGGGCAGCGGCGGGGCCCGAAGAGCCGCAGGCCCGCAGCGCGGCGCCCCGCTCCCCCCGCCCCGCGGGCAGCCCCGGCCCCACCTGCCGCCGGAGCGCCGCGCCCGACCCCGCCGCCGCCCCCGTCCGGCCCCGGCGCCGCTCGGCCGTCGCCCGCGGAACCGAGCGAGCCCCCGAGAACGGGGGAGGGCGACCGGCGCCCGGCCCGCCGGCGGCACTCACCTCCGTCCCCGGCCGCGTCCGCGGGAGCCCGAGGCGGGAGGGGGACAGCCCCGTCTCCAATTCGAAAGACGTCAGCGGCTCGGGCAGAGCGCTTAAGTACGGGCGCAGCCTACCCCGCTCCCGGCCTCGCGGCTCCCCCCGGCCCAGCGCCGCCGCCGCCCACGCCCCGGCGGCTCTGAGTGGCGGGGCCGGGCGGCCAATGGCGGCGGCGGCGGGCCCGCCCCGGCCTTGAGCGGCGCCTCCTTCCACCAACGGGGCGGGCGGCGCGGGCCGCAGGCGCCGGCGGCGGGGCGCGGCCGCGGCGCTGAGTGACGGGGGGAGGCGTCCAACCCGCGGTGCGTGTGGGCGGCGGGCGGTGTGGGCGCGGCGTGTGCGGCAGGCTGGGCTGCACCGCAGCGCATACACTACAATGGCTGCTGGAAGGACGGGAAAGCAAACAATTTCCAGGCCCGCCGCGTCCAGCCCGAAATATGGGGAAAAAATTACAGAAAAATCGGAGAACACTGTAAAGGGTGGAAACGGGGCGCAGAGGGGATGCTGAGGCTCCCGCGGTGAGTCTGCTGCGGGTTTGGGGGGCAGGCGCCGGGGTTTAGCAGGGAAATATCAGGGTTATTTAAATTATGAAGGGGGAGGAGGAGAAGGAGGGGGGAGAGGAGCGAGGAGCGGCGAGCGGCGAGGAAAAGTTGGTGTTAATCATCCCCGCGTCCATCCTTCTCCCCCCGCCGCCCTCTGCTCCCACCGCCCCGCGCCGGACCCCCCCCTTCCCTCCCCCCCCCCCCCCCAACCCCCCCCCACCTCGCCCCGGAGGGGGGGAAAAAAAAAAACAGGGGAGGGGAGGCGAGCGCTGCCCCCCGCCCTCCTCCCTCGGAGGGAGAAAGCGATGATTTTCGGCAAAACCTCTCTCAGGAGTTTCCTCCACTCCTCCCCTCCCTCCCCGCGGCGCTCTGGTGGTTCGCGAGAGAGCGGGCGAGGCAGCGCGCTGCCCGGGGCCGGCGGGAGGGAAGGAGGGAGGGCGCGGGGTGCCCGGCGCGGACCCCCGCCGGGGCCGGGGCCGGGGCAGGAGCGGGAGCCGCGCGGCCGCCCCCCTCCCCTCCTCGCCCGAGCCGAGCCTGTGCTGCGAAGGCAGTGACAGCGGCGAGAGCGGCGAGAGGGAGCGGAAGACATTAGAGGCGGCGGTGCCGAAAAATGAGGGAAAAAATTAATATAAATTCGCCCCCCGCCTCAAAGCGGCCGAATTTCGCACAGAAATTTCCCCCGCGGACCCGGCTACCCGGAGGGGGTCCCCCGGCCCCGGCGGCCGCCGCTTTGGGGGGTATCCGGAGCGACTTTGGGGCGCTCGCCCCCCCCTTCCCCTCGGCTTTTTGGACAAAAGTGGTTCTTTTTTTCGGGGTAAAGCAACGAATTTGCCCGCTCTCCCCCTCCGAGTGGCCCGGGAGCCTTTCCCTGCCCCATCGGCTTGTGTTGGGAGCACAGTGCGGAGCCGAGGAGCGCCGAGCCGGGCTGCGCTGGGGAGGGGGATCGCTAACTGAAAGCAGGAGAGATCCGGAGAGAGAGAGAGAGAGAGCAGGGACAGCTTGTTGTCAGTATCATAAACAACCAAAATGGAGGGAGAACTGAGGCATATAACAAAATAAAAATCAGAAAAAAAATGCCAAAAAATACCTAAAAATCGGGGCCGCTCCCCCTTTTCCCCCTCGAGGTGACAGAATAAAACCCGGGGCTTCCCGAGGCCGTTTTCGGGTTTCAGGGAGCAAGGAGTTAATATTTATTATTTTTTTTTTGTTGTTGATGAATTCTTTGGGAAGGCAAAAGCCTCCTCTCAGTCGCCACCGACAATGGGGGAAACGTGAAAATCCCTTTCGGGAGGCAGAGGTAGGGGGAGATGGGAGTGCAGAAAGTGCACAACTTTGGGGCAATGCGCAGCGATCCCAGATAAGATAAATGCTGCATGTGCTGCTGGATAACTTCCCTTTTTAATGCTTTTCGGGTGTTTCGGGGGGGGTCGGGTGAGGGGGGGGGTGGGTGGGTTGGAGGTGGGGGCTGCTCTCCTTTTCTCTGCCTTCTTTTTCTGTCCTTTTTATGATTATTTTTTTCGGAGCGGAATGCAGTGCCTTTGTAGTGTCACTTTCCTGATCTAATTAGGATGTGTGAGGCAAAGTGTAAACCTTTCCGGTTTATGAAGTGCGTTTTCGTTGCCTTTCAATCTCGAGTTTTCCTGGTGGCTCCCCTCCTCTCTTTTAAACTGGATCCTGCGGAGCGGTGTGGGGCTGAGGTAATGCTCCACGGGGAAGGCTCTGTGCTCCAGACAGGCACCCCTCCTGCTCTGCCCGTTGCCCTGCCTGCCACGTCCCTTCACCTGTCTGCGTCCCACCAGGCGGGCGTTCTGCGCTCCCCTCCTTGTGTTTATATGAAAGGAGGATGCCTCATCTCGCCTCACGTTGAAGTTAATGCGAAAGTGCTGCTGATGTTGGTTCCACGTGGGATCAGGGCATTTTAAAGAGACAGCTTCTCTTTTCCTATGGTTCTCAGCACCTCTGCCCGTGGCAGAGGGATGGTTCGTTGGTTGGGTGTTTTTTTTTAATGGAAAGGTATCAAATCAGCCCCGGTCTGAAAAATTAACCATAGATAACAGGGGGAAATGCCCAGATTCGTTCAGATCGAAGCGGTTCGGTTGAGCGTCACGAGGCTTTTCTTGGTGTGTTCACGAGAAGGCTGTGTTTTGGAGAGCTCTTTTTGGAGTGGGTGTTGCAGGAATGGAGGAGTCCCACGTTGTTACATTAAAACCTGACCTTGCTGTGCTATCTGCGAGCTCCCTGGGAGGAGACCCATGTGCGCAGCGCTGTTTCGTGGCTCTTTCCTAGGAGCTGCAAAGTGCATTATTTTCACCGCAAGTAAGTTCAAGCGTCGTTGGGGACACCTGAGTTTGTTGAACAGCATTGCGGCCCTTGTTGTGCGCCGAAACCATCTGAGCGGTTCCAAAAGGTTTTGAGAATGGTGCGAAGAACTGTAGGTTTTAATTGGCAGAATGAGGGGCTTTTTTTTTTTCACCAGCACACCTTGGCCGTGTAATCACATCACTTGGGAGAATCGCCTCTGGCTTTGGTTAAGGAAAGGAAAAGTCATCCTAACCGAGCTCTGGTTTCATGGTGTATGGATGCATCTGAGTGTGCACGCGTCCTATTCGCGTCCGTTCGGGCTGCTATGGGTTTTTCACTCAGTTTTTAACTTGAAAAGGTTGAACCGTGGCGATGCGAAACGCTCTGCTCCTTTGGATGGTCGCCTGTGGGTTCTGATTTTCAGGAAAACAAGGTATTTTAAGGAAATCAGCATCGCCTCTGAAGGTGGCGATTGGGTGTTTCCTTTGCACGCGCTTTGCTCTTGCGGTCCGTGTTTGCTACCGGGTTAGAAACCGAACACAGGTATGGGGTTTTGGATGAGGGAAGATGGTGCGCTCAGCTTGTAAGGAGGCTGCTGGAGCAAATGTTTGCTTTGAACTTCTGGAATTTGAATATCAGTTGTGGCAGCCCTTTGTGTTTGATAGCATGTGTTCGCAAATGGTCCGTACCTTCCTTGCAAGTGTGACCAAAGAGCTGTTGTACAGTGGCTGTTGACTGGGGCAGCCTTGTGGTCGGAGATATTTTGGAAGAAAGCTCCAACTTTTTTCCACTGAGTCACAGTTGTGAAAATTAAATCACATCGGCTACTCCTAAGCTCAAAAAAGGAGCTCGTTAAGGAAAGGGAGATTAATCAGTTTGTGTAAAGGAATGAAACTGAACGTATTTCCGCAGCTGTCTTTTGTGGGTGAGAGATCTTATTTTTGTTCGTGCTTCAAAATTCCTTCCCAAACTCTTTTTTTTTTTCACACCGATCTCTTCTTTTTATAGGCTGTGAGGGTTCTTTGTCCTGAAGTTTGTAGGAAGCTGATAAATGAATAGCAGTACACTGCGTGGTGGTGTTTGGTTGTTTTTAATGTACCATGGCAGGGAGCAGTGGCTGCACAGAACCAAGTGCAGGGAGCTCGGTGGTGGTGCTGAGAGCAGTATTTAAGAGCTCTTAAAACAGCACATCTGTGACAGTCAGTGTGAAGCATTAAAGATGTTACAGCCTTTTCAGCTCCTTCAGAGCTCCTGAATCATCAATTTGGTGATGCTGAGGATACGTATAGATGCCCATCCTAGCGATAGGACAGAAACACATGTCGTAGGGGATGGCTCTTGACCTACAGCTATGCATTACAGAGTAAATTCAGTGTATCCAGCTGTAGCACAAAACTCAGGACATAGGAAGGAGGAAGGTTGTTCTCACAGAATTTGATGCTCTTCTGAAATGGATTCACTTTTAAGCTGTAATCCGGGTGATGAGGACAATAGGAGTAGATCAATGTTATTTTACAAATGGAAGCACACTCTTTTTGTAGAAAGCTGAATTCTCACAGGGATGATGGGGGTGTTATAATAAAAACAGAAGTAATTCTCCAAGCTCCCTTACTTGTAAGAGTTGAGCTGATCTTCCCTATTGCGAGTTGCTTTGGTTGTATGTGATTTGCTTCATTTTTTCATGAGTTTTTGAAATTAAATCACCCGAAGGAACCAATACTGTGGGGCAGTTGTTGGTAAAACTACCCGAGTTCCTGCTGGTGAAGTGGGGAGCTGGAAATGTATTGAAACCCTACTTAGCTATTTATCAATCCTATTCAGTAGTGTTTAAAAGTTAATAACTTCAGTATTCCACAGCAGTGCAGCAAATACAGGGATGTGAACTGACACGTATTGAACTTCTCGTGAGCGCTTGGTTCAAGCCTATTTCTTGATGCGTATGTTTTACATAGTAATTAGCCTGAAAAAAAAAAAAATGAGTTTTCCAACGTAGAACTTTGAGATTTAAATTACAAAAAACTTTGGAAAAGCGTGTGGAATTCCAAAAGTCCCCATATCCCAAGTGCAGCCGCCCCTAATGGTCGTCCATCTGCACACGTAGGCAGTCAAAATGGTGCCCTTCAGTCCCCTCCTTCGAGGGCAGCGCATGTGTTTTAGAAGCAAGGGGTTAAAGGGGGCACTACTCCCACCCTTAATAAACCTCTGTTTGTAACTGTTTCAGGTTGTTTTGTTAAAAGGGATGTTTTATTTCGCTCTAAAACAAAGTTTCTGCAATTTGTCAGTAACCTCTGGTTTACTGAAAACTGGTACCTGTGAGCAGGCAAACACCTCTAGGGAGGGTTCTTAAACAAGTTTATCTGTTTACCAAGGGAAAATATTCTGGAAAATGTGAAGTATGTTGCAGCACCGAGCCCATTCTCAATGCAGTGTAGAGCTAAAAGGAGCTAGCAGCCACCTCCAGCACAGGGACAGAGTGCTTGCTTTCAATGAGGGGTACTCCAGCTACCTGCAACTAGCGAGGCTTTAGCTTGCATGGCACTTGAAGGAAAGGTGCAGGATCTGTCTGCTGAGCTGCTGAGCATCTTTATCCAATTACCAAATGTTTAGGTAGCCTTAAAAAACTGTTTAAAACTAATTCGAATATGAGAGCGAAGCAACATTTTTCTGTCGATCAAACGTAAAATGTTTAAATTTCTGAAGCGTCGGGGGGGGTTTTTTCTTGCTTTCACCTGAGCATTTTGATGATGAGGAATTGTGTTTCTTTCCTGAGCATCGAAAAATCACGTCCAGAATTTAATTAAATTTATATTGATTTTTCTAAATTGTGCAAACTTGTAACTGGGATGTGAAACATATTGATTAGCCCTGGGCAGAACCATTTGCTCAGCTGCCTATATTTCATTCTTAACTTCCCAAGGAGCGTAGCAGCCCTCTGCCTGCAATGGGGCAGCTGCCAATTACTGATGAATTTTAGGTGAACCGTTTTCCACCAAACATCAGATGTGAAAAACTCCAATTGTATGCAGAGTTCTAAGAACCTGAGGCTAAATACAACCAGTGACCATTAGTGTGAGGCTGAGTTTGGTTTAAACAGGCATGTTGAGGTATTCCTTGTCTGCTTTCAGTGTCGGTGTTTCCTTATTGTTGTCTTATAGGGATGAATTGGCCGAAATTAACCAAATTATATTTAAAAGATTTTTTTACGGGAGATAACGTGCTTTAGGAGAAAAGTTGTAAGTTATAAGCGATGGGGCCTTCTCACAGAGTGTATTAAAATTGTTAGTATTAAAATGGACCCCGTGTGTCTTATAAATGGTTATTTTAGGGTCGTGGCATTGCAGTATGTGGCAGTGAGTTGAGAGGACAGCATTTGTGCAGAGTTGACAGCAAAGAGTGGGAAAGCTGAAATAGTTCTTCTTGTATCGAAGGAATAAATCCATTTATATGCTAGCCTTCTTTGTTGTAACTTCTGCTCCTTTTCTAACTCGTTGACTGCTCAGGTTGTAGAGATACCTTGTCAAATACATCAAAAACCGTGGCCAGACTGATGGGCTCAGTTGCACATGCTCAGCCCTGGCAGTTTTGTAGGCTTGTAGGGGCCAGAAGAGAGCAGAATGCATCCTGATGTGTAGCGTTCTTCTTTGTTTGTTTGTTTGTTTAAAGGCAAGAAAATGGAAAATATATCTCTATATATCTGTCTATCCAGCACTGAACCAGTGTAAAACCAAAAAGTGAGACAGATAGAACAAATCAGCATAGACAAGTGTGGCTATAATGCACAGAGCAGTAACTCAAAACTCTGAGTTAAAATAGCTCCAATCAGCTTTGAGGAGCCAAGTGGGAATCAGGAAAGTAAAACCTAGAATTGCCATCAAATGCAATTAAGAAATAACGGTGTAATGGAACTTGGAAAAATGCAAGAAGTGTCTGTTACAGTAAACTGAATTGTTATAATCTTCTTTTGCACTTAATGTGCTAAATTCCTCTCTCAGAGGAAAATATCCCTAGAAATCAGATTAGAAAGTGTTTAAAAGGAATTATTTGTCAAAGTGTTGGGGTTTTTTTTAATTACTATTATAATTATTTTTTTTTACTGAAGTTACGATAACTAATAATAATCTCCTCCGTGCCTCTATTTGTTTTATTGATTTAACTTTATTTCCTATCATTTAACCATGTGGGTTGCATGCAGACTGTATCTTTGCTACATACAGTACAGGTAATTTACCTGCCAGCCCGACACTGGCACTAATTTCACTCTGAAAGCTTCTCTGTGGTTGCGGTCACCTTACACCACTGAGAGTGCCAAATCTGAAGTATTCCTCAAGAATCGAGGTGTAGGTGGTTGGTTTTGTCTCATTCACATATCAAACAGCAAGGAAAATGTCAGAAAGCTTATCTTCCCTCTTCACTCATTGAGTATGTATTTGTATACTACGGGATATCAGATTTACTAGTGCCTGAGTACTTTAAAAAGCCCTGCAAGTCATCTGATTCTGAATTAATGAGATCTCATTACACTAAATGTTTGAACAGCAGAAAAACCCTCTATGTAAATGAGATGCTGCTGGACCAAGTGCTTGTCACTTCCCATCAGGCTGTTGTGTGATGTTTCCTTCAAATATGTCCGCATATTTGAAGGAAACATCTGGCTGCTGGGGAGGAATGTCATGTCTTTTGAATCAGTTGCAATATAGGAATCTTTGTTATTGAAAAGAGGCATTTTTGAAAAGAAACCAGCGATCTTATTACAAATAAAAGAAAAAGAAAAAAAAAATAGAAAAAAAAAAAAAAGAAAAAAAAATAGAAAAAAAAAAGAAATAGAAAAGACCAGAAGGAAAGATTTCTGGCTGCTTACTATTAAATTTCAATCAAGCCTGTATAGTTAGCAATAAAACGTTTACGAGTTTGTAAATGTTAATTTTCTTCAAGCTCTTACTGTCATGCGTGGGATTTTCATTTATCCTAATTGTCCATTTTGTACAGCTTCACAGTCAGTCTGTACTTGTCACATTGAGGTACAGATGAGGTACAAGTATGTAAAACTAGAAATCACCTATTGCTATTTTGGTGTTTCTATAAAATGATACACCGCAAAGGTGTGCATTTCTGGTGTTAACTACCTGTTATCAGTTGCTGGTGCTCTCGCCCTCGCAAGTGTTGTAAGAAGAATGAGTATGAAACTGAAATAAAACCAATGTAAAATCCTTGTGAGGTTCTGTACTTTGCTTAAAAGGCAAATGCAGACATTGTTCAAGCTTAGTTTGTTCTCTGGAAGCTATTGTGGTCAATACAAGCATAATTTGCTTCATCTAGGATGCTAAGAAGCTGTGAGCCTCGTAGCTTAGGGAAGAGCCTCGGCATAGCTGATCACAATAGATGCCAGTTAATTTGAATCTAGGTTGTTGTTTTTTTCCCCCCCCTCTCTGTTACTTGACAGTTTTCTTTGATTCTTCTGAATGCTGGGATTGTGTTTAGGCTAAACCACTTCTAATTATACCCCAGCACAAACATATAGCTTATGGCTATATTTTAATCAGTTTCAGAAAAAGTAATAAAAATATTATTGCATATGCCAAAGGATGGTGTTGCTACATGCTATTTTAAATGGTGTTTAAGTATGGTTATAAGCATACCAGTACAATGAAATCAGTTCCATTCCTAAATAACAAAGTTATATTATTTGTTACTTAAAAAAAGCTACTGAGAATCATAATATATTAATTATCCTAATTATTTGGGCTGTTTTTAATATGTGTTGAAATAGCTTTAAAAAGTATATGTGAAATATTTACATCAAACTAGTTTAATTTCTCATTACTTGTAAAACATACGTTTCCCAGTTGTAACTTTTTAAAGAGGTTTTGTCTTACCTGTGCAAGCATATCCTTTCCTTTTGGTTTCAAAATCCAGTTCTTTCATCTGTTTTAAACCCATCCATTCTGCTGAGATGAATCTGCGTCTCACAAAGCATTGATATCGATCCTTTTTGTGCTACAGAAATAGTGTTGAGGAGGGCTGTGAAATGAACTTCTGCTGGTGATGCTGCAAGTGTAATGAGTAGAATGAGGTGGAAAACTTAATCATGGTGGTATCTGAATGATGAGGATGAATGAACAGACTGAATGAATGTTAGACTGACCTGTGAGGAAGAGTTGCTGGGTTCTGCAGCCTCGTAGCACTAATCAAATTGGTGATGAATGGTATCGTAAGAAATGCTCAAACATGCTGCTAGCGTGAATCATAGGAGGCAAACAGGAATCTAGATCATGCTTTCGGAAATGGGAAGCTATGAAGTCAGTTTCTTTGAAAAATACTGTTTATAGAGGTATCCCCTGTAGTGTAATGTTATTTCACCTTCGAGAACTTGACCAGTTCAGAATATTTGAGGACAAGAAAGTTAAGTCTGCCTTGAAGCAATAATTTCAGTTTCCGGTACAGTTTCTATCTGTGCCTCGTGTAAAGCAAACTTCATGTCCTCACTGCACTGAAATATTTGTACTGAAAGAAGTGTGTTCGAGAAGCTTTAACTGTGTTGATTAGTAGTTCGTTTGATTGGAGCAGAAAGGTGCTTCGGGTTGGGGAGGTTGAGCGTGCGATGTTGATTACCATTTTTCTGTAGTTGTTAAGCCTAGTAAAGACACCGGATGTAAGGATCTTTTCTCGAGCCCCAAGTGAAAAGAGAGATGTGGTCAAGAAGGGGCTTTGATGGCTGGAATTGCTGGCCCTCAGTCTCAGTAAATACTTGAGTCGTATGAATTCACTGTGTCAGTGGTACAGTCAGGTTGCAGCCTTGAAACTCGTAACATGTTTGGCAATCGTGAGGTGAACCTCAGAGTTTGTTGTTAGACAGACCCGAAAGGTTTTGTCTCAGGAAGCGCTTCAGTAGTGTGCTGGTTTTTCTTTTCCTGGTGTGTGTAGTTTTCACCAGGAATGAAGCCTTAGGAAGTCTCCCTTCTTGGAGCAAACTCTCAAAGACTTTGGAGATGTCATAAACCTCTCTTTGGGGCTATTCCTTGTATAGTTTTAGCTGTTAAACTGTTCTTGAAGGTAAAATAATCTTTCCTTCTAGGCTTTCAGCCTTTATCAGCAAGGCAGCAGTTTGATATCCTGCAGTGGTTTTATCATAAAGGTTTTCTGTAGATAGGTTAACAGAAGACCTTAAAGGCGGCAGAAATCAGCTATCCGTTCGCAAATGCTCTGAAACTGTTGTGTGGTGGTATTTCAATGATACTTGTTTCATTGAGATAGGAAGATGTGTAGTTTGGAGAAGATGGAGCATTAACTCATGCCTCAATTTTTCCCCAAATACAAATAAAAACTTGCCACCATTTTTGCTGCTAACAGCGGTATCTTTGGTACGTGTAAAATGTACGTATCCAGCCTTCTTGTAACTTAGGCCTTCGTAAGAAATAGGTCTCGTGGATGGAGATGATGTTTGCATCCCTCTTATGGATGATCCGCTGTTTAGGAACTTTGTAAATTCATTATAGGATTTCGTGTTTGGGTGAAGAGCTGAGAGAGTACTCAGTCAAAGCCGGGTGCAGAGCTTCGGCTGTTCTGCCTCCTTACGGTGGGTGTTCAGGCTGGTTCTGTGGAGGCAAAAAATTGTGCTTTTTATTTCTTTCCACCTGTTGCATTCTTCAGTTGTTTAAGAAGCCTATTTCTTCATGGGTCTTTTGAGAAGTATATTACAGTGGTTGGCAAAGTTATTAAACGACAAATTCTGAATGACACAATTTGAGGATGGAAGAGGGAAACTTTTTTTCCTTCTGATTCCGACCAGATTTATTTGCGTGGTTCCTTGGCCTCTTCAGCAGTGCTTTGCTATAAATCAAAGTAAATGAAGTTGAACAAAAAGTCCATAAAAACTCATGTCCCAGATTCCTCTGGTGGAGCTTAAAACACAGTTCAATGCTGACAACTCTTCTTCACAGCAGTCTCCCAAGTTATTCAACCTCTACTTCATTCTCTCCTGATATCTTGATTTCTGTCTGTCTCATTCTAGCTGCATCATTGGTAAACACGCGGTAGTAACTGTATTGTCTGGATAAGCCTGTTTGAGCCCGCTGCGGGGCAAGAGATTTATGTTAAAGTTGACATGCTTCTCAGGGAGCAAGTGGTGTTTTCGCATCATTTTTATTATTATTCTAACATGCATTTGAGATCGTTTCAGGTGGCATTCATGAAAAGGGGTGATCTTTCAGGTTGCCGAGAATCAAGCTGTTCAGGATTTTATAGGTTAAAGTTAGTATTTATTTAAGCATCGTTTGGAAACCAGTGGCCATTCAGGGTACATTATGGAACAGTAGAGTCATGTGCTTCTCAGCGGGGGATGCTGCTTAATGATGGCACTGCAATGTCCTGAATTTGGGAGGAGTGGACTTTGCAGTGAAGGAACGGTCTCTTTCTACAGCGTGAACAGGGAACTGCTTTACTCTGGCTTTTACAAATAAATGAATCTCTGGAATAAGATCCTTCGCTCGCTCACGCTTTCCTTTTTTTCCTGCGGTATCAGAAACGGACACTTCAGGATAATTTTTACAAGTCTGCTGACTTGAAAGAGCAAGTATGTGTAACCACATATGGAATCAGAGTGTTTGAAAAGGACAAAAATCCGCCCGATAAAAATCTTGGAGAAGTGTTAACTGTATTGAAAGCAAAGAAAAATGACTACTGTAGTAAGCTGATGGTATTTTTTAACCGAGTAGATAATGTGCAGATGTCATTGGGTTTCGTTTAGCAGCAGTTTGAAACCTTCAGTAAGAGAATGTGTATTCCAATGGTAGATTTATAAAATGTAATACGTAATGTATGCGTGAGGGAATATTGTTTTCTGTAACAAAGCCATCAGAACTTGATGGGGAAAAAAGGTTGCATCTGTGTACATCCATAAGATTTCTCTGAGGTGGAGAGGTTAGACACTCAGGTTGCACAGGTTTTCAGAGCTCTGCCCTCTTATGTAGGAGCTGTACAAACACAAAGCTCCTCTACGCTCAGGTACCATATGGTCCTGTGCTTTCGGAGGTTCCCGAGTTTCTTGGCTCTGGGTCTTAGTGTTCGGAATTAAACGTGAGATGTGACTTTATGATACTGATTTCGGTACCACCTGGTATTCTAGTCCAGTGATCAGAGTGTATTTTACAAAACGTGAGTGTAAACATGACATAGGTTTGGACTTCACTTTCTAGTGCTGTGGGGTGTTCCTAAGAGTAAGAGCATTTTGCTTTGTCAGAATTACTGTTTCCCTCTGGTTTATTTGCTCATAATCAAATTCTGCTCTGTAATTTTGTTATTATTATTTGCTCAGAGTCGGGCTCATATTTTTTCCTTCAAATGAACACACGTCGCCTTGTACTCCTGCTGAGATGATTATGCATAACACCTCTGACTCAGCAGATCAAAAGTTATGTTTGTTGGAAAACAGAATTAATATCTCGTATTTTTTTAACAGCTTAAAAATAGCTGTGTCGAAAGAGATTATGCTTTTAACATGCTAATCCATTAAGCCATCGTACATCATTCTGCAGGGAGTGTTTTTATGCCAGGCAGCTGTCTCTTACTAGAGTCCATCTGAAAGGTTTCAGGTTATTGCAGAAATACACCCATAAACCCGAGAGAGGCTTCTTTAATAGAATGTGTGATGTGGGCATAATCAAATAGCAGCCTTTTTTTTTTTCCAGGAATTGTTTTACGTGTCAGTGTTGTTTGGCCTGTTTTGGGGCATTCTGGCTATTTTGAGACAAATTGATGATTTAAGGCTGCACTTGTTAAAAGCTTTTCTCAGTGAGGGGGTGTTAACAATTCCTAATTTGAATGTAGGATATTGCGTCGTGATAGCCAAATATCTGAGTGGAATGCTTTCCTGATTACACGAAAGATAAAGAACGATGAAAATTTGTGCCAGATGGATTGGAGACTGCGAAACGCATCTGAATTTTGGTCGCTAATCTTGCCCAAGTTCTTCTGACCCTTTGTTTTTCCAAGTTGCATTTCCCTCCTTCGATCTTTGTAATTCTATATCGTCCCCGTGGAGAGAGGTGCGCAAAGGTTGGAAACAGCAGTACTGACTTTACACCGAAACATGCGTAAAGCACGCAAAATACGGCTGAAAAGTAAACCGTCTTAACTTCTGACTTCAGGAATCCTGGAGGCTACACTTGTAAGAGCAGTAGGTAGGTGTGTGAGATGGAAATTCGGCTATGGGTTTACTGCTGCTGCAGACACCAGCGGCTTCTTTAATTGTTAAATACTAAGAGAAGGAATTGGCTTCTGGTTAGATATATAAAATTTGCTGAAACAGCTAAACAGTGACAATTTCATTTTGCTTTACAAATGCTAAGTCAGGGTGGTACAACACAAGATATCAAGTAGTAATAACTAACTAAATCTGTCTACTCTGGCTAGTTATAGAACTCTATTTGATGTTGTCTGTCAGATTAGGGTGCTTGAAATTGCGCTGCTGTCTGACTGGTGAGCTGGGATGTTGCTGTGATTTCCTATAGGCAAGTAATCTATAAAGAACATTTTCAGAGAAGCTTGGCTGTACTTAAAACTAGTAGAGCTAGGTAGGGTTTGACATACTTCTTCCTTAGGCATGCTGAAATAGCCTTCTGCAGTTTGGGCCAGTATATTTTTGAGCTGGAGAAGTATGTAATATTATATAATGTAAATGATTCCTCGTTTCTGATGGGATTAGCTCTGTGACTTGAAGTATGGCTCTGTGGTTGTTGTTTTTGTTGTTGTTACACAAGTGGTTACGCGTGCAGCCGTAGCACAATACTCTGTGTTGTACAGCCATTGCAAAGAGCAGCGAGACAGGGAGATAGATACATGAGAGACAGGACGAATAAGGAGAGGCAGGGAGAATATGGGAAAGAAGGTAGCATGTGGTGTAGGGTAAATGAGACATCGTAGGGCCTACACCAAGTGTGCAGTGACAGCCCAAGGAACAAGGAAACCGTGGATTGCTGTAAGTCTGTCTACTGTTCACGTGTGGAAATACTTCCTATAGAGTGCGTATCATTTGTTGGTGATTGTAATGCTTTCAACAAGGAGTTCTGTGGTGCTGCACAGAAGTAACTATGCCAGTCTTTACATAAAGTGTTTTTAAGTAGACTGTTGAAAGGACGGAGTTCCAAACAGCCGCAGTTTGAAAACCTGATAAGGAAGGAATCGTTGTGAATTGTTTTGTTCCAAAGCTGTACACTCAGTCATCCTGGCAGGTAGTTCTTACTCCTCTAAGGCTGTATTCTTGCCGGACAGTTAGATGCAGTTACCTACCTTTGAGCTGATTCATGGAGTTAGCCTAACTCGAATGGCTGCAAAACAGGACATAAATCACTTTGTGGATCTGGGTTGTTAACTGTACTAGTAAAAAACATTTCTCTGGGTCACCATTTTGAGTGAAAACAAACAAATGAAAACCCACCACCACCGAGATATTCTTGTGTGTGATTAGGGTAGGTATTACTCTGTTCATGCGTACGGCCGGTGCAGAAACAGAGAATGTCTCTAAATTCAGCAAGTGGTGTGTGTTGCTCTAAAGGCAGCAAGTGACTCATGTGACTGTCTTAGCAGCTGGGCAGCAAGATTAGAGAGCTACTATGTACACATTCCCTTGGGGGGGGGGGGGGGGGGGGGGGTCCAAGCTATTGCTAAATGAAGTTGTGTTACTGCCAACAACTGAATAACGGGCATAAGGAATAGTAAATAAACGTGTCATAAGGTTACCTCAGCAGTTCTTTCAGATGGTCTTTGGAGTGAAGAAACATTTCTCAAGGTTTCTGTTTTAAAGATTTTTGTCTTCTTCCCCCCCCCCCCCCACACACACAACACGTCAATTTCATACGTCATTACGTATCTGTTGTCCCTTTAAGTTTGCAGATATGTAAAAGTCATCTTGGAATGGCTGTTCCTTGACAAGGCAGGAAAAAATGAAAATGTTAGCGAGTGAAGAATCTTATTCCAAAGAAAATCCTTTATTTGTAAAAGTACTAAAAATATGCTTGTATCTTGAAGTATTTTGATTTGAACTGAAATTGGCAAAGCGTGTACTTCTTGGTCGCTTGCTAATTTGAAGACTTATTCATGATGTTATTCCTCATGTATTTCCTAATTGTAAGAATTTGTGAAGTTTGTTCCAAATTGTCTTTAAGTTTTCCTGGCATGCCAGTATGGATTAGTGGAATACATGTTCTTTTTGTGTTATTTTGTTGTTTTTTTTTTCAAGTTTCCCTAGTCTTTTTTCTTTTCTTTTTTTATTAACTCAGATGCTTGCTTTTTTTGCAAGGAAGTTACAAAAACATTTGTGAACGCTTTGTCTTTTCTAGATACATATTTACAGTTACATGTAGGTGTTTAATATATCGTTTATGGATGTAAATTCAAAGTTGTTGCCCTGTCAAATACAACTGCAGGACTAAACCTCCCGAGAACTCCTTTCAGTCTTGAGGACCAGCGGACATGCACTTGATGGTTGCAATCCAGTAAATTGATACAGAAATCAAGAAGACATGAATGTGAAGCTCCTTAGCACCCTTTTTAGCATCAACGTTTGGGCCATTATTGTCTTACAGCTGAGAATTTATTTACCGAAGAGGAGTTTTTGTGTTTGAAAAGACCAGGTGGACGAGAGGTCAAGCTCTTGATCAATTCACTATAGTAAAAGAGGACCAGACGTGTGTTCCTAGCCATCATCACTACATCCTGCTGCCTTTAAAGACTATCAACTGATTGGTTTTTTGGTCTGCTTCAGGTTTTCTGATTTCTGCTTTTCCTGTTTAGAAACGACTGGTTTCCTATTTGTTACTCTCTTTCATGTTCATTGCAAGCTTGCGCGACTGTTCCTCAGCAACAGTTTTGATTTACATCTCTAATACAAATGTAGAGC